>NC_030424.2:18330000-18995000 GCF_001660625.3 Ictalurus punctatus | reverse complement strand
TACTCAAGCTTACCATGAATAGCCTTTTCTTTTACACAAAGTACAGAGTCCCATCCATCACAGGATAATAAGTATACCCAACAACCTCTCCCTCTCTCCTTCTTCGAGCTACACATGATATTCCATAAATGCCAGTCATCCTGATCTTTTCTGCTCTCCGGACCTGCCTGATCCATCCTGATGCCCTACTTCTGGTTGGGGTTCTCATCGACTGGAGGCTACATTATGCTGCTGAGGACGACCCCAAGCAGTGCAGCATGGAGATTGCTGAGATTGCGGAGGATGGTGCCGCTTCATGGTACTTCAATTTCACATTTCACTGTTCAATTTCACATGAACAGTTGTCCTGTGGTGCTGGGACTACGGTTGCTGCTATGGCCTTAGGACTGCAATTACCACATACAATTTTGCACTCAAGTCTCCTTTAGTGAACAGTGGATTAGTTCATCAAAACCGACTTCATATAAAAACTATAATGAACTTCCCTTTACTTTCATGCTCACTGTTACACAGATGAGGATGGGTTCCCTATTGAGTCTGGTTCCTCTCAAGGTTTCTTCCTCATATCATCTTAGGGAGTTTTTCCTTGCCAGCATCACCACCGGCTTGCTCAATAGGGAAAAATTCACACACTTAAAATCTGTATCCCGTGTTTCTGTAAAGCTGCTTTGAGACAATATCTATTGTAAAAAACACTATACAAATAAATTGAATTGTATATAAACAAGTTAAATTTAACTTTTGCACACATGAATATCCAGTGATTTGTTAAATTTGTTAAATATGTTCATCAAACATGAGACAAGTGTATATGTATGCATGTATGAGATGTTCTTATTTATGAACTTTCTGTACAAGAGCCAACATGGTCACCTGCTTTTCCCTGAAGTTACTCATTACTGACTGTACTATTGGTTATACAAAAGAAGTGTTAGGAAGAAGTGTTTAATGTATAGCCTGTCACACAGCTGCTGTAGAAATATACAGGCATTTCTCCAGCTCATAAACAGCTTCCTCTATATCAACATTTTTCATCAGCATTTTATCATCCATTCTAGCAGTATTGAATACTATTTATAAATAATACTGACACACATCATGTGCAACAATCAATTTAAGACCTCATCAGTGTTAAGTTATAAACTTTACATGAGACACATCATGTGTTGGATACAACCAGAGCATAAATGAGGATTAGTGGTCAAATTGTGTAACACTGTCTTCCCAATTACACTAAATTAGTACAGCTAGGAGAATTCTGACAGGTCCATGAAGAGCAGGGAGGTTACACTGAGGAGCCTTTTGTGGACAACAAAATCACTCACATTTACACACAAATGTTCCATTACATCTTTCTTTTAGAACAGCAAAGGTCTCATTTTTTCCACTTCAGTTATGTGGACACAAAGCCAAGAGTGATGCAAATTGGAAGCATCTGAGTATATAGGCACATTATAAACAAAACATGTTGGGCTATTGCTGTAGTAAAATAGCAAACGCACATGTATACAATGAACCGAGGCTGCTTTTCTTGGAAAAAAGAAAAAGAAAAATCACTGGGTTAGATTTATTTATTTATTTTCAAACAGCAGCATTCATTGCATTTAAAACAGTCCACCTCTTTCCATCACATCTGCTTTCTTATGTGCAAAGGGCACCCATATAAACCTCTCAAGCTCATGCAAAAATTGACTTTGCTCTTTTAAAAAATGTCAAGCATTTTCTCAGCCACTGCAGAACATTTAATTATGAATTGCAAAAGTCAGTCTTAATGCTCACATAAATACACATGGCTGAATGAACAGCAATCCCCACAGAGGCTCATGGTGATCTGCCACACGCCAGCTCTGCACTACTAATAGCTGAGAATATGCAGTGTGCACCGCTGCCCTGACATCAGTTTAACCCTCTCACACGATTAAGTCTCCTCGGGGAGGCAGTAAAGAGACATATCCATCATGGCAGCATTAATTAAAACTGAAGTACAGCCCTCAAATCCCACTTAAAAGAAGACTGCAGCCTCTGACACCATAATGCTCCATCTACTGAAGCTGATATGATTTTTTTCTTAGCAAATTTAGCACAAAAACAATTTTATTTTTGATGCTCCATTAATATATGATTATTCGAAACTTTAGACATACCAACCTTGTGGAGCTGGCCAAAAATCAAAGAGCATGTGTCATAATAGGACTGTGGAGTGTCAGCACCAGAAATATGACCAGAAATTCAGAGTCGTATGATATACACCAAATCAGCCATAACATTAAAACCACCTGCATATTGTGTAGGTCCCCCTTGTGCCGCCAAAACAGTTCTGGCCCGCTGAGGATTGGACTCCACAGGAACTCTGAAGGTGTGCTGTGGTATCTGGGACCAAGATGTTAGCAGCAGATCCTTTAAGTCCCGTAAGTTGGGGCCTCCATGGATCGGACTTGTTTGTCCAGCACATCCCACAGATGCCTGATCAGACTGAGATCTGGGGAATTTGGAGGCCAAGTCAACACACTGAACTCTCTGTCATGTTCCTCAAACCATTCCTGAAAAATGTTTTGCTATGTGGCAGGTGGCATAATCCTGCTGAAAGAGGAATCATCGAACAATTTATGGAATACTGTTGCCATGAAGGGGTTTACGTAGTCTGTAACAAAGTTTAGGTAACAATGTTTCTGTGGGATCGGACCAGACGGGCTAGCCTTCGCTCCCCATGCACATCAATGAACCTTGGGCACCCATGACCCTGTCACCGGTTCACTGGTTGTCCATCCTTGGACCACTTTTGGTAGGTACTAACCACTGTGTCCGAGGGACACCACACAAGACGTTTTGGAGATGCTCTTCCCCAGTTGTCTCGCAATCACAATTTAGCACTTGCCCAATTTTCCTGCTTCCAACGTATCAACTTCAAGAACCGATTGTTCACTTCCTGCCTAATCTATCCCACCCCTTGACAGGTGCCATTGTAACGTGGTGATCAATGTTATACACTTCACCTGTCAGTGGTTTTAATGTTATGGCTGATCGGTGTATTTAGACATCGGAGTTATTAAGCCCATAATGATTACAGATCCACAGATCTTGAGATCTGTGATTGACTGATTGAATCAAGCATGTCAAACTCTGCTTCTGACAAACGTGTGATATGTAGAAACATCTGTAAAAACATCTGAAAACTGTACTTGTGTCAGAGCGCAAGAGCTCCCTGCAGGAACATGTGTCAGATTTGATATCGTCCCTAATTATGAGCTGTGACAGGGTGATTATATGTACATCATTGTAGGCCGCTTCAAATAAGAATTTGGCTGATTATCAGGCCTAATTAATGAATGTCCTGGTGTAAAACCAGTCATTTCTTTGTGTTAATCCCTACACAGTGAGTAATGAGCACTTCATCAGTGTCTTGCTTTGTCAAATTACAAAATGTGTGAAAATGAATAACACCCGACATAATTATAGTGATGGAGTCCCTATTATCTAAAACAATTTAAAATCTGTCATCTCGCAGTGGGACTGGTTTTTGCAATGGTGATGTGCACGAGTGTGGCGCACAGAAGATTTTGCACTTGCCGCAGTAATTATATATGCTGGATAACAAAAAAATAATTTATGCATCCTCATCTTAAGCATGACAACTGTACACAATTCAGTATCAAAGGAATCAATAAATGGATTAACATGGAGTTCACATTCTGGACATTCACATTTTCATTTTCAACACTGTACACCACTAAATCTCAGGCATCCCTCTTAAACGTTAAAAACCGTGCTTTCGGCTCTGACTCAGTCTGCAGCATCAAACTATTATTTGGTTGGGTGAATGCTGGGTGTTCTTAGCCTCTCCTTTCTCTCTAGGTTTAGGGCCTCATGCGCCCCACTTTTCTTATTCACTGGGCCTATAAGCCACATTTACTCCACTTTTTGTTGCTCAGATTGAATAGCTTGACTCTGGTGTCTTCTCCGGACTTATATTTTCCAGCATGTTGCGTCTGATACCTTCATGCTGCATTAAAAATCTTTCAGAACACACATGTGCTATTTTTGCAACCAGAAGTGACTACATCCCCAGAGATTCAGCACCTTCAGTTTATTTCTCCTTGCAGATTATTATTGATTCACGATTTTTCATTCAAGCCTATCCTCCAGGAGTGAGGAGCACATACTAAAGACTAGGGTCAATAAAACAATAACACTAATTCAATGCTTATCTAGGAAAAAGTCATACAAATCTACCCTAAATATTTCTGCCTTCTGTGCATCAGATGGCACGCTTGGCTTATACATAAAATATACAACACAATAGTTAAATAAATAACTAAATAATAGGTAAAAATCTAGAAATACTACCAAAGTATGAACAAACTATACACACAAAAAACTAATCTCTGAAGACTGAACTGTAAGAATCAAGCTATTTTAATTCCATAACTACTTTGTCATCACTGCCGAGAAGCTTACCCCTGAAAACCCATTAAGAAATGTTTAGATTTCATTCCACATTTATATGCATTCCATACACAGTGCCATAACATTCCACACTTATATGGGTAGGGTGCCCATTATTATTAGGGCCCACAGTACCTTCATGCACTGTAATGAGACAGGACAGGACATCTCTGCTCTGATGGAATATGCTTCATGAATCATGAAACAGATTGATTTTTCCATCAATAAAAGGCCACCCATTTCTTCCCACGCGGCCAATTTACAGTCGGCTGTCCAAGTGTCAGGTTTAAACAGCCAGTAGTGCCAGCTCACCCCCACATCGATAAGAACTCATCCACCCACCATAGCGGTGTTACATTAACCAGCCACAAACCTGCTGACATAGACATAGGTGCTGTTACACCTACTCAATTATTTTTGTAGAATTGAAGAGGAACAAACAACCATTTTCCTGCACAGCACCTTACATGAAATACAGCAAGGAATACAGAGAAGAAAATTTATAATAAAATCCATCTTAACAGCTCTGGATAAAATACATATTCTGGCATTGAATAATGCATGACTCCGAGTCAGAATAATTTGAGCTGAAAAAGGTCAAAAATGAAATCTACCACCACTTAGTCTCACCAGCTGAGTGCTTACATCTTAGACGAAAGGATGAAGGTTCAGAAATGAAAGCAGTTACAGATGACCAGACAGGTGTAGTGCTTTTACATTAGAAATATTTCTTGCATATAATGGTTCTGTGGGTCAAGTTGTGGCAATTTCAGTACAGCTCTATACAAATTTAAAAGGATTAATGTAATTTAAAGATTAATTATGTGCCGATTAATTAATCACACATCAATTTTGGCTGAAAAATTACACGCAAAAGATCATATGAAGTTATTATTGTGTTAGAGGAGAAAAGCATTGAATAGACATTACAAAAAGTATCTTTAGAAAGCAGTGTATTATTTTATATGATTCAACATAGAATTTATTACACACAGACTTTTAGGTTGTATCGGAGGACACAATGCTTCCAAATGCTTCCATCAACCCCCTTCCTCCATATTAACAGGCCTATGGTCCATAATCAAACTACGGAAGCCCTAAGCGACCATGCATTATTATTTTTTCTTTCTTGTTTTCTCGTGATCACAACTTAATTGTCTCGTGATCTGTTGTAATAAAGTGTGTTATTCTACTGTTTATTGTTCAACAATTAGAACTTAGTACATCACCACATCATTTAATAAGTACCTTCATATAGTCAGCCATTCGCCACAATAAAGGAAATGCAATCAAAACAAACTACATGGAAATGAAACAGTTGTTGAACAGTCCTGTTCATTTACCCAGTTTTAATGTGCTGCCAGATATGATCCCACGTTTTTTCATTTCTCCTTCCTTCTAAAATACCATCGGCCTGTTCTCATATGACGCGATTTCAATCCCATCAATCCAATCTATCAGATCGGGGGCATTTCCAGTTATGTAGAATCATCCTAGCAGCTGTAATGCAACCAATCTTAATAAGGACAAATGCATTTTTTGCCATGTTGGGTACCGCCGATTCCAAGATCTCCAAGAAGGCACAGTCGTGGCTCCAGAGGTAAGTTAGCCTCTCAAGCCACTCAAGCATTCACAGAATTCTGCACCAGAATGAGTGAACTACTGTAAAGAACATTCCCACATCATATGTAAGTAAGTGCCCTACTCTTCATTACACTTCCAACATAAACTGTTTCCAGTTATCCCCATCCTGCAGAGCCTAGGTGGTGTCCAGTAATATCTATGTACTATTTTGAACTGAATGAATTTTCCCCTAGCCTTCCTTCGTTCTGCCATATCTTTCTCAGATTATTAGAGGTGCCTGCAGTTACGCTGAGTAGTGACTTGTATAATTATAGATTTTATTTGATTAATTATGATAATAAAATAATTGTAAATCAATTTGTCCTTATAATACAATCGGCTTATTATAACATTTGCTTTGCAGAAATCCTTTTGTGATTCTGTATCTTTGTTTCCATATATTACATCCTGACAGTCACATTGTCCAGCATCTTCATGTTAGTGTGTGTGTGCAAGTCATACAGGTGAGCTACATGCATGTGAGTAATGATAGTATTATATGGATTGTCACTAGGTATGTTCTTTATCTTAGTCTGTTCAGATGGCACTAATAATAGATTATCATTAATTATTTTGCATTATCATAAATACCATGTAAAGCACTCTGACATTTTGGGCTCTAAAAAGTGCTACACAAATAAAGATGATGATGATGATTATTATTATAACTAAATGCAATAAAAATTTGTACACAGCCATTACAGCCAACTTCACATACACAGTTCATTCAATATGAGCTGCATAATGCTATCTTACGACATGTCAAAATGACAAAACCAAAACATCAAAATCATCACAGAAACTGAGAAACTCATTACAGAGCAGAATGGTAACAGCTATTTTGAATCAGAATATACACAATATATGCAGAGCCACAGGACAGACACACACACACACACACACACACACACACACACACACACACACACACAGAAGATGAGAAGCAGTACAGCTACTCACTGTGCCTGTGAAATACATATCTCCAAGTTAAATTTAAGCTTTAAAATAGGGCCACATCACATATTTTATTTATGATAAAAGGCATCTGGACATGACCGCATGGACCACAGAAATCCACTGATGTAGAAAACTGACATTCATCTTAATACTGCAAATCTAAATGACTGATTAAAACATCTGGGGCTATCTGTGCATGCTGAGTTCACACTGCGTTCATATAAATCATCGCCTTTGCCCTGAAACATCAAGCTTGTCACTGATGGGCACTCTGCTGGCTCTGTACCACAATTTGTCTTTTCATAATAAGACTCTTCAAAACTCCGTACACTGAGAGCACGAGGCGGGTGCCAGAGGTGAGGCAGATTGATAACACAATTACCCTGCTGCAGGCCATTCATCTGCTCTCCATCTTCATACTCCCTTTATTCCTCTCATTCTATTTCATATCAGCTCCTTCCATGTCTGTCTAGTGCAATTACCTCTGGGGGGGAAAAAAGTTCATTCACATGGACACTGGTCAAATACCAAATGTAGTATTTCCCAAACAGGTTTTGAGAATCATTGCGAGTGAAATCCCTTACTGAGCATGCACTGAGATTTAGTCTCTAGCTCTATTATATCATCATGGATATAGAATAATGCCGGGCTAGAGACAAGAGAATTCTCACACTTATGGCCTGCCAGACAGGCGCCCTGTGGAGACGCTTAATAACATTCCTGTCAACCAGTTTTACTCCAGTTCTTATAATGAAAATGCTCATTTGACAGTTCATCTCAAGCCAAGGCATATCTCCAATGCTAACCATGTTTAAATTAATCCTGAATCAGAGATATTACAGACGGCATCAAACCAGACTTTCTGCAGTAAAATATTCAGACACTTGTAGAGGAAATACAGTCTACACAAAGTGGAAATATGAGTTAGGAATACTTCTAGACAAAGGCATACAGTAATACCAGGCATGACGGATGAGCATTATGCCAAATTTATACTTCGTGAGAAATTGACAGGATTGGCCAATTGGTTCATTTTTAATTGACTCAAGCACATTAAATCACAAGCTACCCATTTATATGCTGTACTGCATACTGTCATGGCATATACTGCATATTCATTTATAAAGCACTTAAAAAGATCCACTTGATGTGACCAATGAATGAGCAGTCTTATTCAGATTCAAATTGTAATACATTTGATGGATTGTAGGATTATAATACACATTGTTAAAGAAAATCATGTTTTTGGTAGATGATAAAAGTGCAATAAAAGGGATTTCATTCTAAAAATCGGTTGAACAGTTGCAATCTGCATGCTTTTATTATTGAGTATAAAATAATCGTGAGGATCATTTTAATTATTACTGTGTAGTCCTGGTATGTAGCACTAGAACAACAGTATGGTCATGCCTTTGTTGAAAATGACAGTGGAAACCCAAAAATGAACAATGTATACGAAGCTGATCCTTTCATTTCAAACGATCAGAGTTGTAATAGCCTATATACTAGCAGTGTTGAACTTTGCCATTTTGTTTTTCAGCCAGTCACTCACTGCTGTATGACACACTGATGCTATCTGTAATCAGTTCAGCAGCCATGTGACACCATCGGTAACCCTGCAAAAAAGCAAACTGATGTCAAGTGACTACTACTGAACAAACACTCTACTAGACTTGAATCTGATTATTATCCATCTGTGCCAATTTAACTTTTGTAATAACATGGAGGTACTGATGAAAATTATATTCTGGCTCAACGTAAAAAAAGGGGGGGGGCATAAAAGATGAGTTATGTTATCAAATGAGATGACCTCAGCATCCTAGAAAACAGATGCTTTCAAAGCACATCCAAATGCTGGCTGTTCCCATCTTCTCTGAAGTCCCCTGTCCTGATCAAGGCCAAACTGTATTAGTGCCAGACTGGATTAGAGGACTGGCAGTCTATAAATGAAAGCTCCTGAAACAGACGCTCCCTCAGGCAAAGGAGGTTGCAAGAAAAAGTGAAAACACAAGACAAGGATACAATATGACATCAAGCACAAAGCAGCAGTATAAAAAGAAACCAATATTAAAAAGCAGACAAGAGTGTCATTGCCTGCATCTTCTTAAAATACTACATAGATAAAAAAGAATGCAAGATACTGCATGAAGCATGCTTTTTCAGCTTGCATCCATATTCCCTAGTGCTCTTGGAAAATTGCTGTTTAAAATAAATAAATAAAAACAAAAATTTATTTATTTTTTTTTAAAAAGGACTAGACCAATTAGAACTAAGTGCAGAGTGCAGCAATGAGTGCAGAGTGACCAAACACCCCGGCAGCTGTCGTCTGAAGATTTCAGGTGTGATAAGTTGCCAGTGGCTTACAGGAGTGAAAATGGAGCACACTGTACTTGCTCCTGAGCCCTGAGGGGAGAATGAAATGGAGCTCTAGTCCAGTGATCACAACAGTGGAAGGACAGTGAGACCACAGCTGTGCAATTATAACTTTTCCACTGGGATGCTCCTACTGATTAGCAATCACATGAAAAACTGCTCGCAATCATCCTGTGCAGGAATGAAAACAAAATAAAGACAAAAACAAGGCAGGACTGATGGCTTTCTTCTGGCAATTCATCATCCTGACACCACTGTCACAGCAAGTGTTCAGTGAGCGAGACTTGCGGTTCTTAGAGGTCTCCAAGCACAACCATTCTGATGCTTTGGCATATATGAGCCAGCAGTATTTAATCTGAACAAGGGGAACTATAGATCTGATTTTGAAAGCCATTACATGTAAGCGTGTACCATATGAGCAGAGAACATGTCCAGTCAAAAGCACTGATCACTCAGAAAACCTTTTCATGTTGTCCTGCTGCTGGAATGACAACCTAGTTTACAAGAACTAACAAGATATTTGCTTGCCTCAGTAAATGGAAACAAGGAAACATGGAACACCTGCCTAAAAATATCCACACACGAGTGGTGCATTTTCAGCTACACAGAATTAGCGGTAGTGCAATTAATTTCGCTTGAACATTCTCGCTTCCCCGCTAACAAAGACCTGCTGCAATAAAGGATTTAATGCCCACTGAATAATAAACGTGAGCTAGTATTTATGGCAGACTTCAGTACTCTTTTAACAGGCATGGGGGAGTCATTTGACCTTGATTGTTAATGCGAATATCCTGCCATTAGGATTCCTGCATCACCATTCTTCCTGGTAAGTGCTCTCCAGGCTGTGCTGGAAGTGCTCAGAAGAGAGATGGAAAACTACATTGGTCCGCTGATGGCACTACTGCGAAAACGGAGCTCTCGTTTCCCAATACCTATTACATCCGGTTTGATTTTTTCGTGGGGAGAGATAAAACGCACTCTGGAAAAGAGAAATCCGTAGCTGCAATGTGTAAATGAAATTCAAGGCTCTTAAAAGCTTGGCTTGTTCAATAAAAAGTCTAATTACCCAGAAACGATGCATGCGAGGTGGATCCTAATTTACTAGTTCAATCAACTGTAAACCATCAAATCCTATTAAAAGCTCTGCAAAGCCCTCTGTCCTGAAAACCTGCCTGTGCCGGAAATCTCAAAGTTTCTAGCCTTACCTATGACTGTTACAAAACGCTGACACTGGAGACTCCTTCCTAAATATCTCCTCAGAGAAAACTTTGCCATATTAACGATTACACACACTTTAAAAATCTGGTTAATAGGACTGTCTGCCATACAAGTCTGTGTGTTCAGGGTATCTGCAGGTATCAGCACTTCAAAGTTAGTACCTTTTAACACCATCTTCAAGACAAAAACGTTTAAGACCTGGACATCACTTCATCCATGCTACACGATACATCAGCTATAATGGATTGTCTTCATACATATACATCCATTCCTGGGTTTTAGTAAACTATAGCAGGGTAAACTTCAACAGAGGTATATGGGAGACCGTAGCAAATGTCTTTTTTACATTTCCATTTGTTCCAACAGTGAAAGAAAAAAAAAAAAAAATCAAGTACTTCCTTTACAGGACTTTCAAAGGGAGGGAAGAAAATATAGAGAGATGGATTACAGCAGTCAGAAGAGAAAAAAAATTCAAATTCACCTCATAGCAGTGTTTACAAGTTTGTTTGTTTATTTTTTTAATTTAATGCCAAGGTAATACATACAAAAAACTCCTCCATTTAGTTGATTACAGGTTTTTTTGGGTTTTTTCTCATTACCAGTCAGATGAAATGCTGTAAACCTCTGCCCACAAAAATGTTACAGACTACACTAATGTAAAACGAAAGTGAATCTGGCACGTGTTGTAAATGTAAATGCAGGTTAAAAGCGACTCAATCTCACAGCCCGGACAGAGATGAAGTTGGTGTGGTCTAAAACACTGATGAGCCGCAGACACTCTGAGTGCGACACAGTTGCACACAGATTTGACCATTTCAAACAGCAATGAGCCAAAATAAAATCTAAATTTTCTTTATGCTGTCGGTTCGGTTGCATTTTAAGACGTCTGAAATGTGAATGTAAGACATTTTAATGCTAATTAAGACCTTATTTTTACATTAAGGAATTTAAGACATTTTAACACTAGAGTTACTATATATATATATATATATATATATATATATATATATATATATATATATATATATATATATATATACACACACACATATATATACACACACACATACATACATAAACAATAACATCATAGAACGAGTGTCCAGTGGTGTCCAAATACATGATAAAACAGCTTAGTGTGAACTTGAGAGAAAGATGCTTTCAGTTAGTATACACTACAGTTTTGCCTTCACTGATTTAATTGTTGAGGTGATCTTTCTTGAATGATACATGCACAGATGCACTCTGCAGCAAAAGCTAAATGTCAATGAGTCAACCTCATCATCTAAGCTCATGCAGTCTCCTGCTGTCTCCCTCTGTCTGTTTGTACAGGCCGTGATTCAGCCACATTAGAGAGGAATAAAAGATTATTCTTAACCTTAACCCAGTTTACTGCAGAGCTCACAGTGGAGTCAAGATATGCCTTGAAGAGCAGAATTAAATAAGGTTATGGTGAGGGGATAAATGAACAAAAATTCACTTTACTGCAGTTAAAACAAGTTCGAAATGCTTTCTGCCACATCACAGGCATGTTATGCTTTATGTAAATCACACCACTCCATCACTGATTATTATTCTATAACAGCACACGCCGTTGCATTGTGTTCCATACTTATACCTCGGTGGTATTGAATTCTGGCTGCAAAGTTTATATTACATAACATAAAAGTGTGTCTAATGGTCGATCTGGTGAAGTTTTCTGTGAGGAGATGTTTATTTACCATTTTTAGAAGTTGTTTCCAGCTCTTTGCAACAGTCAGAGCTAAAGCTGTAACTTTTAGGATTCTGACACGGCAAAGGGCTTCTCCGTAAAATGAAAAGGCTTTTTTTGTCTCATAAATGTCAAGAACGAGTGTCTGCCGGTAACATGAAGTAACCCATTTTATTAACTTGAAGTTAATTCAATTCAATTTTATTTGTATAACGCTTTTAACAATGGATATTGTCTCCAAGCAGCTTTACAGAAACATATAAAAACAGGATACAGATTTTAAGTGTGTGGATTTATTGAGCAAGCCAGTGGTGATGGTGGCAAGGACAAACTCCCTAAGATGATATGAGGAAGAAACCTTGAGAGGAACCAGACTCAGAAGGGAACCCATCCTCATCTGGGTAACAACGGATAATGTGAAAGTAAAGGGAAGTTGATTATAGTTTTTATATGAAGTCGGTTTTGATGAACTAATCCACTGTTCACTAAAGGAGACTCGAGTGAAAAATTGTGTGTGTTAATTGCAGTCCTAAGGCCATAGCAGGAACTGTAGTCCCAGCACCATAGCGCAACTGTTCATGTGAAATTGAGGTCCAAAACCATTTCCATGGACTTCAAGCGGCTCCAGGCTCTAGGCTGCACTGCTTGGGGTCGTCCTCAGTAGCAGAATGCAGCCTCCAGTTGATGAGAACCTCAAGAGGTAGAGCATCAGATCGTTTAATAAAACAAAACAAAAAATGCAGCTGAAGTTACATTACTTATCTCTCCCGTGTTGGAAAACAAAGTGTTGACACCGGAGATAATTTCCACAAACGTAAGATAAACATCTCCTTACAGAAAGCGTCACCATATCAATGAATATACCTTTTTCTTTGTTAAATAGAAGGCATGTTTATTACTTGTATTAGATTATGTGGAACATCCACCATACAAGTTCCTGTGAATCAGCTGTAACTATAGAAGCAATACCGTATTAGAGTATTAATATAAACCTTTCATTTGAATTAAAACCGGCAGTAGAAAACAAATCAACACCTTCTGACCAATCAGATTAGAGAATTCAACAGTGCTATGATATAGAAATATAATACAAAAAAAAAAAAAGACATTTACTAAAGGCCAAAGATGATATAGTTTTCTTTGTGTAGACTGGACTGCTACTTTCTTAATTTGTGCAGAAGAAACTGCTGAGGTGAGAGAAAAGGTGCAAGTCCAATGCAGAAGAGAACATTACAGTTTAACTGAACCATCTCCACAGTTAATGCAGAAACAGATTGCTTCCCCCCCCCATCCATCCAATCAAATTATGCATGGTCAGGACAAGAGCCGAGCCAAAAAAAAAAAAAAAAAAAAAAAAAAAAAAAAAAAAAAAAGGGCCATAACAATTCTTATAATCAGGTTTCCACTGAAAATGACAATAAAAGAAATGTATGATTGGAGCTGCGGATTGTGTGCTACATATGCAAAGGGCATTTCCACAAATTAGAATATCTTGTGGCGGGGGGGGCTTATTCGGGAATTTTTAATTCCCGGATAAGCCAACAGGAGATAATGAAGATGAACTATGGTGCATCCTTCACAAATTCTGATCTTTTGAGATACTTTTGGAGGTCCAACGTCCACATAGGGACTGAAAAGTCTTATTACAATACACATCTGCACAAGAACGATACACCAGCACACGGTTTACAATAATAATTCAATACAACTATTAACATTATTATGTGGTAGGAACGTGGCCCATTTATTCATGAATGAACCATGCTATACTGAGATTGAAATATGTAGGAAGACAGACCGAAAGAACCTCCTTTTTGTTACACTCTTGAATCTTTTCAGATGCATCCTAAGGCAGAAGCAAAAATGCTTCGGGAGGATTCCAGGAGCTAGAGTACTGTACTTGACAAGATTGAATCTGTCTGTAACTGAAAATAAAATGCATTTCCTGTGCAGAGATTGGTCTGTCTTCCCCAGCCATTTCATTTGGCTAGTGTTGGATTAAATTAAAGGCACTTTCAACTTTCTGATCTGTAAAGAGAACCATAGCGTTACT
Source organism: Ictalurus punctatus (assembly GCF_001660625.3). Classification (NCBI taxonomy): domain Eukaryota; kingdom Metazoa; phylum Chordata; class Actinopteri; order Siluriformes; family Ictaluridae; genus Ictalurus; species Ictalurus punctatus. The sequence continues at coordinate 18,980,622 of NC_030424.2, read as the reverse complement.
GAGCATCAATCACCATCAGGAAATGACTGAAAGTAACAAACGACTGAACAAAGTAAAAAGAAAGTTATGAACAACAGAAGGTACAATCTAAAACAGTTAAGCAGTGGCATGGAGGTGCAGTGGGTCGCATTACCACCTCACATCTCCAGTGTCTCTGATTTGATCATCAGAACACTCTCCTGTTCTCACTGTGCCCGCCTGGGTGTCCTCCGCGTTACAATAAATTGCCCCTAGGTGTGAATGTGGCCAGGTTTCACCTGATAGCCTCTGGATCCACTGAAGACACTGATCAGGATAAAGCAGTTTCCAAAAAAAGAGAAATAACTGTCTTTCTGATTTCACATGGCTGCATTGTTTTGAACAGAAACATTCCTAATCCTGATTCATAGGGATTATGACGAGCTGGAGGCATCATCTGCTTCTTATTTTTATGGGTTATCACAAAAATTCTATGTCTGCAGTCTTTCACTAATGCCAATGGCGTCTCCAGGCTCTGGCATGTTTGTTTTCTTACCACAGAGATGTAATTGGCTACAAACAAGCAAGAGACGCTGACAGAAAGTGGGACAGAATGAGGGCATGGCCATTATGTGTTCACGCTCAAATTAGACAGACTAACTGAGATGAAGGAATCAGAAAACAGAGGCACACCAGAGGCCTCAGATGGAGAAGAGGAGTGTGACTGAACTTAAAACACACCAATTACCCCTCAGCTTGTTGTCCAAGTCCTCAATTCTGGGCTCATACGGTTTACTTTTCAAAGACGAAAGCAGATGTGGTCCAACATTTCTCTCTTTGTCTCCTAGTGACAGTTTCGTACATAGGATCTCTATTTACTGAGAATATTTTAACCTCCTGTTTACGAAATTGTAATTAGAATCAGCTTACACTTTACATACTAATTAAAACAGAATGTGAGCACTGCTGCATGCAAATGTTCATTGCAGTTATTCAAAAGAAATGGCCACGTTAAGTCATTAAGTTTATTTTCTAATTTTGATCATGCAGAAGGGAAACACCATCATGAATATATAAGAAAATAAATAAATACCATTTAGATGGCATGACACACAAGGAGAAAAATAGTGAATTTTTGGACACAATTTGTTTTCCCCTTGGATGTGCGCTAACAAAAATTAAAATTCTGAACCAGTCCATGCAGGGTGTATTCCCACCTTGCACCATTCCTGGGATAGGCTGTGGATCCACTGCAACCCTGACCAAAATAAAGCAGTTATTGAAAATAAGGGAATGAGTGAATGAATGAATGAATGGCCATTAAAGAGCAGTCAATATTTGGGTTAGCAATGATTCTTTCCCTGAGAATAGATGAAAGCTATTTTACTTATATAGAACAAAGAGTAAAACTTGGGATTTTATTCATATTTGACTTTAAAAGATGTATACAACTCACCAAATTCCTAGGTCAGCTAATCTAATCTTAAAGTTAGTCAAACATTGCCAAAATAGCAAAAGAATAACCTTGGCCCAATTTATATCAATTTGGATGGATGGATGGGTGAGTGAATGAGTGAGTAGGTGGCTAAGCGATCCAGTTAGCAGACAGACAAGTTTCCACAGATGACTCATTATGCCCCATGGCTTGCAACAGCACCAATACTGAGAAAATTCCACTGTCTTAATATTAAGCCTGTGTTTTTTTAAGAACTAAAATGTGGTGAATATGTGCTTTGCTGTGGGCTGCCCCCTGAGCAGAAGGTATAGAGGGAACTCCAGGCCACTGGAATACTATCTGTCACAAGCATGCATGCTGCTCTGAGTGAACACAGCCAGCTGGCAGCAGCAGCTCAGGGCCACCGTCTGACTGCATGTGTGCCCCTGGTGCTCATGGGTGCTCCAAGGCCAACCAGCTTCCCCTCCCCCAGCTGCTTCCACACTGTCACTGAGCTAATGAGTGCCCACAATGCATCAGATCATCACTGCAGGAAACATGCACAGGCTCAGGAGGGGAAAAAAACAAATCACCATGCAGTTAGTTATGCTAATCGAGATATTCAGTGAACCGCCTGCAGTGAAATTCATGACGGAGCCTTCACCTACAATCTAAACAGACAAATCTGAGCCCTCTTTAGACCTCAAAGGGAAAACTTAATCATCTCCATTTCTGTGTGTGATATGCCGAGTTTGGAGGTTAGGACAGATTTAAAAAGGATTGGACAGCTTTAGTCAGATTGAAAATGGTTCAGAACCCATCTCTAAAAGTGGACTTAGCTGAACTTTTCCCTAAACGGCAGTGGAATGTATTACGTGCAGTGCCATATAAAGCATAATATATAAACAGAATTAACATTCAAGGTGTGCTATCAAGTTTAGCAATTAGCGGGAAATTTTATATAGCTTATAAAAATATACTAAAATGTAAAACATCAAGTCATGTCAAGTCAAGTGGGTTTTATTCTCAATCCTTCATATAATATGTATACTTTGAAATGAAATGTTTCTTCATTACTTCGATGCGACACACAATACAGTAGCACCGTACACAGGATTACACAAAGTGCAAATACATGATAACTGACATGTTGAGAAATAAGCCTAGTCCTACAGACTGTTTCGATATTAAAAAAATGCATCATTCTAATGTTTTCACAGCAGTGGTAATAAAATCAGAAGTGTTTAAAGCCACAAAACTGTATTATTTTAAAGGATAATGAATACGTAATCTGACTGTTTTATGGTTGTTTTGGCCTACGATGTATTTTTGTATAAAATAGCATCCTCTGGTTACTTTGTTCTCAATGTGATTCCTGTGTGCTACGCTTCATGACAAGCTTTTATTGTACTATTGATAGCCAGCAGAGAGCCTGAAGCGTGACAGACCCTGAATTGGCAGGCGCAGAAGCAGAACAGACCAGACTGAATAGAAATTGGTGTTGCTGATGTAGCAAAATGCCAACCAGAAGTGAATCCGTGCATCCACAATTGCGTACTGTGACAGTACCTACTGCTCGGCCGTTGATACAGCACGTACTGATCAGTATATGCGTGTAGTATGAATACAATCCGGACAAAAAAACATAACTGTTTTTTTTGTTTGTTTGTTTGTTTGTTTAAATCTTTAACAAGTTAACAATTTAAACAGGTGTTGTTAAACTAGTACGGTTTAACTACAAGGAACAACCTTCAATACCTATAGCACTTATACTTAAAAAGAGCCGACATGCAGCCTTCCGCCATTTTTGAATCTGACAACTCCTCCGCGCCAGTCCCGTTGCCTTATGGGATAGCTCATTGTCCATTGGTTCCATTCTGCAGAATCTCAGCAGAAGCAGTCAGTCATCTGGGTATTTCTCACCTACTGTTTTAGGAATATTGAGAATTTGGACATATTACTCCTTTGGTGTTTTTACAATACTGGCCTACAGTATTGTAGGGTGGTAGGGATATTCAGACGGTGCTAATGATGCCATTACTGGCAATTCTCAACACCATTTATTCAAAGACTTTCTGTCTCTTAAGATGTGTCTCTTTGTTGTTGATTTTTTTTAAAGCCCTACATCAGACCAGCAGAGTTAAACTTTTTATTCCATGTACCTGGAGGGAATGAACTAGCATGAACCAGACAAGAAAGACAGCGTGGCCAGATGTCAGTCAAGTCATTAAACTGGACTAATAGCAGATCATTTGCAGTTCCACTGATTAATACACATGTCTGATTTGTATGTCCTCATTTTTCCATAACCACTGTAGAACTGTAGACTATTTTTGCTTGCTTGCCAAAAAAAAATGGCTATGGCACATTGACCCACTATGCAGCAAAGCAGTAAGTCATTCCTTTTCAATGAGAGCCGGTATTTAACACTGACAAGAGATGGAGTGACCGCCTGGCAATCCCACAATAGCTGAGCACTTCAAATAACTTGAAGTGAAGAGAAATGAAGCAATGTGGTAACTACCCATGGGAGTGAGATATGGCAGTACATTTTCCCCTTTGTGAAATATCATCTTTGTTTATTTGGTTCCAGATATTTGACCGGTTTGATGTACTCAAACAGAGTTGCTCCAGGTGTTTTCTTCACAAACAGAGGACAATATTGTAGGCTTATTCTGACACTACAGACAATGACACACTGCAGGGATATGATTTAAATATAAGCCTTCTGCTTTAGAATTGAAATTTTTAGCGGAAATGCATCTGATTTGGGGTCAGAATTGGCAAAACTCCTCAAATTTACGATGGGGAGAAATCTTATTTGCGGTTATATGGGAGGTTCTGCGTATATTCTGTAGCTAGGTATTTGGTTTGTGTGACCACATCTCACTTCAAGAAACCGTCAGCAACCAGAGTAGAGCAAGTTGACCAGGTGCAAGAGAGAAACAAATGGAAAAACTAATGTAAAATAATTGAAATCAAGGTATTTTAATTTGCAAAGTGTCATTTTTTTTGCAGTGTGTTGCCACTGTTTAGACTCACTTTAAGTTACAGATGTTTTGAACTCTGGTTCCTATTACAGACACTAAACAAATATCAAGTCACCGGTCGATATTCTCCAGACACAGTCCTCCTTCTTTCCGGAGATAGATTTATGTGAAAGGAAAATGACAAGCTCTGCCGGGATACAGATAGCCCCATGTTTGCATTTGCTGCCAAGTTGTTGGTGGAGAAGCACCACTGAGTAACTGTTCACAACAGGATTCTGTAATTGGATACACAAGTCAATAATAGCACTTTTATATTCAGTTATGTTTTATGCAAGTTATAAAAGCAGCAGGAGACACCCCTTAATATAACAGATAACTGAGCCACCCTGATGACAAGCAAGAGACTTGAGCTGACACATCAGAGCACAGTTCATGCCTAAACCAGGCTGGGGATGGTCTCTAATTGTTTAATTTGTGCTGGTGTGAGATAACCTCCCTCAGGGACAGAGTGGTGTCTTCACTGCTTTAATTGGTGATAAATGAACGCTTATCAGCAGTTATGTGGCGACATCCTCCCATGCTACCCAATGCCTGGCACTACATCATACACCACAGCTGTTCATCACAATCCCGCAGACGAGAGAGAGACAGCCAAGGAGATGTTCAACATTCGTAAAGCGTCGAGTGCTCAGATTTAGGATCACAACCTGGAGACAGATGAGAGCTGTGAGACCGAACTAAAAGCTGCTGAGTCCAGCGCATAGGGACAACGAACAATGTCATGCATGTAAATCCAGCCACTCCCTTGGGGACACAGAGCCGGCACTGTCAATTAGAGCATCAATAATTAAAATAGTTGTAGGTCCCATTAGTGGGGATGTATTTCCATGAATAGTTAATGCTACTTGCAGGCACTTTTATCCATGTCACGTAGCACTGAAGCGCACTATGAAAGACACAGCAAGAGGAGAATTCGCTGTAAAATGTGTCATCTAAATGTGTATTGAAGTCATAGAACTCATAAGAAATTGTGAGAATGTGTCTGGGACTTTAGATGATCTCACAACTCTAATATTTTAAGTGAAATTATAAAAGAGGAGCTGCGTTGTTACTGTGCAACATCTGAAAAATGTGCGGAAAAAACGTACAGTTGATGTAATGTATTGTTGTTGCTGTTTCAAAAGAGTGTCCCCCCACCCCCCACCCCCCCCACACAGACTAATTAGATTGCCCTGCACTGTACTGACACTCTGCTGAATGTTGGTATCAGTCAAAAGTGGGTCGTTCCATCTGTGGTCAACACAGAGTCCAGGCTCCCATCTGTTACGCCACTGAGGCTGGGACTTTCACACAGTCTGGACGAACAGGATGGGTGGAGACACTGACATATGACATGAGTGGAGCACGGTGAGGTTATTGGGAACAAATATAAAGGAAACGAACAATGGAAATATTACTCTTTACAGTTCTCCCTGTCTGTTAGAGTGCTAATATGATGAACTGCAGTGCAAAATATGACCTGCACCAAACCTCAACCTCAAATTGACGTCAATGATTTTGGTGGACTTCTTCTGGAAAAGGGAACTACTCTGACACGTCCCGATTTAGATATTATGTTTTAGGCCCTTGTTTCATCCATCACCTTAATTACAGAGCTTAAACTAACAATTTCTAAATAGTTTAGGACCTTTGAAAGAAACTGTATCCAGTAGTGGGAACTGCTCAGAACAAATATTGTGCAACTATCATTTCTGAGTAGAATCATGGACAAATAATATTTATTCAGACCTTTTTGATTATACATTCAAATCTATAAATGATCACTTTAAGAGTTAAGCATTTCCTTTCTATAAGCCTGGTCACTGCAAACATCTTGCACATTCACATAATCTATACTCTGGAAGATGCAGAATCTTTTGTTAATATGACGCTTTATGATAGCACACAACAGCTCATGTAATTCACACATCTGTTTCAACTGCATATCCCTAAACCTTAAGTTCATTATGTTTTTAGCTAAACCGCTTTCCAAGTACAAATTAGGTTTATGAATATTAAACTGATTCTATTATTGTTTAGCAATATTTCAGAAAATAACCCATGAAGTATTCATGGTATTCTGTATTTTGTGCACTAGAAAGACGATATGGGGAAAATTCTTTTCCAGTTATTTCCTTTATGTAATTCTCACAAATGAAATAACCCAGAAAGCAAAAGGAGGAACTGTTACTAAACCGTGCCATACATAATAAAAATGAAAACTACTGGTCTGCATTCAATATCTACTTTTCTTCCTTTTTTTTTTTTTTTTTTAAATCACACAATTTCTAAATAAACTGACGAGCATTATAGATTGGGTTCGACCGAAGTACTGCCAATTTTAAGGTAAACAGCATCTGAACTCAGATACTGAGCGTTTGAGCTGGTGTATGTCGGGAGTACACGGCGGTCACGGTGCAGGTTGGAGCTGTATTTAGGCTGGGCAGTCGGCCAGCTGGATGATGAAGATTAACCTTCTTCTCGAATGACCCTCATTAATCCTTTCCTAGAGCTCATTGCGTTCGTCAGTGCTGTCAGGACAAACTGCCACATCACAAACATAGACACATTTTCCCGCCATGCTAATAACAAGTCCCGCATTTTCACATTGCGAATCACCGCTTACCCTCTCATGCACAAAATTTGACTTGTAACATATGCGCAATTCTGAATCACTCCAATCATACACGCACAAAAGCAAGGGAGATGTTTTCCACGTCTGCATCAGGATGTAAGCTGAATGAATCATGTTCGAGTGGCACATCATCTCACACACCTCTCTGTTCCTGTCTGCTATAGCAGCTGCTCTTTCCACACCACCCTTACCAGCTCTCTGCCTGGATTTGCATTTGTTCACCTTCATGATTGGCAATACACCCACGACTGCAATCAGAATGTAAATCCACGTAGAGATGAAGCGAGGCAAACTGGATGTGTGTGTGTGTGTGTAGAGAACACAGTGGAGCACCGTAGGCTATTTGAAAGGGGTTTGGTTGTATTGAGTCACCTGTCAATCTCAAACCTTTTGAGACTTCTTCAAAAGGTTGACACAGATTCAGAGAAATTCCATGCTCAAGCACAGTTTCCTATTTCGGTTTCATTCATCTTGCGCATGCTGTAAAATAGAATTATAGAGAGTATAGAGTACAAGAGATACTGACTGCTAGACCCTTTATAATACCTAATAATAAATTTATAATTTCAAATTCTCCATTCTATGACATAAATAATATGAAATGGTGAAACATGAAAACTTATTGAATAATGAGAAACATTTTTTATCTATCTATCTAAAGCTATGCTTGACACACCATTTTAAAACAGGTTTCAAACATTAAATGTAAAAATTCTGTCTGCAGCTCTGTTTTACATAAATAAAAATGCTAACATGAAAACGAGTTTAGATAAGTTCAGCCATTCTGAACATTTTAGTCATTCTTAGAAATGTTATTGTTTAAGCTAAACCTCTTCTTAGAGAACACACATTATGAATATTTTATGAATATATTCTGAATATTGTTTAGCTGTTGTCTCAATTTAAAACAAAAAAAACCCTTCATATACGAATGCTATTCTTTATTCCGCGCCCCCCCTCCCCCATGCAACTACAAAGCCAATGAAGGAAAAAAAAAATCCAATCTTGAGAGATAATCAATTCTGCCAACACAAACACTGACTCTTAATGACTCTTACACCATCAGTAAATAAGACTCTGCTCCATTTGAGCTCAGCAGCAGCGGCTGGCATATCAGCAGTCGGCACCATGCATGCGGAAGGAAGACTCTTCCATTATTCAGCTGCTGTCTAAATGATCTCAGATTCTCAAAACACACCATGAAGGGCAGAGGGCATGTAGTAGCAGAGAGGAAATCCCAAAACTGTCATGAGGCTGATGAGAAATCAAGCAATAGGTCATGCGTCTCATCTACATCCGTAATTGTGTCAGGAATGCAGGATGACATCTGGAGCAATTGTGCAAGTCGCAGGGAATCGTTCTAGCTTAATTAGAAAGCCTGAAATTGAAATGGGCACGAGGTCGGGTTATGGAGGTGGGAGATGATTAAAATGACACGCTAACCTGAGGCTGATTGAGCTCTGATTTAGTCAGGATGATCTTCGAGAACATCTGCAAATTGCGCCGAGAGTGCTTTACGTGTGCTTGGTATTTGGCTTGCTTTTTAGCTAAACAGCAACACTTTCATGAGGGACACCTTAAGGGTTTTCCAAAATACTTCAGATGAAGACAGCTGAGATTTCATACGCTTACATTAATCGTTCCCAGATGGCACAGCTAAAGGACGTGTCAGCCTGGGCATAGCAAATTGTCTTTCAGGTGCCCAGCAAAATAATATCTGCACGGCAAATATTGCTCTAGAACCCTTTTTCTCCATCTTCCTCCAAGTTTCCAATAAAGTAATTGGTAGTTATTTCACATGATGATTTTTTCCACGTCGTCTTCTTCTTCAGCAAGGTCTGTGTCAGACTGAGTCAATTTATACAGACGAGTACATGCTGCTCTGCACCATGAACGGTTGAGAAGTCTACAAGACAGACTGTACATGCATCACAAAAGGTGTCTTGACATCTGCCAAATATCTCTTCGGAAAACAGCAAGCATGTGATGACAAGGTGAGATCAAAATGAATTCATCGAAACCAAACTGAAAACCAACTGCAAATGATGCGTCTGATGATTTCAATTGTCACCTGTAACAGAATATGAGTACTCACTTAACCATGTTTAAATAACTGTGAGAAAAGGGGATGAAAAGAAAATGAGTAAAAACAGTATTTAAATTTTCATTTCTTTATATTTTGCAAACAAAAAAACCCTCAAAACCTCATTTCTACGTGACAGAGAGGGTATATGAGCAGGTCGAATTGCACTGAAACCCAACTCCAATTTCGCTCACATCACAATTTAGTGCACAACACCTCTTGACCTGGAAACATCTGGAGTTCACAATGCTGATAATAAACACCATATGTAAAATTACATACAAAGATGAGGACAATAATGAGCAGAAGAGGAATAGAAAGCAAGGAACAAAGCTCTCGTATGGTATTAAAAAAGTCCCATCACTGAAGCAAGCGCATTTACATAGGTGATTAGGCGATCTCTCTCTCTCTCTCTCTCTCTCTCTCTCTCTCTCTCTCTCTCTCTCTCTCACACACACACACACACACAGTATATATACACACAGTACATTGCGTGTGTGTATTTCTCTTGTAGCACTGAAAATGGATTATTCATGCCTGGAGGTCAGGTGGAGTTTGACAAAAATATATATTTATTTAGGTTTGTTCTTTAGATAGAGTGTCAAACCAGCTTGTGTTCATATGCTTCTCTCACTTTTCATACATACATATTACGGCCATGCCATGATTATAGAATGCCATTCAGTATATTATGTTTTAGTGATTGAATATTACAGTACAAAAAGGTTACTATTTCCTCCAAAAAAAAGCTCCAGCTATTTCATCTGGAAGTTGTTGCTTTCGTGAGTTATGGCTGAATAGACACACTGCGCTTAATAAAATGTGCAATGTGTTCTAACAGCGGTCCATCAGGGCTGCAAATTAGGATGGCAAGTGCTACATCAGATTCGGAGCTGACACCCTGCAGATCTGCCCCTGCTGGCCAGCTTTATTTAGCTGCTAAAAATAGCTTTGTAAATAATGTATTAAGGCAAAACATGCATGGAGTGCTGCTATGCATTCAATAATACGAACAGTTACATTTAGTTATTTTTAAAAAAAAAAAGTTAGTTACCAAAATAGTCATATTCTTAAGCATCCTAATAGCTATGACTACAAACAGATGCAATCAGCTCTTTAATAACTTAATATTCAACATATTCCAGCTTTATTAACTAATCAGGAAATTCTACACGGAGGCATCTTTGCGTGTGTGGCAAAATCACAGCTCAAATGGAACACTAACGGATTTTTACTAACTGGAAGTATAAGGCGTTTCCCAGTCGATGGCACATGACGTCAAACACACGTAATGCGACTCTGCTAGCTTTAGCCTAATACCCCGAGTCAGCGAAAAAATGTTTCTTTAGTTTACTGTTGGTCAATGTTACCTTTAATTCCCAAAATGACCTCAGTCACCATCAGACAGAGGCGTAATCGTCACGTGACAGTAGGAAAAAAAAGTGTGCGACCCAAGTTCACTAAGGCTGGGGAGCATTTTATATTAAACGACATGAAACTTCATATTAAACCTGTGTAGCACAGAAGCATGACAGTGATGCACGAATACAAACTTGTGTTTATATGCAAAAAGCTCCACTGAGTGCAACAGATCGGGGGAAACAGGTGTGAGTTGCCTAAAAGGTTTAGCATAATTCACGTTTATCATTATTACAGGTTGTATTTGTGTGTTTGCAGTGCAAAATCTTTTGTTTATTATAAAGGGAATGATCTATTAGTAACGAGGCCCTGTTGGTTAGTTGCAGCCCTAGCACAAAGCAAGCTCCGTGAAGAAGTCATGGTTTGTCAAGATTGAAGTGGAAAAAACCTGAGTGGCCTGCACAGAGTTCTGACCTCAACCCCACTGAACATCTCTGGGATGAAGTGGAAAGCAGACTGCTCCCCAGGCCTCCACGTTTGACATCAGCTCCTGACCTCACTAATGCTCGTTACTGAATGATCACAAATCCCCACAGCCATGCTTTAAAATCTAGCTGAAAGCCTTCACAGAAGAGTGGAGGTTATTATAACAGCAAAGGGAGGCTAAATCTGAAATGGGATGTTCAAAAAGCATGTGTGTATGTCTGTGTGTGTGTGTGTGAGTGAGATGGTCAGGTGTGCACACCTTTTGGCCATATACTATAGCTGTGAATGAGTGTATGAATGTGTGTGAACTCCCAGTGTTCCCAGGATATGCTCCAGATCCATCCTGACCCTGCTGAGGATAAAGTGGGTAGTGAAGAGGAATGAATGAATGAATGAGCGGCAAAAACGCAATCCTTTAAGCATGATGTTATAGGTTATAGGTGATACAGCAAAAAAAAATAAAGCAGTTAGTAGTAGAACATACAGATGCAATTGCAGACATGATGCTGATCTTGCTTTAATTCTGCTTCAATGGTAATTTTTTTCTTTGGTGGGATCTGGTGTAATTTGTAGCATCATGGGTATCATCACAGCCCTCTTTTTAAATGAATGAACTTTTGTTTAAAAGAAATCATTAATGCACAAGGAGCTCATTTTGTGCCAGTAGATTTATATAAATTTATAAGATCTACAAGTAAAAAATTAAATGGGTCAAATGTAGATTTTAAATAAATTAATTTTGTTTACATCCACATACTGTACCCTATGAACATAACGCGTTTGGTCTAAAACTTGCGTGTGGTTTTGGCAAAATCATTTTCTGGAATATTTCAGAAAGCTGTTTTTTATTTTACCCGTATAATTATGCAGAGAACGGCCGTTCTGTTTTTGTGTTTATTCCCGCCACCGTTTGAGTGATAAGGCGCCTGCATCTTTTTAAAATCCCCTTTTATACCTCAGTGTTCTCCAGCCATGCTGGTGAGGTAGACAGCTAAAATATCATTTGAGTTCAATGTAATTCTTCTAATAATTTCATCACAAAGTGCATGGGGAGCTATGGGTTAAATATCAATACCAAACTTACACTTTTTTGGCACATGGAGGAAGTATCAATCTTCTAGTTCCAGTCCCAAGCTAGCAGAGCTGATCTGGCTAATCAAATAGACTGACTATCTGGAGCAGGCATATTGGATTAGTGTTGGATCTCTAAGAACAAAGCTAATGATCACAGGCTTAAGAATTATGCTGTGCAGATCCACAGTCAAACCCTGGAGCTAATCAGCTCAATTCACGTCCAGACATCCGTTTTTTATACACCGGTAACCACAGACTGTAAAGCCTGTCAACATTACAGTGTGCACAAGCTTCTATGTAAACGTAACCAATTTACGATATGGGCGGCCAAAGAGGGGAAAATGGAGTTGGTGGTAGATGGAGTGCAGGAACAGAATAGACACCAGCTGCTCCAGTGAGCAGAACAATCAGTACTAATGAAGTGTTTTCACCTCTAAGCAATCACATGTGGCAGAGCTGGGTTAAAGTAAATTAATCTTATACTGCACTAAGGCAAACCTGAGCTCCCAATACATCCAACAGCCTCAATTCCAGACATGCCACTGGGAAATGCTCCATATGGTCCTAACCCCGAATGAGAGCAAGGAATGTACCTCGGTTAGCTGTTGATTACTGTTTTCTACAAGCAGCGGTGTCATATAACTAGTCATATGAGATTCAATGTTTGAACGTGAGCATAGTATTTATTTTGGAGTCCAAATCTACTCTACTGTATTTCAAGCCTAAACATCCTAAACTCTTACATACTGCTCATGTAAATTTTTCACAGTTGCCTTTGGGAAGATTTGAGTACACAGTTATGAAGGCTGGGTTTATGAAAAAGGGAAATGAGGGACAGGCTATCTGGGCCATGAAAATACAAACAAGAGAACGTGAATTCAAACATTGCCAGTGTATAAGGTGTGGTATAAACTCTTAAAATAGCTAGCAGCTAGCACACCATGGTTGAGGTTTAGGAACTAAGACGTGAAGTTTTATTAATTTATCTTTTCTGATTTAAACTGACCAAAATTCTGCAAATTTTTTGAGTGATCATTAATCTTTTGTCTGCATAGTAAAACTTTACTATCTGTTATGACCCTGGCTCTGTAAAAGAGATGGAAAAACAAACAAGCATCGACATTATGCCAATCAATTCATGGAGGCCTGTTAATTCAGAAGTCTCTGCCTCCTGCGCGAACATTCAGTGCTTCTAGCCTAGGCATTTGTTTTGAGGGTGAACACTGAACTTGTTTGAATTTTCACTTTCAATATAGTTACCTCCAGCTAACTTTCACCGAAAGCCCTGACTATACCTTTAAATACAACACATTTGACACATATGACATATGAGTCCCAATCACATACTTAATTCAGCAGAGCTACTAAATAAAGTTCATCATTGTCCTGCAGCTTGGACACCAGTCAGACCATCAAGCAGATGTGCTGAGTCTCAGGTTTAAGCTGCACAGATTCCTGCACCAGTGTCACGTTACATCTGAGACATTCTCTCCTTTCCCAACTGTCACCCTGCATTAGCAATGCCTGACAGACATCCATCACATGACCTGTGGAGTCGAGATGCACAAGAAAAACACGTCATCTCCAGTGTGTCAAACCTGAGATGAAGATTGAAACAAGTACCACTTGAAAGAACATGATTCTTATTATATTTGAGAGTTTAAGTTATCCTTTGCTTATATCCTGTGTCTTTGAACAACTGCTCCTCTGTGAGGAAGGCGAGGATTTAGCACACTAGCTATTTAAGGAACAAACCTGTTATCACAGTGTTCCATATTAAGAACTGTGGTTTGAGCTGTAATTCTCTTCATTAGGAATCAAGAGCAAATTAACTTTGATGTGTGAGCTCCTACAACGTGATAAATCTCAGGACATGAGCACTGAACAAAAGGCTTATTGCATTATCAACTTTTGGTTTTTCCACTCTCCTCAGTGTGTGTTTTTGTGAAGTGTCAAGAATAAAATGTCCTATGTAGAAAAAAAAAGAAACAACAACAACCAAGGTATTGCAAAATGGCTCTGACAGCATATAGTGTTATAGCCACAAACACAAACAAATCGGCCATAACATAAAACCACCTGCCTAATACTTTTTTGTTTTGTGCCTAATACTGCCTTGTGCCACCAAAACTCCTCTGAGCCTTCGAGGCATGGACTCCACAAGACCTCTGAACATGTGCTGTGGTATCTGTCACCAAGACGTTAGCAGCAGATCCTTTAAGTTCTGCAAGTTGCGAGATGGGGAATCCATGGATCGGACTTGTTTGTCCAGCACATCCCACAGATACTTGATCGGATTGAGATCTGGGGAATTTGTAGGCCAAGTCAACACCTTGAACTCTTTTTTGTGTTCGTCAAACCATTCCTAAAATATTTTTGCAGTGTGGCAGGATGCATTGTCCTGTTGAAAGAGGCCAGCGCTATTAGTGAATATCGTTGCCATGAAGGGGTGAACTTGGTCTGCAACAATGTTTAGTTAGGTGCTACGTGTCAAAGTAACATCCACATGAATGCCAGGGCCCACGCTTTCTCAGCAGAACATTGCCTGAGCATCACAGAGCGTCTGCCAGCTTGCATTCATCCCATAGTGCATCCTGGTGCCACCTCTTCTCCAGGTAAGAAACACACACACGCACACAATGTAAAAGAAAAAAATTAAAACATTATTCATCAGACCAGGGCACCTTCTTCCGTTGCTCCATGGTCTAGTTCGAACTAGAGAGTTACTCCTATTCATTAGATCATTGTCTTACTGCATAATCCAGTTGCGTTGAGTTTTAACTTGAATAATAAAGACCGGACGTTCTCCTTTAGAATTTTCTGGTAGAGAGCAGAATACATGTTTTCCTCAATTATTGCAAGTTGCCCAGACCCTGAAGCCACAAAGCATTCACACACACTCACACAGCCACCACCATGCTTGACTGTAGGTATGATGTTCTTTTTGTGGAATTCTGTGTTTGGTTTATGCCAGATGTAACAGGACCCCGGTCTTCCAAACAGTTCCACTTTCATTTCATCAATCCACAGAACATTATCCCAAAAGGTTTGAGGATCATCAAAGTGTGTCTTGACCAAATTCAGACAAACCTTAAATGTTCTTCTGGGTTAGCAGTGGTTTTCACTCTTCCGTGGATGCCATTTTTGTCCAGTGTCTTTCTCATAGTGGAGTCATGAACAGTGACCTTTATTCATGCAAGAGAGGCCTGTAGGTCCTCTGATGTTGTCCCTGACTCTTTTGTGACTTGCTGGATGAGTAGTAGTTGTGCTCTTGGAGGAATTTTGGAAGGTCAGCGTCTTCTGGGAAGGTTCACTACTGTGCTGAATTTTTAGATTGGGATAGAATAGCTCTCACTGTAGTTCTTCAGAGTCCCAGAGCTTTTGAAATAGCTTTGTAACCATTCCCAGACAGATGTATTTCAACCACCTTCTTCCTCATCATTTCTGGAATTTCTTTTAATTTGGGCATAGTGTGATACTGTGTAAGACCTTTTAACCAGCTTCATGCTGTTGAAAAAGTTCTATTTAAGTGTTGATTTGATTGAACAGGGTTTGCAGTAATCAGGTCTGGTTGTGTCTAGTCCAGCTGAACCCCATTATGAATGCAGTTTCATAGATTTGGGGAATTAGTAACTACGGGGGCAAATACATATTCATACAGGCCCAGTTGGTATTGGGTAACGTTTTTGCTTCAATAAATAACGATCATTTAAGAACTGTATTTTGTGTTTACTCAGGTTGCCTTTGTTTTATTTTTTAAACAATTTAGAATGAGATACAACAAAGAGAAGAACTGTTTAGGTGTAGGTATGTATAACACCATGTTCTGAATTGTCACATATGAATGCGTGCTCGTGTGTGGATGAGAGAAAAAGGCCATGCATGAAAGGACTGAGTGAGTACAGGTTGTAAACAACAGAAATCGACTGCTTGCTGGAAAGCTATCACGTTTTTTATTTTATTTTTTGTTTTTTTTTATACAGAAGTGGTGCCTGACAGCCATTTCAGTACGATTACTAAGCTTTATAAGTCACCTTTATAAATCTCCTTAAAAACTACAAAATGGTGGGTCATATTAATGAATGCTGAATTAAAATTCTGGTTTAAAATTCTGTCGAGTCCCCTATTGTCTGACACATGAACATACCGTTTGCTTTTTCTGCAGAGCTCACCCAACCCCCACACTCGCACTCCTCTTCAGAGTGGCACAGGAAAAGCTCAGGGGACTGGAGATCGAGGGGAAACGGTCTCAGCAGAACACAATAACAGCAATTCAGCACCAATTCAAAGGATAAAGGAATCTCACATTGACTGCTACAGATGAACAAAATTTATATATGATTAAAAGGGGCCATGCTTAAGGTTTTGTGAGGAAAACAATTATGAGCAGTTGACAATGCTACAATAACATGCATGGTTAAATATGACAATGTGCATATTAAATTTGATGAGAAGCAATTTTGTGTTTTCTATGTGGGGAAAATGAATTGCCAACTAACTATGAATTTATAAAAAGGTACAAACTCAAAAGGCACAGAATTTCGAAAATGTACTACTCGTATATAAATCAGATCAATATTACTTGACATTTTGATGAGACTGGCTGACATTTCAAAACAAAACAAAAATGAATATGATGTTAAATGACAGGGGACTGAATCATCTAATAACATTAGCTACTTATAATTGAAAAACTACTGGGAAATAGGTTTGAATTAGAACTGGCTCTGTCTAATTGATTCCCTTCAAAGAAAACAAAGATGTAGAATTTGCAAAGAAACTGTCTAGTGTGTGGAAAACTGTCTAAATTTACAGTTAATGCACAATTTATTGCTGCAAGCAACTTGCACATAAAATCAATACTGAAATACTATTTAAAACGGTTCAGGGTGCAGCCTAAGTATTCAGTCAGTTATCAGGTACTAGGTAAAAGAAGATTAGACAAAAGGAGCACTGAGAAATGTTTTAGAATATAACAGCTAGAATGTAATGGCTATTGCGTGTAAACAATAATTAATCATAATATGTATTCAGAAAGTGTTATGTAGACTGGTAGCTATTAGCCCAGGTAATGTTAGCTTGCTAGCTAAAACAGAGTAGAGGATAAAAGATCAGTGAGAAATAAATGCACCAAAGGTGAGCTAGTGCTTTGACCCAAGATAAAGCTAGAATTCCAAAAATAGAAAGCAACACACTAAATACACTCCATGCACCACCAGCTGCTAAAGTTAACTTGTTAGCTAAAACAACTAGGTAATAGTAGTGACTAATTTGACATCAATAACACATTAGCTGACTATAATTCACTAAGTGATAATTAGAAAATAAATAAACTCATTTATTTAACTCCACATCACACCTACTTTTGCACCCCTTTGATTGGTTTGCTGCCGTCGATAGCAGACCATTGATTTCGCATGACTTGTGCCTGCCCGTCATGTGTGCATCCAGACACTCATGCAAAATCAAAGCAAATAGCTCTGACTGTGAATTACTATTACAATTAAAATTCAAAACAAGCACAATATTGAGTTTTCTCTGAGTGATAGACACTGAGCAACGCTTCACAAATTGCTTAGTATTGATTTCTTTTACAGAAATGGCATTGACATGGACTTTTGCCTTTTGTTTCTTATTCAGCACTCATGTCCTTGAATGCTACTCAGCTTCACAACAATCTTAGAAGGATAAACGCTACCCAAATCTGGTCCATTGGTAAACACTCAGAGCTCTCAGCCTTCATCCTGTTACCAATCTTTTTCTTTATTCTGGCTCTGAAGCACAGGGGGGGAAAGCCTATAGGAGCTAATAAAAGGGCTCTGAAAGCTGTTGCCAATAAATATTGGGTGTGAAGAGATCCCCATTGATTCTCAGCTTCTCCAGTTCAGAGAGTAAAGGCTTGCTTCTGCTACATGCTGAGGAAAAGTGAAGGTTTACAGTATTTGTCCACTCTGATCTGAGATGAAAATTTAGCATTACGTGATTTTTTTCACCATTGGAAGGATCAGACTTCATGACTGTTGATCATTTCTATGAGGTTTGTAATGAAAATCTGTATAGGTCAGTCATAGTCAACGGCATGGTCTGGACGTGGGCCCAGCAAATTATTTCCCGGGACTGATCCAAGTACATTAAAAAATATTTAAAGTACATCGATTTAAAAAAAAAAAAAAAAAAAAAAAAAAAAAAAAAAAAAAAAAAAAAGATTTTTGACTTGTTTTAATTTGATTTAAATATATAAACAATGCATTAAATTGTGCAGATGCAGGTCAAGAGGTTCAGTTAATGTTCAGATCAAACATCAGAATGGAGGAGAAGGGTGAGATGTGATCTCTGTGACTTTAACCGTGGCATGGTTACAACCAGATGGGCCAGCCTTCGCTCTCCATGAACATCAGTGAGCCTTGGGCACCATGACCTTGTCACTGGTTCACCGGTTGTCCTTCCTTGTACCGCTTGTGGTAGGTACTAACCACTGCATACCAGAAACACCCCCGCAAGACCTGCCAGTTTGGAGATACTCTGATTCAGTCGTCTAGCCGTCACAATTGCCCCTTGTCAAAGTCACTCAGATCCTTATGCCTACCCATTTTTCTTGCTTCAGACAAATCAACTTCGAGACTTTTCACCCGCTGTCTAATATATCTCACCCTTTGACAGGTGCTGTTGTAAAAAGATAGTCAAATGTTATTCACATTAGTCAGTGGTTTAATGTCATCTAATGTTAGCTAATCGCTGTATACAGTATCATTTACCCTTTCTGGTCTGATTACTAAACTGACAACATGACTTGTTAAAACAGTCCATAACAAAAACGAAATGTTTAAAGACAAATGGATAGAAAAGTGTGTGTTTATTCTGTGTTTAAATTTCAAAGCAGTTATGCCTGATCTGTTTATTGTAGTGCTGTGCATTGGGACCAACAAACTTTTTTTTTTTTTTATCTTGAGGGTTTTTACTTTAATACACGTGGTCAGATAGAAAGCTTGCTGGCCAAAGAAAGGCCATGTTCATTAACTTGGGAGTATACGTGTTGCTTGCATAGCTCCGAGCAACACATTTACCACATTCATTCATTCTTCTTCAGTAATTGCTTCATTCTAGTTCGGGTTATTGTAGTTTAAATGATTACTCTGTTTATATGTTGGGAAATAGAACCAACTGAGAAAATAAATGTTTGTTAGGAAATATTGCAGGCAAAAAATAAATGTAGGAGCAGCTTTAGTGGGATTAAACTGTCAGTCATGCCCAAACCTTTATTTCAGAGTCCATGGCACTGGTCACAATTGGCAACATGAAGCGCAAATGCAAAACAAAACATCTACTTGGAAATGTCTTGTTTATAGCCATAAAAACAAATGTGTATTCTTTTTTTTTTTTTTTTTTATAACCATAAGTTAATCATTAATGTTTACGCATAAAAAAAGTTAACTGTCAATGCCATTCAGTTATGTTAGCTGCTTAACTGGACTCTTCTAAGCACAGACTTTTATGTAACTGGACCTTTACAAATTGTACTTGAATACCCCTGGTACAGGCATAAAAGCAATGCAGGACAAGAGCACCTCCGGTCACATGAAACATGTGTTTCAGATAGAGGAAAGCAGTCTGAAAAGGGCCTCTTGGCAAATGACACACTCCATAAATTCCATAAATCCTCTGAATTATGCATGAGTTTGAGCCATCTGCTAGCATCCTAAAAATTTACAATTCACCACAAATTTACAGCTCTTAAAATACCATTGACTTTTTGTGTAAATCAGTGAAAAATATTAGATTTTGTACCCCACAACAGGAGTGGGAAAAATGGCATTAAGACAAACACTAAACAGCAGTGACATGCTGTATGTCATACGTTTTCTGACCATTCTGCCCCATGATAGATAAATGTGGAATATAGAACAAATACAACAAATATATTCGGTCCATAAAAGTAAGCACTAAATGCACAAGCCTAATAGTATTTAACCCACAGTGAGCTGCCCTACTCTGTTGGTAGTCTAATTCTGCTTATATGGTTCATCTAACACACAAATAAAAATAGCTTCACCCAGAAACTGGGTTAAAGACCATGACTAACGGTTGGAGTAGCATCGCCAATTGGCAGCAGCGCGGCCTTTCTCTGACCCGTACAGGCTGGATGGGGGAGTTTGGAGACCATGTTGAGGAGCTGCGTGACTGACAGGTGGTGAGGGCATGGCTACAGCACGGGAGACGAGGGCCTGAATGACAGGAACGCAAAGAAGCAGGTACTTGACACTCAGTGAACCGCATTAAGCCAGACCATTAACACACACACACACACACACACGCGTTTTTTCTTACCATCATTGTGAGGACCTTCCACTGACATAATTATTAATGCCACTAATTAATGCTATGCCTACACCTAAACCTAACCATAACCACGGTAATTAAAATGAAACCTTTCGGTTCTTTTAGTTTTGTTTTTTAATAAATGCTGCAGTTTTAATTAATTAAAAAAAAAACAACAACCCAGTTTTAGCCATGGGCACCAGACAAAAGTCCCCACAAGGTCAAAATAACTGCTGTTAGTGTCTTTGTGGGGATATTTGGTCCCCACCAATATATAAAAACATGCCCATACACACACACATACCCCATTCATGTGCTCTTGGAGATGCACAACACCATTTCCCTTCTTTTGTCTCATTCAACCACATATTTACTGCACACGCTTTATCCCACTCGCACCCTGTAGCAACACAAATTACATCCCTCTGTAGTGCTCTCAGGCCCTTGAAGAGTAAAGCATGGGACTGCATTCCTTTTCAAGTCTTTCAGGCTCAATTAGAAGCCCTGCGACTAGCATGTGGCTGCGATGGGGCAACGAGCCCAGCTATTCTTCCCAGCTGATTGAAATTCATCGCACAGTGTCTAAACTCCAGGACCTGTTTGAACATTGTTCCAAGGCAGACAGGCTACAGGATGTGCTTAGGCTTAAACAATGCAGAGAGAACCAGGGAAAGAAGACAATTTAGAAATGCCCAACAAATCACAGCGTAGAACACATGCAGATCATTTTTTGGTATATTCTGGCCACCTTTGAAAGCCTTATGGGTATTACGGCTATACTGAGCATTCATGTAAGCCTTTTATTATGTATATTTATGCAAGAGCCTGCTGACTTTCTGGAGATTTAATTCAGCCTCAACACAGTCTCACAAAGAATTGATTCTCATATGATTTTAACAAGAATGCTGGACATGCACATTAGTCCAGTAACAATGAAGACCATGTACACAAAGCATATACTCTGACTCAATATAACAAGTGCAAAAAAAAGGAAATTTATTTTATATATATAATTTTATTATTTATATATATATTTTTTAAACATAATAAATGACATTTACTACAAGACTAATCCTACCCAAAAAAAAAGAGCAGCCATGAGCAGTCCAAAAGAGACCATGCTCTTAGGTCCTACTGTCCAGATTAATCTTTTGCATGGCACAGATGCTCATCTTAGTCTCCAGACAGATAGTTCTAAGCCCTGCAGCTCGCTTTGGCCTTTTCATTTAATGTGCAAGTAGTGTAAATATCACCAAAGCCCTGTCTCCCTAAACTCCCCCTCTTACTTGCTGGAAATGAGTCCCAATAAAACAAAAGGCTCATTTCGCCTGTCTGTAGGAGGTTACACATCATGGGGACTTCATATTCCAACACATCTCCTGTGACATGAATATTTTTTTCAGCTTTTAATTTGTACACATTTCAAAAACACTGATTTTTGAACAATAATGAAATGCTTCTTGAACTAATACTACATATTTACTTTAATTTACTGGAGTGGTAGTTTTGAAGCACACACACAATTCCACACGTCAATGCTTCACATGACAAGACAGACACCAGAATCACAACTGGACAATAGCCAAGTAAATCACATCAGGATGTGAGAATGAGGCTTATCTTTTAATGCGATGGAGTGGAGAGGTGTGGACGTTATTGTGTGTGTGTGTGGGGGGGTGCAACACTAAAGAGGCCAGGTGGCTGATTTGAGGGCTACCGTGCTGTGAAGGTGTGAGACGGGACTGTCTGCCTGCCAGTCAGGCTTGATTTACCCAGCCTGAGCTTTTGGACAGAAACTGATAGAGGAGGTGTATATACAAAGCTGCTTACTGTGAGCTTGGAGTATCTAAAAGGTTTAAAAACCAGTCTTGCCAAAACAGGAAATGCACTGAGGATAGCGGCAGTAGAAACAACTGAATAAAAAGTGTCCCTTGACTGCGGACTCCTCTTAAATCCATAGCTCAAAACACAATCCCTGCATCTGCAGGGAAACTGAGTGCAGCACAACAGCAGCCCATTCTGCCAGCCCCCAGGCTCAATAATGCAGACAGATCCAGGCATTTGTGTTGTCATGGTTACACGGTCTAACCAGCAGAATTAAAGCTGGCGATGTGGGTAAGAAGAGTGAGAGAAAGGCCCCCTCCCCACCCCTATTAAGAAGACACACACACACACAAAGATTTGGCGCAGCTGACCAACTCAAGCTAGCCTACAGAGTTGGAAATGTGTAAAAGAGGAGCATTTGAGAGAACATTGGTCCTTCACGCCAATGAGTAGAGAACTGGTTGCAAATGAGTCAGACGTTCTTCTCAAATGACTACAGCCACGTCCTTCACACCAGTGCAAGGTTAATCCATTAAAGAGAACTCCCACTGGCTTTACAACTACACAAGTGTTTCATCTGGATCAAATGCAAGAAAGTATCATAAATCAGTGTTGCTAATGACTTTGTGTTCATCAAAGGTGGCTGCTGACATAAAGTGATTTGACACAAAAGTGCCAAACATCTGGAAAGCAATCTGAGCAAAAGTTTCACTTTAGTGCAGCACAAAGTGTCTTGCTGAAAGCCAATCCTGTCATTAAAGAAACTGTATGAAAAGAGCTTTCAAATCTCACCACACAGAGGCAGCTGTCGTCTTTGAGGTGCTGAGGCTGTGCAAAGCCTTTAGAGCTTTTCCCGAGCCCCCACTGCCTGAAGCTGCCTGAAGCCGCAGCTCATCCTGACGGCAGAGGAGGAGAGGCGCAGGCTGGGAATCTCCAGAAAGGCGCCTGGTACTATGAAGATGACAGTGTGGCCTATTGTTTTGGCGGCAGCAGCAGGGATTTGTCACATCAGGGGTTTTGTATGACAAGACACTTCCCCAGAGAGTCTTGCCTCAATGTGACAAAGGCAAATATTTACATGTGAATTCGGTGGAAAAGCGCATTTTGGGCATTGTGCTGGCTTGTCATCTCCGCTGAAAGCGCACAGTGTCTCATGTGTCTAATGTCAAGTGCAAAAATCATACTGGCTGGAGAAAAGCGAGCTTCCATACAAGTACCATCATATCATATTGCTTTGGGGAAATTGCTGGTTCTAAATAAAGTTGTGTAATCAGTGTTTCAAATCTAGGCCAAGATTACAGATTCCCACAAAGAGAATAACAAAAAACAAAGACTCTGGTCATGTCCAGAGGAAGTGGTTTAAAATGCCGTTAAGAAAACAGAAAAGGAAGCAGGGAGTTTATTTATTTTTAAGAGAAAGATGAACAGTGAAATATAATATAGGACGTGTAGCCAAGCCTGCAAAAGTTAATCATCAAGTTGTCATTCCTGTATACCTTCCTTTGTAAAATTGTGGGAATTCTACCATACATATAGACCATTAACAGTTTTCTTCAGAAAAGGAAGAAAAACCCATTAGCACAAAACCCTCACTGGACCAACTATCTGTTATAGAAACCATTTCTCATAAGTGATAAAAGTTTTTGTAAAAAACTCCAGGTTTTTGTATACTGTATGTCCCAGCGTTCATAGCTTGTTAGAACTCTACAGCAGGAACAGAGTAAACTGAGTCCAAGAACTGGTTAGTGTAAATAGCTGCAGTGAACAGCAAGCCTCAGCATTATGACCAGATTTGGCATGAACTGAGCTGTACAGTGCATTCCTCCTGGGATGAGTCTGTGCTGGCTGATCTGGGCCATGTCCTAATGCTGGCCTGCATGGATGTCGGCCAACCTGGACTCGGTGTTTATTTCATGATGGAGAGACCTGTCAGTACTAAGGAGATAATTACTAGTGTTCAAACTGTTCTCTCGTAGTCTTTCGGTGCGTAGGGGAAAAGCTGCGTTATCCCACAAATAACAGTGTACGACAGATCATCTTTCAAAAGGTCAAAAGAAAATGGTCTTAAATAGCACACTGGATACACACCATTGTCCTATACATTCACTTTCTGCTGATCGCTCTCATTTTTAGCAACACAGTCTGCAATGACTATATTGAAACACCTCTGAGCTCGTTCGTCCGTGCTGGACGTTTTGGATTATTTGAGTTCTATAGTTGATCACTCAGACCTAGTGTCCGTCCAAGTGTTTAAAAGCATCCTCACTCATTCAGCAAGGGCACAAGCAGTTGCCTTGACAGCTGTGTTTGCCTGTCGAAGGCATTTGCATTAATGAGATTTAAATCCTGTCTACACACAAACCAAAAAAACCCTGTCCAAACCAAAATACAGATCATTCTGTATAGGATTTTACAGAGTTTTTTTTGTGATTGCTGCGGCCAAAAATGCTTGATTGTGCTGCGGCTTTTTTTCTTCTTCAAAATTTGCAATGCAACTTGGAGTTGGTAAAATTGCAATTACACAAAATTGATGCGTTTCGCAGTGATGTTTCTTGGTAAGTGAGACCTTTTAGCAGTCCTCATGTTCAATGCACATGAATCAAAGAGGGCTTTGGCTGAATGAGTGTTGTGATGACGTCACATGACGCATCTTGTCCCAAATCTGCAGAAAATCCATGGTAATTTTGAAAAATTGCAAGCTACTGCGAATATTGTGGAGTTTGCTTGATTTGCATTCATTTCTGCGATTGCAAAAGCATAAAATCCTGGAGGGACTGACGTATGACTGACTCAGTTTCATAATGTAATACTACTGAAAAGAATGTTTTAATTAATTGGACTTATTAACAATCATAATTATAGAGGTCTGGATGAGTACACTCAGGATATAGGGGTAAAACCTTGTACCCTAAAGGTCTTCTCGAGTTTGTCTCTCTGAGGGAACCATTAAAGGGTTTTACAGAACTGTACAGCTAAACATTTCATTTCTCAACAACTATTAACCACTCAAAGAACCATTGGGGAACCTTTGAGAGTATAATTAAACACAGCGGACTGAAAACACAGAAGCATACAGCAACAGCACAAAATAAACACATTGGACAACAGTGGAATGAGGTACTACTAATTTTATACACACACAGGATGGTATATACAAAGGATCATTTAAAGTCACACTTTCTGTAAAGTTGTCTCACTACCTACAATTTGAAAGAATACAATTTTTTTTACTGTATCAATCCTATGGATGTCGTATTTCACAGATCAAACTGACCAATCACAGTAGAGATGCATAAAACAAACACTTTATGATATTCTTCACACTCTTTCAGATCTCTTTCATCAGTGTGTTTTTCCAGGATGTTAGCACAAGGAGGCACGACCTTATCTGACAATTATGCAAAAACCAGTACTCTGTGGACACCATTTGCATGACTGTTAAACTGAAAAATTCAAATTATCTGCATACATATTAAGGATTTATGCGTGTAACTTTCAGCCATTTTAAAATTGCACAACCCATAACAACAAACCTTAAAATTGAGGCGTCTGGGTACTGAGGCCCCATCGCTACAGTTTTTGTGTAATGAGTGGAGAAATTATTACAAAATATAAGAAAACTCTTTTTTTGTGCTATTTGTTACTTTCCATCATAAGATGGTGACAAAGTTTTCAGCCACCCATACACTATTGTCAAGAAGAAGAAGAAAAAAAAACGGTGAACTATGAAAAACAGTGTATTTAAAATAAGGTATGTTGCCATTTCAAAACAGGAACTCAAACAGTTAATACAAAGCTGAAAGCATGTGATTGTGCAAATTATTCTTAAAGGAACATGCTAACATGCATGGGGCACTTTTCCCAGTTTAAGATCTTTATTACTTTAAAACACTTGAGAAAGTATATAAAATAATTTTTGAGGAACAAATAAGGAGGGGGGACAAGAGTTGGAGTGGAGATAAAGCATCAGACAGCTAATACGTCACTTACATCCATCAGCACATATGAGTGTTGGCAGCTTTAACAGGGTTGTTCTTGCTGATGCTGAAAATATGGCAAAGTTATTTTTGGGGAAATGCTGCTGTAATAAACCTAATAATGACATGCAACAACTTTTGTGTTGCAGCAAAGGCAGTGCACTAATTTCAGCATTACCATAGACACAGCTGTGCACACTGACCCCCAGTTCAACTTCTTAGCAGATTATCCCAGGAGAATTTAACCCAGTGTGCGCACTCACCATAGATTCATTTATTTAACTGCGTGGTTTCCCTACATTTCACATTGGCAAAGCTCACATTATAGACATATAACAAATCATACATTCTATTGTTACACATCACATCAACTTTATTCCACCATTCACATGCAAATCAAGTCTGTTCTGAGAAACGTTTAAATAGGCAGCATATACACCCACTGGCCATGTTACTAGAAATACCTTGACATCTGTGGCAGCAGCACAATGCATAAAATCATGCAGATACAGGTCAAGTGCTTCAGTTACCGTTCATGTCAAACACATGAATGGGGAAAAATGTGATCTCTGTGACTTTGACCATGGCATTATTGTTGGTAACAGGTATGAGTATTTCATAAACTGCTGATCTCACGGGATTCTCACACACACACACACACACACACACACACACACACACAACAGTCTCTAGAATTTACACAGAATGGTGTGATAATCAAATAAGTAGAACTCAATGCCATGGTGTTGATGGGGGATGCCTCGGTCACGTGTCTAGTCCTTCTTGTTCGAATCAGTCCCTCCAGGATTTTGCAATTTTGCGATCACTGAAATGAATGCAAAATCAAAAACATTTGCAGGAGCTTGCGATTATTCAAAATTACCTCAGATTTTCCACAGATTTGGGACAAGACACGTCAAGTGACGTCATCACAAAGCGCAATTAGCCGAAGCACCCTATAGGGTGTACAGCTATAGGAGTACAGCTAAAAGGTCTCATTTACCAACAAACATCCCTGTGAAACACTGCGCAAAACAATTTCATGCAATTGCAATTTTTGCCAATTCAAGTAATTTTCTGAAAAAAAAAAAGGGGTACAAAAAAAAAAAAAAAAAAAAGTGCCGCAAAATCAAGCATTTCGGCCACAACAATCACAAAAACACTGTGAAATCTTGTATAGAGTGTCTAATGTTTATGTCTCAAATACCCTTAAAATATACAGTACTGTGCAAAAGTCTTAGACACATGCAAAGAAATGCAGTAGAGCAAAGATAGTGAAATGAAATGTTTCTCAATTAAAAAAAATAAAAAATAAAAATACTATAAAGAGCAGTAAACAGTAATAAATTAAACAAAGGCAATATCAGTTGTGGTGACCGTTTGCTTAAAGAAAAAAAAAAAAAAAGGTTGTCTCAGGTAGAATCTGTGCAGTTTTATAAGGAAATGAGCTGTAAGTTTTATTGAGCTTCTTGCAGAACCAGACACGGTTCTTCTGGAGACTTTGACTGTTGCACTTGCTTCTTATTTTTGCAGCAAAACCCAGCAGCCTTCATTGTGTTTTTGTCTGAAAAGTGTCTCTTACCACTTAACATGCTGCTTTGTTTACTGACATACAAACAGTTTTTCTGTAACATTTAATTTTATGCTGGAAAACTAATGTTTGGGAATCTAAAATGTTTTTGTACTGACTCGATAATGTAGAAGTCATAAAATAAAAATCTATACCAATCTATAGTACAAACAAAGTTTGTACTAAAAAAAAAAATTGGGTGCCTAAGACTTTTGCATAGTACTGTACTTCAAACAGGAAAAAAGCTATCGAAGCTATTCCTGTGACACTGGATCAATTCCAAAATCTAATCAGTTCAACTGCTGGTTACAATGATACTTCCATCTAAATCCTACAAACATTCAACCACTCACAGAAAATCGGCCTTGAGTTCTTGAATATGAATGTGTAAATAACATTTCTGTATGATAAACAGGAAGAAAGCCATTGAAGAAAAAGTATTTGGATCAATTCATGTTTGTTGATATTATGGATGGAATTAATGATAATTCCATATAAATCCTACAAACCTTCAACCACTCAACCTTGAGATATGATGTTAATGAGAATTCCAGACCGATGGACAATTTGAAAATATAATGCCTCCGCCACTAGTGGCTTAAAAACTATGTCAGTTCTGCGGGTGAAAAGGCCTTATTAATAAGCAGGGTCAGAGGAGAATGTGCATACTGGTTTGCACTGACCGGAAGTCTACGGTACTTCAAATAACCTCTCTGTACAACTGTAATGAGCAGAAAAGCATCTCAAAAAGCACAAGACGGGCAGCTGTGGCTCAGGTGGGTTGTCTACTAATCGGAGGGTTGGCGGTTCGATTCCCGGCCCACGTGACTCCATGTGCCGAAGTGTTCTTGGGCAAGACACTGAACCCCAAGTTGCTACTGATGGAAAGTTGCATGGCAGCTCTGCTACCATTGGTGTGTGTGTGAATGGGTGAATGAGAGACAGAATAAAAGCGGATGAGAATGTGAATGAGAGACAGGATAAAAACATTTTTTTGGATAAAAGCACTATATAAGTGCAGACCATTTACAAGACATCGAACCTTGAGGCTAGTGGGCATCTGCATGATATACAGTGCTGTGAAAAAGATTTCTTCTGTTTTTGTGTGTGTATCTCATACTAAATAGTTTTAGAGCTTCAAACGAAATACAACATAAAACAAAGGCAACCTGAGAAAAACACACAATACGGTTAAATTTATTTTATTGAAGCAAAAAAAAGTTATCCAACACCTTTCACCAATGTGAAGAACTAATTTCCCGCTTAAACATAAAATCTGGTTGTGCCACCTTTAGCAGCAATAACTGCAACCAAATGCTTCTGATAACTGGAGATCAGTCTTTCACTTACTTCTAGGTCTAGGACATTGTCTTGCTGCATAATCCACTTGCGCTTAAGTTTCAACTTACGGACTGAAGACTCTCCTTTAGGATTTTCTGGTAGAGAGCAGAATTCATGTTTCCCTCAATTATTACAAGTTGCCCAGACCCTGCAGCAGCAAAGCATCCACATATCACATGGCATCCCCACCCCACAGCATCACACTTCCACTACCATGCTTGACCGTAGGTATAATGTTCTTTTCGTGGAATTCTGAGATTGGTTTACTCCAGATGTAACGGGAACCCTGTCTTCCAAACAGTTCCACTTTTGACTCATCAGTCCACAGAACATTCTCCCAAAAGGTTTGAGGATCATCAAGATGTGTTTTGCCAAAATTCAGACAAGCCTTAATGTTCTTCTGGGTTAGCAGTGGTTTTCACATCACCACCATTTTTTTGCCCAGTGTCTTTCTGGGCAAAAGTTCTATTAAGTTCTATTTAAGTGTTGATTTGATTGAACAGGGTTTGCAGTTATCAGGCCTGGTTGCATCTAGTGCAGTTTAATAGACTTGGGGAATTAGTAACCATGGGGCAAATACATTTTCATACAGGCCCAGTTGGTATAGGATAACTTTTTGGCTTCAATAAATAACATTATCATTTAAAAACCATATTTTGTGTTTACTCAGGTTGCCTTTGTTTTATTTTAATTCCTGAAACAATTTTGTACGAGACAAAAGAAATCAGGATGGGGGCAAATACTTTTTCACAGCAGTGTATGCATTTTGCTGATGCCACATAACTGGCTGATTAAATAAGTGCATGAATGAGCAGCTTAGACAAACGATTAACCTATGCTTCATCTTCATCACTGATCTGCTGGCCCAGGCTGAAGGGGGAACCAATTCATTCAGATTTAATGACAAACAAGGCACCATGCTATATCAAAATGTTAGTGGTTTGTCCTTTCAATAATCCATACAACCCTTTTTCTAAAATGGCTCTGCTCCCATTACTGTGCAAAAACCGGAATAACTCAAATTATGAAATGTTCCAGACTAATACAAATCAACTCCCTCAGTTCAAATAAAAATAAAAGGTCAGATGTAGGTCACAAAGTGCAGTTTTTCCAGCACTTAGCAATTTATTAAAGTCTGAAACTTTTCTGAAGATTACACAGCAGTGAGCCTGTACTCTCTCAGCAGTAAGAGTCTGGAACTTTACAGAGGCGCCGTCTGTCTTTTTTTCCATATCACAACAGACAAATCTGTAAGGTGTTGTTAAGATCAATGATGGCTCAGTAGCTATGCAGGAAAAAAAAAGAAGGGGCTCACCATTTTTTATACTAAAGAAGAAAAAATCTGTTGGAAAAGAGCCTTGCACAAAGTGCAAAAAGCACAGATAAAATCCCAGCAGCAAAAACAGCAGCATCACTACAGTACAGGCAGTGATTTAGCGCAGTCTTTCTGTTTCTTTGTTGCAGATGGCTCCAAAATCACTGTTTACTGAACACGCTAAACACGACCCGTAGCTTACAAATAAAACAAACATTATCATTAGGGCTAGTGAGAATAGACAGAGGGACATTTAGAACCTCAAATTAACATAAAGGCTGTTAGACTGTGTAATACTCTCAATATTACTACCATTACTGAATTTAGACTCTGTGGACCCTACTATATACACACATACATGTATGTATGTATGTATGTATGTATGTAATATGTATGTAAAATATATATATATATACACACACACACACACACACACACACACACACACACATACACACCAACTTTATTAATGACCTGACTATGCTGTTTTTTTATTTTTTTTTATTAAACATAATGAAACATAAGCACCATGTAGTTTTTTCCCCCCTGATATAAATAACAAGAACAGCTCAGTGCCAACAGTGTCGACTGGGATGCCTCTGCCATCAACAAGTCTAGCCCTTCTTGTTACAAAATTCTGTGTCTGAAATACCCTTAAAATATGCATCAAACAGGAAGGAAGCTATTGAAGAAAAACTATTTCAGACATTTGCTGTGGCCTTGATTGTGTTTGGATCAATTCCAAAAGTCCATTTGTTAGTTACAATGATAATTCCACATATCACGCTAATGAGAATCTCGGACAAATAAACGACCCGAAAACATTATGCCTCCACTACTCAGTGGCATAACAACTAAATATTCTTTTAAAGCTGATTTGACATTTATTGCCATACCAGCGTCAATGTCTATTTCATAGCAAATACAGATATTAATCAAACCTTCAATAAAATTCTTTTTTTTTTATTAATTGTAAAAACAGCTTATAAAAAAGACAACTCTATTAAAAGATCATTTATATTTGCTTGTGATTTAAAAAAAAAGTTTTCCTGGGTCCATCTTAGGAAACAAGTGTCCTGTTCAAAGGCGTTGCCTTGTGACACTAAAAATAGGGCAAACTATGCTTTCAAAACATTCTGTCAAGAGATATTAATTAATAAATTGCTTTAAATGCATAGAAACTGAAAAAAGGTCACAGATGCAACATAATAAAGTGAAATAATATAGCAATATAGTCCTCACATTTTAAATGCTCACAATCCTTGAAACTCCAGACAATACATCTAAGCCGTTGACTACGCATCTGTTTCTGTCTCACATCCTGGTCTCAAAACTGAGCCGACCCAGATTGTGGTTGATTCTTGAGTAGAGTTCAATATGAACTCTTAAAATGCTGACACAGAACTGGATTTACATAGAACAGTGAAAACAAAGAAAGCCTAAACACAAACTTACAATAATGTCCAAATATGGCTTTAATCAAACGCATGACAAAATGTTAATAGTGTGTGAAGGGGTATTGTTTAGACATTTCTTCTCCTTAATCAGGAAAACGTGGTTTTAATTAAGGGAGATCTGAGTCTGAAGCTCCCGCCCTCCTGTTACATGCTGGGTCCTTAGGTAGAAGACAAAGGATTCATGAACTGTGACAGACTTCGGTTTTATGACAGAAGGGCACATAGCTGTGGAGATCTGGAGTCAAACACACCAGAAAGAACTTCCATCTGCTTATGATTAATGTATGTCCCCAACAAAGACAGAACAATACAAACGAACAGAAAAACAGCCAGAGAAACTATATTCCCACCTACTAATTACACTCATCTTTCAACAAATCTCAGCAGAGTAAAATAGCTTTAGATAAGACATCTCTGTTTTATCTAAGCTGACTCTTCAACTAATGTCCTCAACAACAAAAGCTGTCCAAATAGTATGACATCAAAAAAAGCGGAAAGCACACTGAAAACATGGCCAAACGTGACAAATAATGAGGACTGGTGAGATCTGCATGTCATTGGCATTCAATGTGAAGTTTAAATGGCTCTCTGGGGTAATGCTCAAACCCCAATAAAGCCATTTACAGCCATCTGTCACCAGAGACCAGCCACTCTGATAAATGTGCTGATAAGAAGCGGAGCAGAAGCACTGCCCAGCCTGGGAACAAAAGCATGGGATGAGTCCATTGAAAGCTCTGTTCTGTAGCATGACAAGCTCTCACTGAGGTCCCATGCTGCCACAGGTTGATATCCTGAATTTCAGTGGCAATGGTTTATTTAGCTCACACACTGCAGTGAGATGGAAAGCACATTGCTAAGAAGTCCTTACTCTGTATGTTACAAAAGCAATAGTGTGATATCTGCCTGCACCTGATCAACCTTCAGCTAGCACTAACGAGAGGCATGTAATAGCTTTTGGACGAACCCATCCAGGCACCATAATATAGCATATTACAAAATATACACATTTCAATACATTTGTGATTCACTTTGCACAGATATATACAGTATTAGATAATAACCAGCCAGCATAGTTGCCAGATTAAATATATCAGACTGCCAACTAAATCAACTCTGTATATAAACAAAAAAAATCCTATAACCAAGTCGGCTTTCACCAAGTAGACAAGTTTCATTGTGATGACCATGTAATGTCAGTATTAAATGTGCTTAATAGATCGTCTGTGTGCGCTGGCTTATTGATTAAAAACATGACAGCGCTACCTCCCAAAACCCCAGTCTTCTAACGAATGATGTGCTAAATTTAGACAGCCAGATATGCAAGGCCTATCACTAGACCATCTGTATTTGCGTCTCCGGCCGGTGTAGAGTGTGTGATTACTGTACAACAGTGCTTTCCAAAACCGATCCTCAGGCACCACATTTCTTCCTCCGTGCAGCTTCAAACACACTTGAACCAAGCGATCAGGAACACTTCTACATGGTACATACAGGAATGTTTGGAAATGTTTGAGAAGCAGGAAAAATACAGCCCATCTCGGGAGTTTGGGGGATCAGTTTGGGAAACACCGCCATGCCCACTACATTCCACCTGGGGTAATAGTGACAGTATGTGAAGCTCTCTAAAGAGGTACAGCTGAAATCTGGCCTCCTGTACACTGGTCATAATGTGGTGTTTTATTGAAGTTTTACAAATAAATCATAGCTCCACATAGAGTAAGAGATAATTAGCAATGTCATGAGCTACAGAAGATGTACAAAGGCTTCACATGCAGATGTACAGAAAAAGGTAGAGGCAGAGGCAGGAATTGGACCCCGAACATGTGAAGCAAATGTGCTACCCACTAAGTCACCATGCCTCCCTTAAGACTTATATACTACAAAAAAAAAAAGTTTCCTCATATAAAAGATGTAGTGTAACAATCACTATCAGGTAGGTTTTATAACAATTGTGTGAAATAATTAGGTGCATGCTATTAAAGCAGCCATGCTGTAATCATGTACACACCTTAAATGAGTAAGGGGGTTTACTCAGGTCTATCCCATCCTTGATCAGCTTATCTCGGATCAGGATCTTCAGCTTGAGTTTCGGGTAGGACATTGGATCTGGAGGGCCTCCGAGCAGCAGATTATTGTTATTGGACAGCTCAAGTCCTTCTCTGTCCCAATGGGACCCACTGGCTTTACTGTCATAGCCACTGGAGACATCTGGAAGGGGCTCTAAGGTGAAGTAAAGACCAGGGGCCAGCTTCTTGTCCTCCTCTCTCAGTCTCTGCACTGCTCGGAGAACTTTGAGCCTGTGATGTGGGAGAAACACACCGATGGCGTCCAGGTCAGGCTCTCCGATCTGCTTACACACCTCCAGGTCGTCGTAGCCGTTATCTACGAACGCCTCGACATACTGGGTCAGCTGCAGGGTTTTCAGCCACTCAAAGACGATAGCTGGACCGCTGCTCATCATCATTACTACTATTACTCCGAAAAGTCCAGTTAGAAGAGCTGCTGTATGTCCATTATCCTCCTCGTCCTTTGTGGGAAGTGGAGTTTGCCAAGGCGTGAATCCGTGAGAGTCCGTCTCTGGAAGGAAAGTGTGTGTTTCCAAAACAAAACCAGTGGGAAAGCCAGGTTGTTGTTGTTGCGCCTCTGAATCATGCCAAAGCGGCTACATTTTCAATCGAGGATGCAAACGCAAGATGAAAGTTTAGCTACAAACTTCCCACTGCAGGTAAAAAGTTGCAAACGCTGCTGGCATTTTACCCTAAACACAAGCTGGGGACGTTCTCCATCGCTGAGGACGTATTTACCTTCGCAAAAGTGTCCCTTTCAAACACACCTCCCGTGTCCAACAGCATTCAGGTGTAAACAGCATTGGCGTTTCCAAAGTGTCATTGAAAATGTCCGAGTTTGCACTCAATTAGCCACTGAGAACTGTTTTAACGGGGACCGCTGCATGTCTTCACGCAGTGCAGATAGTTTTGTAATTATTACAGAACAAAGCCAGCAGCTCCTCTCAGTCTCTAACACAAAGGCAGAAACACATGGAAAGTAGCTCTGCTGCCTCGTCGCGTCAACTGAACTTGCTGTGTCTGTTTCTGTCTCATTATCAGTCTGAGGCTGAACTGAAGCGAGGTTGCGTCTCTGTCTGTTT
Organism: Ictalurus punctatus; assembly: GCF_001660625.3. NCBI lineage: Eukaryota > Metazoa > Chordata > Actinopteri > Siluriformes > Ictaluridae > Ictalurus > Ictalurus punctatus. Next base: position 18,945,615 of record NC_030424.2, on the reverse strand, counting down.
TTTTTTTTTACTCCACAGCGCCTCTTAGAGGCCACGCGAGGAAATGCAACTATCCGATGTTTTCAGTCTCTCTCTCTCTCTCTCTCTCTCTCTCTCTCTCTCTCTCTCTCTCTCTCTCTCTCTCTCTCTCTCTCTCTCTCTCTCTCTCTCTTTTGTCGTTTTAACCATCTATTAGCACAGGGGTTCCCAAACTTTTCCCCTTTTGGAAGATGTCTTTAAAATACATTTAAAATACAGACTTCTGAATATGACCCCCCCCCCTTTTTTATTAATAATTACATCTTACATCTTTACATTACATTATATTAGGAATTGATTGTGTGTGTGTGGTTGTCTGAGAGTGAGAATTTATTTTTCACACCAAATTGTTGAGGACCCCCGGGCGCCCCCTGGCGGTCCCCACTTTGAAAACCACTGTATTAGCAGACAAGCAAAGCCACTAGGCTAGCTCGAGTTTATTGTTCGACGGCAGGTGTAAACACTCGGATGAGAAGTGAAACATTTTCAAAACTATAACAAATGAAGACCTGTTTCCTTAATAGTACTGCTGCTTGAGTACACACTGAGAGATTTTCATGTACGGGTGTCTTATTTGCTGACCAAAAAGATTAAATCAATGTATTTTTGAAGGGAGAGGGGACCTGTACAGAGTGATTAACCTCAGACTTGGAAAACTCTTGCAGCAAAGCTATGAGTTAATTTACGTTTTTGTTAATTACGCAAATGCATAAAAGATCTGCCCTAATCTGATAATTTGTTTAATTATACACCGATCAGATATAATTAAATGTGCACCTATTATGATTTTTCAAATATTACCTTTCATGTAGTGTTTTATATAGCTGTTTATGAATTTAAAAAGTCTGCATAGGTAATTACTACGTTTACATGGACAGCAATAATCTAATTATTGCCCTTATTCTGAATAGGACAATGTTGTGATTAAGGTGTTTACATGAGTTGCTTTTAGAATATTCCTTTCATGTTCCTGTTTTACATTTTATAGAACATAGATCGATTAACAGCACACGTCATTACATCACCGCGTCGTACATGCATGACACGGAGCTGTAATTTCAGCAACAGCAGCAAGTGACAAGCAACATTTGAATAAAAATGTTCTTATTTCTATGCAAACTAGGTGTCACTAAAGTGATAAATACAAATAATTTGCTTAAATGATTCCTAAGACCAATCCTATGGGGCATGTGGTACAACATTCTTCAGGTCACCACTCACGACTTTAGTTTCTACCTGCATTTAGTTCTTGTTTCACACACATGCGACTTCACTTTAAACAAAGAAAATATATATGCAATTCTTTAATTATGTGCCATTCTTTAATTACTGGGTTTAAGTGGAATAAAACACATCAGGACATGCTGTTATTGGAAAATAACTAATGCTTTGTGTCAGGCCTTATCACACCACCCTGTCATTGATCATTTTGTCTGTCAGTTTATGTGTCACTGCATTTCACACACCCACAACGTTACATTTGCACTTCAGTTAGTGATGTGGTTATGGTGAATTATTTATTTTGTTTAAAATCTTTCAGGCCAACCCTCATCTGTATGCATGTTGTCATGTTATATTTATAGTGTTACACTTGATTGTAGCAGAGCAGTTGGTTATGTAGCCTAAAGGCCAAGTCATGGACAGCCTTCTGAAGTGTACAGTCCATTGACCTTGCACATCACAATCTATATGCTGTAGGGCTGCACAATTAATCGGTTATCGATCGAGATTACGATTTTGACTGCCCATGATTAAATGAACATGATCGACTGCGATATTAACGTTTAAAGTTCGTACTCCGCTAATAGAAAACTCCGCTACAGATCAAATCAAGCGCTTCCTACACTTACAGCCTATCACCATAGAGCGGCGCAGGGATGACGTCATTTTGTAGTGCCAAAACCCCGAAACGGGTTTGGCATTTTAGCCCTCGAGCTGCCAGTTTCGCTTCGAGCTCCAGCGCTTTGCGCGAGGAGAAATCATGACATTAACATGACATTAACATGATGCTAAATGGCACTACAGAGGTTGTTGGGGACATTAAACGTCATCACACCGAACGGGTAAAAACTTTGCAGATAAACTCAGGGCTCTACAGTGCGACCATTTCACTCACATCTGTGACTAAAAAGTATTTTGTGCGACTGTGAATAAATATTTATTCGCACCGGTGCGAGTGACCTGTTCGGAGTTCTATAATACAATTGGGATAAAAACTACAGGAAGTCCAAAATGCATCTACACCGAGCAACAGTTACTTTCACACTGCTTTTCATCACCTCAGTCAACCGAACAAGTGTGGAAATACTGCAGAGAAGCTATTATGATGACAAAAGTAAAACTGAACATCATCTGTTTCAACTTCCCGATCTCACAAACCGCCACCTTTTATTGATCCCGCAAAATGACCTGAACCTGCACCTGCTCGTGTAGACACAGCGGTTTCGCACGGAGTAAATTAATAATAATGCTAACGCTACAAGGTGGGTTTAATTCAAACTTATTTCTTTAAAAATTCCTCACCAATCATAATCAAGAGTAGCAACTGTTCAGTCTGTAAACATACAGCACGCTACTGTTCTCCTTTAACTAACTCTAATTCAGTTAATTTAAAATCACGGTTGCCAGATATCACTAGAAAAGTCAACTCCAGTTTCCATGTTTTGATTTAATCCCCCAAAACACAATATTATCAGCAGACATGGACAATGTACTGGGGAAACCAATCTAAAACTGATAAACAAACAAAAATAAAACGACTGTGGCTCAGTTGGTAGAGCGGGTTGTCCACTAATCGTAGGGTTGGCTCCACATGCCGAAGTGTCCTTGGGCAAGACACTGAACCTCAAGTTGCTCCCGATGGCAATTTAGCGCCGTGCATGGCAGCTCTGCTACCACTGGCGTGTGAGTGAATGAGACCATTTACCATTTAAAACTACTAAAATGTAAAGACAAAAAATGTGCTTAGTTATAAATAAATTATTATATATATATATATATATATATATATATATATATATATATATATATATATATATATATATATATACATAGATAGATAGATAGATAGATAGACAGATAGATAGATATAGATAGATAGATATAGATATTATAAAAATTCATTAAATATAAATAAAATGAGAAATGAAATAATGTTTAATTACTATGGGTTGCATTTAATATCAATTTTCCATTAAGCTTAGTAAGCTATTTCCTTAGAAAGCTATTAGCCTTTTTCCTAATATGGATCATTTTTGTGTTCGGCTGTAAAAATCCTGATCGGAGCGTCAGTAATGAACACCATTAAACTCCAGCGCTTCCCATCTGACGGGTAAATGAACTCACCCAATCACATCCTATGTGAAATTATTCAGATATATACACAATATATATTGCAAAAATATTACATTCAGAAGGTAAATTAATTTTCATGGCTAACACTATGTTCCTAAATTCTGTCATAATTGACCACGTCAAGTATTCTCATGCCTACTTGTGTGTTATATTGTGGCATGAGAAAACTTAATAAATGTGAAAATGCAATAGAAATATGTTGTCACTAAAATCAATTAATAATCGTGATAAATAATCGAGATCTCAATATTGATCACAGTAATCGGGATTATCATTTTGGCAATAATCATGCAGCTCTAATATGCTGTGAACTTTATTGCTTTTATATATACATATTATATGTGCGTGTTCTATAAAAAAATGCCCCAATTAACACTGTATCCAGCAGCAGTCAATGAATGGCATGAATAAACAGGCAAAGCTTCAAAGTTTATTAATCTTATGCTGGTTACAAGACAACTTTTACCTAAAGCCCAGGTTACTCTGACCAGTCAAAACAGAATTGTGCTCAACAGCTTTAAAAAAGCTGGTCAGATTGCCAAGTCCTCAATTTTAAGTGAAATTAGGCAAATTTTCCACTGCTGTAGTGGGCTGTTTTTTTGTTGTTGTTGTATTTGTAGTTGTTCAAAGGTTGGAGAGTAAGTGTTTGATGTATCCTAGATTAATTATATTAATATTATGCTAGTTTAATTTTTTTATGCAGACAATAAATGTTCCTTGCATATACTGTGTTTCTGATTAGAATGTAATGAATTAAAAAGTGAAAAGAAATAAGTTAATGCAGCAACATTACATAGAAATATTAATTCATTCATTCATTCATTCATTTATCTGTCTTCAGTAATTACTTTATCCTGATAAATGTTACGATGGATCCAGAGCCTATCCTGGGTCAACACGGAAAGTGGAGGAAAAGCATGAAGCATGGGTCATTGGTGGACTTGTGCAGGGGGCATTTATGCAGTGAGCTGTCTATATTTCTTCCATGCATTTCTGCTATCAACGGGTGAAGATGCCACTCTCCATATAGTGGATTTACCCCTTGACAGCAGGTCCATGCCTGTATTCAGTATACCTGGGATGTGCATGCTGATGTGCATGTACAAGTCACTGTGACAGGGATTGGAAATTGTGATTAGCACTGAGGTGAATCGATAAAATCCAGTTCATAAAGCCTTGTTCTTAGTAGAAGCTCACAAGAGACAGAATGAGCCCCTGTTACAGGTTTGTGCACATGGAAATGGAATTCAACTCCAGTCCCATGAATATAGCATCTTCAGAGTCTAATCCCTGGGACAAACTACAACTAACCAGTCATCTATGTAAAGGTATGTCATGATCTTACAAGGCTAATCCTGCCTTCACACACACAAATAAAATTTTGAAATTGTATTTCCTTAAATGTCTGTTCATCAATTCAAGATGGGATGTAGTAAACTACTTTTCATGGTAACAAGGAAATATCAGGTAAAGAAGCCCTGTTGACTTTGATCCTTGGAAATTTTCCAATATTGCACCATTTTCTAATAGAAAGTAAATTTCCTCCTTTAGAAACACGAGTCATGTGAGGGGGGAAAAAGATTCCATAGAAACACAAATTTCATAGCATAAGGACTTTTGTATTACCTTGTTATTGTTTTGACCACCCACTTCGTAGTTGATGTAGTATGCCAAGCTTATGTGTGGTCTGAAAGCTGTCCAGCTGGAGCTGGAGGCTGGCGGAGGCTGCTAATTACAGGCGGAGCAGTCACACTCATAGATGGTGAGTGACAGCCCTCTAGCGGTGAAGCCAGTGGTGAAATATTTAGATGCTCCGGGAGCTGATTTTTCACATTAAAAAAAAAACACTGTGTTGTGTGCTGTTGGGGTTGAAGGGACTTTTTTGGGCAGCACAGTGAACAGTACTGTTGATCCAGTGAACAAAGGGAAGGCCCCCCTCTGACTGAGATTTTTCTCTTTTTTTGATGAGTGAAAAACTTGTCCAATTGGCTGGCCACTGGGAAACCCCTCAGGCCACCAATCACTCTTTTTCTGGGGGTTAGCAGGGGTCAGGTTGAGGGGTTTCTTGGCCATGGCAAAAGACATTTTTCCTCAAGGCTTGAGCAAGAAGCCAGGCTACTGGCTGAGGTTTGGGCTTGGGCATGCCAGTGCCAGTTACCCCATGCCATGGGCTGATATGCCTTTGACCTTCAGGTCAAGTGGTACTTCAGTAATGCTTCATGTGCTTGGCATATGCAGGGAGGACAGGCAGGATATATATTTTCTAGGCCCCCAGGCAGGGCCCAAGTTAGCAGGTTTGGTACTCTTGGCCAGTTGAAATAGATAGTATGCAGCAAAATAGCTGTCATCTGGCTGGAATTGTCCTTAGAGTCTTGCTGATAGTTTTGGGCTTGAAGTTTTGGGATACACCAATTTTGAACCTATAGTTATGGTGTTTTTTTTTTGGGAAACATTGTAGTTTTCTGGTGGGGGGGATAGATTCCTCAGCATGTTATAATCTCATACAAGTGACACAGGAGGGATGTGAATGAGTGCACTGCAGTCCGCTACACAGACTCATAGCTACTGGGTCTCGGAGAGTTCAGATGCAAGAAGTGAATGTTTTCTGAGAAACAGAAAATAAGAAGCAGAATGTTTTCTAAGAAAAAGTACGATTAGATGTCCTACCCATAGCTGAAGCTCAAACATTGAATGATGAAAGCATTTACTTCAAATGGCTCTTTAAAAAATAGTTCTTTCATGAATTCAGTTTGAAATGGCTCTCTAGAAATGGCTGCAATGGGAAGCCCTCCTTTGGGCACTTCAAAGGAGGCCTTCCCATCGCAGCCATTTGTGTGGGCTTCATCTTTTCAAAATGGACAAGATGTTTCCTTTGCAACTGCAATTCGCCTTACCAGAGGTTCTGAACAGATTACTAACTGCTCTGCTGAGCTCTTTCTATTTAAGATTTTCATTGCTGAATTTCCAATACCTGTTCAGAGGCTGAAATAACTGGAAATAATTTTGTCTCGAAATCATGTTTGACAGTGGAAACAGGGTGGGAACCCATGCTTGATAATTTTTTGTACCTTGCAAGAGTTATACTCTCTTGAAATTTTGTATAAAACAGAACACACTCAATTATCATGAGATCTATGCTTTACAGTGAGTAAGCGTGTATGCATCAAGTTAAAAGCTGATGGGACGGAGTCGGTTTGATTTTCTTGCTTTGGCTTTAAAAAAAAAAAAAAAAAAAATTTAAAGTTGAAAGTCCAGATTACAAAACAACCATTTATTTCAACTGTACTCTAGCATAGTGGGCAAATGATGGCGCTTTGTGACCAACACCTGTAAGAAGGCTGTTTCTCTGAAGTACACACAAATTCTTAAAAACAAAAGAATCACCAACAAATGTTTGCTTTACATTTATTTTCCAATCCACAGTTATGTATAATCAACATATTTCCTAGACTGTAGGTGGCAGCATATTAAGACAAACATCCATGTGAAATTCTGCTTAATAAAACTGTACAATAACTTGGCTATAATGAGGAAAACTGCACCCCACAGAAACTTTCAAACATGGCAATTAAGAAAACAGACCCTCTCCCCAGAAAACAGAAGAGCATGGGCTTTAGGGAGTACTGTATTGGCTGAGTATGCTCACGGTGAACAATTCAAAATGTAACAACACACATTAAATATGTTCCTCCATGCCTGACTGAGAAACAAAAGATACATGGGATCTGCTCTTGTCTAACATGATTCAGAAATTAGACATCTTGTCTAAAGGGTATACATTATGAATGTTTCAAATTTGTAAACACTAAGTATCATGCTGCCTTTTTTTGTGCAAGAAAACTTGGTAGGACACAGTATACAGAAATGGCCCATAGTCTCAGACACACAGAGCTTCAAGGCTGAAGCAGCTCGTCAATCTACACATAATCAAGCAGTTCGCTCACCTTTAAGTGTTTAAATTTGATATTCAGGGAGAATATATACAACCAATTATCTTAAAATGCGACATTCTCTTTAAATAATATACTAAAAGTATTTCTTTGTAAATATCTGAAATTAAAAGTGTGTGTGTATATATATATATATATATATATATATATATATATATATATATATATATATATATAATATTCCAAATATATAAATATATTATATCATTGAACTGACAATGAAGACAGATCTGAGAGTAAGAGACTCCACTTGAAGCTTGCCATTAACACATCTCAGTATCTTGCTTACTCGTGTTTTGGTCCTTCTAAAAGAAACAAATGCCAAAAAATAGTTACAAAACAAACTACAAAAATATCAATAAAATGACTTCCATGTCATTATAATACAAAACATATAGTGCAAAACCACAACAGCTTATACAAAAAAAAATAATAATATTAAGCACAGTAGCATAATTAATTTTCAGTTCGCTCAACGCTGAAAATTCTCCATTTTGGTAGGTATTTACACAAATGTCATGGCAAGCAAAGGAGTAGCTCAATGTATTTCTATGGAGGTCATGACACCATTCTCTCAGATCCTCTATAACAAGCATCACAGCAGGTCAGACCCTCTCAGTTTGGATGATGAGATAGAGTTAAACAACTGTTTGGTGTCAGACACAAACATGGCCGCCATCCCCAATTGCTTTGTGCTAGCACTCTCAAATTTGTCTTCAAATGTCTAACTATTTACAACATTTGGCAGCAATTTGGAAAAAGAACAGAAAAGCATCATTCTTCATTGGTAAATAGAGAACAACAAAAAAATGCTCCTAAATAAACAAGTAGCAGCAATTTCTTGCACCTCACAAACCGAAATAAAGAAAAAAAAAAAGAGAAAAAAAACTCAGCACATACATAATCAAAAAAGTATTAACTTAGAATTTAAAATAAATCAGGTGCTATGGCATTTCTATAACCATACGTGAGCACACACATACTCCTGCATATATGTATGTTCACAAAGACTCACAGATGCACACATAGGTCGAGGTTAGCATAATTGCATGATAAGCAAAGGCAAAAGAGAAACCCCTCTCAGGTACAGATTAAGGAAATGTTGACCAATGGCATGGAGTTGCTTAGTGGTGCTTGTTTACTTCCTCTGCAGCAAACACAAAGATGGCTGTAGTCGCTTCTCTGAGCTGGATGAAACGCATGCATTTATCAAGTTACTTTGGGGGGGGAAATGGAGATGAATAGAAGAGAAATATATTATCTTTCCTCCACCTGAGGACTGCTGAATAGAACCAGGCCTGTATAGCAGTTTCACTGCAGAGATGCTCTAAGGGGTCTCAGGGGTCGCACAGCAGAGAAGCTGAAGCATCATGGGAAAAATGGGAGGAGGAGCAAAACTCCACAAAGTTTCCACAGAACATTCTTGAGTTCATTCCACCAGTTAGTGAGGAAATCTACTACAGTAGTCATCACAAGGCACATACTGTACGTCATGCCTCACACTTTTGTCAAGTCTTTGTCAAGTTTCGCCACATGGACAAAAATAATACACATGCTCCAGGATATATTTCTCCAGTTTATGATATGCAGCCACTCAAACTACATATATTCAGCAGATGATTAGATCATGCTCAGTTCATTTACCCTAATATTTGTTTGGATGCACATGTTCTGTGTCTAAACCAAAAGCTTTCTAGGGATTTCTGATCAGTGTAAACCAACACGTCCTTTATGAAAAAGGACTGAAACGAAAGATCGGCATGATTCTATTTTGCACTGGTCAGTCCATGATCTGGCAGAAATTATCACATGCTATATGGTTGTTACAGCACATTACCAGCCCTTTAGAGATGGAATGAATGACACTTCATCACACATCTATAGCCTTCAGTCTATGTGGGGGGGGAAAAGAAATAAAAAAGTAGTAAATTCTAGGTTTCTAAGTCACTAGACATGCTATTTATTTAAATCCATGTAATCAGAAGGCATTACACCAGGCAATGCTATGGGCATAACATTTACTGTGCTCAACGTTCAACTACTCTCACCCCATTCATTTATAGAAATAATCACAATCTTTTTCTGTTTTTTTTTTTTTCTTTGTTTTGTTTTTTAAGATTAGAATGGCAGTGACAAAATGGTAGCACAGATGATGATGATGAGAGCAAGGTACATGGCCAGAACTCATGTTGAGTCCCCTATCCTGTAACAGAAAGGAGCATCTTTGTGACAGGAAAGAGAGCTCAACTGCTCACATTCCTTCTAGAGAAATGGAAGGTTTTTGCTAGCGTTCCTTTCCCTCTTCCTGCTTCTTCCATTCTCACTCTCTGTTCAGCCCCTCAGCTCAACCTGAGATGTCGGATGACTGAGGAAACACTGCGGTGTTGAACTTGAGAACAGCAGACACAACCTTTATTTTTGAGAGAGAAAGGAGGAGGAGAAATAGAGGGAGAAGGTTGGGGAGGGATGTGCAGCCCCGAGACCAAGGACCCCCTGACTCTCTGCATGGCCATCAGAGCTGATACCACTTCTTATCCTTGTACTTTAACATCACCTGAAAGACAGAAAAAATAAAAAGTTATTTTTTAATGTTTTATAGTCTCAAATCATCATCATCATCATCTAAATCACAACGGTCAAATATTCACTGCATTATTCTGGTGTCATATGCTCATGCCAGCAATGAACTCACATCGTGTGCATGCTTGGAAAATGAGTCTGCGCTGGCCATCATGGCTGCCGTCCTCTCATCCAGCTCACCGAGCTTCTGTCCTCTCTCATCTAGAGCTATGCGGGCACGTGCCAGCTCCCCCACCACTCCTGATGCTGCCCCCTTCATGCCCTCCATGCCACCTGGTCCTGGAATGTGCTGGGCAAGGCTGCGTGAGGCCTTCCCTGCTGCCAATTCTCCAACTGTGAACACAACACCAAGGACAAACAAGGGTAATGATGAATATTTAGAACTAGTGCCCAATGATCCAACATGATGCTGGTGCAGGAGTAACAATTTCATGTTAAAAATGGAAACATTATGTAATCAGATGTGGGTGTTTCCTAATGAACAGTATAATAATAATAATAATAATAACTGTGGAAGATTTTCTGGAGGGTTTTACTAGTTTTATTCCTGATTGAGATATTTTATTTTTATCAATTCAAATCCACCAGCATCTATTCATAGCACACACATACCTTCAGACGGTGTGCATTGGAAAAATCTTATTACTTCTTGGTTTTTAGTAATCTGAATAATTTTGTACTAAGGTTTGAAATTGTCCTTCTCAGTACTGACGGTCTTTTGTATTGTTTGATTCCTTGCAGATTCACCAGATGGTTTGTATAACTAAAGGTAAATGTTTAGTTTAAATACACAACTCTCAAAGGAACCATTAGCATAGCATGGTATGAACTCTAAAATGGTTGTTTCCTCATTGGACCACAGTCACATCACTGCAATATCTGATTTCAACAAATCTTGCAATGTCCACATTTTATTTCAACAGCTATTATGTAAACAGCTTGGGATTGAGTCCCAGGCCACTGGTGCCTTGTCAGTGGCAAAAGGCCAAGTAGTTTGGTGTTTAAAAAAAAAAAAAAATGTAAATAATGTATTCAATACCACAGAGTGTGCTTCTGATACTTACAGAGATCCTCTCTATCCAGGGATTGGGCACCGCCTCCAAAAAGACCTTTAAAAAAGCCTCTGTTTGGAGCCTCTGGTGTCTCGACTGGAGTGAATAGCTCTCCCAGCATTTCCTGCAAACATCAACACGAGTACTAATTATGTACATTAATCCTGCCTACAAACTACATGCACGAGAAGTGTTGTACATAAATCTTACAGTCACACAAAAACAACGAGTGAGTAGGGATGTCTGACCTGTAAGTTGTCACAGGTTTCCTGACTGTAGGTGATTCTCTGGATCTCTGTAGGGGAGGTGAGATACAGAGCCTGGCCTAGGTTGGAGAAGCAGAAGGTTCGGGCTATCCGCATGTCCGTCAGAGGCAGATAGTTCACATCTAATAGCGGCCGCAGACTGGGCAAACTGACACAGAGAAACGAGGCTGAGTATGGCAAAAGGAAAACAATTGACATTTCGCAACGCTAGCGCTTATGCGCCATAATTCTGTGTGGCAATGTGATTACAAAGAAGGAAATGTTTTAACATTACCACAGAGTCACATGCATACCTCAGAGTCATGATATGCCCGTTGGCACAGAAGCAGGCGAAGCAGATGCCAGCAGGCATGACCACAACGTCGGCCCTCAGCACGTACGAGGTTTCAGTGATGTTGTGTTCAAAGATGCAGTTCTGTGAGGGCAGGGCCACCACTTTGGCCTGTTTCTCAGAACAGACCACAGCGTAGTGGGTGTCTTGGTTCTCCTGAGAAGAAGGGGGTGAGGCAGGCCGGCGCCGGCGTGTCTTTTCCCTCTCCTCCTCAGGGGCGTTGAGGTCATACCAGCACTCAGAGGCAGGAGGCTGTAGAGAGCCACTTGAGTCCATCAATGCCATGCGCAAAATGCCTCCTTTCAACCGAATTAAGGAGCCTGGGGGAAACCATAGACATGACACACATACATAAAATTTTGGTTTCCTTGCAATTCAATACTGCAATATTTTACATACAGGGTATCTGCAATTTTACAAAAGTGTTAAACAAATCACACAGTCATACCTTGGGCATGCCTTAAGGCCTCTATGAATTATATATTTAGTTTTGGGTCTTCTTACCACAGAAGGAGACGCCTACTGTTTGTTGCAGCCTCTGCTCAGGGGTGGAGGGCACATTGAAGGAGATACCCAGCATAGTGCCCACAGAGGTGCCCACCCAAAGACTGGGGGCTGCTGCCACATCACTCTTCCTGGATAGGGAGTCGCAAAAATGCAAAGACGAGATGACCTCACGTGATTCTTTGTCAATACTGGTCACGCTGGAGCTGCGCGAGCGGCTAAAGGAATTGTCCTTGGCATCTGTCAGCATGGCGATCAATTAGGTGCCAAAAAGAAAAGAAAAAAGAGGCAGAAGGAGAACACAGGGCTGTTTAATATAAACATGTGAATTAGGGAACTTCATGGAACTCTGAAGCTGAAGAAAGAAAAAACAAAAACAAAAACAAAAAAGCAGTTGCAGTAAATTTCTAAGTGAGTACCACGAGGATTAATAATAATTACTGTGAATCACAGAATTCTTTGCTTTGGTTTTGTACTGCACAAGAAACACTTGGTAAGTTAGTTAGCATTTGAAACTACAGGGGGCAGCTAAATATATCTTCAGTGTAATTACAAGGAAAAACCACACAATTACTTTTCCCATCATAATTGTGACAAAGATTTTCACATTAGTATCACATGCTTGCAGTAAAGCCAGTGGGTCTGACACAAAGAGACACATTAAAATTCGATACAAAAACATTTCATAATCCAAAAACTAGAATGGTGTTAAGGTTCAGCAGTAGTCTTAGTTACTGCTCATCATTTCATTAGGTCAACTGATCCTGCAGAGATCAGGGGCCTGGTTTCCCAAGAGTGTTTTAAGGGCAATTCACACCAACAAAGTTTCTGAAGTGTTTTTAGGTCACACAGGTGTCAGTGAACAGCTACCTTTTTTCAATCTACAGGTGCATCTCAAAAAATTTGAATATCGTGGATAAGTTCATTTTTTTCCCCATAATTTAATTCAAAAAGTGTAACTTTCATATATTCTAGATTCAGTATGCATAAAGAGAACTATTTCAAGCCTTTATTTTAATCTTCAGGATTATGGCTTACAGTTCATGGGAATCTCAAAATATTAGAATAAAGAATTTATAATACAGAAATGTCAACCTGAGAAGAGCTCTAATCAGCTAATTAACTCAAAACACCTGCAAAGGTTTCCTGAGCCTTTAATCTCTCAGCCTGGTTCAGTACACACAATCAATGTTCAGATGAAAGTAAATTTTGCATTTCATTTGGAAATCAAGGTCCCCGAGTCTGGTGGAAGAGTGGAAAGACACAGAATCCAAGTTGATTGAAGTCCAGTGTGTAGTTTGCACAGTCAGTGATGATTTGGGGTGCCATGTCATCTGCTGGCGTTGGGCCACTGTGTTTTCTCAAGTCGAGAGTCAATGCAACGTCTACCAGGAGATTTTAGAGCACTTCATGCTTCCATCTGCTGATGAGCTTTATGGGGATGCTGATTTCCTTTTCCAGCAGGACTTGGCACCTGCCCACACCAAAACTACTAGTAACTGGTTTGCTGACCATGGTATTACTGTGCTTGATTGGCCAGCCGACTCGCCTGACCTGAACCTAATAGAGAATCTATGAGAGACACCAGACCCAACAATACAGATGAGCTGAAGGCCGTTATCAAAGCTACCTGGGCTAAGTAGTGAGTACATAAATTAACATACTTTTCAGAAGGTCAACATTTCTGTATTATAAATTCTTTATTCTAATATTTTGAGATACTGGATTTTTGATTTCCATCAGCTGTAAGCTGTAATCATCAAGATTAAAACAAAAAAAAAGGCTTGAAATATTTCATTTTGTGTAATGAATCTAGAATATATGAAAGTTCCACTTTTTGAATTTAATTACAGAAAAAAAAAAGAACTTTTCCACGATATTCTAAATTTTGGGATGCACCTGTACCTCAGCTCAAGCCTGTAAATCCATCCATACTGCTGGTCTCTTTTGCATTTACTCAAAGTGAAGCATAAACTTCACAGAAAACCATACAAATTACTCTCCCGCCTTCTAATTATATTCATGATCTACAGTGATGTTTTGATTGTGTGGCCTGTACCTGCTGAGGAAAGTGTTTGTACTGTAATTATAGTCATTACATCAACCCAGGAAACACAAATACACTGTTTATTCACTGTCCCATTGTCTCAAGTCACATTCTTAATCAACTTTGACTGCTCCTACACAGTTGCGCTGTTCCTGCCCAGAGTGCTTATGAAAGGAAAGTGGTATAGACTGGCCACAAAGGGCACTTACATTAAGCAGACTAGAGTTATAGCTTAGAGTTAAGAAGGGGCAATACTCCACTACAATGACATGTTGTAACACTTCTGAGAAACCAGACCAAGGTTAGTCTCACCAAACCAATTATTAATGAATTAGCATGAATGATGTGCTTCACATAATCTTGGAAGGAAAAATCCACCCTGAAATGGCTTGCATCACATATTTATAATCAATATGTGATCTTCAATGCCACAAAGGATTTAGAGTCAGATTAAATTCTTTTGGCTTTAGTTTTTAACTTCTTTCATGTCCAGTAAGTCTATTTTCACTTTGGCTAACAGTTTCCTACAGTGCTGCCTGACTGCCTGCTGATACTGACACCAGTGGGAATTCATCTCTACCTAAAGAGACTGATGCAGCAGTGCTTTCATCCTTTAGTCTGTGCAGCTCTCTCACCTCCTCATCTGTACACTCTGCTCAAACAGATAAGGTTCCAAAGCTTCAGCTTCCAATAATGCGAACAATGCAATCAACGCTATTGTGCTTGTCATGTCACAGATCACTAATTAGCCTAGCCGAGTCAGTGCTGTAACTCCGCGCAACCGTGTCATATACACTAAGGCAAAAAGTATGTGGACACCTGACTATCACACTCAGTCATATGTGTGCCTTGCCAAACTACTGCCACAAAGTTCTACGCACAGAGATGTTTACAATGTATTTGTACGCTGCAGCATTATGATTCCCCTTCACTGGAAGTAAAGGGCCCAAACCTGTTCCAGCATGACAATGCTCCTGTGCACTAAGTGAGGTCCAGGAAGACGTGGCTTGCCAAGGTCGGAGTGGCCTGCACAGAGTCCTGACCTCAACCCCACTGAACACCTTTGGGATGAACTGGAGCACACCAAATACGCACCAAGACCTCTCTCTTGACATCAGTGCCTGACCTCACTAATGGTCTTGTGGTTGAATGGGCAAATCCCCATAGCCATGCTCCAAAATCTATTGGAAAGCCTTCCCAGAAGAGTAGAGAGAGG
Source organism: Ictalurus punctatus (assembly GCF_001660625.3). Classification (NCBI taxonomy): domain Eukaryota; kingdom Metazoa; phylum Chordata; class Actinopteri; order Siluriformes; family Ictaluridae; genus Ictalurus; species Ictalurus punctatus. Next base: position 18,930,297 of record NC_030424.2, on the reverse strand, counting down.
GTATTATAACAGCAAAGAGTGACTCAATCTGTGTTAATTGTTTTGGAATGGACACATACTGTATTGGGTGGGATGGCCATGTGTCCACATACTTTTGGCCATATAGTTTCGCTGCATTGTATTCTGTACCTTGGAGTGAAACATTTGTTGCACCACTACTTCTACATTGGATTTCTCAAGAATATGACATTTTGTTGTTGGATGCCAACAGCAAAATCTGACTGTTATCAAGTATGTCCGAGTTTTTTAAAACTGTTTCTCCTATTAACACTGTACCTGCAGTAGCAATGTCTTCCTGTGATGTGAGCAAAGCAGACAACCGCTAACGTCTCATGGGAATAATGAAATTGCAGCATAACTAAACAAATTAACATCAAAATCGTTAAGCACATCACACATATTTCGATATGGATATATTTATGTTTGTGCTGGTGGATTTTTCCTTTAAGAAATTCTGCCTTATAACAAGAGAAATTCAACATTATATTTTGTTAAATTCTAAAACATGTATATAGAGGGCATTAATATTTTCCTGCCTTAATCTATAATCTGTCCAGTACTGCCCTGGACGTAGGTGGAAAAATCTAAATGACTTCTGTTCCAGCCACAACAAACCGAAGTTAGTGAGCATATTAAAAGCCAATACAGCAGATCCCAAAGGAGGAAAAGAGTTAGTACAGGCAGTCACCCCGCGTCAGCCACTGCGAGGCCAGATCATGACCACTCACTGGAATCAGGCACAGAGTGAGTCCTGTAAATAGATGTTGCTTTTCTTCTGGACACTTCTTCCTTCTCATGAAACACACGTTTCTTATTAGGGAGAGAGCACTGGCGCTGTATAGTCCCTTTCACACATAGCGTAAAGAATCAAAGAAGCAACAGAGCGACACTGATGAGCTCACACGCAGACCGGCACACAAAACACTAAGCCTCATTCACCCACACTCAGCACCTTTTTTAAATGCACCCTTTTTAATGCCATTGCTTCCTTAACAAATACATTATATATTTATATAAGACGCACACATACACAGCAAAAGTTCAGGCTTACCATCTTGTTTCTGATCAGCAGCCAAGCTAAATTTCCATGACATCTTAGCTGGAAAAAAAACACATAATAGTTCTCAACAAAAGCAGGTGTCTATGAAATCTCTCTCGTTAGGTTGAGAAAGCAAAAAAATGTAAAATGAACAAAAAATTAGTCATTTTGTGTCTTCCTCCATTTAGCTTAAAAAAAAATAGGCAATTCAGAAACTGATTGAAATAGAATAGATCATGATGCAGAGTCAAACCATTAGAGCCTGCCACGAACTCAACTGTAGCCTTGAAGAGATTAACATTCATTCATAAATCATTTAGTTACATTTTGTAATTAGACCATGCATGAAGGGGTTAGTTAAAGTGAGGACCAGCACCATCCAAGCAGAACATCAGATGTCTCATTGAGAGAAATTCGATGTGCTACTGATTCGTAAGATTCCAGTAGCGAAAGTGCGTTGGGTGTTTTATAAATCATGTATGCGAGCGTGTTACCCTTGTAGTAAATCACGTAGCCTGTAATGTTAAACAAGGTTAGTCAAGAGACACAAACAAGAAGCGTAACAGTTAGTAAGAGCATCAGTGTTTTGAACCCAGCTATCCATGATTGAATATCAGCTACAACAAAAGAATGATTAGGTGTTTGTGTGAATTAATAATTTCAACCAGAAGAGTGTCATCAAACTATCATGCAAATGAATATTCTCAATTCTGTAGATATTCCACTGAAATCTTTTATTTTTTCTTCATTGACATACTACTTGCACTGCAGAGTAATTGTTAAGCACAAATGTCACTTTGATGAGTTGTTCAAGCTTAAAGCACCAGTGCATTAGTGGAAAGAAAGTTACAAACCAAAAAAACCTCATACAGTACCAAGGTCATTGGCAACACTCTTTGATAACAGTCTGCTTTTCGACTTCACTGCAAAATGTTTAAAAACAGGTCAGTAAAGTGCATCTAAGGTATTATCAGTACAACATATGGGTAATAACAGTGAAAATGGAAATACCATACCCCTTTCAAAGAAATTTTGTTTGCTGTCATCATCAGAATGGCAGTGGGAGTCAGAGCTTATGCAGCCTACAACATATTCCATATAAGTATATGCAATTGTCCAGTGATGGGTCATGCTGCTGTCTATTAGCTATGAACTGTTCTATTCAGCACATTAGCTACAATATGTACCAACCACAGGGGGAGATATATATATGAAATGTATTTTTTGTGGGTTTTTTTTTTTTTTTTTTTAACCTGTACAGGCTTGGGGAACAGTAACAAATGATAATATTACAGAAAAGCATATTCGGCAAAGAAATAAATGATAACTACCTGATGTAGGAGATTTGCACCGATCTTCTAAGGCAGTAGAAGCGTCATGGCCATCACAGAGACCTATTGATCACAAAGCCATTAAAGAACTAATGCTAGACAGGTAAATATCTTGTAAATCACCAATCACTTGTAAATCAAAAAAACAACAACAAAAAAAACTAGACCAATATAAGAGGCAGCCACCACAGAACAAATGGAGAGCAGAGAGAGCAGAAAGATAGGAGAATGAAGACAGATGACTTACTGAGAAAAGAAGAGTGCAGTTTTTTCACAGATTCTGAATAAAAGCTAGAGAGCCCGGACATGCAAGACTTCCTATGTAGATTGTCTTTTACAAAACCAGAAAGAACAGTGCAAAGATGAGACACAGAAACTAAAGAAAATTAAAGGAACAGTTAAAATGCCCTGAATCACCCACAGCCTAAAAGCATAATCTAGGATTGTGTGAGTAAAACACACGTTCTGCTATTTAAGTCATTCCTAGTTACCGCAGAAACTGACATATTTACATTTTGAAATTTCCATAAAAATACAATACTGCAAGAACTGAACCATGTTCTTAATGTAAGACTAATTGAGTCTTGGCCAATTCCCACCCACCGGTCAGGTCTCCCCTACTGTACCACAGCTACCAACCCAGGAGGGTGAAGTTATCGCGTGCTTCCTCTGAGACACGTGCACCTTTTCAAACTGCTGCTCATGCTGTGTCATGGGGTGGCATAACACACTCAAAGGAAAGCACTATCCACCCCTTCCACATGCATGAGCTCAGAAACACCCATGCTGGTGTTGCTGTATCATCTCCGGATGATGGGGAGAACGCTTATCAGATCAACATTTAGGCTTAAATGTACCTCATTTTTCAAGGTCAATATGAGCTAGAAAATAATTTTCATATTCTGTGACAGCTCCTGGGTTTGGGTTAATATCAGGATTGCAATTTACATTAGTTTGTTATAACACTCAGAAGTGTTATACATCGGATACTTTGCACAAAGTATAAATGTTAGACATGTTAGTGGATTTGTGTGTTATTTTAACTGTTTTAACACACTTAGCACTAAACTCTCCTTAGAAGTGTATTGCTTATTCTCATTATGCCATCTCTGTGACAATGATGTGCAAATGTTGTTGGAAAGTTTATCAGGCTGAAAGTGTCGGTAAACAGGAGGTTCATTATATTTTCTTACATTTTTGTATAGAGCTATGTTTTCTGGTGTGATACAATATTTGCGTGCGAGCTTGCAGCCATTTTCTCTAATGCTATGTTTTTTTGTTGATCCGATACGTTAAAATGCCTACGTGTTAATTACAGCACTCAGTGCGGGTGTATGTTTTTGCATTTGTTTTCATTACATCCACAGTGGTATTACATCCACTAATGAATGTTTAAAAACAGATCCCGTTAATAAATTTTGATGCAGAAAAATGTAAAAATTGAAAATCACATTCAAACCAATCCACATATATATATATTATATATATTAATGAATTAGTGGAAAGTAAATACGAGTCCTAGGCTAATATGGTTTCTCAGGGCATTGAACATGCATAGCATAGCAAGAAGAACATGTAAATCCTTAGATAAGCATAAAAAAAATCAAAAACAGAAAAAGACAACACATAAAAACCTAAAAGCGTAAGATTGATGACTTCATGAACATTCCCTCACTATTTATACTGATTATTTGTTTTAGTGTTTAGGGGTCATGGAGTACAGCCCGTAATCTTGCCTTTCAGCCAAGAGTACTGCACTGCCCAATAGTCATAAAGACGGACACACTGATGCTGCTCACTCACCCAGTGAGCTTGATTATTAGCCTACCAGACATGCTCACTGCTCACCTCCAGAGGGTTGTCTGGCTTTGCGGGGTGAGCGTGGCTGTCTCTGGTGGGGATCAGAGGAGCCGTACAGTTCTGCTGTGCTCACATTGAGCAGCAGCGTCTTCTGAAGATAATCCACCACCACCAGGCCATTACCATTACCAAAAACCACTCTGTGGGGTAAGAGGAAGAATCATACAGGTTCGGTTAGTGCTGACAAATGATGTATTCTTGTATAATAATGTATAAACGGTATAAAGAAAATTCAGTGTAATAACCCTTCAAACCAAAATCATGGTTTTCCATATAATGCAATAGTGCAATATTATGGCAGTTTTATAGCAGCAATAGCAATAACTGCAATAGCTGACTTAATCAGCTTGCAGCATCAAGCGCTTTCCTTTGATTGAATTTCTTTTTCCGTCTAATGTGTCTCAGTCGGGACAGCATGGATGCAAAGTAATACAAATTTGTTTGAGAATCTTCTAAAGGAGCCATCAGTTTGTGAGAGGAAGTATTTAAACATTCTCTGGATTACACATGCAAAGATGACTAAATACACAGTGGCAGTAATTAAAATTATTTTCCGAAGCAACACCTTGCTTCATCGCGGTGGCACACTGTCAATCAATGATATCTGAGCAAGTAAACTATATCTAATATGCTTTATGAAGATTTTTTAAAAATCTAATTACTATAAGATTATTAAACCTTTGTGTTGAGATGTTTCTAATGTTATGTAATCTCATCAACTGAAACTGACGTTTTTTAGGCATTTACCTTCGACTTCACTGAAAAACTGTAGGTAATTTAGGCTAGAATTTTCTCAGGGTTAGAAAGAAGTAAAAAAAAATATATAAAGATTAAATTACCCTGCCCCATATAAAACTAATGCGTCCTATTTTTTGTGATGTCATTCTCTGTATTGGTACGTGTTAATAGATGTCGCCTGATTGATCGGTTTTGCAAGTCAATTGGCACCGATAATCGATTGCTGGAACTATCGTTTATCTGCAAAAAAATCCATACCGATAGATTTGCCTGGTTGCGTCCATTGTGGGAGCGGCTGAGAAGGGTCCGCTGTCATTATAGAGTATGAGAGTAGCATCTGGAGGCAAAATAAAAACTATCGCTGACAAATTTTGTTGTTATTTGAAGTGTTTTTTAATCATTTTGGAGGTCTCTATTTTTTATTTGTTATTTTTTGGTTGAGTTTGGATGTATATTTTATTTACTTTAATGTTTATTAATAATTAATAAATAAATACATATTTAAATATTTAAAAAGAACAGTACATTTTCATGGAACAGTCAGTACTGTTTATTTTTGTAATAAAGTTTAGCAATATTTTACTTTAAGGGTTATGGTTTCAGTCAGTATAAACTTTAAAATCTATTGGATGATTAATTGGTTATCAGCAAGTACTGCCAAACTTAGCTATCAGTATCAGTAAAATCCATTATCGGTTGTCCTCTACATGTTAAAGTTCACTGCGTAGACATTTCAGATCTCCTTATGGCACAGTTTGTTATCTTGTGTTATCTGGTGTTATCTTGAATGTAGCAGCTTACAGGCCGTATGCAGAGTTGACAGCCAGGCTGGTGATCTGCTGTGGTGGCTCCCCACTCACCCACACCAACTGAATGACCAGTTCCACCTGGTAGCCTGGAGACTGCTTGAGCGGAGTGCTCCTCACCCTGTAAACACACAACAAAGCAGCCATATGCAAAGCTAAACAATACAACTGCTACAATACTATTAACAAGAAATTAATGTGTTATTTATAGAACATGATTGCAAACAACCTAGGCATGGAAACCAGAATGCATTTTTCCATTATGTTTTTAATTTAATTTGTTTTCATTTGATGATAACTGAACTGTGACATGTGGAGGTGAAACCTGGCATGATATTAGTGTTTAATCTTATTTTGTGATAAGACGTTCTCACAAGTCATACAGAGGCTGTCAATAATCAGAGCATTTTGCTGAAAGGCTACAGACAAGAATTTCGTCTTTTAGGTGATTGATACTGATGCACATATATACACTATACACGATACTGATACACAATATGACGAGAGACATGAACTAACAAGGTTCAAATGTTTTAGATTTTTTATGAGCATAACTAGCAACAGTATAAGTGAAGTGCACACAAGCGAGAGCAGAGAAGTCAGAGTTACAGTACTTGAGGCAGGGCACGTTATCACGCAGGCCATCAGTGGAGTTGTTGCTGCTGGAGGATAGGTGTGTTTGTGGTGCACTGGACAGAGGGCTGGATGAAGCTCCTGGTGTGGATACAGCCGATGCGTGGTCCCCGCCACCATCCGGCGTTTCAACATCATTCAGCTCACATTGCATCCGCACCTCCAACAGCTACACATACAAAAAAAAAAAAATAATAATAATAATAAAAAAATCAATCACATTTTTGTTTCCTGACAATAGAAATATGAATCACAGTTGGGGTTTGGACTGTCTTGAACTGTTTACTGAACGCAGGCCAATGTGTGGTATGATGTCAGGATGTTACTCATACCGGAACCTCCTCTGTGGTTATTTCCTGTTTGCTGAACCGGTAAACAACGACGTGAGCAGAGACTCCAGCCACACACAGCATGCGGCTCTCCGGGCACCAGGACAGACTCTGGATGGCAAAAGGGTCTTCATCCACTATGTCAGTACTGGGCTTCTCCTCCTTGTTACGGGCTTTTTCAAACACCTTGGCTGTTTTCAGCTTGTACAACACCTGCAGCATTACTGTGTGATAACAGCAGTTTCAATTAACATGATTTTATTCACAGAAAATTTACCAACAAATATCAGAAACCTCTCTAGATATTACACAACATGATAGAACATGCCAACAGTCCAAAATTATATTGATTATTGGGCACTCACATGCAGAAGCATCCCAAAATTTGACTGATCCATCAGCGTGTCTTAAAAAGAAAAAACACCACCAAGACAGTGAGAAAAATCAATATATGATATAAAAAAAGAAAAAAGTAATCTAGCAATCCTCTTAAATCTCAAATCCTCTTCATGTGTCTTATGTGATATGTTCTTTACACAAATTGTTTGTTTAGGTGTGCATTACAGTGAAAATCACTATACAAATGATTCAAGGAATTATGTGTGTCATATTCAAGATTTAAACCATTGCTCATACATGTACACAAAATAACGTATGCCACGAAACATTACGACTTTATCCGCTGTAGTGTGTGCGTGGATGTGTGTGAATACTGTCCATATTTCAACTTTAATTTCCATTCTTGGGACATGCTGCGCTCACTTACAGCGTGTTTAATTAGCTAATTTAACCGTCTCCTTACCGTACTGCCACACAGTTAGTTGGCTGAATACAGATGAGGACAGACAAAATCAGTTTACATTGGCTAAGCAATCATTTTTCTATGGAGATAGCCTACAGTCTCACTTTGGAGTTTATGCCTTGCAGCTGTAATTAAAATGTAATCAACTTCGAATTTGACCTTGTTTGCTGCTTACTTACTTCAAACACTGAGACAGACCACTGTATGAGATGTGACAAGAAGAGTTTATATTGGCATGGAGAGAAAGTCCAAAACCACTGAATCATTTATCATAACGCTAGGCTAAAATACCGCACGGCGACGTGTACGCAGCACCTGATATGCAGACATGGTATATCGTATGCATTTTTGTATTAAATTGAAATATATATTTTTGCACCTGTAAAAAACTAACTGTTGAGCAGCTTTCATCACATCTGGATATTCATAACATGCAGAATCTCAGTGGTTAGTGAAGGTTGTGAGTTCAAATCCCAGCACTGCCCAGCTGGGGCCCATGAGCAAGGGACTTAACCCTCAACTGCTCAAATGTATAAATGAGATGAATGTAAGTCACTCTGAGTATGGGCTTCTGCCAAATGCCATAAATGACATGAGTCAACACTCACTGAAAAGATGACATCTGTAAATTCCATAAATGCCCTAAATGACCTCAGGAAAAAAAAAATGGACTGATTCCTAAAAAACACAGACACACAGGACACAAACTCACCCTGTGATAATGATCTCTGGATAGCTTTGTGTGCCCTGGCCCCAATTACCACCACTTATAGGCCACTCCTGGAAAAAAGATCTCAGATTTCAGCACTGAATAGACCATCTGTGTGCAAATAACTGCAGAGACGTATGTATGGACAGTTACCTTTTTACTGTAGCCCTGTCTCTTTTGCCTGGATCCCACAGAGTAAAGTGCAGGGATAAGTTCATCAGGACAGTCGGCAAAGTATTCACAGCAGGTCACTGGGGACTCGTGGATAGTCAGAGGATATGGGTTTTCAAAGATAGGGTACCTGCATAGTAAAATGTCGATGTCATCATTTTTGTAGCCTGAAAGTGGAACGCTTATTCCATTTGTATCATTCCTGAGCATTTGCATACCCAGTTTGTGCGAGGTCAATAACTACTAAATCCTTCTCCAGCAGCGCCACTACTGCATAAGGCTCTTGATAATCTGTGCAGAGATAATTATACTCAGTTTTATATCATAAGTACTTATGATATTGTGACCATGGTGAATGTTTCTATTATGTACACCTACAAAAACTAGTGAATTAGCACAACATACAGTTTAGGAAACATGTACAGCAAAAAAGTCATGGGATAAGACTGAAGAAGTGGATTACCATTCGGGTAAGGAGTTTCACACAGAGTTAGGAAATCCACAATGGGATAGTCCATCTCCAGTACAGCAGTACTTTTTCCGTGCATTACAGTCAGACAGGCTCTGCGTCCCACTGTATCATATGAAAGACCTCCAGACAGCACCATGAAAGGATCCCTAGCCAAAACAATGAACAGGAACATAATGAAAATCTGTGTGATTTCTAGACAGAAGTCACCTGGACTTCAGCAAACTCCGTATTTGCATTATACAAATGTGCTGATGATTTGGGCCCTGAAGCTTACCCAGCTCTGGTTGTTTTGTATTCCACTTTCAAAATGGGTTTGCATGGCTCTGGCTTTTTTCCATCCTTAGGCTGCTTGCCTAAAAGAAATAATCCCAGGAGAGTTGTTCATTTTTATTTATTCTACTATTTAAATTAAACATGTTGATATTTTTAAAAACCTGTATTTAGAAATCTTTACTACAACAGCCTTAAGTGGCCCATCAGCCAAGCTGAGTTTGCTTGGACAGGAGCTTTACCATGTGGTGTAATGATCTGTGCCGGCTTGGCAGGAGAACGTATATTCCATGTGGTAAGAGTACCATCTGAATGACTGCACACAAACTGTTTCCCTTCATGGTGCCAGGCCACTGAGTGGATCGCCTAGAGGCCAAACAAAGGATGAGCAATCAAACACAGACCATCCAGGAAAACCATAGACATGCACACTGCTTTTGTCGTATTGGAAGATTTTAATCCTCACAGAACAGAAAGTATAAATTACAACTGTTGCTTGTGTACCTATTTTAAAGGGAACTCTTATAAGAAAACCTGAAGCATGAAGGTCGGCATAGCACATAACCACAAGCATGGCTGGTCGATTGAGAAACATGTTAGCAGCTGCATACACATTTGCAAAAACATGCATGAATTAATGTGAGCTCAATCTGTCCAGTGGTAATATTTCAAGATTCAGGGGAAAAAAACTCACATTAGAAAACTAAAAATTGATACCAGAAAACGATGTACAAATTAGCTTGTTTTCACACTAAACATTTTCTTTACAGTACATTTCCTTTATCTTTGCTCACGTACAAAACATGCACAGTGTTATGTGCCCCCAGACCGTCCCAGTGTATCCCAACACATCTCAAAGTGCCCCAACACCAATGTATGAATTATACATTGTCTTTTTTCCAGTTTTCCCAGACTAACTAGTTTGTGTAATGCAGATGTGTACTTCAGTGAACCACTGTTCTGTATCCTTAAAACAGCACATGAACCCTTTAAATGCTATCATTCATACAGTGCTGTTCAGCTTTCTGTGATGAATAGTGCCATGAACGCCTTAGTATGTACTTTCTCAACTACTCTTCAACTTACTTGTCTTTTCTTGGCATTAAAAAACTCCTTATATCTGTTCCCTTTCTCATGACATCCCCAGTGTTAAATTAAATCCGAGTGCAATAAAGGCCTCCATTATTTATATGTGAAAAGGTCACTGCATTAAGTTCCAATTTATTACCAACCTAAACTATACACGGATAAAACAAACATTCGTCGTGACTAAAGGGTTGCATCTTACACAATGGTATGGTATTAGTATCGAACAATTTAGAAAAGAAGAACAAAAAGAATATGTTTCAAAACACCACTGAGTGATTGCGTGTATGAGCGAGTTCATGAGCGTGACTGAGCAACTGCGTGCGTGAGTGAGCGAGCGATTGCGTGCGTGAGTGATCGAGTGAGCGCGTGTGTGCGTGAGTGAGCAAGCGCGTGCGTGAGTGAGCGAGCGAGCGCGTGAGCGAGTGACTGAACAATCACGTGAGCGAGCGAGTGAGCGACCAATTGAGTGAGCGAGTGAGTGAACAATTGTGTGAGCAAGTGAGTGCGCGATCGCGTGAGCAAGTGAGTGCACGATCGCGTGAGCGAGTGCATGTGTGAGCGAGCAAGTGTGTGCGAGCGTAAGCGAATGTGTGAGCGAGCGAGTCTGTGAGCAACTGAGTGACTTATTGAGCGACAAGCCAGTTCCACGAGGTGTTTTGCATGTACACTGTACCAATACCATTACTACCACACCTCTCTGAATTTGATTTATTATTAGTGTTAATGAGTGTCAATTATGGTGAGCCTGCCTATTGCTCTGTGAGCGTTTGACCCCATGTTAACTGATGGGAATGGGATCATTAATCCCTCTTAGATGTCAAGAATTGTCAATAGGAGTGTACACATTAATAATCTACCAGAACATGTCTTAATATGTATTTGAATGATTGACCCTTAAAATTGATCAAATCAAATTAAAATATTAAGATGTATCATACCTCATCATAGCTGTAGCGGTAGTCAGCTTTCTTTGATTTCAAGTCCCATAGTACAACAATACCACATTCAAAACCAATTAAAAGCTGCAAAAGATAAAAGATATTCAGTGGGATACTTGAATTCTTGCTCTTTACAGGCAATGCAGAACTAACATACAACTGTATAATTGTTGAGATTCAGCTGAAAAACACTGTATTGCTTTGTGGTTCTTACCTTTCCCTCATCCATAGGATTATCACTGATGTGCACCACAGGACCAGGGTGGGTTTTTGAAGAGCTAAAAGCAAGAGCAGCAAGAAAAAGCAGACAAGATTCAGTGATTAATCAGCTGCAGAATCAATTGAGGAATCAGTTGAAGAATCATTTGGAGCATCAGTTAAAGTGAAGTAGAAATCATATGAAAAGATGTTCTTTGGTGAACGGAGATATATTTAGGATGGGCTCTGATGACCTCAAGCATATATACCATAGCTATAATATCTCAAGAGAACATTTATCTACCTCAGTGGGCCTGGAAAGTAATTTAATTACATCCTCCCAAATGTGAACGACACCATCTCCATAGCAACAACAGCAAGAACATGAGGAAGGACCCTAGAGAGGATGGTGCACTGACCATATGTTACAAATCTAACTATTGTCTTCAACCATGTCATGTTCATTATCTAAACAAATATTACCTAGTTTCAACCCTTTTGCAGGTAGAACGACTCATTTCCAAACACCTGAAGGTGGCCTTAAACAAGAATGTGTTTCTGTCTCTTCTGACACATCTCTGTTTAACATTCTTGTCCTCACTGTATCAGTTCTAACTTTTTTGCTTTTGAGCTTAGTTAATAGACATCTCTGGGAGGAAAAAGAACAAAACTGAATATGTGTGTGTGCGCATTCTTTTAACTTCTTTCTTGTTTCTATAGCAACTCATCTGGAGGACTGGATATCTGAGACTGAGATGACTGTAGATGGCCACAGCAAATGATTTTCCTGTCGCTGATTACAGCCTACCACTGGAAACAGTGGGACACTGACTGCTCCTTTCTGCGAAAAGCTGAATCTTAAGACATATAAATACATGCTATAAACTCTAAGAATTAAATTAGAAGAAGATTATTAAGAATGCACACATTTTCTAATAAAGGCAAACTATTTATTTATGCTTCTAATTGGTATGGACCAAGCAGAGAGAGCATTACAGTCGAGTAAGGGTCAAAACATCACAAACACACACACACACACACTCACAGTTCAATGGCTTTGTTCCACATGATGACATAGCCTGAGAGAGTGAAGGACTCCACATTGACAATATGAATGTTCCCCCGTTCTGTTCCGATATAAAGCCATTTACTCTGGAAGGGCAAATGGCAAAACGTGATCCTGCCAAAACACAAAGAACAGATGAGATCTCGCATCACTAAAGGTGATTTATACATTCCTTTAACCAAATGACTCATTGCACTTGAAACATCCTGAGGTTATGGCAGATTTTTGATTTAAAAAGGCATACAGACTAAATGTCAACAAGCATGTGAACAGACATTATGTGCCTCAACAGACAGCTATGCCTCTATAAATCTGCATAAATCAAATGATATCATAGCAGACTGTGCATGGTTGCCATGGAATGATTTGGCTTCAGGAGATATAGGGGAAAGGCTGAAGTCACTAGACAGTTAACGATAGACGAAAACACTGTCTTTCCCATCTGAGCATTTGTGTAACGTACTGTAATGATCCAACAGTTACCTTGGAGCTGATGACATATTATGAAGTTCAAATAACTCATATAACTGAAAATCCATGGGCAAAAGCCATGAGAATACTACTGCACACTATATAATATATATTAAGCTGCAGAATTACTGGCACACTTGGGAGCTGTAAAAATGGTTATGAAACATGTCTTTGTGGTTCATTAGCTTTATCTCACACTGAAAATATATGATAAATATGACTGTTAAGTGAAGTAAATTTATTCTAAGATAATCATTATTAAACTTTTTTTTAAAAAACAATATTGTGAATTAGTAAAAAAAAAAATTGGCACCCTTTATAAATTCTTATGAAAGAAAGTGCAACTTGAAGCATGTTTCCATTTATATTTGACTTATTGAGGTTCACCTGAGTGTTTAGGAGCGCTTACATGGTCATCAATGACTTTTTCTTGGGTATAATGATGCACTCGACGTATACACAACTGTATAGGATGTTTTTATATGCTGTAGCATTACAAATTTCCAAGTTTCACTGGAACTAAAGGGCCCAAAAAATGTTCCAGCATGACTATGCCCCTGTGTGCTACACAAGGTCCATGAAGACATGGTTTACCAAGGTTGGAGTGGAAGAACTCATGTGGCCTGCACACAGCCCTGACCTCAACCCCACTAACACTTTTGGGATGATCTGGAAAACAGACTGCACCCCAGGCCTCCTTGTCTAATGTTCATGTGGCTGAATGGACAAATCCTCACATCCATGCTCAAAATTCTAGTGGAAAGCCTTCCCAGAAGAGTCAAGGTTATTATAACAGCAAAGGAGGTAAATCTGAAATGGGATTTTCATAAGGCACATATGGGTGTGATAGTCAGGTGTCCACATACTTTTGCCCATATAGTGTATATCATATTGAACCAGGGTTTTTTTTTTTTTTCTTTTTTTAACTGATGACAAAACTATACAGTGGTGCAATTTTGCACACCTTAACAAGCTTTACGTTGTGGTACTGCATATCTGAATATAAAATTCTTATTTTTGTGGTTGTTCAGAAGTATGGCTTATACTTCTCTGAACCATAAGTGCTTACTAAGAATTCAGATGCACATGATCAGCCTCAGCATCAGTGTTTCACAATACCACTTCCACCCGACTCAGCTCCACTGAAATAATCTCACTTCGACTTCACTGTTACACAGCACAACGTGCACAGAACAAATGGCGATGCCGTGCTCACCAGTGTTATAAATATAATGTGTCAGTTCTTTCAGATTGCAACTTCAGCAATACAGTACAGTTGTTCTAACTGACGATGCAGTTTACAGGAAAAACACTGCTCTCATATTAATGCACTCCTGTATTAAAATACTAATGCCAAATCTTTGAGAGAACTCTATCGTTGTAAAAGAGAAAGCGTTCTAGTCAAAGCATTTAAAGAATGCAAAAAGCTTTATTCAATTAGTCTCCTGTGCATTTGCTATTATTTACATCACAAAAAAGGAAAGGAGAAAAAGTGGATGTCTCAAGCAGGCAAGCCATGTCTCAGTGATTGGGAACAAAGCCAGCAGCTCAACTGTGTCTTGACTGATATGAGGTTTCAGCGGTGGAACGATCTGAACATCCCGAGATCTGCGCTGTTTAAATTTAGTACCATATTGCTATTTTGCATTTGTCCAAATCTACAACTTTTTGTGGATAGTTCACTATATTTCCCACAATGCACTGCAAATTAACTGTACACCTGATGCAAAGTACTACTGTATTAAAGTATTACAATACACAGTGATTTCTTTCAGATCGAAATTTCCTTGTGAGGATGTAAAATGGAGTGTTCAACTTCATGTATAAATGTAAATGAAAACATGATTAATGACCACTTAATTCAGCAAATACTTGTTTAATACAGAAAGTCACTTCTGTAGGTAATTTGTTGATATTATGTATGTAACTGTGGGAGATTATATTTTATTAACGCACTTACTAGTACGTGTAGGCTGTATATGACACTATGACTGTATATAATGTTCTATATAAAACTGTTGAAATGACAAATGAACAAGTGTGAGAAGGAGTGATTTCAGACACAGTGCTGTTCTCTATTTCCTGACCTTAACCCTGATAACTCTGTAATGGCCTAAATCACATCAAAAGACACTGTGATGCTCTCCATTTTCAATACTTCTCCATGCAATTTAATCAGATGTTTAAGGAGGAATGGAGACCATCTACATCTGCACATTGAGAATCCTATTGGCTCTGAGTGCCAGAGGTTAAGGCTACTACAAGAGACGTACTGAAAAACTGCAGGATGACTGCCTTTCACTCCCAGTCTGCATTCTTGTATTAATCCATTTCCCTTCTAAGTAGCCGGGCTCCTACTGAGATTCACATGGAAATTTGGAAATCCCCAAACATCAGAGTCAGTTTCAAAATCAAAGATGTCCAGCTAGAAAACAAGCTGAACTAAATCTAACTGGTATTACATTAAAGCCCATGCGAACAACTGCAAGAAAATAACTTTGGTGTGTTTTTTTTTTTTTTTTAAAGCTAAGACTAACTACAACTTACCTCTCCCTGGTGAATTTAAGAGAGTGGAGAACAGCTGGAATTTTTTGCCTCAGATTCCATAAATGAATGCTGTCATCAGCCAAACCACTGACTAGCGCCCCCTGTAGAAAAGGTCAAACAGATAACTCGGTGTAGACCAAGCAACAGGATAATTGAAATGTAAATCAATCCTCATAAAATAGAAAATAAGAAATGCTCACATTCAAGCAGAAAGTGTAAAGCTATCAGGACTTGGAGTTGGGACTGGGACTGCGTGTGCAGAACACAGAGAGGAACTTACCTCATTGATGAGAAACTGCAGCTGGATGACAGCCGAGCCACTCTCATGCTGGCAGTAACACTCCACACCGGCACGGCCAAAGCTGTGCTCAGCTTAGTCAAGGTTAAATCAGTGAAACAAAAGAACTGTCACTGAACGACCACTTTAGGACAGTAATATAACAATATGACATAACGTTATGCATAACTGATCTGTAATGTGGCACGGATTGGCATCATGCTGACAAAATAAATACAGTAATCTCCGTAAGTCCAGCACTAGAGGGGACCTGCTCCTAGGAAACTGTCAGTACCATCACTGAGGATCTCATCCAGTGACATTGCTAAAAGGATTACAAAGTCCCAGAGGACAGGCTTAAGCCGCGTCAGTGTTTGCAGCAACCATTTGCAACACTATGCTATAAATGTTCTCATTCAGTGCCACTCAACAGGAATGCAGCCCACACACAGCCAGCCACACTGAGCAATGGCATGCAGCAGCCACCATGTGCTGTCCTGTGACTGAAGCAATCAGACAAGACGACACACAAAGGGGTGATATTTAGAAAAATGAAGATTGATGTGCAAGTCAAATGGGAAGAACTGTAGATAGATTCCTCAGCATACAAACCCAAATGAAACAAATGAGCTAGAAAAAAAAAAAAAAAAAGAAAGGGAAAAAACAAGAACAGTTCTGCAGGTAATCCAATGGGAAGAGCAGATATTTGTTGTGACATCTACAAACAAAGTATCCTGCATTCTTCTGCAAGATGTGCCTCTTGGTAATCACCTTACTGTAAAGCACAATACAAATCAAGGCGAGGCCCTTTCTCTTAGTTGTGAGGTCCTAAAAAGTTTGCTATTTCAGGAAACCGGGAGTCCTGGCACATTAGATAAGATCTTAAGAAGCCTTAAAGGGCTATACTATAAACAGGAAATGCCTGTTCGTAAAAAAAAATAAATAAACAAATAAAAATACATGCCTACAGCACAATATGAACAGGCCTTTTTCCCACTGTAGCACTTCAATAGGCTAAAGAGAAATCATACTAAGCTTTCCCTATTATACCTATTACAATCACAATAGCAACACACTGTGAATAAAATCAAATAAAAGTAAATCTAAGATATAAGACTTTCAGATTTTCAAGATATTTCAAATTTGGCAGATAATTTGGATTATTTCAAGCATTTACGTACAGTACGTAAGAGTTAAATGACTGTTTCTGACTACGTGAGCAAATCCAGGACAAACAAGAGTGCACGTCCAGATATAAGGCTGCTTGAGAGATAGACAGAAAGAATGAGACAGAGCAGCAAACACGTGTTTATGTCGCTCATGTCAGCTTACTAATTCATGTTCGGACTTGGAAGATGATCTCTGCGTTTGGTTATGGAAATATTTAGCATGGCAGTGGATAAGGGCTCTTCGTGATTAAATTTATGCAATCATAATCCGGCAGGCAGGTGGGGAGCGTCCTGCTCTCTCCCCTCACCCTGTGTCACCTTCTTTCCACAATGCACTGAGGCTCTTCTTTTACACAGCAGGCTTAGCATCATCACACTTAGCACTCGGACTAGATAAATAACAGTGGGATAGTATAAATAAAGATCAGCAGAGCGTGACGGCATCATTTATTCATAAGTCAATGCATCTGACAGAGCTGCTATTTCTCTGCAGTTCATACTGGAGCAGAGCCTAGTGCTGTGTGCTGAACACAAAAAGCTCACTGTGGATCACTTCAACTGTAGACATAAGAGCTTACTGTGGATCAACTAGCACAGCTTAACACTGACAGAACTGACTTTTGAGCTAACTCAAGCTCACAGACCCAAAAGACACCGAGATGTATAAAAGTGAGTGCCGTAGACATCTACTGAGGCATGACCTCGGTTATCGTGATTCCCTTCCTCTCTATTTGCTGTATGTTCTCAAAGTTTAAGCTACCAAACATATAGGCATCATATTATTGTGCAGCCACAACAGGTGACGCATGTCATACAGCAGCAGCTTCCGGTGCTAAACAAACGACCTCGCAATCTGATAAGGGCGCTGTCATGTGACACTGACTAAAACAGCAGGCCACGAGTGTCTACAAGCAGTACCGGTATAAAGGCCATGACTGTCAGCATTTCCCTCTAGTGCTGACATCTGTTCTCGCCGAGTGCTGTCGACAAACTACGTAAACCAGCTCTCTCTGAAGGGACAAAACAGAGAGAAGGCAACCTTGAGAGAGCCATCAGTGGGAGACGGTTGAGTATATCTCCAGTCGAAGAGTGGGAAAAGTCTTGCTTGATAAGTTGACATAAAATGCTTACACGCTTCTGGATAAAAACTTGAAATGTGTCAAAACCACACAGAGCATTAATGTGGTAAGAGGAAGCCATCAACACCCACGTACATGCATTTTTCAGAGCTCTGATGTCTGCACAGTGCAGAGTAATCAATTAGCCATCTGTCTCTACCTACCTGAAACATACATACTGTGATAAAAACTATACATTTGCTTTCCATCAAGAATTTGTTTCACTTTATGATTTGAAGTCTTCAATGCAGAAATCACACAATACTGACCCAACATGTGTGTATTAAACAGCCAGACTTTGTCCTCTATGCAAGCTAACACTAGCACAAAATACCACAAGCAAATTTACAGAGTTAAAAAAACAATGCTTGTAAAATTCATGCTGTTTGTTTAAGCAAGGCTCTCCTGCATACGCATTCACAAACCCGAATAACTGATAAGCTGTGAAATGAAACTAAATCCAATCAAACTATAGCAAACTCTCTATCCGCATAGGCCCGTCAGCAGAGTTCTTGACAGTAAATTAAAGATAAGATCTGTGCAAGACAAGATTAACATTAGTGTGATCAAACAGAAACTGCATGCCTTAAAGTCCACACCTGAAGCAGCTCAGTGCACATGTAAAGACTCTGCATTTCAATTCAGCAGATGAATCAAAAATCATGTGTATGTGATTAATGCTCTCAGTAAATAAAACTTACAGTTCAGTTCATTAAGTAAGGAATAAAACATGATGAGGAATAATTTTAGGGGAGAATTATAACTCTGATTATTTTCCTACAACCGCACATCCCAAAGTGACAACAATTAAAAATTTTTATTTATTAAAGTCCCCGTGAAGTGAGTTGAAACACACAGCGTTATTCGATGTGTCGACAATTTCCACTGAGACAGGAAGTGAGTGCAGGACATAATGAGTGGCTCCTTCCTTCTATTTAAATAGCCAATAGCGTTTAGCTTACCTCACATCCCGGGCTAAGCCGTACTTGACAGTTAGTACGATGGATTTTTAAAACGTTGGGGACGGGACACTTCATAATCTACAGGGCATTTGATTAGACAGAAAATCTGTTGAGAAGCTGAAGTGCAGCATGACGTCATCAAAATTGTTGATTCGTATTGGTGGCTATCACTGGTGGCTAACCTTAAGGCTTCATATTCATACTAAAAGTCACAAAACTTCGATTTTAATTTCATGGGGACTTTAATCATCAACACTTATTCATTTTAACTGCATATTTAATGTTTCAGAATGTCCATAAGGCATGATAGTTCCAGTTATCACTTCTATCATAGCACCTATAAACCTCCATTCCTTCACCACATCCTCTCCTGAATGCAGTTTGTCATCTTGTGCAAAGTCCTCTCTCCCATGTCAGAATACATTTGATTTATTTCAGATTTTTTAAAACCCATTTAAAGAAGAGAAGCTAAGAGAATATAAGATGACGATCTTTACTTCTTGCTGAAAACTACGTTTAGAACTTCTCTCAAATTTCAAGCTATTTCGCACTATACCACTAGCTATACATTTTACCAGCGCATATAATCACCCATTCCCATCAAACCCTATATGGTTAAAGTAAGCATTTCTAATTGTTATAATTGCATCTGCAGATGGTGCAGGTTCTTAACACTGATTCCCAAGACATATTAATTTTCTTGTGTTAATTAAGCACCACAACACACTTACTGCTTACAATAACTTCTCTACCAAAGACAGATTATAAATGCTATAGTGCATATGAAACAAGAAAGTGAGGAGGTAAATGTAATGATTTATGGTGCAGGAAGTGATAATCACATATACATTAATCGTGCAATCAGCTCAGTGTCTTCAGAATGCAACACATTTAAGCAAGAAGATATAAAGTTTGCAGATAGCATAAAAGAGAAATAGTTTCTCAATTCCTAAATGTTTCCTCTTTTGGTGAGCCAAAGTGGTCAATGGTGCTATACAGCTGGCGCTACATGACAAAACCTTTGGTCATAAATAAAGAGGCGTTTTTATATGATAGGTGTTAGTTTTGTGTCAGTTAACTGACTTTCCGACAAAACTATTACACCTAAACATTTGATCAGACCTGAGAATGAGAGAGAAGGATTGTTACTGCTTTTATGATAGCAGTTAGATGTCAAATATCATTATCTGCTTTACAAACTAAAATTAATCAGGTGAACAAGAAGGTCAGAATGATTTATCTGCTATGGTTCTGTGAACAAAATGGACAAAATAAAAGCCACATTAAGGTATTAAATCAGGCAAGATCTCACTTTAATTATTTATTTTTGCTTTAGAAATATCCTGGGGCTGTGGTTCCCAATGTTTGGGGAATAACGCAAATCGATACCGTCAGTATTTTGATAAATGGTTCAATCGGCTGAATGACAGCAAGTCCATCAGCCCCAGGCACTAGCTGGGTGTCTGAACTTAATCCTCCTCAACAGCCTGCGGTAACACACAAACTACTCAAACAGGTGGGTGGATTTTGAACTCCCAATAGAACAACTGCCACAACTACACAACAAAGACATACCACTAATACATCCACAGCAGCCTTGGCTAGTAACACAGCTTTCAACTTAAACTAAACTTCATAAAAACAACACTTAGCTGTTTGGAACTGAATTTCAATTTGTCGTGATGTTCCATGTGTGCACCTAAAGTAAGTGACAAAACAAACCCACAAACTTGAGATAGAGCAGCATCCTAGCACAGCTTTCCTGTGTGAGTCACATGGTCTAGCAGACGTGCCCAGCAGGACCAGTGATGATTCCAGCACATGTGAGGTGGCATCCTGGCACAGAGTGAGCAGAAGTGATGAGGAGACCAGCTCTGCAGCATATGGCAACAGAGAGGCTCATGCCACAGCACAGATATCATTATGTCCAGAAACTTCCAGGAGCTCTTCCAGAAATTCACAGTCAGCTACCAACAAAACATGACACTGAAATCAAACTGCAAGAAATTCAAGAAACAAAACGCAGGAGGAAAATCAAGCTCTTATCCAGAGTCCTGTATTACCTCCTTAATCATGGGTAAGGGTTCAGTTTTTAAGTTAAAACAGGAATCCAGAAAATTGTTTATGTTTACTGACTCATTAACTTGGAGATGGATTACTCCTTTTGATATATTCCTGAATTAACATAGCAGTATGTACAGTACATCATATGACACTACATGTCTTGGTTTACTTCAGATAGATCAACTGCTGATTTTCTGTAGAGATCTAGAAACATCAGAACTGAGCATAGTAAGTCACCTAAGTAAGCTAACTAAATCACCAAGTTAACTAAGACCACGGGGCGAAAAAGTGAAGACTAGTCGTTTACATTAGACCCTGCAATACAGAAACAATCACAACCCTAATGTTAACATTAATCGACAAATCTCTACATAAAACCTCCTGGGAGCATATGTTCTTTATTTTATGGAAGGATACAGTCTTAATGCTCCAGTCTGTGTCCCGATCGCCAGTATTTTTTGCACAGGGTCAAAAGCCATGGCTGAGGGTTGATAAGGAAAGCCATGTCGCACTGTCTGTGAAACAAAAACAAACAAAAAATCATATTAAACCACATATCCATTATTCGTCCTTATTAACGGAACTCTTAATGGACGTATAAAGCAGTAGATACTAAGTAGAATACTTAACACTGTCTGTTATTCACTATGAATATGATTCTTTTATTATTTTGTCATATAAATACCAGAAACATAACAAACTGGCAATCCAAACTAGTACTGGAAAAAGAACAAGGGCAAAATTACACAGGGAAAACAAACGCAGGTACAGAAAATATTTGTTTGCTTGCATTTGCCAGCTACAAAAAAAAAAAAAAAATTCTTAAAAGGTTTGTTCCCTGTATAAGAAGTGGTGCTCGAAAGTTTGTGAACCCTTTAGAATTTTCTATATATGCATAAATATGACCAAAAACATGACAAGTCCTAAAAGTAGACAAAGAGAACCCAATTAAACAAATGAGACAAAAATATTATACTAGGTCTTTTTTATTGAGGAAAATGATCCCAATATTACATATCAGCTTGTGGTAAAAGTATGTGAACCTCTAGGCTTGGTCAGGTGTTTTCAATCAATGGGATGATAATCAGGTGTAAGTGAGCGCCCTGCTTTTGCGACCTTAAGCACAAGTCGTTCAACCAAAAATGGTTAAAGAAGAATAAAGTTAATATTTTGGAATGGCCAAGTGATATAGAAATATAGAAAATTCTATACAACTCAAACTTACTCGAGCACCACAGTATGTAAACAGGACCTAAACAACAAAAATTATGTTCTTTAAATAACAGCTACTTTTTAAATATGGGGGTTTATACCAATAAAGCACTTTTAGGAAATAACTTCTAGTGAGTTTATCATCACCAATACGCTCTCCTTAATATCCAAACTGAGTTAGCAGACTTCTCAAAGTGTACAGTATAACTCTGTCTCACAATAACACAGTTATATGAAATTTACATAACACACTTATTAGATATAATCTAATCATTCAAATATTAGACACATTAGGTATATTTACTACCATGTTTATTTATTGGAACCATTAGAGAAATTCCTGAACTTTCCACCTATCAGTTTCTTCCTAGTCTCAAAGCTATTATAGATAAACATTATTACTGGTTTAGTAACTGACATGAACAACTTCCTATAGGAAACACATTAGTGTTCAGTCACAGGTCAAGTAGGCTTATAATTTTATCGCTAAATAAAAGCACATCCTAAATAAAATAACTATATCAGTAGTAGTTGAAAGAAGTAGCCACATCACGTCTTAAAATATAATAATAAATTCACTAACCCCCGGGAGACCTAGCTAACGAATATAGTGTGTCAAAAGAAACAAGTTATAAGGCGCAAAAAACATTTTGCCCATCTTTGTGTGTGTAAACTGATATAGCAATATAACTGCACAAACACCAAGTAAATGTCAACATTAAAGCCGAAAGGTGGTTTGACAGCTGTCAGGTGAAACACCTGCCACCAGCTAACATTTACAGCTAACATAGTTTAACACCGTGTCAAAAACAAACTAGCAAACAAATACTGCTTTGACAATTTGAGCCTCTTTGGGACATTTACTACATAAATCGTTTGAGTACATTTAACAGAAATAGATGCCAATGTATTTTTTAAGAAACAGCGCACGCAGCCGTAGCTAACTAGCTAGCAGGTACTACAGCTAACTAAGCTAGCTACATCCTGGGAGATACACATACAGATAGATGAATGACTACAGTAGTAAAGGAAGCCAGGTCTACAGGTCTAGTAAGTAAGCTAACAGCAATTTTACGGACAGCAAGCCACCTAGCGCTTTTTCTCTTTTAAACAATTTGTTTTTTAAATTTAACGTTAACTTGCTAATTGAATGATACCAAGCTAGCTGATGGGATCACATGACCACAGCTACTGGTCCCCGGGTTCAGCTTCACAAACTCTCGGATCAATTATTACACAAACCCGACTGCGTAGCCGATCACTTCATCTTATCAATGTAGTGCGAGTTGGGAAAGTTTTTCCCCCCCGCTTCTTCTTCTTTCCAAATATTCGTGTGAAAACATTTCACAAGCGTTATATTTTATAACAGCCGCACAATATTGCCATAATGTATGGAGCGTTATTATATAATTTTGAAAATGAATAGACAGGAATATAAACATCAGTGATGACAAACAAGGTTTATTTATATTTGCCACGTAGCCGCAGACTGTGTATGTAATGTTGGGCTCAGTGTTGGCGGAAGCAGTTGCGGGGCTGGTTAGCATTGCGTTAGCATGCGGGTCCCCCAAGGGGGTCTATATTGCTCATGTTAGCCTGCGAGGCATCGCGAGCCTCCGGTGTAAAATCATCAGAAAAGCGCCCACCTTGCAGAGCTGAAAATGCTCGGACTGCAGAGTCTCCTGAATGATGTCGTTTTCCCTGTTACCCGGCTGAGTTGATGCGGATGAGGAAGAGGAGGAGGAAGCCGCAGTCAAGCCGTCCAGCACCTTTCTGATATTAAACTTCTTCATGCTTCCTCCAGACAGGGACGCAAGATTTGAGACGAACGCATGAACGGAGAAATCGCGGAATAAAACAGAAGGGAAATGCGGCCAGTCTCCTATAGTTTGGCCGTAGCTGCGTCTCGCATGTCAGGCAGTGGTGGTGGTGTTATTAAGCCGTCCTCCATGTCGTCCATGCCGAAGTTAACACACAGCAACACACATTTGTACAAATATGATTTGACGCGTTATTGAACTGAATGTTACTCCTCGTTCATTTCGGGGTGGTAATCCAACTGGATCGGGATGGCAGTCTCTCTCTCTCTCTCTCTCTCTCTCTCTCACTGAGCGTCGCGGAAACGCCGCAGCCTGGAGCGAGTTTGCGCTCTGAACAGGAGCGACACCCGGATGTGTGGCAGAGCCGCTGCACCGCACCGCACCGCACCGCACCGCACCGCACCGCCCCTCACCTCACCCTCCACACTTCTCTCTGATCACTGCCAACACGGGTTTTACATTCAAACCCAACTCATTCCATTCCATTACAATCAGCCATTATAGTAAAAGCAAAGAAAAAAGAGAGACAAAAAAAGGCCACAGATAAATAAGGGAGTCCTGCTGAAAAAAAACGATAGAAATAGAAATACTTATATAATTTGTAATGAATGAATGAATGCCTTTTATTGTCACTATACACATGTACAATGAAATTAAGAGCCACTCCTTTTTGTTCCGTGCCAACATGTACATAAAATAAACAAGATAGAATAAAATAAAATAAAATAAAATAAATATAACAACACGAAATAAGTAAATATAATAGGGTGGGGAGGTGGGCGGTAACTGTAACGGAAACTGTAATAGTTCCTGTGGGTCTCTACTGGTCATTTATTGCCTGGTGGCATGTCATGTCTGGCGCAGTGGTCACAAACTCTTTTGCTTGAGCTAAACTGTCCTGTAGCCTAGGTTTAATCTCCAACCAAAATCTAACACACTGGTTTTAGTTGAAAAATAACTTCTTAAGGCAATGATGAGATGGTCAGGTGGGTACGGTTATGGTTGGAGCTAAAGTGTTCTGGAAGGTAGATCTTCAGGAACAGAGTTGGTGACCACTGGTCTACTACAGTGCTTCTCAAACCTGTGCTGGAGGACCCCCAGCACTGCACATTTTTGTATGTCTCCTTCATCTGTGCACCTGATTCAGCTCATCAGCTCATTAGTACAGAGTGCAAGAACTGAATTGGGTGTGTCAGATAAGGGAGACATACAAAATGTGCAGTGTTGGGGGTCTTTCAAGACAGGTTTGAGAACCCCTGGTCTAGTGGATACCATTAAGGACCAATGATTGTAATGGAAATGGTTTTAATGGTTAACAGCTGTTTGTAATGAGATTTGTAGTGGAAACCATTAGCGTTTCTGTGACGGTTTCTATTGGGGGGTTTTCCAGCAGGGAGAGATGACCACATTAGCCTATATGATCGACAGTGTGGACTCATTAGGAAATTATTTAACTGACACCATTTTGCAACTAGTGAAAATCACATAGATTACCACACTGTCATATGTTTTTCACATGTGATTATGTGACTAATAAGTGATCATGTGTGGAAAAAATCTTTTCACCCTTATGTGTCATCATCTGACCAGTTGTGAAAAATAAAAGCACATGACCTCAATGTGAAAATACATTAAAGCACTAAAGTCCACTACATGTATACAAAAAAGGAAAGAAGGAAAAGAAATGAGAAGTGTTTCATGTGATACACGTGTGAAAATAATGTGGCACTTCTTTAAGGGTAGAAAATAAGGAAATGTTCCACTTAAAAATAAAGGTCCAAATTAGAAACAAAAAGGATTTTTTTTACGTTGCACACCGAACGTTTTACAGTCAAGTTCATTAGAATACCCAAACCAAAAATGGTTATTCACAGCAGTGCCACAAGCAACTATGTTATTATAGGTTCTCTACAAACCTTTAGCAAATGCGTTAAGGAACCAAAGTAAGATTCTTAAGAGTGATGCCAGGACAACCTTTTCCAGTTCCACAAAGACCCTTATAGTTCACTTTAGCCTGTTAAGGTATGATACCTTAAAGAACCAATATGCTACTCTGAATAATCTATAATCAATCATAAAGAAGTTCTTTAATCTCCAAAGAACCATATAGCTCAACTCAAGAACCCTATACAATGAAAAATGGTTCTTGACAAGAAGAAGGTTCTTTGCAGAACCTATGGTGTTGTAAAGAACCATTGAAGAACCTTTATTTTAAAAAGTGTACCAGTGATTTGATTTATAAAGTAGTCTACATTATTGATTCATTTAATGACTGAATTACATACACTGAATTATACAATATAGCGGTAGTCCCAGTGGTCCATGAAGCATAATCAGGGATATATTTGTTTTATTTTATTTATTTATTTTCTCCATTGGTGGAAATCACAACCTCCCATTATTATTATTATTATTATTATTATTATTATTATTATTATTATTATTATTATTTATTAAGTCCTTATGGTTTTTCCACCTGTTTAATCTATTGAATTGAATGGGATGAAGACCAACTTCAATAACTCAAAAACAAGTAGGCCTATAAGTAATGTCAGTTGGACCTAATGTGTTTTGTCAGTGGAAGGTTCAGGAATAAAAAGCTCCAAGAAATAATCAAATTATTATTTTACACATTTAATTTACACAATGATGCTAATAGATGGATTAGGTTCATAAAACTGTCTTGAGGGGTCTGTGGAATTTCTTCTACAGTTAAAGGTGTCTCTTTATGCAAAAGGTTTGCGATCCCCTGCTACGGTATATATGACCTATACAACAGAATTACTGATATTAATTAAAACAATCAAGAGCAACATATTTATTTGTGTTTAGGTTTGTAATAGATTTTAATGCATTCTTCTGCTTTGTAAATAACACAACACAACAAAAACACCAAGGGTATTGGTGCACTAAAATGCCTGTTCATTCCATCTCTGTTTTTCACGCTAATACTGACACCAAAGTCCCAAAGTGAAATCCTCTGAGAAACAGCAGAAATGTTCCCGCTGGAGTGACTGCTCGTTCTTGAAGCTTAGTAACACATAAGTCTCCAAAGCCTCATTTTATTGCATCATTGAGGGATTTACTGCCTACAAGATGCTTGGTTTGTGTCCTTTGTGTCAAAGGAGAATAATACATTTTTTTAGAGTAACATAATGTCATTTCCTGATCATCTCGATCCTGATCATTGAATAAATTTCAGCATCAACACTGAGTCTTGCTGTACTATTATCATAGCAGCATTAGTCCATAAAAAACATTTCCTATGTGCAGGTGCAGTCCTTAGGCTCTTTCTCTCCAGTGATTTTCTACAGTGTTTAGATTATCATCCACACATGGGAAATGTCTTTATGTGTTAATGCAATCGATTCACCAATTATATATGCTCAGTTTTATCCTGCTAAATTTTTCGTAGAAAATTTGTATAATAGACAGCATGTTTACAGTGAGTAAAGCCCACAAGGAGCATGGCAGAAGTGCAACAGCTAGCAGGGCAGCCTTCCAACTCACTTCTATTGTGCATCAGACAATGTGTGTTAAGTTACTCTCAGTGGGACATTGTTGGTATCTATTATTAGGCTGTATACGTATATTATTTCATACAGGGCTTAAGTACATTTCAGGTGAATCAGTTTTCAGTGTGTTATCCACAGTGTTAATCTTAACGCTCACTGGTTCTA
Source organism: Ictalurus punctatus (assembly GCF_001660625.3). NCBI lineage: Eukaryota > Metazoa > Chordata > Actinopteri > Siluriformes > Ictaluridae > Ictalurus > Ictalurus punctatus. Next base: position 18,902,526 of record NC_030424.2, on the reverse strand, counting down.
CGTTGCCTTTATATCTTTATGTAGCAGTTTATAGGCATATTGTTTGACAAGTAGCACAAATAAAGAGACACAATAAGCATTCAGATATAGTGCTATACATTAATTAATTTTCTGTACTGCTCATCCTACACAGGGTCGCAGGGAACATTGAGACTATCCCAGGGAACTCGGAGCATGAGGCAGGGGACACCATGGATTGGGGCCCAGCCCATCACAGAGCTCAATTTCACACACTACGGGCAATTTGGAAATGCCAATCAGCCTTCAACGCATGTCTTTGGACTGGGGAGGACCCAGAGTACACAGAGTGGAGGCAGGAATCGAACCCACAACCCTGGAGGTGCGAGGCAAAAGTGCTAACTACTAAAATGAATTCTTATTATTCAATATAATATCAATATAAATCAGTATAAATATTAGTTATTCTTATGATTCATGCATGCTTTGCATGAACCACTAGATGGCGCCTGAGATCTGAAAGATTAGCATTTAGTTATGACGTATCCTTTTATATTCAGGCATTATTTTAACTCCCTTGAATGTCTAACATGACAAGTTGCATGAAACTGAGTTTATAGCTGAATTGTAAGAGTTAACAGGAACTAACATATCTATTGATTAAACAGTGATTATTACATACCTATTTATGAACTCATGCAGAGATTCTCTTTCAACTCAGCCTGTTTCTACAGAGACTACTCATTGCCCCTTTAAACTTATGAGGCCCAAAATGTTGATTAATATTCATTGTACAACAGTGCTGTTTAAGTCTCAAATCTGACTGGTCAGAAGATGTTGATTCACAGCAGCTCTGGCAGTAATTCTGGCTGCACAGCAAGTTACATCTATATTTTATTAATCTGATCATTCTTATTGTTTCTATAGTAACAGCTCAGTCACCGGGACTTGTATGGCAGCAACATCTAATTTAAGACTAATTTTAAAATTCCTGTTATTTAGCAAAAAAAAAAAAATGTAAATAAATCTTCAGGAAAGAGGACTTGCAATTCCTCAGTAACTTAACAAGCTGCATTTATTTGAGTTCTTTTCCTCTCAGATATAGAATCACCTTTCAGAACATTGCTGCATCATTAAAACAGTCTCTCACTGTTTATTTAAAGGATGGACAAATATTCAAATAATAGAAATACAACAGAAATAAATGTCTATAAACATCCCTCACCCCCTTTTATTACATACAACATTTCTTCCTCCTGCTTGAACTCCACATGCCTACATAATCATCATCCGCTTCTCCATGATAACCATCTGCTCTAAAAGCAAGCAGAGAGAGGATGAGCTCTCACCACTCAGTCACACCATAGTCACTACAGCCATGTCACACTGAGATGCTTGCAGCTTCATAGTTTTTACACTGAACTCACAAAGCATGATATCTCAGCTTTCTTTAAAGTGGACAAGTCTTTGCATCTAGGTAAATGATACATTTGAAAGACCCCCCCCCCCAAAATAAATAAATAAATAAATAAGAACTGGAATATTGCTAGTATTACACTGATAAAATCAAGTGCTTTGTCTTGTTCACTGTAAACCATTATCAAATTGTTTCAACCAGTATCATACCAGTGTTGTGGAATGAAAATGACAAACCAGGTGGCAGTGTTGCGCTTCAGACAGTAAAGAGACTCCCAGTGCAATAGACCTGTTACCTGTAGCACGTACCACAGCTAAATTTAACCAGACCTAGTTCAAATATGTGTACCCTTGATTACCTGAGTTTTCATGAGGACATTCTTGCATATAATGTTTAGGTCACTACAGGAATTTCTAAAGTGTTGCCTCTGTTCGTGGTGCATCGCTGTGGCACTAATGTATGAATAAAATGCAGTCGAATATAAATATGAAAAATGTATTATATAGCACCAAGACACAGGCAGTATATAAATATACTGACATAAAGTGGTTTATCAATAAATAAACATTACTGTAGTAAATAGTTATATAATATCACATATCATATTGCTTAAGACATTAATGCAAACAGCCCTGCTACTGACCTCTGAAACTGGGTCTCTCGTATCTAGGACATGGACTCTTATTTAGAGATGATGCTTCTCTCTGATGGTTTTTCTCCAAGCACAATATGCACTTACAACAAACACGTACACTGTTTATTATTACATTGAAATACCTCAATTATGACTCCATGTAATGTCCAGAACTTGACAAAAAAAAAGTAAATGTGATTGGAATACATATAATTGTGAGTGAAGTTGTTGTAGAGACACTGAATTTTTGGTATTTAGAACAGATCCCCAGACACACAGCAAGGACATGGGAAAGTAAAATTACGGCACAGTGTAGAACAGATGGGGGAGCAAAAATACCTTTAGTCAAATACACACATAGTCAGCAAAACACATGGTAAAGGTGTTGCTTTCATAGAAGGAATTCATGAGCATACATGCTCTGGACTGAGGAATTAATAAGCATATTAGAAGTGCTAAAAAAAAATTGGCTGGTCTCAAAAGTTAAACCCCTCAATAGGTGGAGATCTTTGTGTCACATTTGATTCATTGCTACTATTTCACTAACACCCAAACATCATCACAAATCCATATAAAGCCAAACAGCTTTTATCACCTTTGTAACATTGCACATTTGCCCTTTACTCATGCTCTTATTAGCTCCCATATTGATTTTTGCAGTTCTCTTTTCATTGGTCTCCTTGACAATATCCTCAGCAGACATCAGCTTCACATATACAGAGTAATCTGCACAAATTAACCTTATTCTTAATGAATTACATGGGTTACCTATCTTTTTCACTTTTTTTTTTTTTTTTTTTTTTTACCATTTTCACCATTTCTCCATCCTGAGTGTCCTTTTCATCTCTTCATGTCCTCATGCAGTGAATTGTCAGATATACCATGGGCTCCCATGTTTTGGAACTCTCTACTCCAGTGTCACTGTGATTGTACTTCTACTTATTCTTCCTCACAAGCCAATTACAGCCTTCCTTTTTCATGACTGTATATAAGTGTGTGTGCGTGTGTGTGTGTGTGTGTATATATATACATATATATATATATACACACACACACACACACACACACACACACACACACACAGTGTTATATATTTTATATATGTTAAATATGTTTGTCTTTTTTTACTCTGGACTTTGAGAGGATCTGTGAAAGACATTACAGAAAGATACCTTTTTAATTAGTATTCTATTATGATTTATAAGTTAAATAATGTATGATTATTTATCAGTCTGTACAGGATTTTGAGGATATTTTTTTTATTGTTGCAGCCAAAAATATTTGATTTTGCTGTGACTTTTTTCAAAATTTGCGATGCAATTTGCTGAGCTTTTTTCTGCTAATTTGCAGAAAACGTCTGTGGAGAAATTGGCAACTGCATGAAATTGTGTTGCACTGTCTTTCACAGTGATGTTTCATGGTAAATTTCACAGTGATGTTTGATGGTAAATAAGACCTTTCAGCTGTACTCATGTTCGACACACGTGAATCGAAGGAGGCTTTGGAATTTGTTGTAATTTTGCTCCTCTGAATATTGCAGACTTTGCTTGATATTTGCTTGATATGAATTCATTCTGTCATTAGAAAATTGTGAAATCCTGGAGGGACTGATTAATATGAATTAAAGACAATTTCCAAATTGACATAAAATTCTCGCTGTTTCACTTATTTACATTCCACATATCTGTTTCCTGTGTTCACATCTTTTTTTCTCTCTCTGTAACCTATATTCCTAGACATACTGAGCAAATCTAGTATCAGAGTCCCCAGATAATAAGAATAATGTGAAGTAAAGTGAATATATGGCAAATCTACTTAAAATATCTTTAAATTGTGGACTTCTTTCCAAAGCATTCATCTGATATCATCGTCCTATTTCATATTTCAGCTTATTATATTCGTTCTGAGTTTCTTGATGAAGACTTAATGGGTCAGAGAGAATAAATGGCAGGCTTGACTGTGCTTTTAATTCCCTTTTGGGTGATTTTGGATTCTAGTACTGCTCTTAGGGCTCACTGCTAACCTTCTTTTTACACCTATCCACACTTCCTAACAAATGGTATGCAGTTTTATGTCTGTGAAATGTGCCTGGTATGACACAATCCTACAAATCCTCAAATACTGAAATGAAGAGAGTTACAGTGCCGTAGCATTTTACACTGTTGGTCAGAACTGAAAAAAACAAAATAAAAATGAATCCTTACTCCAATGTAGTTCACTCCATATAGCACAGGTCTCTAGGGCCCGCAACAGTACACTGTAATTCCAAACACTTCAAGAAAACATCCTAGAACTGGGTCAAGCTGCTAGTTATTTCCACTTTATGTATGATTTAGTAGTGCATCTGGAATATCATCAACAGGTTCTTCATCCCCTGTTTATGACTGAGGAATATCTTATTCTTGCTTTGTGCGTACTCAGATAATAAAAGTTTTTTAGGCAGCAGCAGCATAGTAGGACATTACCAATAATCTCCTGCCTTGCAGATCTGTTAATTAGCATATGAGCTCCTGCCAGATTAACAAGGGAAATAAGATAAACCCCAGGGAGGTGTTTATTAGAAACTCAGCATGTTCCCAGTCCACGGCATCAGGGTTACATTAGCTGAATATTACTCATCATTTACTAAAGACTTTAACACACACACACACACACACACACACACACACACACACACACACACACACGCACACGCACACACACACACACACACACACACACACACACACACACAATGTGTGTTGGTGAGCTGAAAAGTTTGACAGGTTGATTTGATCCTGAACTTTACATAAAGAGATGCAATGAACAGCATTTAGGTAATTAAATAATCTCTTTTTCTACTTGACACACCAGCAGTAAACAAAATGTTAAGCACGCAATAACATTTCTTCCAAATTAGACACAATAGTTCTACCTCATGCACCTTTGTGTTCGAATAGAATCAGTAATTTCTCAAACTTTGAAATGCTCTTAAACCTCAACACAGTGCAAACATTCTATCAGAAATTTCAGCTCTACATCATATATATACTGTGTCAAAGAAAGCAGCCTTAACTGAGCTATATTTGATTACATATTGGTTTATGGAAGAAGAAGAAAACAACCACACCAGAATAATAAACAAACAAACAAACAAACAAATAAATAAATAGGTGTTTCTGGTTTGTCAGATTTATTTAACTTCAACCTCTGTGTCTTGTTTCGTTTACCAATCAGTCACACGCTTGGATGTTGGATGTGTAGGTAAGTCTTGGATATATGCGTTCCTAATAGCAAGTGATGCAGATGACTTCAGTGTACAAATACATCATTGTTGGATACAAAGTGGGACAATCCTGTAAAGAATAACATCTTCATGTATGTGCAGATTATACAACTTGTGTTTTTACAAATCTGTTGCAGGTGTAGCACTGCACAAGTAAAGCAGATCAAATAAAATAAAATGTACAAATGTTCTTACTGCACCATGTCGCTAATATAGCTGCACATAGCCAGGAGCATTTTCATATTTTAAGATGATAACTGTGTGAAAACTTGTGAATAAATAACAACAGCAACCATGAAAACATGTTTACAAAAACATATAGTATTTAATGTATTATAATTAATAAAACATGTTCTTACATGGGTTCAACTAAACAAATCTCAAATACACAGTCCTTATGTTACCTATTTAAGGAAATATATAAGCTTAATACATACCGTGTAACAGGAAGACAGATAACCTATACTACAAAGCTGGATTTATGGGTTAGTGAGCTAACTTTGAGGTAAACTTACAATAGACCTGAATTCAGATCATTACCTTAAACAGTAACATGCTAACCCTTAAATCCATCTTAATAGTACAGTAGGTCTTTCAGTACTGTTCTTTTTTTTTTTATATCTTAAAGATGCTGTAATCGATATTTAAACAAGAACTGTCTTTACATACTGATCGCTATCACTAAAATAGATGCACTGAAAAAGAAGTCTCTGTCCAGTGTGACTGTAGAGGCCAAAAAGAATGACGTTTAACCAAAATGTCCAGTTCCACCACAAAACGCTGCCAAAAATAAAGAGTGCAGCAGAAAAGGAAGCATTCAGTTAGCAATAGCACCAAGAAACCAGGAAAGAGGAGTCAATTTCCTTGTTGCGTTTCGGTGCTAGAGAAACCTGAGAGATTTGCAAGGCATGAAAATGGATGCTAAGCTGTGCTTTGATGCTTGCATGTCATTTACTTAGATGTAGCTTGTAGTACACTTTAAGGAAAAAATGAGTACTAAGTACATTTTACTTGTTGTTGGTTGGCAGCCTCAAAGGTACAGTTTACAAAAGCTTTAAAGCTTTCCCCTAAAAGCTTTAAATTTATGTACCTTAAAGCATTTTTAAAGGTGCACTATATCCATGTGTAGAGGTGAAATATACATATTAAGGTACAAAATATGTTCCCATGAGTGTACAACACTAGACACAAGGAAAGTTCCAATTTAGCACTATTGTACTACTGCATTTGCTAACTACTGGCATGAAATACCAACACTTCCTGGATCACTGTGCTACATCATGATACACCATCCTATTGTGTGTTTGCATCTATGCAGGGAGGTGTGGATGAAGGGTGTGGGTTTGTACATGACTGTGAGGTTGTATCTTTTACTGACAGGAGTTAGAATGATTGCAAACCTTAATTATAGCAGCTTTAAGTGTGAATTCTAGCTACTGTAAGTGTGGCAGGCTGAGAGTGAACAATAGCCTACTGCACTGATTCAGAAAATAATTTCCTATTATACACTAATAATAATCTTAAATACTTATCAAACATTTACCCAAATACTAGACAGTATTATTCGTTTATGTAACATTTTAACACAATGTTAATCATTAATCATATGACTTAAATGGTCAAAACGTATATAGAGTATACATTCTATACTGTAAGAAGTGCCAGACATGCAGCTAATGCTGAGCATCTATATAGATTTGATTCAAGCTACATTCTGGAGAAAATGCCGTCGGTGGCTCTGCTGAGCAGAAGTGCTTATGTTATGTATTGTATAATATAGTGACTATATGTAAAGCACATGATGTATTAAAAATACAAACAGATGCTGAACAGAATTGCACAGCAACCTATAAGAAAAAAAAACACTATTTAGAAAGCAATAAACTTGCAAAAAACAGAAGTCAGGCTTCAAATTGCAATGTTTGAAATTCACAGGATTTCTGTCTATAGTGAGGTTATGACCATTTAAGTCACGTTTTTGATCTAAAGTACCACATATGAATTTGTTCTACAATTATTCATGAAAAATAATTTAATAAATAACGTCTAACTTAATATGTACAGTTATTGTAAACACACAGCTCCCACATAAAAGTGTACATTAAAAATACAGCTATAAAAATACCTTGACAAATAACGACTTCACATTGACTTTGACACTGGCAGTTAAACATGATTCATTTTTGCTACATTTTAACAGGCATCTTATATATTTAAATTCTTTTTATATCGGTTTATACCTAGATTACCATCTATGTTTATTCTAAAATATTCAAGAAAGCGTATGCTGTCTTAAGAATATGATATGGTATAGTTTTACATCTCAACTTAGAAAAGTTCATTCCCATATTCTACATTCTAGCATTTGCCATTTCATGAGTAATGCTTAAACCATTATTTACTGCTACACCGGTATATATTAATGAGAGTCCTTTTACTAATTGGTTCAAATTAAACATGTAAGGTTAAATAGTGGAAAAATGTATTATCCTAATGAACTGATAATGAATTTATTGGCAGCTCGTGTCAGTTTCTCAAATGCTGAGAAAACAGATCATTTACAAGTATTTATGTTTCAAGTTTTTCGTTCATTCACAGGGTAGAGGAGCTTTGTTTGTAGTCTTTGAGAATGACGGATGCATATGTCACATTTGGTGGGGTGCAAAGGATGGACTCAGACACCGGAGAGTTGGGAATGGGGTTGCCTGAACCCGTCAAGTCCCGGAAAGGAGAGGGTGGCATTAGAGCCAGTGAGTCCTCCATTGCTAGTTTAATCTGCACCAGCTCCTCATCATCATGGATTTGTGCATTGTTGTACATGTAGCCATGCAGGAGGCCAAACTGCTCGTTCTCCACTTCCTCCTCCTCCTCCAACAGAGTATCTGGTTTCTTTGAGTAAGAGCTCAGCTGCATGGGATAAACCTGCTGTGTCTGCGGAATGAGGGGTCGGTATGGTGGCATCACTCCACTTACTGGTTCATGTAAACTAATAATGTCATCCAGATCAGGCATGCTGGAATTCAACTTAGCTGTCATGTCCTGAAAGTGGTCTGCAGTAACCTGCTGGGGGAGAACGCATTTCTGTGGCAAGTGTTGCTCCGGATTATAAAATTCCTGCTTTGTGTTCATTTCCTTCACAGGCTTGCTGGCAGGTGAATACCTGTGAGCAATCAGATGAGGGCTGGCCGGAGGATTATATCTGACTGGCTCACCCTCATCCTCCTCGGCTACATTGTACAGAGTCTTGGTGCTCAGGTCTGAGAATTCCAGGCCTGTGTCATGGTAGGTATTAGTTAGAGGTTTGATGACAGCTGTCTGATTGGAGCCGGCTTCCTGCCTCTTCACATGCACAGACAGTCTGTGCCACATGTGTTCTCCTTTCGGAGGCTGTCTTGAACCTGGTTCAGACCATGACACAGACTTGCCATTAGAACTATGAACAAAATAAAGACGGCAGTTATTTCACAGGAACCAAGAAAAGTGGACACAAGAACAACATTTCTGGTTCATGTAAAAATTACTGTCATTTTATTTGAGCAAATGTAATAATTATATATAGATATATATATATATATTAAAAAATAATTATAGTACGCTGTTTTAATACTGCATTTAAAAATATACGGTAATGATTATGCACAGTGTCTCTTTATGCACAGTCCTAGTTCAGCAATAATTAATTAATGTAAAACAAAAGCTGTTAAATCTGTAATTGATGACTTAGTGGTATATAGCAGCTCATATATGGAGCAGAGCCTCTGTCTACCCTGTTGCTGAGACGCCCCTGGGTGTGCATCTTTTAATTGCAGTCGACCTGCAAATCAGAGACGTCTAAGAAAGCTGTTAACTGAAGGCTGATCTGGAAATGGCATGACCTGAATGTCTGGAACGTAGCATGAATTAAAAGATCGGGCCCATGGGTACTGATACTCATGCAACAGGTTGGAAAGAGGCTAAGCTACTGCAGCTAAAGAGAGCAGACTTACTTATTTCCAGAGGCGTTCTTTTTGCGTTTTAGCATGTTGAGTAGGCTGTTGCTCCTGCAGGCGATTTTGCCATCACCTACATGCATGCGCACCACATCTGAAGTGGTAAAGGCGCTACGCACGTTTCTCTCTGGCTTGGCAATGATGATGTACATCTTTGGGGTGAACATGCAACCCAAGGCCACAGTCACGCTTAGGCTCACGGAGAATGATGTGGTGATGATTTTGTAGTTGGAGCCAAAGTAGATGGGCACAAAAGCAAGCCAGATGATGCATGTGGTATACATGGTGAAGGCGATGTACTTGGCCTCATTGAAGTTGGCTGGCACATTGCGGGTTTTGAAAGCATAGTAGGTGCAGCTGAGAATAAGAAGACCGTTGTAGCCGAGCGGCGCGACCATGCCCATGTTGCTGGTATTACAGATGAGATAGACTTCCCTGATGCTCGGATAGAACTTGATGGGTGACGGGGGCTCCAGAATGATCAGCGTGACCTCCAGCATGAGCTGTAAACTGATCAGGATGAATGCGATGACCACCTGAGCACAGGCACTCATGAAGCGCGGTTTGCGTGTACAGATCTTCTTCTTGCTGCCAGCCAGGATGCGGGCGATGCGGTTGGTCTTAGTGACCAGAGCCGAATAGCACATGGAGGCTGAGAGGCCCACCAAGAGGCGTTGTAGATAGCAGGAGGCCACTGTGGGCTTGGCTATGAGTGTGAAGGGGCAGATATAACCCAGGAAGATGCCAGTTAGGATGATATAGCAGAGTTCTCGACTTGAGGATTTGACCACAGGTGTGTCTCTGTACAGAATGAAGACAAAAGTGACGAAACTGGTCACTAGGATGCCCAGACAAGAGAAGACCACTGCAACGATGGACTCGGCATGACTCCACTTCAAATAATGGAGGGGAAGCGGCTCACAGCCTGTAAAGACAAAGATAAATAAATATAGATAGATAGATAAAGCATAGATAGATAAAAATACAGCAACTTTTACACTTGTGTCCCAGAAAGTACTAACGAAAGTTAGTAGGTCTTTGACTATAATAAGAACACTGCAGTACAAGTCTTTCACAAGTACTCCTCGCTACAGAACCAAAAGTGCAGGGGGTGGAGCCAGACTTGATCCAGTTCCTCCTACCTGGGTGGAGTCATACCAAATGCCCAGGGGGTAGAGACAACTCAGTGTGTTGAATGTTGGACAAATGTGTTTGTTGTTCCATGTTATACAGCATCTCTATGCTGGGTTAGTGTTAGGGGTTAGGATTAGTGTTAGGGGTTAGGGTTTAGTGTTAGGGGTTAGGGTTAATGTTAGAGGTTAGGGTTTGAGTGTTAGGGGTTCGGGTTAGTGTTAGCGGTTAGGGTTTAGTGTTAGGCTTATAGGATTTGGCTCAGGCCCAGGTCAACCTCCTGGACTTTTGGTCCTTTGGCTCTGTCATGGCTAAATTTCTTTACTGATGTTTTTACTGATAATCTTTTCAAGAGACACACACACTTACTTAAATATCTCAAAACAGACAATCTTGAATAAGCATGGCAATATAGTATTACAAGGGAATATCACTGAAATGGCAAAAGCAGTGGTGTTGGAATGGCCATATTAGCCATCTGAGTGTGGCCAGCTCTCCAATGCACCAAGTGCTAAAGTAGGTTTCCAGTTCAACTAAAAATAAACAGACTCTCCACTCAGGGACTGCCTGTAAGACAGAGGCAAGCCAAAAGAAGGGAGAAGAGACTGCGGCAAGGGCGAGAATACAATACAGCATCCACGAGCCATACCAGAGGTACTAAATCTTTCTATCCAACATTTATCCTTCTCACAGCACTTCATGTTCAAATTAAAAATAAAATAAACCAACCAACAATTTTCTCATTACACTAAATCATAGAGTTTATTTGCCCCAAATAGGTCATTGAGCCAAACCTAGTCTCATCTGCATATTAAATATAGATATATGATTATATAATAATTTTTTTTATGTGCAGAAATTCAGCAATAGAGAAAATATTCTAGACTAATATGCACCTAAATAGATAGAACAATATGGAAAAGTATTGCTTTGACATTGAGCATAACCGAAGACCTTTGAAAACAGGCCAAAGAAGTAGGGAGTGAAGTAGGTCTGTCACAAGTACACTAAGAGAGCGATTTGTAAAAATGATAAATGGTCTTCAAGTGTCACGGGAAACCTTTTGAAAATAGGACAAAGCAGGCTTCCTAACAGCCAAAACATAATAGAAGTCTTTAGTCCAAATAGCATACAAAGACAGAAACCTAAACATTTATGGTATTTGGAAGACGCCCTTGTCCAGAGCGACTTATGTGCATCTCATATATGCATTATAACAGCTGAGGGTTAAGGGCACTTTTAACAGTGGACATTGCCACAAAGCAGCTTTACCGAAATATATAAACTCTGGATATAAATTTTAAATTAATAAATTTGTCCCTAATGAGCAAGCCAGAGGTGATGATGGCAAGGAAATCTACTTGAGACGACCTGAGGACGAAACCTTTAGAGGAGCCTCAACCTCATCCTCCAAAATGTCTGTAACTATCCTTTATACTTGTCTGATAAAAAATACATAATAAAAATCCCAATTGCTCCAAACTTTATCAAATATAAATGATGTGCAGATTTAATCCTGGGTGTCTATTACTGTCTTTATGTACTACAAAATTCATAGATCCACATGGGTTATATAATCTTCCGCATTTATTCAAGACCATAGCCGATACTGTATAGAATAAGTTCATAGAATAAGAAGCCATTCTCTGTGTGTTAGAGATATGCAGATGTGTTACTCTACCTTGCAGCTCTTTATCAGGCCACCAGCCCAGCTCACATGCCTTGCAGGTGAACTCATCTTGTACGTATTCATTATCTTTACAGGCAGTGCAGATCCAGCAGCAGCTCACCTCCCCCTTCCGAATTACCTGGAGGGACACACAGCATGTAGCAGCAGGCACCAGCAGAAAATTGCTCTGATAGTGTGGATATCCTGGCACATGATTTACATTGAACACATATTCCTCATGGTTCTTTTTTTTATCTTTTTTTAAAGAAAAAAAAATTAAGCATTCTACATCTTTGTAAGTTGAAGTTGTTCAAGCTAATTATAAATAAAGCTGTTATATCTCAAGGTTTGTCACTGATGTTAGTTCTGTTGCTTTTTACTAATTGCCAACTACATAGCAAGTTGTGCTGTACAGTAGTGATGTGTCGTTCATGAACGATTCGTTCATTTTGAACGAATCTTTAATATGACTCCGGAACAACGAGTTGTCTCAGAGAGTGATTCGTTCATTTTTGACCGCGCATGTGTTGCAACATCCCCATAGGTTCTGTACAAGAAACAGAAATGATTAGTTTCTGTCTCGAGTCTTCGGGTTTGAGTTGTTTGTTCTTCTGGTGGCCGCCGTATTGGCAATACACCATGCAATACCGGAAGCAAAAATAATTAGTTCACCTCTCGAGACTTCAGCTCCGAGTCATTTGTTCATCACGTCACAGTCCCACTGCATTCAGCCTATAGGGCAGTCACGGGATGAACGAATGATGAAGATTCAAAAATCCAAGTCAGTTAAATGATCCGAACTTCTCATCACTACTCTACAGGGTCTTCCCAGGTACCAATTTACAAACCCCAAACCTTACCATTACTATGCTCCTCTCCATACACTCTATATAAACATTAGATAATACTTATTTTCTCATTTTAACAGAAAAAGACTTAGTGGACCTTATAATAAATGCCAGACTCACCTTGATCTCCCCTTTAGAGCAGGGCTCACTGCAGACTGAACGGACCATCTCACTCCGGTTCATCTGGATCATATAATCATCAATGCTCAGGATGCCCTCATGCCATGAGCCCACGTTTATGTAGTCATACACACCAGGCTCCACATACTGCAGATTCATTATGTCATACCTGAGAAAGCAGAAAATGTGCCATATGTATTTCTAAAGAAAAGGCTCACAATGTACTTCACAGGCAACAAGAAGCTAAAGGGGTACACATTTTTACATCATGCCATTGCCAACATAACCAGTACATAACCAGGACATATGACCATATAGTACAGTATATAGCATTTCTACTTAATGTATTGGCAGGGGTTAAACTGGGATTAAAGACATAGAGGATGACAATAATGTGGCAAAAGATCTGTTTAATTTGCATGTTCCCTCAAGGAGATCTTCTCCCTAATTTCTCCATCTGTGGATTAATAAAGTATCATCTTATCTTATCTTATCTTATCTTATCTTATCTTATCTTATCTTATCTTACATCATCATTATTATTATCATCCTTATGCCATGCTTTGGCAAATTTGATATATTTAACCTCTGTTTATTTTATGTTTATAGTTCTATAGGACTGACCTGCCTGGTGAATCCCCGTTTTCATCAAACCGTACATCCTCACCAGACACTCCAGTGAAGGAGGTCCTGAGCAGAAACTCCAGCAGTTTGCTGCCATCAATGGGGTCCATGGCCTCACAAAGACCCACATAGCCAGGGCACAGGTCCTCATGCATGTCGTGGAGGCCATGAGCCATGGCATAGATGGCATTGATGACGAACCCCATCTTACTGTCTTGTACATAGTTCTCCTCTAGACTCTCATAACCTGCCAATACAGTCAAGCCAGACATGGAGAATGTTATAATTTCTAGTACATTTTCAGTGTTCATACTTTGGTTTTTCAGTTGATATTTGAGCTCAGGGCAAGACAGACAATTGCACCAAACATCTGAAAGGTTATTTGCTTTGCATACATAAACCAGTGCATAAAAGCATCTACATAGCAAAACAATTCAGCAAATGGCAAATCACACTACAGTTCAGTGCAGAGTAAAGGGATTGATAGGGTGTCCAAAGACCTAGACTTTTCCCCAAAACTACATGCAACAGGTCACAATGTTCTCCCCTAATTGTTGGAATATTAATAAAAAAGACAGGGAGCATTAAAAAAAAGTGCCAGAAACATACCACAAAGACACTATCCATTTCTGCACTCTCATTCAGTGTTTAATTAGTAATGGACGGTATTATTATTAATTAAGCAAAGAGATTAATAATTTACTCTTGTTCTCATTTCTCCTATCTTCTGTCGGCCACACAAATGGGAATATCTCTATTACACAATTGATCTAAAATTCCTGAAATATCAAATCAAAGAAGCCAAGAAAGGTCAAAGGACACCATATCAGCATACAGTTTTATGATCTTTACCAAGCCAGCAAGAAGCAGTATCGGGCATTATTGTTGATGATTTGGCAGATAAAGAGAAATTATATTAAGAAAAGTAGGCTCTTTTTATGATGTGAATTTCACTTTACACATTTCACTTTTACCCTGCGTTGATGTTTAAATGAAGCACTGAGCAACTGATTAAACCCAGACATGTTTTGTTAAAACCAATGCCTTTATATTGAGTGAAAACACCTTAAAATTAAATCATTGATTTGATAAACGTTGGTAGTATCATAACAGTAACAAAGATTAATACACATATTGTTAACACTTATCAGATGCTGTCTTTGTGTTATAATGATGTTTTAGGGGTCTGTGATATTCTCTTGATTTCATATGTATGGTTTGGATTATTTTCTGATTTTCAGTATGAAATATTTCACTTTCTTTAATGGCATGGAAGAATATATTACTAGGAAACTTAAAACTGAAAAGGTACTTTTAACTTAAAACTGTTTGAGGTACTTTAGGATTACATCCTATTTGTTCTTCTTAATGTGCTATTATTACATTTATTTTGTTGTGTCTATCAGCTATGTCAGACAAATGTGACACTCATCTGTATACAATATTTTATTGTGAAAACAATGGATATGTATTTAACACCTTTCTTTCACTCTCTTCCTATTTCACTGTATGTTCACAGCAGTGTCAGGCTCCTCAGAGTGTAAAAGGCTGCTGGTGTTTGTCTTTTGTGGGTTAGTAATGAAACCTTCTGTGTGAATATAAATTGCCGTTTGGCCGTGACTGAACTCTAAGCAAACAGAACTGTTATATTAGACATTAACTTTCTTGTTTACGGAAATGCAGAGAAAATATCCTTATGCTATTATTGTTCTGTAAATATATGATACTGTGCCATGATACTCATTCTGCATGGGGATGTAATGTATACAGTCATGTGAAAAAATAAGTACCCTAGTGTTCTTATTAAACAGCAAAGGCTTTTTCCTGGGATGCCTCCCATGCAAGTCAAATTTGTGCAATCTCTTTCTGATTGTAGAAGCATGCACTTGGGCACCAACGGTTGCAAGACTTACTAGGAGATACTGTGATGAAATTTTGGGGTTCTTGGAAACTTTTTTTTGCCTCAGACTATCTGCTATTGGGCTGAATTTGCTGGGACAGCCAGCCCCGGACAAATTGGCAATCGTTTGAAATCTGTGCCGGTTGTAGATGATTTTCTTTACAGTGGAATGATGTATTTCAAATAATTTGGAGATCTTTTTAAATCCCTTGCCAGACTTATAGTCATCCTCAACCATTTTTCTGAAGGCTTAATAGAACTCTTTTGATCGTGGCATGATGACACCACACACCTCAATAACAAAGGGAACACCAGACACTAGATATGAGAGGTGTTTAAAGAAGACCGGTTCCACCTACACTCCCTAAGCAGGTTCTAAACACTGTAGAGGTGTATTTATGTTTCCCATGTAACTGATCTGTTTTTATTTTTGTTCATTTAAATTGTGAAAATTACTACAAATTGTGCATTTTATGTCTCATTTGATAGAGTGTATCACCTTTATTAATAGGCACTGCTGCAAAGAGGATCAAATGGTTGCTGTCCAAATATGTCCAAAAAAACAACAATTCCCATGGGGTGTACTTATTTTTTCACACGATTGTATTTCTCTGACACTAAAGTGCAAAAACAATTTTTGGCATATTTCCCACAGTATCATATCAACAGACATTTGTAGATCATTCGTTTTACGGAAAAAAAATTGTTTAATACGAATTGTAAAAGCATTCAATGATTCAGCAGGACATAAACAATCAAAAGTGCATGGTGGCCCAAACAGTGTCCCTCACTGGAACATGCAGCAAAGCCAGTTGGCATGGCATAAATAAAGTGAACGTTATTGGGATCTAAATCATATACACACAGTGCCCACAATTTATTAGTGCAGTCTGCAAAACATCCCAATAACTTTATATATGTTAGAGGTCTACCGATACACATGACTTCTTCTATGTTGTGCTGTGTTATTAGTACTATGATGATCAGCACCAACAATTAACAGTAATGACAGGCACATACTTGCACACCATAATGAGCACAATGATAGAATGATTTAAAGATACAGTAGATGATTGTGATATCAGTTGACCTCTATCTATATTGCTCAAGTACACTGCTTCTTAGCTCCATTCAGAAGTATTTACTTACCATCTCGTAGCTCTAGATAGAAAAATAGTAGAACAGCAGACTATGACTATTCCTCTGTGTAAACATTTGTAAAGGTATTTGTTACTCTGCCTTTAGTTCCTATTCAGTTTTTAGGGAAGTGTATGGCATAGGTGACTTCACTTTGATATGATGATGCTGACAAGAATATGAGAGAATAAAAACAATGATATGAGTACACAAAGTGATGCAAAATAAACATATAAGGAGGGAATTGATAAAAACTGAGGGATAATACTTTCATGCCTCTCTCTCTCTCTCTCTCTCTCTCTCTCTCTCTATTTATATATATAAATATATATCTTAAATATAACTCAGTCTTAACTCAGCTTAATTTCAGCATTCAGCAACTTTCATATCGGAACATAAATATATTACAGCTTTGCAGATGGTAAAAAAAATTCTTTTAAAAACATGCTTGTTGAGCATTGTTGGCTAAACCAAACAACAACAAAAACAATTTACCTAGTTCACCTTTTCAGCCAGCAGAGAAAATATGTGTAAATAAAAAAAGACAAAAAAGAAGAACTTGTAATAAAAGCATTCATTAAAAAGGACAGACCTTAAATACCGACTCTATTAGTAGTATTAATAGCATTAACCCTCTGTCCTTTTCACTATTAGACACATATTGTGACATTCATGAAATGGTCTCACCTGAGCAGTTCTTCCTGTAGTTTTTGTTCTCCTGTGGGTGCCCTGGGATGCGACATTGGAAACGGTGTTGCCAGAACTCGGCAAACCATGGGTTCCTGGTGTTCGTATTGAGGCGCAGCTTCAAGTAGTAACTATCAAAGGATGTGACCTCCTCGCTCTGGAGTTTCATGGTGATGCCACCAACAGCTTCCTGCTCATAGCCCTCCACCACCTCATCTCTGTCCGCCCAGCCATCACTAAGGAAAGCAGATCACACAGAGTGTAATAGGTCTTGGCTAACTTTGCAGAGTCTCATTTCAGCAAACACACACCCTTGAGTGAACTGACCTAGTTTAACAATAGCTTAAGAAAAAAGTCACCACAGACACTTATCCCTTCCTTTGATGACATGGAATTTTAGCCGAGGAATGCTTGCTGCTTGTTAAGAGGATAAAATTAATTACTGTATGGAATAATTCAACTTCCGTCTGTATTCTTAAAAGGCCAGAATTAATCTAAACTGAGTAATGGTTTATGATAATATATTGGTTATATGTATATAATCATAGATGGCTAGAACAGCAGAAGAAGAATCCTTTTTATGCATATTATTATTATTATTATTATTATTATTATTATTATTATTATTATTATTTTAATAAAATAAAAAATATTGACATCCCCTTTCTACCAAAGTGAATTTAACAGAATAGAAGGCAGAAAGTGCCTTTAATTTTTATTTATTTATTTATTTTTTTGTAAAATAGTTTAAATAGATTGATCTTGATTATTTAATTTAGTCCAGGCTTTGATACTAACTAAACTCTCCTGCAGTAGTTCTATGGCATTATTAAAATTAATGCAAGGCTTTTTTTTTCTATCAAGAAATGTTGCTAGTGTTCCTTCTCTTTCCAGATTCAGCCGGTTTCATGAGGAGGTTCATTTTATTTAATGTCTGCTAAAAGGCTTTTTATTCAATGTGTCTCTCACTGAAAAATTATGAACAGACTTGTGGACTCCATTTACTATACAGAGCTATAAATGAGCATTTCACAGTGATTATAAATCAAAAGGTCATAAATCCATTCAGTATGTTAATCATTTTGTTTTTGCTTGTGAAGAAGGTGTAATTCTGTGGCTACTCAGTGCCACCAAAGCCATCTGTCTCCCAGCATCCTCTCTGTAATGGGTGCCAAGAATGGCCTATTCTTAGGCGCCTGTTCACAATATACAGGAAACAATTTACTTCTAGCCAATGGTTTGTGTTGTGGCACATTTTTTTACTTGCAATAAAATGTGTTCAAAAAAGACATACAGACCCTTCTGGACACTGAAGGAGGAAATTAAAGGTTTTGTAAATCTAATATAATCTTTTGAACACTTTTGAGCATTATCATTAAAAACAGAAGCAATTCAAAATTGGTTTGCAAAGAAAAATTCTGTGTTGTTACTACCTCAGACTGCATAAGCTAATGCAATGCTTTGAATTAGCCTCTTTCAAAACACTCTCCTTGACCCAGAATAGAACCGCCTTAACCAATTGATGTTCTCTTTTAAACTCCGCAGAGACTTCACTCTGGCAGCATGAATCTTTAAGAAAAAGCGAGTACTTTCAGTAATTTATAACTCATGTGAATTAAAATGTCAGTCACCTTCCAATAAGGAGGAATTCTCCAGCCACCCCTAAGCGCCTCATGGCCATAAGGAGGCCACGCACTGTCATCCCCTCACAGAAACACACCACCACTCGGGCTTTGGGCAGCCTCTCCCTCAGCTTCCTCAGTAGCCTGTCAAAGTGTTTCTCACCAGCATTGCTGTAGATCTTGTCAGAGTGGGCAATACATAAACCCTCCTGAGATGCCAGCTCCTTAAAGGCCTCCATCCCACTCTCGCCATAGTTTCCTATGAGAAGAGAAAAAATCACAGTAACATCATAGGCTCTAAAATTAGCACTTCTAATGGGCACGATAGCTCATAGTGTATTAAGTATTCCTGCGGAGACCTGCAGTGTATCACTGAGCATCAACTGCATCAACTAATGATGAAAATGGCATCATTTTTATGAAGAACGCAAAATAAATGATAAAAACTTACATGCTATAACTTTGCCTCTAAAATCTGCAGCAGCTCTCCCAAACCTTATTAGTTCTCATACAGTGGGATTCATCAAATTCTCTCTAATACAATCAGAGTTTTTGAAGCTCATCAAAATATGTTTAAAAAGTCATTTTGGTTGAGTTTAAAAATATTTTTAACAAGATTAAAAATATTTTGCATAGCATTGGAATTGTGAGGAAGGGTCTGATGAGAGAGTGGTTATTTTTAAATGACCTCGTAAATGTAGATATTTAAGAAAAGACCCCTCTCTGGGCACTTTTGACAGGCTGATACATTGCCTGCCAAATTGCCCGTGTTGCTATGTAGGGCACTTTTGAAATGACAAGCACAAAGTGCCTCGAATTCCCTCACTAAAAAGTTAATCCCAGTGAAGTAAAATCCAAATATGAATATTGTTTCTTAATGGTTAGTTCACATGAACAACTTACAACCAACTCTTTAAAGTGGTCTTCCAAAAAAAATCTGCATGCAGTAGTACCTGGGGCTTTGGCAGTGATTCAAATGGCAAGGGGACATCAATTTTACAGAAATTAAGTCAAATATATTAGTGAATTTATAAAACAAATTATCAAGAGTATTGCTGTGGAGACTTTTTATTTTATGGATGGGTACATGGCTGGGTTAAAGATACTAAGTACAGAGCTTCTAACTCACCTTCAGTGTGAACAGCTGACACGTACGTCCAGTTATACCGTTTAACAATGTCCAAAAGGGCCCTGGCTTGAAGAGTGTCAGTGGGCACAACCCTGAGGAAGTACTTAAAGAGGGTTTTATCACTCAGATCAGTACTAGTGGCTGAGTAGGCAATTTGGGGGATGTTGAACAGCTGCAGCAGGTTTTGAACTTGAATGGCCACTGAGCTTGATCCAGGTCCAATCACACCTACAATGGGCTTCTTCGTGGCAAGTGGCTGACTGAATGGAGTCCCATCAAGGCACCACTTTGAGCCATCCCCATCCTCACGCAGTGAAATAAGGGAGTCTCTTATAAATTCAATGCTCTGCTCCAATGCCACTGACGAGTGCCAGCATGAGTCCCTGATCTCGCAGCCCAAAGTAATGTTGGGCAGAAGGTTTGGGTCAGCATTAATTCTGTCCAGAGTGTGAAACATAGCTTCCACTCGCTGAATGCCATACTGCTCTCTGACCTCACCACATGTTCTCTCAGCCACGTTCTCAGCCGATGGCTGGTGGTGGACAGAAAACAAGGCACCAATGATGATATCGCCGTCCATTCTGGCCACTGAGCGGGTCACAGCCCTGGGAACCAGCGACCGCTCATATATATTACTGGCCGTCACACAAAGCAAAAGAAGAGACAGAAATAATACGCAATTCATTCTCATCATACTCCACATGGTCCAAAATGGTTTACTTGCTGAATCATATCTGTAGCAGAGACTGTTGGAGTGAAGAAGCGACCTGGGAAAACGGTGTGCCCATGTATGCTGTATCAGTGATCATCAGACATCCTGCAAAGAGAAGTGAACACTGTCATACAGGTGCAGCCTATAATAAACTTTACGCAGCCTGGAAAAGCGCCTGGTGAGTAAGTCAGCACCATGGACAGCATTCGGTCTCAATCACTGCATCCCGCATCTCCTCACACGAACCGAACCGGATCATTTTAGTACCGTTATATACTCGTAGACGAAGGATTACACTTCTTCTAACGTTTTTACTATTGTTTGTAATGGAAAACTGAAAACTGCTATCTGCGCAAGTAAACAACTTCAAACACAGTCCTGTCATACGGCTCATCTGCATGATTATATCTAATATCTACTCAGTGTGCGTTGCATCTGATGATGAAGCTTTACCTGAAATCCGAGAGAAAGCCATTTCCTCTTCCGCTCTGAAGCATTCAGTGTCATTCCAAACTGCAGTTCACTTTCCACTGAGCGACCGCTTTCTTTCCTTCACACCTAAAGCGCGCGCGGATGCCCCCTCCTTCATCTAATAACTGCATCCAAAAGCGGGTCACATCAACCGCAGACTCCATGCGCTCTCCAATCCTGTTAGGATCCGTTCCTCAGAAGCACGTTTCATTTTAATTATACATCTATAACAAATACTTATGCTTTCATTTTCACTCATTACTTCATTTTCTTAGCTGATCTATATCTTGCACTAATGCAAATAACAAGGCTATGTATAATAAATAAAGAAAATAAATAATTATTATATATTTATATAATAAAATATAGCAAATAACTACTGATATCTCCCCGTGACCCTGAAGAGGATAAGCAGTATAGAAGATGGATGCATGGATGGACTACTGATATCTCCTTAAATTTGGTTGGGTTACTGTACACATGAAACAGTGAAATATGATACCACATCCGAAAAATACAAGACAGAGAAGTATAACACACACACACACACACACACACACACACCTTACGCAGAAATCATATACATGTCATGCACACACTGATTATGTGAGTAATATGTGAACACGTGAGAAGGTGTGAAGGTGCGCTTCATTATGTTATGCCCTGAACTTGCACGTGACCTGAAGTAAATATGTGACACCTTACTTAACATTTGAATTTGGAAAAACTAACCCGTGTAAAATTCACATATTAAGTTCGTGTGACATCTCTCTCTCTCTCTCTCTCTCTCTCTTTCTGCCTAATAGCTGACCCAAAATAATACATTTCGACTTCTTCAGTAGTTTGGCGCTTCAATATACAGATATCTACAGCGCCATCTAGCAGTCTGATCGCGAATACGCTCGATCTTTGTTTTGGATCAAACATACGTCACTTCCGATATTTTAAACATGGCGGAACGCTATGAAATATATCGCATTAGTGGTGCTAAAGCTGAAAGAAATTGATTTCTGTCTCTGCACGCAAGACAAATCTTCGACAGCCGAGTAAGAATATCATATTGTCCGTTACTTTGTTTACTTTGCATGTGTAATCTCTTTGTAATCGGTAACTCCTGCTAGCTAACACGGTAACTGTAGTGTTCCTGTCTGGTATTGACTGTCTGCAGGAACTCTGATAGTTTCAGTAAACTGACACCTAGAATCTTTCATTCAAGATTCATAATACGTTTTCTTGAGTTTAGGCAAAAATATGTTCTCATGAACGACAACAAAATTTAATATCACGTGTTGTCTACAACGAGGTACTAGTTGCGTTAGTGTAAAAGGTCTGGTGTGACTGATATAACCAAGAAGATGCTTCGTTTCCCTCTGCTATTAAATAAATACATTTCAACATCACTCTGTTGTTTACAGGTTTGGAGCTCGGTGTGAGGTGCAATGGTCAGCCAGATAGCAGTGCCTGAGTGCCTGAGTGCTTGAGTGTAAGGATCCCATCTGGACCATTTGGATCTCTTTCTCCATACCTGTAGCTTCTTTTATCTTGAACATGAGCAGCAGGAGGAAACGTGCAGCGCCTGTCCGTATGGACGAAGAGACCAAGGAGAAACTAAACTGGAACATGCATGAGCACCGCAGGACTGAGGGGGATTTTGAGGACCTTGAGGCATTCCCCCAGTCATCTGTGAGCTATCAGCCTGACCCTGTTCCTGATGTGAGCAATGCAGAGGTACTCAGCTGTTCCTCCCTTCTGCCTGCAGAAAAGGAGGAGGAGGAGGAAGCAGGGAGCTCCATGCAGGACTTCTTAAAAGACACCACTGAGCTTAATGTGCCTTCAGTGTTTGCGCTGGGTTCAGGCTGGAAAGCTCTGATTGGAGAGTTTGAACTCTATCCAAAGGTCCCTGTTGAGCTTGCAAACGTTACCTTTTGCCTGCAGCAGACTGGAGATGTTCTGTCAATAAATCTAACTAGCACAAGCTCAGAGGAGCTCACAAGCTGCCCTGTCGAGTGCTCATTTGGTGGATTATTGCTGGAGGATTTGGACTGGCTGCAGAAAAGAAAGGTCATACAGCTCTGTCATTTATCTGGAGAAGGATCTGTAAAGGTATTTGTTTGTGGTTGGAGGGACTCGTGTATTAAATGTGTCTCTACACTATCGGTCAAAAGTTTAGTCACACCTATTCTTTATTTTTATTTATTTTTCCACATTTTAGAATAATAATAATAAAGTCCTCAAAACTTTGGAATAACACATGGAACTATGGGGATAAAAAAAAAAAATCCAATAACAATCAAAATAATTTAGTATTTCAGCATCTTCAAAGTAGACACCGTTTTCGCCTCGAATTTCCAGAAATGTATTCTTAACATTTTCTCAATCCGTTTTTTTTTTTTTTCAAACTGTATTAAAGGAGTTCCCACCTATTCTGAACACTTATTGGCTGCTTTTCGGAATATTTCGCTCTAAGTCATCCATTTAAATAAAAAATATATTTTTGTAAATAAAATCTTAGTTTTCTATTGAAAGAAACGAATATGTTGCACAATTATATTTTCGTCTACAACACCGATTTTTAAGCATTTAATCATAGACCTTCAGATCAAAATATTTTTAAGATCATGAGAAACGTTTCACGTTTGACTGGTACTCTATATGTATATATTTGTAGAGTATAAAACGTTCAGCGTTTGGTAGATTATGAACAAAGCTTTGTCTCCTGTATTAGCCTGCTTAGTACATTCCACATTGTTGTTTATTGAAATAAATTGCCATTGAATACACACAAACCCCAAATCTTTGTTATACTTATGTTTCTGGTGCAGCTAAAGATATTTCTTTTGGAGTCAGGATTGGGACGACCAGAGTTCCTCAGTGAAGGAAATGGACGCTTAAGAAGAGCCAGTCAGCTCTTGCAAAAACTAATGGAATTGTTCCATGACTTCATTATCCCTGGTAGCCTTTCTTTCCTATCAGCTGAGAAATAACCATACTTTCTGCTGACAAGTTTAATATATGTTATGCTTTTAAATAAGCTTGATATAGCACTTGACTCATTTCCCATGCCAGAGATCATGGAAAATGCAGAAGAAGAATGTGACACTGATCTGGAGAGGCAGAACGTGGAAGAACTCTATGACTACGTCAGACACGTTCACCAAAGAGAAGAGCAGAAGCAGAGTTTTGATGTACAGCAACCAGCCCTCATCCCAGTGCTCCGGCCGTACCAGAGTCAGGCTGTCAACTGGATGCTGATAAAGGAACGGTACAAGAGTGAATTCTCCCAAGGTAAATTTATTACTCCTGTCAGTCTGCGTTGTATTGTCTTAATGCAAAGATGGGTTATAAATTAAGAGGAAAACACTATGAGCCACTAGAACAGCTTCAGTGTGCTTTAGTATAACTTAGTAATGGTTTGCCATGACTCTTCCTTCTAAGAGGACAAGTTGGCTCAAAGCATGCCAATGAAATGCCCCTGCAGCATAAGTGTGCCACCAGACACCTCCAAACCAGTCTGTGGTCTTACATAGTGCACTAATGCACGAGCATCACATGCACTGAATATATGCTTTCAACCACAATTTCCAACCGTATATACTGATGTCTTTGCTGTGGACTTAAATGCAGATGTCACTTTAATCGCTGGTCCTTTTGAAACACAGCCAGTTGAACATTGTGACTGGAGCTCCCCAATAATCCATTTTCCAAAGTTGCCCAGATCTTTTACTCTTGCCATCTCAATCCAAAATTGATGTCAACTGAACCTGCTAGTGTAGGGTAGGATGTTAATTGAGTAATTATTGTGCACTTACACCAGTTTGAAAGCATTTTTGTTCATCATATTTATCCACTCGTTTATTATGGTTTTTCCTTTAATTTGTCGCTTGTCTGTATAAATGTATATTGACTGAATTTGCTGAATTGTAATTCATTTTATGCACAACTGTTTTTTCAACAGAACAAAAACTACATTTCCTTTGGAGGGAAGTGATCACGGTGTGTGGAAAGAAGCTGTTTTATAACCCCTACACGGGCTGGTAAGAAAGTTTAAAGAGTACGCTGATATGTGCGCATCCCAATCAAGGACAGTATTAAGGCATGATTTGGGCATTTAACTGAAATTGGTGTTTGTGTAATGTTCTGAATCATGATAATGATCCATTTTAACTAGTCTGATCCGGGAGTTTCCGCTGGCTGGGGTGGACTGGCCTGGAGGAATCCTTGCTGATGAGATGGGGCTGGGAAAGACTGTAGAGGTGCTGGCCCTTATTTTGAGCCACACTCGCCAAGGCCTAAAGCAGAGTACGCTCACCTTACCTGTGGTAAGTGGAATGCAATATGGGTCAGATATTACAAACATGAAGACAGAGTGGCACAGTGGATAACATTAACACCTCACAGGTCCAGGGTCCCTGGTTTGATTTTGAACTCAGGTGACTGTCTGTGTGGAGTTTCTGTGCATGTTCTCCCTGTGTCCACTTTGGTCTCCTTTAGGTTTTACAGGTTCCTACCACCTGAACTGTATGTGTGTGCTTGTGAGTTACAGACGTCCACATTTTACTCCATTCTCCATAAATAATATGATTTACGTGATGTAGGAGAATAAGTAATGTGCAGTTCCTCGTTAATGATGTCTGGTACCTTAAACGTGTGTTTTGTGTTCACCAGGGACAGTCAGTGAACTACTATGTCCCTCCTCCCCCATTAGAGAAGCAAAGTATCAAGCAGTGTGAGATAAAGCCAAGAGAGAAAATCACCCACCCTGGTAAGGAGCCATATTTGTGATTGATGGTTTGTTGCATTCATATTTACTAGCCTACAGATCCGGCAGTATTTCATGAATTATTGTTGTTATTAGTAGCAGAAGTATTTAATAAAAAGCTTTTGCGTTACATACTGTAGCTACTATACTAACATTATATGCTCTTGCTCTTAACAGCTGTCCGTGTGATGCTTCTGACTGCCATTAAGGAAATGAAAGTTGGTAAAGGAGCCTCAATCAATGCCATTTTTACGTACCTCCGGACTATGTACAAATATGACCCTCTGAAAAACCGCAACCACATTAAAAGGACGCTGACAAAAACTATAACGGAAGGTTTAGTGGAACAGGTCAAAGGTCGAGGATTAGCTGGCTCCTTCAAGCTGGGAAAGAACTACAAAGAAAAGAAGAAGAAACCCGTTACCCCAGTACGTATTTGTTACTTTTCAGTATGTATACATTACTTTTCAATATGTATTTTCATGTTAGCATTGTGAAAATATTATGGCAGCACCAGTCAGGTTGTCTTATGCGTTTTACTGGAATGTTGTTAGACATAATTTAAATCTTGACCGTAAACTACAGGGGCAGGTTTAGGTTTTGTTTTTTTTTTTAAACTGGGAATACTTATATATATATATATATATATATATATATATATATATATATATATATGTATGTATGTATGTATGTATGTATGTATGTATGTATATATATATATATATATATATATATATATATATATATATATATATATATGTATATGTGTTCTGTACTAGATGTACAGAGTGTGTTGGTATCTCCTTTTGGTTCAGTCATTATGTTAACAAAAAGTGTTTAAAAAATATTATTATTTATAATTCAGCATTATTGAAAGTTTTTTTTTTTTTTTATAGCAAAAGCCAACTGGGGAGGCTCCTCACAGGAGAACATCACGTCGTTGTGCAGGCCAGGAGCGAGAAGCAGTTATAAACTCCTCAAGTGCAGCTTCTGACTCTGAGGACACAATGTGCAGCCTGGACCCTCCTGTACTCGCAGAGGAACCAAAGCAAGAGCATGATTCACAAGCAGATTGTGAGAAAGAGACCGCGGATTGCCATGTGGCTAATGCTAAACCAGAGCCGATGGAGAGTAATGAAAATCACCAGCTAGAAAATCCTCAGTCAGATATTACCCAAGGTTCACAGTCAGAGCCTTTTCATCCTCCAATTCGAGCATCTGTGGTTCCCTTCAATACAACCGATTACCGGTTTGAGTGTATCTGTGGGGATCTGGGCCTGGTGGACTATAAAGCTCGGGTGCAGTGCATGAACTGTCTGCTGTGGCAGCATGCTGAGTGTGTGAACTACAAGGAGGAGAACCTGGCGACTACTCCATTCTACTGCCCACACTGCCTAGTGGCCATGACTCCTGTTCCCACTGGTGCCACTCTTATCATTTCCCCCAGTTCCATATGCCATCAGTGGGTCGAAGAAATCAACCGGCACATCCGCTCTTCCTCTCTTCGAATACTGGCAAGTACTGTTTAAATTAGAGATAATCCTGATAATTCACACAAGCTTCAAACATACTGTATATTCCTGACATTCATTAGAGCGTTCCTTAGACCTAAAATGTTGAATGCTACCCAAATATTGCCCTCACAATGTTTCTGTGATCAGCTACTGTCATTTTCCTGGCTGACCTGTTCCATGTCTGGTTGTTAGTACACCAGTTGTTTCTTTCTTTTTCAGGGCCCATTGCCCAGTGCTTGTTCAATGGCTCTGATAGATTTTTTCCCTCTTTTCTCAGCTTCAAAATGGCTTGATTTCTCCCATAGACAGCTCTCTGGTCTTCATGTTGGTTTATCATTTTTAACAACAAATGCAGTCTTTACAGGTGAAACCTAGGGCACAAACTAAGAGTAGACATTCAGAGCTGTTAATTCTTGAAACAATCAGTTTAACAAGGCCCATCTGGGCAGCAAGAAACACCGATCAGTCACATGTTCCAATAGTTTTGATCACTGAAAAATGGGTGGTTTCAAACAAAATACTTTTGGTGGGGACTGTAATATTATTAACATAATAATTATCATCCATTGTCCAAGAAACATAAGTAAGAAAACAAAAGTAGGGGGAAAATCAGGTCTAATTCTATTAACGGGAAAGGACCAAAGTGAGTAAATTTTGAACCCATCCAGAGCCTGATGTATATCTGATAACCTGTCAGATAAGCAATGCTTGGATTCATATTTTTGCCATTGTGGGATTGTACCCTGTACCTTGTAAATGAACAATCAAATTTAGCATCGTTTTCATACTACCTGTCAATGTGAATATAGTATAATCAGTTGTGTATGTCTCTCAGGTGTACCAGGGTGTGAAGAGGCATGGGTTCATTCAGCCTCATATCCTGGCTGAGCAGGATGTGGTCATCACCACCTACGATGTGCTGCGTACGGAGCTGAACTATGTGGATCTCCCGCATAGTAACAGCAAAGATGGCCGACGCTTTCGTAACCAGAAACGCTACATGGCTGTGCCAAGCCCCCTGGTAGCTGTGGAGTGGTGGCGTGTGTGTCTGGATGAGGCTCAGATGGTGGAGTGCACGACAGCCAAGGTGACTGAACTATATATAGGCTACTACTATTAAAAAAGCAGTGGTAGAGCAGCTGGTGGAGATATGGTTAAAAAAATGTTTATATATATATATATATATAATATGCATGCTTCCTTTTGTCTTTAGGCTGCAGAGATGGCGCTGAGACTCACATCCATTAATCGCTGGTGTGTAAGTGGAACTCCAGTACAAAGAGGTCTAGAAGGTAAGCTGAGCCTCAGATTGTCATTTAATGTAATGGAATTGAGCACCACAATGTCTGTAACAGTAACTGACATGGAAATGCTCTGCAGATTTGTATGGACTTGTTTTGTTTCTGGGAGTTGACCCATACTGGGTGAAGTACTGGTGGGATCAGCTGCTATATAGACCATATTGCCGTGGAAACACAGGCCCACTCTACAGTGTCATTGGCCAGCTACTGTGGCGATCTGCCAAAAAAGATGTTATCGACCAGGTTAGTTCTTGATGCAGTATATAATGTTTTTGTAATGTCAAATCCTATCACTGTCAGCCACTGCTGAGATGTTAACCAAGGTCATTAGCCATCACCTGCTTGGATTAATGGAAAAAATATATACATAGTAAAATTTCCATTAGACTGTAATAATAATAATAATAATAATAATAATAATAACAATAATAATAATAGTAGATGTCTCTGTAATCATAAAGAATGCTTTGTGCTGATCACAAGATTTCCATTCACATTATTCTCACACACATCTTTTCAGTGCAGTTAGTACTGTGTGACTTTACAATTTGTTGTTGTAGAAGACTATCTGGTGTCCCTCGGATCATGGTGGGTTCCCTTTTGAGTCTGGTTCCTCTCAAGGTTTCTTCCTTGTGTTCTCTCAGGGAGTTTTTCCTTGCCACTGTCACCTGTCTTGCTCCTTAGGGATCTGCAGTAAACCTACATCTGGATTTCTGTAAAGCTGCTTTGTGACAATGCCTCTTGTTAAAAACGCTATACAAATAAAATTGAAATTAATGCAAATATTGGTTTGCAACTGTTGAATTCCAGAAGGAAAGTGGATGATAAATAATTAAATATTTTGCATGTTTCTATTATTTGCAGATCCAAATTCCTGCTCAGACAGAAGAGATCCACTGGCTTAACTTCTCTCCCGTGGAAGGCCACTTTTACCATCGCCAGCATGAGGTCTGCTCACAGGATGCTCTGCTTAAGTTGAGGAAGATCTCAGACTGGTCGCTGAAATTGGGCAGCTTGGACCGTCGCACGGTCAACACCATCCTGTACCCACTGTTGCGCCTGCGCCAGGCTTGCTGCCACCCTCAAGCTGTCAGGGGAGAGTTTTTGCCCTTCCAGAAAAGGTGAGGAACATTCTGATTGGCAGCACAACATATTCGGTCTGGATTAATTATTTTTGCCCTCAAACACCCCTAAAGACTATACAAATGGTTTCCCACCTTCTGGTTGCTTTAATGTGGTTGCTAATATCCATTTCCTGTTTTTAAATCCTGTTCAGTACAATGACGATGGAAGAACTGCTGAAGTCCCTGCAGAAAAAGTGTCGTGTTGAGTGTGAGGAGGCTCACAGGCAGCTGGTGTGTGCTCTCAATGGTTTGGCAGGAATCCACATTATCAGAGGTACCATTTGCTAAAACACCATCCTAATTTACTTTGTTCATATGGTCCTGTTTCAAAACATTCCTGGCCTCTGTGTTCTCACATGTCTGGTAGTTGAGTTTATCGAGGCAGCAGAGATGTACAGAGAAGTGCTTAGATCATCAGAAGAACACAAAGATCGGCTTAAAACGGATTCTCTGCAGGTATAACCCTGCTCTCTATCTCTGTTCAGGTATAGCCCTGCTCTATACTTAGGGAGGGAAAATATCCACATTTTCCCCATCTATAAATCTTATTAATGCTATCTCTATATTCAAAATATAGAGGCTTCATGCTACACACAATTTGATGGAGCTACTAAATGCCAAGCATCCTGGCATACCACCTACTCTTCGAGATGATCGTCTGAAAGAGGAGGTTAGAAAGCAGATCTAAGACAAAAAACCTTTTACAGACTATGAATAAGTA
Source organism: Ictalurus punctatus (assembly GCF_001660625.3). NCBI lineage: Eukaryota > Metazoa > Chordata > Actinopteri > Siluriformes > Ictaluridae > Ictalurus > Ictalurus punctatus. Next base: position 18,871,794 of record NC_030424.2, on the reverse strand, counting down.
CAATTAACCCATGTGACTGACTGAAATTTTCTGCGTGCGTTCTCTAACTAGGCAGAGCAGTTGAAACAACACTACATGACTAAGGTCAGTTCTGAAGTGTCTGAAGCTCAGCAGAACCTCCTACCTGTACTTCAGAACATTAGAGACCTCAAACGCAAGGTAGGATGTTTGAGAACTTGATCTTTTGATCTGCATAAACACACAAGCACAAACAGGTTTCTGATTCAGCTCTATTTTAGGTTAACCTGCGTTCCCCCTGGTGGTTAGACGTCATTCAGCAGGCCATTCAGTACTCAGTGGATGATGACTTGGTTGGCCGCATCCAAAACGAGCTTACCTGCAGCTATAAACAGCAAGCCAATAAACTATCAATGGCTGACAAGTAATTCAGAAGAAGTTCTTCAAGAATTCTACCTAATATCATCTCCGTTTGAGCTTTTTTTGTTTGCTTATTTTGCCATGTTCATCCTGAGCAACATGCTTCTCAGGTTCCGGGATGCCCGAGGTCTCCAGTTTTTACTCAGCACTCAGATGGATGAACTGATGACATCCCAGAAAAGCGTTCAGGATGCTGTAAAAGAGCTAGAAGTTCCACCGTCACAGGAAGTCATTGAGGAGGCGACAGCTTGTCACCTGAGGCCTGTGCGCCTTCCGCTCAACAAGTAAGATCATTTTAGTTGGCTTGGAATGATTTCACTTATTCGTTGTTTGATAATCATCTTTACATATTGTTTAACCCTAGTGCAATATTTTATTCCTGTATGTTAAAAATGGTATATTAAAGCCCTGTTTTGTTTTATTTTATAGCTGTGTATTTTGCAAATCTGACGAACTCTTCACAGATTATGAGTCAAAATTGTTTTCTCACACGTAAGTAATAAAAAACTCATTTGAATTATTCAAGTAAAGCAAAACATACAAGAGCTTAAAGACCTGGTTTTTAAGACACTAATAATTAATCTTAAAAACCTTTATGATGTATCACAGAGTTAAAGGACAGACAGCCATCTTTGAGGATATGATTGAGGATGAGGAGGGATTGATGGACGACAGGCTTCCCACAACTAGTCGCGGTCTGCGGGCAGCCAGTGAGACCGAACGCACCCTGAAAGCCATCTTGTCCTTTGCCAAGATCCGCCGCCTGGACTCTGAACTTATAGAGGAGGGCAATACTTTTATGGAGCTCTTTGAGTTCTGGAAAAAGGAGTACAAGGTTTGAAATCATGTATTGAACAAATATGAGCATTTAAGTATGGATATAATCTAAAGCACTGGCTGACAGGGAAGTAAGCTGAAATGTATACTGAGATGAGGGTGATTACTGTGCTGAAAGAAGCAATGAGAACACACGATTTTTCACGACAAATTGGTGTTTAATGAGAATAGGGTCAAGCACAGATCCTTGAGGTACACCAGTCGTTGCTTAATCATGATTGTACTTCTTAATTTTTCTGTGTAGGGTGTACCCAAGAAATAGTTTGATTTACTATAGCACTTTAAGAATTTTTGATAGAAACTGGAGAAGAGACCAATTTGTTGTTCTCTATGTTCAGTGATCAGTGTGGTAGAATTGGCCTGCAGGAGTTGTGAGGGGATGGGGTTTAGTGGACAGGTGGTGGGCCGGCTGGTGAGGAGGAGCTTAGTCATCGGTGTCAGTGAGGGGTGAGAATAAAGAAAGTGTTGTGCTATGTGTAGGAGGAGACTTGGGGGGTGCACGTGTGTGAGGAGAGCTGCTAATGATTGCCACCTTGTCTGAAGAAGAAAAAAGTGTCCAAGACTTTGGCAGCCAGGGTGAAGAGGATATTGAAAGTAGAGAAGTGTATTTGTAGCGCTGTCATTTTTGTTCCTATAGTAGGTACTTTAAGTACTACCAAACAAAAGTGTAAACTAGCTGCAGCCTCCAACAATGTGGTACTGTCTTTTTGTGCTCTTAATGTGCCCTGTGTAAATGTTTAAATTTTGTGATAAAACACAAAAAAGAAAAAAAAACAACATTCCAGCATGATCACCTTAAATTAAAGACTGAAGTTGGTTTCCTTCCATTGGTACCCTCTGTCTGACTGCTCATTGATCATTAGCCTTTTCTGAGATTAGTACGTGTTCATTTGTAGCTCCTTATGACCACCAACATCACATTATGATCATAAATGTGATGTGGCTACTAGGTGTTGCATGAGTACTGGATGACGTTGAGGGATCGAGTGTCAGCCATAGATGAGCTGGGTATGGCTACAGAAAGACTGCGTGTGCGTCTTCCTGATGAGCCCAAGCCGAAAGTGCTGCACATCATAGAGCCACATGAGGTGGGTAGAACTAAGCCTCTGCTGCACCACAGCTGAATTATATATTGTACCTCTGTGCTAAATGCATGTGCTTGTTTATTGGTTTTTTTGGGGTTCAGGTGGAGCAGAACAGAGTGAAACTGTTGAATGACCGGGCTGTTGCTAAATCGCAGCTACAGAAAAAGCTTGGACAGTTTCTCTATCTTACCAATCTGGAGAAGGTAACAAATAAAGATGTGTTTTATGTCCTGTGTTGTTCAACCATATATTAAGACAAATTAGTATTGTTTAATTACAGTTGCCGCTGAATACACATATTGGCTTACAACTATAAGTGCCTTTCTTTTCTGGTGACTTTATGAATTTCAGTGTAATATTTTGAATAAAGTTTATGCTGATATTTCCACTCAACAATTGTTTCAGTCACAGGATAAATCAACAGGAGGTCTGAATCCAGAGCCATGTCCTATCTGTGCTCGCTCTCTGGGTCAGGAGGTAAGATGAAATGATACACAACTGATAATTATAGTCTAAAAATGTATATGAATATTTGACTGCAGGTAGATAAACACTGTTACACTTTGTGATATGAGTGCATTTGAAAAGCAGTCACACCGTTGCCCGTGCTTGTGTGATTAACTGTGTGTTTGTGTTTGACAGTGGGCCGTGCTCACCTGTGGACACTGTTTCTGTAATGAGTGCATTTCCATCATTGTGGAGCAGTACAGTGTTGGCAATCGAAAGAAAGCTATAAAGTGTGCTATCTGCAGGCAAACCACTTCCCACACCGAAATTTCCTATGTCTTCACCACCCAGGCTGCAGACCAGGACCAGGAAATTCCTGTCAAAGTCAGTACACTTCAATCTTCCAACCCTGAAAACACTATGGAATCTGTGGTTACTTAAGAAACCCGACTGCTTTGTTGTCTTTTTTTGGATTTGTTTTGTGTGCAACATACATTTTAAATCCCCTGTTGATTTAATTTGTTTTTTTATACCGTAGGGAAGTCACTCCACTAAAGTAGAAGCTGTGGTCCGAGCCCTTAAGAAAATCCAGATGACTGACAAAGGAGCTAAATCTCTTGTATTCTCTACGGTAACCATTGTTTGAGATGTTTTTAGGGTGACATTATCAGAAAATACACATTTCAAACAATAGTATTTGATCTGACTCTGCCTTCTATCTTTTTCAGTGGCAGGGCGTGCTAGATATCATTGCAAAAGCACTCTTTGATAACAACATGGAGTTCTCACAGATCAACGGGATTCATAAATTTCAGGTGTGTAAAATGCCAGTACTACGATTCAGAATGAAAACATTTAAGCAATTATTCATTGTTTTGTTGCCAGTATCATGGCTGTGACCATGTCTGCACATTTTGTTATGTACCTGTGCACAAACATCAAAAGCTCAAGCTCACAATAACAGCTTCCCTCTTGATGATAGTAGGTTTTTGATTTCATTTTAGGAGAACTTGAGTTCTTTCAAGTATGAGGAGAATATCAACATCCTGCTGTTGCCGTTGCACACAGGGTCAAACGGCCTGAACATCATCGAGGCTACCCACGTGCTACTTGTCGAGCCCATTCTCAACCCAGCACATGAGCTTCAGGCCATTGGCAGAGTGCACCGCATCGGCCAAACCAAGTGAGCTTACATGTGTAGGACCAAATAGCCGATTGTTGTTGTTTTCTTTCATTGACAAGAAATAAGAGCAGTGCAGGCAGCTGAGAGACAGTTTATTGAAGAATAGCGCTGAACACTGTTTACAATATTAAAAAGGGACACTGCAATTTGTTAGTACTTGATGCGATCTTGTTATCATGTATCTAAACGGAAAAGTACCCCATGTACCCTCCAAATGCACTCTTTCAGTTGCTCCAGAATGTGCCTTATACAATGTCTATCAGGTACACAAACAGTGTGGACACTCAACAAACATTAAAGCTCTGTTTTATATTCCATATACAATATACATATAGATGTAGTTTATGCTGTATGCTGCATCTATGTTATGTCTTTTAAAAGCGCTATATAAATAAACTGAACTTGAATTAAATTGAAATCTCACCTCTAGTGAAAATGAAGGTTACAGATCACTGAAAAGAAATATAAATAGTTTTGGGGCATCTGAGTTGAACTCCAACAAATGAGTGGCTTAAAGGGCATGGAAAAGTCACAGATTTGGGAGAAAATAATAAACTATGCCATAGGGCAGCTTAACAAAATAAGAAATCACAAAGATCCTTTACATGGCACCAACTCACCTCAGATGTCATCATTGGCGAGCCATTAATTTCTTATCCGTTGCTTTTTGTTGCTTAGACCCACTTTTGTGCACCGGTTCCTGATCAAGTCCACTATCGAGGAGCGCATGCAGGCCATGCTGAAAACAGCAGAGAAAAGGTGAGCATATGCAAAAGGAGGTGTGTTTATTAGTTCTGGGTTAGTTTGGTGTATATAATAATAGTGGTCATTTTTGCCTCTAATAATAAAGTGTCTAATGCTATGTGATGAACCTCTAGTCACAGTGCTACAGCCATGAAGCACTCTGAGGCATCAGTGTTCACAGTGGCTGACCTGGCTGAGCTTTTCACTGAGGATAGCGACACACTGGAATGAGACTGGTCAATCACAGCCTCACAGTCTGGCCAGTGAGCACCACAACCAGCAAGAAGGAGCAGATAAAAAGGGACCATTACAGTACTAATCAGTATACAAGCTCTCCACTGCTCCACTCCACTTTGCACTTTTAGATGCTAGTTCCAGTGATTGTAATTTAAATTATTATCTTAGTGTTATGTTCTCATCATACTGGTCAAGTTGACAAGGCTATTCTCCGTGTGAAATTCTGTCCTAAAACCACCTGCTAGCTTTAAAAATAAAATAAATTCACTGATTGTGTTATTAAAATTACAGCCTCAGGATTATTGAAACAACACATAATAACATAGAGGTGCTGTTATCATGATACAGACTGCATTTCACTGTGGGTCAAGGACAAACAAGCAACAAAGGTGCAGAGGTGAGCCTCATATGTCAGTGGACAGGTTCGTATGGTAGAGATGAACATTTTGGTATTTTAAAACTTAATTAGCGTAGCTTTTTTTTTGATTAGCCAGAGCAATATGCCTCTATGTACATATATTGATCAGAGTGGTCTGTTGTAGTATCCTCAGTTTCCATGCATTATTACTGACATCATGTACCACTGTTGAAAATGTAAGTATTTATGAAATATAAATAGAGTAGCACTGCCTTTTTGGCATTGTTATGATCCCAGTGTATCTGTTGTAAGGATGTGAAATTTGGGACCAGTGGCATTTTGTTTCACTTTTCCAGACTAACAAGAACTCTAATGACATTTTAGTACATTCATTTCTTCTGGTTAACATGTCACACCACCAACTTTTGAAAAGAAATACTATTTTTAGTTTGTGCATCCAAAAGATTCACATCTTAAAGGAGTTTTATTTTCAGCCAAAGAGTATGAACTCTTCATGTTTTATTTCTGTCAGATGTCTACGATTAAGTAAGGTTAAATACAATTGTCTGTTAGTTGTCTGTATAATCATTAGTGCAGTGATGGCACATTCCTCCAGAAGTGTTGCACAAGGTGATGTTTGTTTGGGGAAAAATTAACAGATTCATTTTTGTTAAAAATGTCAAATGTGTTGGGTTTTGTTTTTTTTGTTTTTTTAAATGATGAGCTGTATTTCTGTATTTGAGTTTTTAAAAAAAATGTTATGAAGATGTAAAATGTAAATGTCTCAAAGAAAGAAACCACCAGTTTTTACAGCTTTTGAAGGGTGACGTTGTGAATGGTCCATGCTAACATTTTAGCTATTTGCAAGACATTCAATGTCCATAAAACTTTCAGAAAATAGAAGGATCAAGCTATATTGTGTTTCTTTGCTTTGCTTCACTTCAGGTTTTTTTTTTTTTTTTTTTTTTTTTTTTAAATCTAAAATATTTTTAGGTTGTATGATTTATATTTTTTTTAATACATAAGCAAGGATCCCCTTTGATGAAGCCAGAGCTTTATAGATGGTTCTTTGAAAACACAGATTTTTCCAAATACGTTAATCACATCTCTTAAAGAAAAATGCCTGACCATAAGTTAGCATTATTAGAAGCATCTCTAAACTGAATGTCGGTAAGATAAACTACTACCCATCCCTCCCTCCTGCTCTCAGTCTTGTTTCCAGGATTGTTGCTTTATGTAGTGGAATGATGTGATTTATCATGTTTCAAGGAGTACAAAGTCATGTAGTTTCTAGCAGTGTTTGTTTTACTTTGATAGAATTACTGGTCGTGCCACATTCTGTCTGTCTGTGTGATTTTACGGTCACCAGCTCCTCAGCCAGTGTGGCAGTGAACTGCCCTTGACTTAATGACAGGACTTCTTTTCATGCAAAAGAGTGGGATTCCTGAAACAGTAAAACTTTAGTCATGTCCTTTAAAAACCTTGCAGACAAAAGCGTGAGGCATAACGGGATACCACCCTGCAACTCTCCATTCTTTTTATATGATGAACAGACTCCCTATTGGCCAGCGGTTTGGGGCATGGTTGTAAGGTGTCTGCTAAGTGGTCTGTCAGGAGTATTTTCAGTCTTATGGCCCTAAATCTACATGGTCTGTGTTACCTTGGATTCCCCTTAGCATGCCCTATTCATGTGTGGAATCTCATTGTTGGTGTGGACATCAATTCAAGCTGGTGTTTTTAAGAGCAGAGGGAGGCTCCTACTTCATTAGAGCTGTTTTTCGAAGGCTGGGTTTAGTGCAAGCGCAACATCTGCAGCTGGTTTAGGGTGAATAGGTTAGACGATTCACAAATTTAGGGAAAACTGAGATTTGGTGTCAAAGTGTACCTGTAAAGAAGGCAAATTGAGTAAATTCTTTAAAAATGACACCTGCTTCACTGACCATCTGGTGTCTCCTCACAATTTGGATGCTAATCCCAGATGTGCATCTCGAGGAAGAGGGTGAGATTGTTTTTTTGTTTTGTTTTTTTACAAACTAAATCTGAATCATTTAAGTGCTCATATTGAATATTTTTGCAAAGTAATTCAGTTTTATATAATGAAAGTTAGATAATGGGGTGAGTTTGTAGGTCACAGACTAATCCTTAGACTTTCCAATTCCAGATTAGAAACGCATTTACAGTTGTAAACCAAATTCCAGATTATGTCTTATTTGTAATGACCACTTCAACAAATGCATATATAACATATGCAAAGTAAATAAAATAAGGGGAACTGTGTGAATAATGAACATGCACCTGTTGCAGTACTAAATGAACTTTTTCCCCACAAATAGAGCTTAATGAAACTGTCATATGTACCAATGAGCAGATACAAGTGACCATTCCAAGTGCTTTTTTTCTCAGCAAGGACCCCCCTGTTTATGTACGTATGTACCTCCTCAAATAATATATTAATGTCTTTTAATAGTTGTAGTCATTTTCATTCCTTATGTGTGGTGGATATTAAAACCATGTTTTCTTCCTAATCCAGATTTGGGATTTGCATCTAAATGACCCAGAGTGTCGTGGCTCTGAGGTTGGGGACGACTATGTCTTCACTATCAAGACTAATCTTACCGATTGTGGCACCATCATGGTAAGCTCTCAGTTAATATATCATTTATTCTTTATAAAGGAAAGCTGTGAAAGAGCTATATTTTCAATACATTTGTAAAAGTGTAGATACTGCAGATAGGGTCTTTTGAATTTGGAACAATACTATTCATTTAGTTCAGTTATAAATGTTGTTTCTTCCTTTGAGTTTGTTGATTAGTATGGTGCATTTGATTGTTGCTGTTATCTCATGTTCAGTTCTTTGCATTATATGTGACAAATATTGTAATTTAGAGAAGAAAATAATATATTTTGAGAAGCAAAACATAAAATCCTGATTAATGCACGTGTATCATATGCTAATATGGTGGCTTTGTTTTCCCTGGACTAATTGTTTCATAATATGCAGAGGGGGAATGAGCAAGTGTTGCTTCTTTCCCTTCAAACTGGATGGCTAGAGTGCTTTCAGAGCTTGAAGGGGAGGGCTAGTAGCCATTCTGCTTTAAATTACCTTGATTTATATGTAAATGATGAATGTGTTTTCAACAGCAGTGAATAGGCTGACCATAATTCAGTGTCACACTTTGTACTCCCTCTTTTATTCCTTCCCTAGACCATCTCATACAGTTGTAACATTACCTGGAGGATGGGTTTCGCCGTGGCAGGATATAAATCTGCACTTGAGAGTATGAGTATCATTGAGAGGCTCAATCCGAATTGTAAAGCCAGCAAAAGGTTTACGTGTGTGTATGTGTGTGCGCGCGCGCGCGCGCGTGCCTGCCTGATGGAGAGGAGCAGTGTTAGGCTTAGAAGGCTTTTTCTCATACTGTTACTGGAAAGTGTATGACATTAGAAATTTTTGGATGAGACATTAACATGAAAAACCTTTTACTTTTGTACCAAAACACATATATACATAAAATCTGTTGACAGGTTTGCAAATAAGAGCAAAACTTCTCATTGGTCAGTCTACCACCAATATTAATCTAAAACAAATACCAACAAAGCTATTACATTCCCTGAAAAGTAGGAATTAGATGGGAGGGTTTGTTGTTATGGTGAAGGAATAGTTTACAGACATGCAATAAAACTGCTGGACAGGGGAGGAGATTAGTCTGTCCATTTCCGTAGAAAAAAGGCTGCTTCCTTTTATTTCTCACTCTTCTTACAACTATCTATATAAATGGACTGAATCCTAACTATATTTTACTGTTTGTGGATGTGATGTGATGTTTTGTTTTGTTTTGTTTTGTTTCGTTTTTGTTTTTCTAGGCATCGGATGAGGCTTACATCATGTTCACCAACACCATTCTTAATAATAATACAGACATCATCACTAGAAGCTACGTCAACATTACATTTGGATGTCGCTACCCAGCAAACTACGTGGTCCAGCAGCCTAACGGAGAAAATATGATCCGCGTGGACATCAGGTGAATTCTTTAAGGACACAATCATGCAAACAATGTTGTTTATTCCGTCTGAAGCTCCTTGTATCCAGACCATAGCATGCATATAATAAATAATAAATATTTAATTATTGCTATTTGTTTAGGCTTAAATGGCACTGAAATTTAGACTCATTTACTTGTTTTTCTTGCTGAACAAAAGAAGTAACCAATGGTAACTATGAGGATTATCTGAAGTGTTTATGACAATATCCACTGAGTGTCCTTCAGCGTGCTTCAGGAGGCCTTTTAACATTCTCTTATCTGCAGGACGATCACTCTGGACACAGAAGATGGAAATTTCTCAGTGTCCATGATGCTTTATAAAGATGAGGACTTTGAGGACAAATGGACCACTGTTCCCTCTCTAATGCTTGATGATAACATCTATGTAAAAGTTTTCATGGTTTGTATAAAAATAAGATGGAAGTCTTGTAGTAAATTATCAGCTATTGTGAATCTTCAAAGAGGCTATTCGATTTCTTTCTTTTTTGTGGCACCTGGGACCCAATTCAAATGAGCTTTTCTGTTGAATATTGCATTGCAGTTGTATGAATAATGATAAGCCTCCTTTTCCCCACTTCAGTGTAATTGTCTGGGTAATACAACACTGTCTGTGATTTAGTGAAAGTTGGCCATTGTTTATCACAGACATCTGTCCCTGTTAAAGACTTTCTGCCTTGTCCTATGTAGATACCTCACACGTAACATCTTAAATATTTAAGGAATTTTTGTCTATTGTAGATACCTCTAACTTTTCTTAAATATTTAAAACTTTGTTAGCGTCTAATTAAATCACAAATCGCTAAATGAATGTCTGACTCAATACAATGTTCCTTGTAGATTAGACTAATTCATTCAATAAGTCATCTCACATGAGCAAATCTGAATCCAGTGATTCCATGTTTACTTTACCAGACCCTTGGCTGATACTCTTGTTTACTCTCAGCCTTGTGGGAAATCTGATGACTGCTTGGAACAGTGTTTGCTCAATAAGTTATTGACAGGACTGTTTGGAATCTCACCATACAGATACCAGCTAATCTCATGCTCCGAGTGGAGAGATGCTGGGCCACACCGTACCATGATCCATACAGCAACATTCAGTACACTTTCATCAAGAACAGGTTTGTGTACATATGTAACGTGTCTGTTCTGACCTGTTTTGTTTTGGTCAGAAGACCTGTTGCAAAGGGAGCTGATAACAAAACAACATGTATGACTCATGTTCCTGTGACTCTCATTTCACCACAACAGCTGTGCCTGCCTAGTTCTGATTTGTCTTCCTTCACAACTTAAAATATGCTGCCATTGACATCTGCCAAGATAAACTGTCTCTTAGGCCATATGTTTGTATGCATTATGTCAGTATATAATACTATTATAATATACAGCTCACAGTATATATTACTGAGTAAAGCCACTACTTTTTCTCATAAAAAAAGAATAAAATGCACATGGAGTCTTTTTTTTTTTTTTTTTTTTTTTTTTGTCCTTAGCTGTCCAGTGCTGACCAATTACCAGACTCTGGCTGTGATGAAGAATGGACGAGGCCCAGAAGCTCTATTCAGGATCCAAATGTTTAAGTTTGTAGGCAGCTCCTACAGAGACATCTTCCTCCACTGTAACGTCCAGATCTGCCACAGCAGTACAGGAGCATGCCGGCCTGTGAGATCCCACTCTTTATGCCACTCTCAAATCACATGTTCTACCTTCACAAACACTACAAAAGCTATTTCAAATATGCAATTTGTAGTAGTAGATGAAATTAAAAGAATTTACTAATTAAACCAGCTTTATATGCAAGCCAACTGAAATCACACCATTAACACATAATTTTCCTTCTTTTTTCTCTTATATGGTGATACCACAGAACTGCTCCACTGAGGATGCATCAGCACGCACACGCAGAGACGTTGCACTGTCCCACACTGTGTCCTATGGACCAATAAAAAGACGTGAGGTTCACTCTGACAAAAGCATTCTGAGTAAGTTTTATCTGCACTAAACAGTGTTTACAGTTCCATAGAGGTGCATGTGATTTTGATCACTAAGTCAGTACTTTCCTACTGTATCCAATGACAAACAACTCTGCTCTAGATGTAAGTGTGCCCTCAGTGGAAACCTTTGTGCTTGGAGGTCTGTTGGTGGTCCTGCTGCTCATCACTGGTGTGTTTGGGAGGCTATGGCTCAAAACCAGACGGTCTTATCCTACCCAAGAGGCCCAACTCACCCTGTCCAACATCCACCACATCTCAGAAGTGGCCAGCTAAGCTTGGGTCCACAAGGAAATACCTCTCTTACACATGCACACAGACACAAAATTAAATATGTATTCTGTACAGTGAGCATTAGAGTTATAGGATGTTGTTTTAATGAACTACATAAATAGGTTTAGTATATACAGTATATATGTTTCATTGAAAAGGCTTTGTTTTAGATGTGCATTTATTTTTATTATTCTTTAATCTGTTGCTTTTTTTGCTGTCAAATATGGCTAGGGAAATGAAGAAATTTAAAATACAAGAACTTTCATATACTTATTTGTTTGTGTTTTATTTATTTTTCTGTTTGTTTGTTTGTTTGTTTGTTTATGACACTCTATATTTAATTTATGCTATAAATTCTGGAATGTAAATTCAGTCCCTGGGTTACTAACTCTTTTCCCTTATATTAAATCTCATTCTCCTTATATTAAAATGGAATTTCACAACATTTGGTAAAAAAAAATTTTTTTTATTTTTTATTTTTTCAATCGGGCTATTATAATGTTTATTCTGAGGCTTGTGGCAGTTTGTTGATGTCCCACAACAGGTGTACTGACTCATTAAAAACGCTTGTTGCCTTGCCGAGGCAGAGCTTCATCGGGGGGCGTTGCACAAGCGACACAAACCCCGCCCATATATACATATTCAATAGTTTTAAAGTATCAACCGGTCAGTGTAAATAAACACGAGAAGCGACAGACAAAAGTAGTAAACTGTAAATAATACTTTTTCATTTTGTGTAATTATAAAAGTGTTTTGAACTTCACAGTCATTAATTAAAAGTACGTCTGCCATCCTGTCGTGGTAAGTAACATTACTTGAACACTAACTCATTTTGTCTGACTAACTTGTTAGCTAGCTAACGCTGTTAGCCACATGTTGTTGAGGAAATGGCCAGGCTGCTAGTCCTCTCAGTGCCTGTTAGCAAGCACCGGCTAAGATCTCCATGAGACCATGATGGCATAATGATTTTACCGAACAACATTAGTATCAAAATGATATCTAAATGATGTGTTTCTATTGTCTGTATGTGGCGCTCCGCTGGTATATTGGCTAGCTGTCTTGCTTATTGAATGTCACAAGTGCTTTATATAAACAGACTTCTGTGCTAAAATTAGTTAGCATGGGTAGCGTTGGCTGCGGTCTTTCTGGATAATAACTCCTATGTAATTAATAATACCGGAGATAATGTGTCGTGTTAACGGTTAAATCATGTACGAATAAAGACGTAACTGGCTTTAATGACTGTTTATTGCAGTGTATTGGTACAACGCAGATAGACAGCAGCTGGCTAGATGCATAATTTGCTTAGTCAGTCAGTGGTTTAACTCGCATGCTGACATGAGCTTGTGTTTGGTTTTACTGTGTAACAGGTCAGATGAAAATTCTCAGGGTTTATAGAATAACCGGTGACATTTTGGTTAAAGCAACCTGCATATAATTTTGGTGTCGAAATAAAGTCGCCTGAACCGACGTGTTCCCGAGCAGTAAGTTTCGCAATGTTTATCCACTGCTGCAGTCACGTGTTGTGTTGAGAGACAAGATGTGGAACAAATACATTTCCAGTACAAAGCTGTGTGAATACCTGCTCTGTGATTATTCAGACTGGAATAAAACATAAGAAGGGAGATGTCTAAGTTTCAGCTGCATTTAGGAAACTGTACACAAATTGAAGTTTGTTTATATTCAGGACAAAAAAAAAAGAAGATTTGATTCATGGCAAGTGAATTAATAATGGTTAAGATATCACTAGGCTTTTATCTTAATAGATTTGGGACACGGTTGTGTATTAGTTTAAAAGAGTGTAAGTTACAATATAAAGTTATAAAGTATGGATGCTTGTGGGTCTGAAGCAAGTTTCCCAAAATTGGGATTATGGGGTAAAACATGCCACGAGTCATGGGGCCGGTTAAGCCTCTATGTCCTGAGTTCGGTAAGACACCCTTCACGGCCAGATTAAGTTGGTAAAGGATTTCAAGTAAATAATTTTGTGTAAATAGCTGTTAAAGCCTTTTAGAGTTTGTTAGCAAGGTTAGAATCCTGCATTCATATCATATGGGGAATAATCATAGACACGGAGGAAAACCATTGACCTCTGAGTGAGAATTATGAATCAGAATTTTGAGTGCTTTGTGACAGCCTTTATTTTGTTTTATTTTTTTCTTCAACCAAACCTGGTAGTGAGGCAACTGACTACATAAACATGCCGGGTGTCCTAGAAAATAAAGAATGAATTACAGCTGATAAATCGCACCACCTGCTTCAGTTCTGTTAAAGATTTAATAGCAATGTTTAATACAAACATAGCTACATGCAAATAGAGCTAATGCTAGACAAAACTTCAACCACCCTTTTTGATCTAGTCAACAGCATTCCAGTCGGAATAACGAGAGGTTTTCCAGTCCTCCCAGATTGTCTAACATGATGCATCATAAAATTATAAAATCACAACTAGAAGTATAAACTTGTAACTGTTGGTAACTACTTGAAAGAAATACACACTTATTTTGCACAAAACAATCAGTCTAGGAAGACTAATCAATACTAGGAAGGGCACTCGGCTCTTCAAATTAAGTGCCTATGAAGCTACTTGGGATATCGATGACAGATTTTACTTGGATCATAAGATCAAGCTACATAGCGATAAGAAAACTAATAAATTTAAAAAATGATTATTTTATTAGTTTGTTAATTAATCAGTTAATAAGGGAACCCCCCTGCGTAATTTTTTTTTCTGCTTCTGGGCTCTTAAACCTTTGGCACATTGATCAGTCAGTGCTCTAATTTACATGGTATCTCAGTTATGAACGTAATCAGATTCAGCTTATGGGTAATGATCCATGCCGTGCCACACTGTCTGGTGGAAAAGCACTGTTATGCAGCCTCACGTATAGGGAGGTGAGTGTTTTTCATTGAAAGCTGTAGCTGCCCTTCTATAACAGTGTGTTTGAAAATAAAAGGTCATGTTTCCACTGTGCAAGAGGCAATGTGACTGTGCAACCTAAGAGGTGTTGCTGTTGTGAAATGGTATCACACAGACCTTCAGTAAACATAGGCTGCAGCATACTAGAGGAATTCTAGCTAGCTATCCATCCATCTTATAGATCAGAAGGAACTTTAAAACATGAATAAAGTCAACTCAATATTTCGTGACTTGTTCTTATTCAGGTTCTCTTTATCTCGTCTTTGCAGGTAGATCCTGAGGCAAAGCTGTACTGAAAACCTCTTGCTATAGTTAATATATGTAATGGAGGAGTTACACATTCATTGCCAGAATTGTGTGAACAGAAGATGCATGGTAAGATTAGAGACTGGTGTTTCGTGTGACCTCATGGGCTGTCCTCTTGTGTGTGGGGCAGTTTTCCACTCGTGCAAAGCAGATGAGCACCGTTTGCTATGTCCATATGAAAGAGTGCCTTGCCTAAATAGTGGTTTTGGATGCCCCTTCACTATTGCCCGAATGAAAATGGCACAGCACCTGGGAATATGTCCAGCCAGTGTTGTTTGCTGCACCATGGAATGGAACAGATGGCCTGTTAGCTATGCTGATCGTAAATCCTACGAAAACTTGAGCAAGGAAGTTTATGACGTTGAACAGCTAGATATGGCATTGGCCCTACAAGATCAGCGGATGTTACTCGAGTCTCTCAAAGTGACTACCACTGTGGCAAAAACAGTGGCTGAACAAAATGAGGAAAACGAAAGGTTAAACTCTAGTATAGAAGAAGTAGACTTGAAGAATGGACTAATAGAAATGGATGGGGAGACATACGATGAACTTTACAAGGCGTCAGTGGAAACCAGCAGAAATTTAGCAGCAGCTTTGGACATTCTCAGCAGTGCAAACAAAGGTATTGACCTGATCATGGAAAATCTCAGTGGTAAGAATGTAGACAACAATATGGCTTGTCACAGTGGTAAAAACGGGGATCATTGTTCAAAAGAAGATCAAATTGAGCTAATGAGGGAAAGTGACACAGATTCAGAGTGTGAGTTGGGAGCTGTAGGTGGAGTCGACTGTGCTTTCCCAGTTGATTTTGATGAAGATGAGAGTGAGAGGAGGGAGCAAAGTGCACTTGATGAGCCTTCTGATGAAGAGGAGGAAATAAATGGCAATGTGAATGTTGATGGACATGGATTTTTCAATGTAGAGGATAATCAAAATAATTTCAGACTTGAAATGCATGTGGAGAGACCTGTGGTAAAATTCAACCGCTTTGCAGATGTCAGGCCAATGATGCCTTATCATTCCATGCCCACTGTAGCACGGCAAGCAGAGATGGCCCATTCACCCCAGTTCCCGCTACCTCCACCCATACCTCTGCCTGATTTAGTGCAGAACAATGTTTTACACCAACTGCCTGTTGAAATTGAGGACCGGTGGCTGGAGCGCAAGTTGCAGAACCTTCAAATGCTTAGAGGTATGAGTGTGTTTACATGTAACGGGCGGAAGAATGTTCTGTCCAGTCCGTATTTTTTCCGGGCTAAGATGGAAGATAAGGCAGTGGACACTTCTGACCTAGAGGTTGTGGACGATCCAATATGCCTTCATGGCATCGACTTGATCACTGCTGCCTTGCTCTTCTGCCTCGGTGACTCTCCAGGAGGTAGAGGCATTTCGGACAGCCGTTTTGTGGATGGGTATCGAATTGACTTTGGCACACAGACTTTTTCCTTTCCCTCTGCTATACTGGCCACCAGCACCATGGTGGGTGACATCGCCTCAGCATCTGCCTGTGATCATGCCAGCCCTCAGCTGTCCAACCCCAGCCCATTCCACACACTCAGACTGGACCTGGTGCTGGAGTGTGTTGCTCGTTACCAGACCAAGCAACGCTCTATGTTCACATTTGTGTGTGGGCAACTGTTTCGCAGGGATGAGTTCTCCTCCCATTTTAAAAACGTCCATGGGGACATCCATGCTGGGCTCAATGGCTGGATGGAGCACCGGTGCCCTTTGGCATTCTATGGTTGCACTTACTCCCAGAGGAGGTTCTGCCCCTCTGTGCAGGGTTCTAGAATTATTCACGACCGGCACCTGGGCTCGTTTGGTGTGCAGTCTGACTTAGCTGAACGTCCAGATAAAGTTCAGCGCCACAATCTTTCCCACTGTGACCATCTCACCAGCTTACCCTTTGAGCTATTGCAGCATGTTGCAAGCTTTTTGGATGGTTTTAGTTTGTGCCAGCTGTCCAGAGTGTCCAGTACCATGAGGGACGTTTGTGCTAGTCTGCTAAAATCGCGTGGTATGGTGGTCTTGCTTTGGGCGAAGACAAGACGTACAGATGGATCTTTCTCATGGCAGATTCATGACAAGGCAAGTTATTTTTATATACATATATAAATACAGGGCGTCCCAAAAGTCTCCACACATAGGGGACTATTTATGCCAGCACCAGGTTGGTTGTGCCTTCGACAGTGGATGTTTGTGGACGTCCACTTCTTGGTTGGTCTGCAACATTCCCAGTCTTTTTTAATGTGTTAATAAGTTTGGCAATGGTGTTGTGTGTGATGTACTTGTCATGTTTCATGTTAAAGTCCGTCTCAACCTTGCGACAGTTTCCTGATCCAGCCATGAGAACGATTTTAGTATGTTCTTTTGCCAAAGGCATTCTTAAAAGCTATCTGGAAAAAAAAATCTAATATAAACTAAGTATGAAAACTTTTGGAAGTCATTTTGTTAATTTTCTCTATAGACGGAGACTTTTGGGACACTCTGTATAATAGTCTGAGAAAGTAGAATTCATGTTATAATTTCTAAGTAGGATTATTCTTGTATAACAGAAGACTAATAAAGTGTTTTCCCTCTGCATGTGGAGCTTAGGTATGGAGATTTAGCACAGCCTTTGGAACAGTGACTGAGTGGAAATTTGCCAATATTTCCAGTATGGCTGACCACCTAAAGACGTGCAAGTTCAACACGGTGGACCGTCGAGAGGAGGCCGTCCCTCTGCCATGCATGAGTCACACCAGAGAACTGACTAAAGAAGGTCGCTCAGTGTGCTCCATGCTCAGGCCAGTCTTATAGGCCGAGCATAAAAGAAAAGAAGTGTTCTGCTGTAATGGTTTTCAGTGTGACAGATGAGTGGAAAGTTTTCATTTTACAATACTGGGGTTAGATTTTGTTACTGTGTAGTATCATAGGAAGTAAATTAAGTACGTGCATAGTTATTTGCATTGAATTTTCTAATAAAACATGCTGGGTTTATTATTGTTATTTTATATTCACTTGTACAGAAGGACAAAACATATATTTTTAGGTCTATTTTAATGCATCTTTGCTTACAGGCATGTCCCTTTAGGATAGAAACACAGTGCAAAGATAAAAGGTGATCAGAAATAATTGATTTAGGAATGTAATCCTGTTATCATTTGT
Source organism: Ictalurus punctatus (assembly GCF_001660625.3). Lineage (NCBI taxonomy): Eukaryota > Metazoa > Chordata > Actinopteri > Siluriformes > Ictaluridae > Ictalurus > Ictalurus punctatus. The sequence continues at coordinate 18,853,842 of NC_030424.2, read as the reverse complement.
TTTCAGCATGTTTGTAACTACAGACAGTTTAACAAAACAGTTTTTGGTTTTTAGATATACAATATGTAGCACTTTACAAAAGAACATTGAAGTTTACTTTGGAAAAATCTAATCGACTGTCACTAAAACTTGTAATGTTTTGATGCTAAGTCATTAGTGTCATTGTTCACTGTGGTTATAAATGTACACAAATGTTTTGCATAAAGCAGTGTATATACACTCACACTCCACTTTATTAGAAACACCTGCACACTCATGCAATTATGCATTAAACAAATCAGGTTGCGGAAGCACAGTGCATAGAATCATGCAGAGACAGGACCAAGATTGGACCACTGAAGATGTTTTTGGGTTATTTTCTGCACTGTTCTGTGAAAACACGAGAGACTGTTGTGCTAAAAAAAAAATTCAGAAGATGTGAAATATTGAAATACTCGGACCAGCCTGTCTGACACCAGCAACAATGCCATGGTCAAAGGCATGGAGATCACATTTTTTCCCCCAATTCTGATGTTTGATGTGAACATGAACTGAGTCTAGTGACATGTATCTGCATGATTTTATGCATTACACCGCTTCCACACAGTTGGCTGATCGGATAATTTCAAGACTGTACAGGTGTTCCTATTAAAGTGGCCTGCATCTCTTTTTTTTCTTTTCTTTTTTTTGACAAAATGAGCCGTAATGAAAGCCTGCTGGACAGGTCTAAAACGTCTGCTATTTAGTTAGTAAAAAGGTTATTTATCGGACAAATCACTAAACACACATGATCAACACATTTCCAAGCGTTCCTCTAATGTCTCTCAGGGTTCTAAAGCTGAAAAAGTGAACAAGAATGAACAGCTTAAAGAAAGAAACGTGATGTGAAGTCATAACTGTACTTGCATATTTAATGTCCAGTGCATAAGGCAAGAGGGGCTTTACGGTTACTGGGGTGTCAGTATTAAATATAGTTCAAAATGAAGAAAACTGGTATATTTTGGTAGAAAGAATGTTTTCACTTGATCGGTTTTGATTTGAGGAGGCTGATAACATCAGTCTGAGGAATTTGATATTGAACAGTTGAAATTATTGAAACATTATTGAGCAATATAAACATTGAAACATTTTGTTTGACATCCCTATTTATAAGCTTTTTTTTTTTAATGAAATAGTTGAAGTGTGCACATTTTGAAGCCAATTGTGTATTAAAACAAGAATTCAGATTGGTTGCCAATAGATTTGCATGGCTTAGCATTTTTGTCTTAAATTTTGGGTATTGATTATTTTTGGTATGGACAAAACATTTTCTAGCATTATATTGAACATTGACGTGATAATCCGATAGCAAATTGGCTGCACTTTTATGGAGATCATCTGATCATTTCTAACTCCTTATGCATGTGATGATTATTGCTGGAAATAACAGCTTTTATTTTTGTGTATCATGTAAAACGTTTTTTGAATACACTTATTAAATGCATAACAATGGTGCTGATTCCAGGTTTATTTAAGTGGGAAAACTGTTAATATCAACTGTAAGAAGTTGTCTAATCTATAATAATCTATGTTATGAGCTAAAGTACTTAATTCGAGCTATCAAGCCTATGGCCTACATTAGATTGGGTGTTTGTACTCAAAAACTTTCTATCCAAAAACAAAAACATTTCTCAATTTACTTATACCTATTAATTATTGATTTTAGAGTATTTAAAACGAGCCCAGTACTTAAAGTCTAGTGAAAATTGTTAATATACTGTAGGGTGTGAAAACTTTTGATTGGCATGGTTAGGGTCCTCAACATCAAGGGTGTTAATGAAGGGTAGTGTCTAGTTAAAAACTATTTAGCCGAGTAAAATTAAGGGTGAGTTTGGCAGTCACGTGACGAACACTCAGGTTTGAGAAAATACTGTGTGAATACTGCAGGATAATACATAAAAGCAGTGTTTCTTTATCACCACTAGGTGGCAGTAGCTGTTTTTGATTCATTTTCGCACTTTATAATCTAACTCGCAATCTAGTTAACAAGGCTTTCAGGAGTTAAATCAGCAATGACAAAACTGAGAAATCAATATAGTATGCAGGTATGTGGCCTTTCAAACTTCTGTGTGACCTCCAAAATAAACAGAAGCGGTTGCTTCATGTACACAACGCTGTATTGAGCAGAATGTCAAGGAGAGCAGTGGGCCAGTGTGCATCTATTAATATCAGGTTACATAATTAAACTCTTAATTGATGAGGCATGAACTTGGAACATTTTAATGGTTGCCATGGGGCTCTCAAATTCTGAATACAACTCCTTTATTATATGTTCTTCAGAAATAGGATTGAATTTTTAAAAAAATAAATTGAGAAAAGGTCAGGGTCTCTTACTTGGAATAACATTACCCAGCTGTAATAAGCCTTCTTCTGTCTGAAAAGGGCATTCTGCTTGATATAGGTTCAAAACCTTTTTCAAAACTCTTTGACAGTGCTAGGGCTAAATATGATATTTAGACTGTTAGTCGTCAATAGATTGATTAATCCATTGGACAGGCTGACCGAATACGTGATGCATGATGAGCCCTTGCAATTTCATCTGCTCAGGTGACTCACTAAAATTAGTTTGTGGAGCATCATGTGTCAGAGCTTGCTTGGCTTATAAACACAATATACATTTTCTAATTGGATTTCCTTTAAACAAGCATGAGGATTGTGAGTCATTCCACTGCTTAAGATGAGACATATTTTTCTTTTTGACAACGAGAATCCGCTGGCTTTCTTATTCAGCATCAGTCCAACAACATATCCTCCAAATGACCGCTGAGTTAATAAATACTAACCTCCGCAAACTTTATAAAAAATAAATAAATAAAATAAATAAAAAAGCTTTTTGGCTCTTCTAACTCTGAACTCTAACTGACGATGTAGGACAATTTTATGTGTAAACATGATGTTCTGACTATTTCTTATTTGTATATTATTTTATATACATTTTATACAATTCAAATCATTTTAGAATTCATTTTACATTATGCGGGGCACATTTGCCATTTGCACCTCGGGGGTTTAGGGTTCAGTTCCCGCCACTGCTCTGTGTGCGTGGAGTTTGCATGTTCTCTCCTGGGTTCTCTGGTTTCCTCCTCCAATCTAAACACAATCATTGTAGTCTGATTGGCATCTCTAAATTGTCCATAATATATGAATGGATGGGGGTGTGTGTGTGTGTGTGTGTGTGTGTGTGTGTGTCTGTGAGATTGTGCTCTGCGATGGGTTGGCACGTCATCCAGGGTTTCTCCTGCCTTGTGCCCCAAGTTCTCTGGGATAGGCACGAAGCTTCCCGTGACCCTGTGTAGGATAAGCAGTATGGAAAATGGATGGATAGATTTTACATTATTTTATTAATTAATATTTTAAATAAAAATGTGTGTCAGTAAAACGTCTGGCCGATGGAGCACATTCAGACAGGTTGAGTTTAGACTAGCTGTTTAGGTAGAAATGCAACAAATTTCGCCCTGGTTGAAGGATGAAATATTCTTAAACTTAGATTTTCCAAATGATGTCAGAGACGGTGGCTGTAAAAGACTTAGACAGGCTTGCTTGATATTTTAAAACCTGTAAAAAATTAATGTACTTTTATTTCATAGTATAATGAGAGTGTCTGTCACCAGGCAAAGGGGAAACAAAATGAGGTAATCACTCAAGGAAGCGGGTATAATTATAAAGACTATATTATAGACTCACAAACAAATCACAGAAGAATATGCTTCATTAATGATTAACAAGTTCAGTGACAAAATGTAATTTTGAAAAAGAACTTTTCCCTTTCATCAAAAAGCATAAAAGTATGGAGTTGTAACTTTTGAACTGCATGACATTCATAAACAGGTCCAGTATGCAGATTAATATATATATATGTGTGTGTGTGTGTGTGTGTGTGTGTGTGTGTGTATATATATATATATATATATATATATATATATATATATATATATATATATATATATATATATATATATATATATATATATATATATATATATATATATATATATATATATATATATATATATATATATACATATATATACATACATATATACACACACATACACACAGTGATTGTGTTATGTTGTGCTGTCAAATACAAACATTAGTAAGCGGACTCTTGCTAAAAGCAAACAAATCACAACATCTAAGCTCCAGTCAGCTGGACAGGTAGAATAGGGTTTAAAAGACACATTGTGTTTATTGTGGATCACATTCAGAGTAACATCCTAGTCACTAATACTTAAGTCTGCATTACTATAACAAATTAAATCAATAAATTCAAAATGCATTACTAGACTGAAACTGAATAAAATAAAAATTAAACCCACTGGAATAGGATATACATCAAAATGTTTTGGTGAGATGTTTGACATCATAATAAGAGTTCATGCACATAAAGAGGCAGCATGAACACAGACATCATCACAGAATCTAAACAGACAAAAGAAAAGGTCTAGAGTTTATTCGGCTTTTTTCAGAAGGATCTGCAGTGTATCTTTACCTCAAAGTCACATCCGAAAACATCACCGGATGCCAAATCTGGAGCTGGATATATCCTAATGCTGTAAATAATATTTACAGATTCAAGATTCTTGAAGTCGTCGGGTGCCAGCATTATTGTGTAGTCAAATAAATGCAGTGACAGGGTACTTGCTTGTCACATCTTCCTGAAAAGTCATCTGTCTGGTGTGTTCCTGATCCCGCATATATCCATGACCTGCTGCGCACACGGTGTTCTCTGAGGGGACTGCAGGGACATTTGGCTGCATGTGTATTCTTCACTCCTGTAGATGCAAAACAGAAAGATACAGTGACAGCAGTTCTGTTCGGAGTTATGATTGTTTTGAGAGAAACAAAATGGTAGCTTCAGACTTCAGTGCCCTTTTCAAAAATCCAAGTCAAATTAAAAGTACAATTAAATAATGCACACAGTCATCAGCTAAATACCAACAAAGAGAAAAATACTCTTCCTGCCTGGAAGCTGTGAAAGTTAATTAAACTTCTAAAGGGATAGCTTTTACACACAAACTGGGTTATGGTTTTAGATGATGAGTAACATCTTTTAAAGATGATTAAAATGTTATTTATAGTTCAGTATAATAAAAACAGAGGATTGTTGTCTTACTTTATAATTCGAGTTCATAATCTGCGAGATCTTGTACGGAGAAAGTATGGAGATTTCATCATGCATCACTGACACATTAGAGATTCAGTTTGCACTCAGCAGTGTGACAGTGAGCACCAGACTGGCATGTCATTAACCATGAGCAGAATCGATGAGGAATGAGTCACAGTCTTCCTGCTCACAAATGTTTTGGTACTCACAACGTGTCAACAGATTCACTCATCGTTTAGGCTGGCTTAAACCAGGTCAGTAAGAAATAGGTAATTGGGGAGATTTATTTTCGGTGAAGAAAGTGGCAGTGATTTCAAAGAAATTTGATAACAAAACTCCTAGGTCATGTTTTAGTTCTAATTCTGAAAAGCTTAATTAAGGGTTCAATAATTAATGCAGCAGGATTGTAGAAACAATGAGCCCATTGTGTTTCTTTATATAGACATTAATGCCTCCTGAAAAATTATGCTTTCAGGCAAGTTTTCCTTTTCTGATTACAGCCACGTCCTCCAATCAGTGTACATGATTAGATTCCACGTCCCCCGAGTATGGCTTAGGGCTGTAATTGGACACTGATTGCATTTCAGTGTAGCACGATTTCAGCACATTACTGAAATTGATATGCAGTGCAAGTAGGTATTACATTTTCTACTTGATCCTTCTCTAGCACCTGATTCATAATGGGTGTTTTTTCCATTACTAACTACTAATGAGCACAAGATGATATGAGGAAATAAAATAGCTGTGGGTGTAGATCCACATTCATATTGAACCGTCGAGAGACTAAGATGTGGGAAAACTGAAATAGTGGTGGAGAAAAACATCATTAGGCAAGATTCAGGATGTTTGCATGTGAAAAACTGGAGAAAAGACATGAGGAAGAAAGGCAAATAACAATCACAGGGATGCAGCAGGGATTCTGCCAGGTTTTGTGTTTCTAACTAGGGCTCCATGATTTCTAAAAAAAAATAAAAATAAAAATGTAAAAAGTGAACGCTGAGTGGATAGACAGTAAAAGAAATGCATGATGATGAGAGCAGAATTGGGCCAGTGTGCAGGTGGTGCATTTCATCACTGCAGACTGTTAAAGTGTGTGATTAATAATGATTCCTCTGATTTTCCTCCTGATTTCAGTACACAAAAAAAGGCCTGTATGATTTTTTTATTTTATTTTTTTTAAAGAATCATCCTGACGTGAACTGCTCAGGCCCTTCACACCGTATCTGCTGAGCAGCATATATGAAGATTTTGACATTATTAATTATTTCTGCTATTTTTTCAGCACAGCAAAAATAGCAAAAATAATTTGTCATGTTGAAATCACCTCTACAAAAAGGGATACAGGAATAGATGAACAGCTGAATAGATGAACAGAGCTGCGCTTTAACTGTGATTTGTATGTATAAAGGGACAGTATTTGTAATATAACAATATATAGTGCGATGCTTAGTGTGTAAGTCCTTTATACTTTATTAGTGTAAGTCCTTTATACTCACGTCTGATCAATGGTCTGGACCGGCAGGTATCCAAGACGTGGGTGTTTACTGAAGTATTTCTTAGAGCGAAACTTGTTTTTCAGCACCTTGGTGAAATCACGCACATCTTCCCCTGAGGTGGTCTGTAATAAAAAAAAGTGTAGCTCATAAACAAACATCTTTTCAATCCACATGAAAAGTTTGTGCACCCGAGTCTTCATAGTAAATGTCCTACACAAAAATGTACAGGAATTTACTGAGAGAAATATTGTAATTTATTCCATTTACACTTAGTAACACAGAAGTACCACTTTCTCCAAAGCATTACTTCAGCACTGTGGATATCAAAGCCAAAACCTGAGGCACAACCTCCACATTGCAGTAAGTGCAACCATGAGAAAGCCAGCAGAAAATATGGAGATGCAGAATGTGTACTCTCAAGAATCCACATACCGCTCTCTCACTCTTATCACTTACTGTACACCATCAATCTGTAAATAAAGGTGGCCCACGGCTGTATTGTATTTTCACACATTTTCATATGGGAAGGTATTGAAATTGTATTCTAGACTCTTTTTTTTTTTTTTTTTTTTTTTTTTCTTCTCTTTTTCTTTTTCGGGCTTTCCAAAATATAAGAGAACACAAAAAGATTGATAGGCAAAACGCCATGTGCTCTCTCTCGAATCAGTCTGTCGTATCTAAAACGACTAGGTTGCTGAATTCCCTCTATTTAGTCAAACAATAATCCTCAATTTACTGATCAAAATGAAGCCACGAACAAGATAGATGAGAGAAGCAAAAATCCAGTTTATTGTTCAAAAAACAACAACATGAGATCCCCTCGTGAGACTGCCCAAAATTGATCTGAATCTAAGCACAGATTCAATGCCCTATTTATACAGTCTTATCTTTAGGTTATGCCCAGTTATCTCATTCTTTTGTAATCCCAATATTCTTTATTAACGTCTTTTTCTGATTCCTCTTAAAAACTACTTATTGGATTTTAAAATACCATTAGAACAAACTTTTCTCATTTTGAAATCCCCTTAAAACACATTTTCAGCCATTGGACATCCCCTTATCTTCATGTTTTTCTTTTGGGTATTTTACACATTTTCCAAGGACCTTAATGCCATTCCCACTAGGGCCTAGGCCATCTTTATGAAGAGCAATAATTCTTTTTTTAGGCCCTATGCTATAAGAAGATTGCCAAGACCCTGACACTGAGCTGCAGCACGGTGGCCAAGACCATACAGCGGTTTAACAGGACAGGTTCCACTCAGAAAGGCCTCGCCATGGTCGACCAAAGAAGTTGAGTGCACGTACTCAGCGTCAGATCCAGAGGTTGTCTTTGGGAAATAGACGTATGAGTGCTGCCAGCATTGCTGCAGAGGTTGAAGGGGTGGGGGTGAGCCTGTCAGTGCTCAGACCATATGCCGCACACTGCATCAAATTGGTCTGCATGGCTGTTGTCCCAGAAGGAAGCCTCTTCTAAAGATGATGCATAAGAAAGCCCGCAAACAGTTTGCTGAAGACAAGCAGACTAAGGACATGGATTACTGGAACCATGTCCTGTGGTCTGATGAAAACAAGATAAACTTATTTGGTTCAGATGGTGTCAAGCGTGTGTGGCGGCAACCAGGTGAGGAGTACAAAGACAAGTGTGTCTTGCCTACAGTCAAGCATGGTGGTGGGAGTGTCATGGTCTGGGACTGCATGAGTGCTGCCGGCACTGGGGAGCTACAGTTCATTGAGGGAACCATGAATGCCAACATGTACTGTGACATACTGAAGCAGAGAATGATCCCCTCCCTTCGGAGACTGGGCCGCAGGGCAGTATTCAGCATGATAACGACCACTGCCTTGCTAAAGAAGCTGAGGGTGAAGGTGATAGACTGGCCAAGCATGTCTCCAGATCTAAACCCTATTGAGCATCTGTGGGGCATCCTCAAACGGAAGGTGGAGGAGCACAAGGTCTCTAACATCCACCAGCTCCGTGATGGCGTCATGTGGAAGTGGAAGAGGACTCCAGTGGCAACCTGTGAAGCTCTGGTGAACTCCATGCCCAAGAGGGTTAAGGCAGTGCTGGAAAATAATGGTGGCCACAAAAAATATTGACACTTTGGACCCAATTTGGACATTTTCACTTAGGGGTGTACTCACTTTTGTTGCCAGCGGTTTAGACATTAATGGCTGTGTCGAGTTATTTTGAGGGGACAGCAAATTTACCCTGTTACACAAGCTGGACACTCACTACTTTACATTGTAGCAAAGTGTCATTTCTTCAGTGTTGTCACATGAAAAGATATATTCAAATATTTACAAAAACACTTTTGTGAGATACTGTATGGGCAAATCTGTTAGGGTCTCATTTTAGATGAAATACAATGTATTTGTAATTATTTAAAAATAAATAAACATGCACTCTAAGTGCTTTTATAATAGCATAGTAAAAGCATGAGAAGATATGATGCTCACAGGGGTGCAGTATTCCACCATAGGATAGGTTAATTTGTGACTTCTGGTAGTTCTTCCAGTGAAAAAACATCTTTGACACACATCATAGTTGAAACGCTTCAGACTGCGATACCTGAGAAACGAGCATATTTTTAATCCACTGTTGCACTCACATATACTGTAGATTTCATATTTCTTAGTCATTGCTTTAATTACGTAATCCAAACTAAATGAAAGAGTGATGTTTACAGATGTTCTTCTTTGATGAGTTTACCTAAATCCCACCATGGGGAACTCTTTGCAGATATTACACTTGGCCTTGTGCTTGGCAGTCTCCGCTGCAGCCAATCTGTGCAGCACCGGCAGCCAGACCATAGACTGAGGCTCCAGATGCATCCACTCCACAAACTCCTCCAGCTCAACTGTGTCTTTGTCACCCACCTAAAGTACAGCAACAAAGACTGATTACTCATTTATCCCCCAATGAGGGGAAATGTTTTTTTGGTTTTTCATTCATTCATCTTTAGTGACCACTTTATCTTGGTCAGGGTAGTGGTTGATCTGTATCCTGGGAACACTGGGTATGAGGTGGGAATACACCCTGGATGAGACATCAGTTCATCACAGTTCACCATGCTCACATTCATTTACACCTAGCACAATGTTTCATAGTCAATCCACCTACCAGCATGCATTTTTTGGGAGGCAGGAGGATACCAAAAAACCAGTAGAATCCAACATGAACATGAGGAGAACTGGCAAAACTCTGCACAGTAACTTGAGCTCAGGGTTCAACTGGGGACCCTGGAACTGTGAGGCAACAATGCTGTGCCAAGATGCTGGCAGGAAAAGTTTTCACTTTTCAAATTTAAGCACACTTTAGTAGAACATTTGGCCCATCAAAATCAGCTCTTAGCAGAGTAATAAGTGAGGCCAGCATGTAATTGTATCCCATAAGGATGCATAATTCATCTAGGTAAAAAGATGAGCTTCTTCACAGGTACCAGAGAAGGTGTGTGGTACCTCCAAATAACTCATTCAACTCCACTCCAGCATTTGGGAAGCTACTTAGTACAAACTACATTGAGAAAATGGAGGTACAAAAATAATCAAGGATGTTCTGGAAGGTTATTTATCATTTTAGTGGCATATTCATCTATGACAAGAGAGTGTAATGTTCCTGAACTTCATCAGCAAGAGGTTAATGTGTTATTTATCAGAGCTGCCAAATGGAGTATTGTTCGTCATTCTAATTTTTCCTTTTGACATCAGACCCATTGCTACTATTATTCATCAATACATTATATTTATACATTAGCGCAGGCCAGTAGAGTTAAGAGGTATAAACAGTGTATTTCATTTATTGTAAAATTACCTAAAATGGATTTATGTTATGGCAGATGTGGCAACTCAGTGGCAGTTAAGAGAGGTGACTAGTTTTATACATACATTTATTACATATTTTGTGTGTCATGTGAATGCAAACCCTATATGCCAAAAAGTACACTATATGGGCAAATGTTTGTGAACACCTGACCAATACACCCATAACTGGGCCTTCCCGAATTGTTGCCACAAAGTTGGAAGCACATAATCGTATAGGATGTCTTTGTATCCTGTCGTATTATGATTTTCCTTCACTGGAACTGATGGGCCCAAACTTGTTCCAGCATGCCAATGCTCCTATGCACACATCAAGGTCCCTAACAACATGGTCAGCTGACATTAGTGTACAAGAAATTGAGTGGCCTGTACAGAGCCATGACATCAACCCCTCTGAACACCTTTGGGATGAATTGGAACACAGACTGCATGCTAGGCTTTATTGTCAATCATCACTAATGTTTTTGTGGCTGAATGAGCACAAATCCCTACAGCCATGCACCAAAATCTCGTGGAAAGACTTCCCAGAAGAGTAGATGTTATAATAACAGCTAAGAAGAGACCAACTCCATCTCAATGCCTGTAGTTTTGGAAAGATATGTTCAGTTAGCACATCTTGTTTTTATGATATATCTATGATTTACTATATTACAGATACCCTTATAAATCAAGTGCAAGTCCTTGAACCTTTTTACTTGTGCGAGATGTTTAATGACAGTTTTTAGCGTGGCAATGATCAAGACAATTGAGACAAACCTCTCACTCAAGAACAAATATGTATAGGCTTGTTGTTTCAGACTCACATGCTGAAAACAACTGTGGATACTTGGTTCCACATTACTCCCTCCAAAAGCAGCAGCCTCACCCAGCTGGTATGGGATCTGGATAGTGGTGTGTAGCAGCAGTGCCAGTTGTTTTGGGTTACACACTCCTGCAGAGCTGGCCACCTGAGTGAACAGATCTATGGAGAGATACCATGAATTAGGACCAAGAGCTGGAATTTAGTTGGAATCATAGACTGCTTGGTATGTAGGTATTAGCTTAAATGACAAAATAAGGTTAAACACTGCAGTGGTGCATTGGGTTGTATTTCAACCTACAGTTTTAGGGTTTCCAATTTGATTCTGAGCTCAGGTTACTGATTCTCCCTCAGTCTTTGTGGGATTCCTCCAGGTTCTCTGGTTTCCTTTCACCTCCCAAAAACATGCGGATAAGGGACTGGTTATACTAAATTGTCCCTAGGTATGAACAGGCTCGGAGTGGCCATCGGGAGAATCTTGAGAACTCCTGCTGGGCCGCTCTGCCCGCTCATAAATTGGGCCGGCAGACTCAACTGCTATCTCTTTGTTTTTTCCTCACACAGAGAAAAACGTATATGTGTTAAGTTATGCAAAAAAAATCCTAATGTTACAGTTGTATATTTTGTAGCAGAAATGTTTCATATAATTTATTTCATTATTTTATTTATTAAATTGATGTGGATGTAAAAAAAAAAAAAAAAAAAAAAACCACCACAATAGTGCAAAAAGTATCTTTCTTACTGCAATATTTCTTTTTTTTTTTTTTCACATAATGTAACCGTTGAACTCTGTGTAGCAGAAAACATAGTATGCGATTTATTACTGATATTTATGGCCATATTTATACTATTCATATTTCTTGCTGAAGCATGTCAGAAATAAATATAACATGGTAGTAAGAACAAATCTGTCACTTCATTTATCCAGGTCCCACAATGGGAGGGGGTGGGGTAGGGGGGGGCGCTGGTCCTGGGCATTAGACTCCAGGGCTAAAAATGGGTCCCACTCTGGCCCTGGGTATGAATGAGTGTGTGAATGTGAGTGTGGATTGTGCCCTGTAATGAAAGGTATCCCACCCATGGTGTATTCCCACCTCATGCCCTGTATTTGTGATAGGCTACGGATTCACCACAACCCTGACCAGGATAAAGTGAATACTGAAGATGAAAAATGAATTATTGCTTTCAATATACTGAAGGTGAAGCGCCACAGTCTTTCTGAGATTAAAAAAGCTGTGGAAAAAAAAGCTAAATACTTACATTTATACTTCTCTCCAAGGTGTCCTTTTGAAAGAGAAAGAAGCCCAATCTTCATGGACAGAATTTGAACTTTCCCACTTCGATCCCTAAGACAAATAAAAAAGTAATGAAGGTCAACTGAATCTTATATTATTGGTAATGAGATTAGATCAGATTTTTTTTTAAATAATGCATCTTCTTCAGAGCAAAATTATAAAGAATAAATTCTGACAGAAAAAAAAGTCATCATATCTTGTATATTAACATACCCAAGAACATTCATGATAGTAATTAATTTTGTCTTTGTGAATTTGTGGATAGTAAAAGTGTCACAGTGAAATATTCTTTGTGGCATTCATGCATACCGGTCATAAACATTTAGAAGCCAGTTAAGACACAGGTCCACACACAGGGGGATATCAATGAGATCTGGATACACCTGCTGAAGTTCAGTGTATATTGTGAATAGGCAGGTAATGATGGCTGGAACCTCCAAAACTTGCTCATTATCAGTCAGCTGATGTTGTTCAAAGACACCATGAGCCATGGCCAAATCCAACAGGTCCACTAAAAAAGATTCATATTCATTTATTGCTTCATCTCCTCTCACTCCTCTCCCCACAAGACAAACATCATTAATGAATCCTATTCAGTTCATTTTAATAAAAAGCAGCAGAGCATAGCACACCGCCCGGCATGCAACAAAAACTTTCAAACTGGGGGGGTGGGGGTTCATTGATGAAATTATGACACTAATTTCATCAGCTTTGCAACCAGTTATTCATTCCAATCAAATCTAATGTACGGTTCATTAGCATCTAATATTTGCCTTCTAGCTCACTTGACAGAACACATTTTTTGCACAACTTGTGCTGAACTAATGCAGTCAGTAGCTCAATTTTGGCTCCAAATGTCTTAGGAATATTGTGAGATTTGGCACTCAAAGTCTGTGCTCACTAATGGTCCTCAATACAGTCAGCTAAAATGACTGGGGAAGACTGCCATGCTGAAATTCACTTTATCTTTTACATTAATCACCAGACTGTGTTAAACACTTTACTTGTTTTGGAATTCAGTGGTGAAATGACTATCAGAAGCAGGTAGATGCAGAAAGTGATAATGCACTCACAGCACAAGGCTTTCTGAACTCTGCGGCTCTTCAAAGCTGTGCGGTAGGCTGAAAATCGTACATGTCGGAGCTCAGCTACAAGAAAAGAGTATTGTCATAAAATGTAATCATCACATACAGACCGCATTTATATTCCCATTTCCTGTTTAAGTTATCTTGCAATAATAACCATGCCTTAAATTTATCAGATTTTTTATTTGTATATTAACATAAGTCATGCTATTTAATGGCATGGACTTAATACTCACTCATTGACTGAAACAGCTGAGTCATCATTGGATGATCCCATGACGTAGTTTGCATTTGATGACTGAAAAATCAGAATTTTTAACAAATTCAATTAGAAAATAACAAGAAACTTAACAGAGTGCATTACTGAGATGATGTACAATCTCATGTCTCATATAGCCTATGACCTATGAAAATGTTATGATTAGAAAAGCATCAAATCAAAACTCACTTGATGTAATATGGAACACTGTTATGAAATATTGCCCTCTGCCATGGGTACTGAACAGACACTGTTGAAGAGACATGAATCACTTAGTATCATTTTATAACTTCTGGAAACTTTGACTGTTGCACAAAATCAGATTTTAAGTTTAAGGGGAATATGAGTTTGTCGCATGGGTATTTCGTTTGCAGATCTAAAACTATTTAGTGTGATATATACACAAAAACAGAAGAAATCAGCAAACACTTTTCACAGCTCTCTCTCTTTTATATTATTTATATATATATATATATATATATATATATATATATATATATATATATATATATATATATATATATATATATATATATATATACACACACATACACACACAGTACTGTGCAAAAGTATTACTTAAACTTTGTTATAGAATTTTATTTTATGACATTATAAAGTCAGTACAAAATCATTTTGATTTCCAAACATTAGTTTTCCAGCACAAAATTAAATATTACAGAAAACTGTTTGTATGTCAGTAAAGAAAACAGCATGTTATGTAAGAGACCACTTTTCAGCCAAAAAACACAATGAAGGCTGCTGGGTTTTGCTGCAAAAATAAGAACCAAGTCTCCAGAAGAACTGTGTCTGCTTCTGCAAGATGCTCAGTAAAACTCCCTAGCCATTTTCCTTATAAAAGCGCACAAATTGTTCCTCAGACTACTATTTTTATTAAAGTAAGGGTCGTCACACCAAATATTGACTTTGTTTCATTTATTTCTGTTTACTGCTCTTTATAGTATTTTTTTAAAGGTAGAAACATTTAAGTTCATTATTTTTGAAGACATCTTTGCTCTACAGTATTTCTTTGCATCTGTCTAAGATTTTTGCACAGTACTGTATATATCAGGCCAAAGAAAATACAATCATGCAACAGTACAATAATGGCAGAATTTTTCTGTACAACTTTACCAGATAAGAAGTCTTGAGACAACAGTCTGCTATCAACTTGAGCATCTACAAACTGTCTGTGCTGATTCATCGCTGATGCCTGTGAAAATTTGATTAAACGTGACATAAGTATGCCAGAGCTTTAAATCTTCGACTTTGTAAAATAAAACCTCTGCAACAAAAGGGAGGGAGGAATTTTACACTTTTCATATCTAAATTGGCCAAATTCTTACAAAGAGTGTCATATTGGCCTTGCTGTTAAAGGTTTTTCATCGAAGATATGTGCTGCATTGGAGTGCTGAAGATGAATGACCTGTTCCCACATTAAAGTTCTTATATGGCTAAAGAATAAGTTTATGCAGACTTTCTAGAGGTGTTTACTGAGACATTTCACCCACAGACATCTTGCTCTTTTGACTTGTTTCTCCTGCAACACTTAGTGACATCCAGTTGTTGGTAAAATACTTAAACATTTTTATTTGCCCATGACATTGTGGTTACAAATGGATAGATTGTTAATCTTATCCGAAAAGTTTAGTGTAAGAGGACACCTGGAGGTAAATGTTTAATTAGTAGTGTCCTTCAGCAGTCCAGATCAATAGCAAAGGTCGATATCATGGCTCTGAGGCTCCACAAAAGATTATGACAGTCACATACTCATCAAAAGGCAAGACACTAACTGCAAACAAAGCAAGATGTGACATGGTGCTATTAATATAAGATTAAAAACAATCAATTCCTCTATGCCATCATTCAAATATGAATGTGATAAAGTCAGTTAGTCATACAAGGATGACTGGTTGCCATTTTTAGCTCTGTTAACACCTAATATGATGAAAATGGATGACATTTTGTGGCCAAAAAATTGTCCATAGCTGATGTGGAATTTAGACATTGAAGAGAAATCATGCTACAGCATACAAAGACATTCTATACAATCATATGCCTCTAACTTTGGAAAAGTTTGGAAAAGATCTACAGTATATATGGAGGTCATGGTCAGGCTTCCATATACTTTTGGCCATATAGTGTATTTTATAGTCTCTCACCTCTGAAATGTCCAATTGTGTTTTAGAGCTCTGAGGTAGTGGCAATGAGATTAGAGCCAGCTGAATGTCAGGAAGTAGAAACAAACTGCTACTGATATCTTTTGCCCCAAAGTATAGTTCTGCTGTCCCCCCAGTAAAACTTTGCTTACAATATAAACATGATTTTTTTCTTTTAACACAATGACATTTATCCTTTGATCTGTTCAATGTCAGTCAAAACACATGATCACACTAAAGAGTATGCGGAGTATATTTTGTTGTGCTTAAGTCTACAAATTAGATCAGACTAAAAGAAAAACTGATCTGAGTTTTTCACCCTAAGCAATTCACTCACACTCTCCTCAAAACCATCTGGCATATAGCTGACCAGAGTTTGTCCTTCTGAGCACCATCCCTCCCATTTATTCTCCATCTCTGCCAAGCCCAAGTCTAGCTGATGCATGGCATCCTGGAGGTCCTGCAGTTTTCTCAGTACCCAGCTGACCTGCTGCTGCAAACTGGCTGTGCTAAAGCAGAACCGATCCCAGTGATGCTGGACTTCCATGGCTTCATCCAGCACAGCCTGAGCCAGCCACATGCTCCTCTCCCGCAGAGCAAACTCTGAATATATCAATACAGAAAAGGAATTTAGAGAATAGGCCAAATACAAGCACATTTTACCTTCTATAATCATATTACTAAATGCATAAATCTGAAAAAAAAAAAAAAAAAATATATATATATATATATATATATATATATATATATATATATATATATATATATATATATATATATATATATATATATATATATATATACATACTCAACATCCACTTTATTAGGAACATCTGTACACCTGTACATTCATGCAATGGTGTAATCATGTGGCAGCAGCACAATGCAGATGCAGGTCAAGAGATTCAGTTAATGTTCATATCAAACATCATAATGAAGAAAAAGTCTGATCTCTGTGCCATTTTCCTCTGACCTCTCTCATCAACAATGCATTTCCACTCACAGAACTGTTGCTCGCTCAATAGTTTTTGCATTTCACACCATTCTGTGTAAACTCTAGCTACATTTGTGTGTGAAAATCCCAAGAGATCAGCAGTTTCTGAAATACTCAAAACCAGCCCTTCTGGCACCAACAACCATGCCACAGTTAAAGTAAAGCCATAGAGATCACACTTTTTCTTTGGCTGAATGGATAAGTGCATGAATGTGTAGGTGTACGGGTGTTCCTAATAAAGGGGACAGTGAGTGGATATAATAATCTAGTGTATATGTCCAAAGGTTCAAAGTAGGTAAATCACTATGAAATTTAGAAATAAAAATAACATTCCTTCCTACTTTCTGAGCTTCCTTTTGTCTCCCCCCCCCCCCCCCCCCATATATACTGAGGGATCATCAGTGCAAAAACTATTTGAATCAAGAAGCATAAAATGACACAACTAAAATCTCTTAGCAATTTCCCATCAAACATGAGAACACATAAATCTCAGCTCTACAGTATTATCAACTGATGTCCCCAGCTCTCTCACAGGCAAGTTCACAAACAAAATTTAATACAGTGGGGAGAAACGGCCAGAAATTTACACTCCAGTGGCATTTTTGTATGGACATCCAGATGCCACAAGATCCTGGCAATGTGCAGTTTGTATAATCATCTCTTCTCTTTTAGATTATGTCATAAAACCAGATCAGATTTACACCTGCCACTTTTCTCATTCTTTCTCTGGGTTTTACTGTCTGCACTCAGCCATAAACATGATTAAAACCAAGTAATAGTGATGCCCTTAATTTATAATAAGAGGCAACTTTTGAAAAGGACAAAGTTGTGCAAAAAAGATCAACTGTTTGCTGAAAGTAATAAAAATGTCAGGCATGTTTCACTGGATAACATACATCAATTTGAAAGCTTTTATGGATGTTTCACAGTTGCTGAATTCATCTGAATGAATGTTTTACTGATAGAGAGAGAGAAAGACACTCATGTGATAAGAGAAATCTGACCTGCTGATTCTTTCACGTTGCTTTCACTCACAGTGTCCACATGCTGCAGAGGCAACAGATATACCTGCTTCAGAGGGCACTCAGAATCCTGCCTTCGAGGGCTGAACTGCCTCTGCACAGTCTAAATGATACATTATGCACCGTGTTATAAAAAAAAAAAAAATGCCCCATGTGAGCAGATAAAGCTCACATATAATATCTTACTGATCCGCAAGCCTACCCGTGACATTTCTAAAAGGTCAAAACAAATAGAACAGTTTTATTAATTCATAAAGTAGATTTTCCGGTCAGGGTGTCAAATAAAATTAGAGGAAATAGAGATATAACTTTTGAAACAGGAAAAAAAACATTTTGTGTTCAGCTGAAGAAGGTCACTTTGAGAAGTCAAGCAGAGAAATCTTTATGGTCTATATTATCAGCCAAGTGCATCATTCACTGTGTGCTCTCTACTGATAAAGCCAGAAGGCTGATAATATCACAATCTGATGCAGTTATTTTTAACTTTTAGTGTCATTGTATTTAATAATTTAACATTGACAGCAAGGGCACAGTGGCTTAGGGGTTAGCATGTTTGCCTCACACCTCCAGGGTTGGGAGTTTGATTCCTGCCGCCTCGGGGTGTGCAGAGTTTGCATGTCCTCCCTGTGCTTTGGGAATTTCCTCTGGGTACTCTGGTTTCCTCCCCCCAGTCCAAAAGACATGCATTGTAGGCTGATTGGCATTTCCAAATTGTCTGTAGTGTGTGAGAGTGGGTGCGATTGTGCCCTGCGATGAGTTGGGACCCCATCCAGGGTGTCCCCTGCCTTGTGCCCCAAGTTCCCTGGGATAGGCTCCCCACAACCCTGTGTAGGATAAGCGGTAGAGAAAATAGAGAGATGGATGGACATTGACAGCTCATTGGCTGTAGGTGTGAAACTGTCAGAAGCTGAAAATGCAGATGTAACTGAAGGAGCATTCTTAAGGGCTGGTTTTAATTTGTGTCAAAATAAAGCATTAAGATGAATTAAGATGTAGCAGTTATAATCTCACATTGCCAAAATAACACAATGATGCATTATCACAGGGTATTTTTTATAAATAAATACTCGAGCAAAGTTTGTGAAGTGATAAAAGACTGAACTATAGTGTAAAAACACTGTGGGCGGAACATGATATAATAAAGACTAGTGCAGTGGTCGAAGGGTGCATTTTACCAACATGGAAACCTAAAAATGCAGTAACACCAAGCTGAGGACGCCAAAACATCAGCTAACCAACTCATAAAATCAGTCAAAAGGAATTGAGGAAGAACTGGGGTTTAGACTTTTAAAAAAATAAATAAATAAATAAAAATAAATACTACTATAATTTATCACATGATGAAGTGTATATCAACATGAGGTATCTAACTCTGTCCATGGACCTCTCCTGTAACTGACCATACAGTAGTCTTGCTGCTGCGGTAGATTATTAATATCATCTCCAGTGGTACTCTGCCTGGTCAGTTCTTCATCTTTAAGCTTTGCCCAGAACCAAAGTTCCTCCTGTAGAGTCATCAGTTTTGCTCCACTCTCACTGTGAAGCTCCACACAGTCCCTGTAAGAACATGTTGCTTCACACAGCAGAGTCTTGTAACATTGTAGATTTTAACTTCAATAGTGAGAATTCTGCCAAGGGAAATTCATTTGTTTGTGTTATACACCAAAGACATTTTGGTTTGAGATCAAAAGATGGATATTGGACAAGAGTTTAGGATTTCAGCTTTTATTTCCTATTATTTACAGTACTGTGCAAAAGTCTTAGGCACCCTATTTTTTTTTTCAGTACAAACTTTGTTATACATTTTTATTTTTTGATTTCTACATTATCGAGTCAGTGCAAATACATTTTAGATTACCAAACATTAGTTTTCCAGCATAAAATTAAAAGTTACAGAAAAATCTTTGCATGTCAGTAAAGAAAGCAGCATGTTACTTAAGCGACCACTTTTCAGCCAAAAAACACAATGAAGGCTGCTGGGGTTTGCTGCAAAAATAAGAAGCAATTGTGACAGTCCAAGTCTCCACAAGAACCGTGTCTGGTTCAAGATGCTCGACAAAACTTACACCTCATTTCCTTATAAAACTGGAGAAAGTGTACCTGAGACTACTCATTTCTTAAAGCAAAGGGTCATCAAACTAAATAGTGACTTTGTTTCATTTATTACTGTTTATTACTGCACTTTATAGTATTTTTTAAAAAATGTATACACATTTAATTTCTTTATTTTTGCATGCATCTTTGCTGGACAGCATTTCTATGCATTAAGACTTTTGCATAGTACTGTACATCTAAACAACATAAAACCTTTTGCATCAGACCACCTAATATTTAGGTGAGCAAAAATATGGGAACAGATAAGTCTTGAAGTAAATGAAAGTAAATAACATTTAATATTTGGTTGCATATCCCTTGCTTGCAAAAACTGCATCAAGCTTTTGACTTACAGACATCAGCAAATTGTTGCTTTCTTCTTTTGTGATGCTTTTCCAGACTTTCACTGCAGTCTCTTTCAGTTGTTGTTTGTTTCAGGTGGTTTCTCCCTTCAGTCTCCTCTTCAGGAGGTGAAATGTATGCCCAATTGGGTTAAGGTCTGGTGATTGACTTGACCAGTCTAAAACCTTCCACTGTTCCTCCCTGAAAAAGTCCTTTGTTGAGTCAGAAGTGTGTTTTAGATTATGGTCTTGCTGCATGATAAAGTTCTTTGTGGTTAATTTGGATGCATTTCTCTGTAAATTGGCAACAAAAATGTTCCTGTAAACTTCTGAATTCATTCTGCTGCTATCATCATGAGTTACATCATCAATAAAGATTAATGACATGTAAGGCCATGACACTACCTCCACCATGTTTCACAGATGAGGTTGTAGGTTTTTGATCATGAGCCGATACTTTCTTTCTCCACACTTTGGTCTTTCCATCAATTTGGTAGAGGTTTATCTTGATTCCAGAAGTTTTGTGGCTCATCTCTTTATTTCTTTGCGAATTAATTGATTGGTTTGCATCTTGTGGTATGGCCTCTATATTTCTGCTTTCGAAGTCTTCTTCAAATGGTGGATTGTAATAACTTCAATCCTGCCCTGTGTAGGTTGTTAGTGGTGTCACTGTCTGTTATTTTTGGGGTTTTATTCACAGCTGTCACAATGTTTCTGTCATCAGCTATTGTTGGTTTCCTTGGCCGACCCATTCAATGTCTGGTGCTCAGTACACCAGTGGTTTCTTTCTTTTTCAGGACATTCTAAATTGTTGTATTGGCTATGCCCAATGCTTGTGTAATGCCACTGATTGATTTTTTTTCCTCTTTTCTGAGATTCAAAATGACTTGCTTTACTCCCATAGATAGCTCTCTAATATTCATGTTGGCTAATCATTTTTAACAACAAATGCAGTCTTCACAAGTGAAACTGAAGTCTAAAACCAACAGTAGATATTCAGAGCTATTTATTGTTTAAACAATCAATCTAACAGGACACATCATGGGAAACAAGAAACACCTGTCTGTCAGATGTTCCAATATTTTTTGCTTGCCTACAAATAGGTTGGTCTGATACAAAATGTGCTATGTTCTATGTCGTTTAACACATCTACATATACAATAAATACCGGGGGGGGGGGACTGAAATTCTAATCTCCCTTATATTCGTCTTTTGATCTCAATCCCAAATGTCTACAGTCAAAAGCCAAAAAAAATAAAAAAATAATTGTCCTTGCTGTTCCAATAGTTTCAGAGGGGACAAACATCACATGTATTCAGTGTCTGCTAAATAACACTATTTATGAATGGGATTGGACACATGTGTGCATGCAGAGTACCTGTTAGGAAAGATAGAATTTCCATGAGTGTAGTTATTTTCATCAGGGCTAATTCCTTGGAAACCCTGTGACTGGTCCCTGGATCTCCTTCTGGAGGAACCACAATTGGTATCGATCTCTGGCTGTATATCCTGGGGAGAGATTGAAGAAACAAGAACAAGCAGAAACTACAATGAAATTAATTCAAATAAATCAAATGTTAGGTACTGAATTGATGGAGAACTTAGTGCGCTCAGTGTCACTTATTACTACCCAAGCACATTGTTTAAAAAGGACACATTTAAAACAGCAACATCTTCCTTGTTGTCAATGTTTTTTTGTTTGTTTGTTTTTAATGAATACACCTCACACTTTTAAAGATGTGAATTGAGCAAGCAAAAATATCCACCTACTTCAATTTATTACCAAAACTGTTGCTTATCCAAGTGAGACAGTCATTAATCTCTCAGAAATATTAAATTGACATGTGCAGTAATAATAAAAGTACTGAAATATGCAATATTCCTATTGCAGTGCACCATCTTTCAGAACAGCACTATATTCTGCCAAAGTTTCCTTTAGAACAAATAAGCACTGAATGTATTAAACATTTCAGCAGACTTATTTTATGTGCCTGGTTTATGTGTGTATCTCTTACTGTTTAAAGAGTTATATGAGACAACAAATGAAATGAAGCCTCAGAGAAAGTCTTTTGCTATGAAAATAATCCATATGTCTGGGTCATACATACTCAAACTATAGAATATATTGATAAAGTGTAATCAATCAATGTGTGTAACTAACATTTGCATATGTTAATAAGTACAATATGTTTAACCAAAAGTTAGAATTGTTACTTAAAAGCATAATCTAGTAATCAATATTACTTAAGCATAATCTATATGTATAATCAAAATTTAGAAGAATAATCCAAAACCATAGAACACTTTTTAATCAAGTTATATTCTAAGTGTGTATTGAACTAGAAGAGACTTCTATGTTTTACTGCACAGCAGATGTTTTTCTGTAGGGGGCAGTGGTGTCTGGGGGCAGCTTAGCAGTTAAGCCTTAACCGCTAAGCAGCCCCCAGCCTGTTTATACCCTGTGTCAGCTATGATATGGCACCCCTGGAGCAGAGAGGGTTAAGGGCCTTGCTCAAGGGCCCTACAGTGGCAGCTTGGTAGTGCTGGGGCTTGAAACTCTTAACGGTTAAGGGGTTCAGGGGTTCAAGCCCAGCACTACCAAGTTGCCACAGTAGGGCCCTTGAGCAAGGCCCTTAACCCTCTCTGCTCCAGGGGCGCCATATCATAGCTGACCCTGCGCACTGACCCCAACTTCCTGATATGCTGAGGTATGCGAAGAAAAGAATTTCACTCTGCTGTAATTTATACCTGATCAATAAAGACTCATTATCATTACCTCTGTATTCCCTGTATAAATTGAGTTAGAAGATCTGTGTGTTTTGTCTACAGCAGCTTCACTCTATGGCAATAAATTAGCAATTAGACATTCACCGAAACTCTGTTTCTAATCAAAGCCCTTTAAGCTTGAAAACTAATGCCAAAGTAAAAGTTAAGACTTCCAGAAAGAGAGAATCAGGCTTGGACTAAAGCCAGAAAATCATTAAGGTATAAGGGTGAATTTTGGGGCAGAGCAAAAACCGTGTCCTGAATAAACCTTTCCAAAAAATCCACTTGACAACGTGCATTGACAATGCACCACAAATGTAAGGTATCATATAGACACGAATAATCCATTAAAGCAATGGAGATTGGTTTGTTTTTACAAAGAAGATTTTTATACCCTGTGTACAGATAAGTTTATAATGCATTTTTAACAAAATACTTGTTTAGAAAGGGGACAGAGACATATTGCTTTATTTCACAATTTTTTCAGTAGGGTTTATGCTTATAATAGATTCCCTACATTCCCTACAATCCATACAACTGCTTGAATAATAAATTGAAAACTGAAAAATATCTTATTTATATATCAAATAAGCACTAAAATCACATATCCCCAAATTTCAGTATAAAGCTTAAACGGTCTCAAGCGTTATCATTAT
This sequence comes from Ictalurus punctatus, assembly GCF_001660625.3. Taxonomy (NCBI): domain Eukaryota; kingdom Metazoa; phylum Chordata; class Actinopteri; order Siluriformes; family Ictaluridae; genus Ictalurus; species Ictalurus punctatus. The sequence goes on along the minus strand of NC_030424.2, from coordinate 18,829,932 downwards.
TCTCTACAATCCATCAAAATGAAATGAGCACGTTACTTGCATGAGAAATTTCACTGGCATTGAAATGAGACATGCAAGTCATATGTATGGTTAATAAGACACGTGGATATTTCTTCAAAGTAATACTTTTATTCTGCTGTCTAATGCATATCTAGCTTGCCTTATGGCTGACTGTCTGTGGCTGGATGTCTAGCTCCATTTCTCCAAATGTTACCATTTACCAGGGTATCTTTTTAGAGCTCTTCAAAACTGCTATTTAACTATAAAAACTCTGCACAAAGCATTGAATAAAAGGAGAAACATTTTAAGACCTTTTTTTAATAATAGTAATAAAATATTTTCAGAGACATTGTTTTAAAGGGCATCTGCAATAAGTTATTTTCTCCTCTGCATTTACAATTGCCATCCCTTGCATGTAATTAATCTCTCAGCTCTTACAGTACATTCCCCTAAAATAAAGTCAGCAAAGACAAAAATAATTCAGTCACTATACCTTGCACAGTTTCTGATATCCTGGTGATGTGAAAGTCACGGTTTGCACTCTGTGCAGAAAGAGCATCACTTTCTGGAGTGAGGATCTCACCATAGCCATTATTCTCCAGCTGCTTTCTGTCCGGAAGCTCCTGAAGAATTTCATCCTTTGGGACAACAGCCACCTGTTCTCTCACAATGTGCAATGAGCACTGAACTCCCAAAGTCTCTGTGCTAGTCCACTTCCATGCTTTTAAATAGTATTTCTCTGGAGCTGAAGGGCAAAGCTGAATGTAAACGGCTGTGAAGGGGCTTAATCCAAGTGCTGTGGACAGAAGATTCCAGCTCAATAGCAGTCTTCTGGCATGGACACTTACTGGTTACAACTAAGAGGATACACAAGATTTAGGAGAACGTCCTGAAAAGACACAGTGTCCATACAGAACAGCAGCTTTAGAAGCATCTTCCCTGCTTGAGGATATGAACAAGAAAGAGAAGGGAGGGGTGAAGAGAGCAAATTGTGAGCTACTCCATGCACCCAGTCTTATGTGATCAGTCCTTAACCTGCCCTTTACATAGTAATGTAGTAGAAGAAGAGTCACCCTCCGAAGTTATTTAATCAAGATGTCAATATAGGCTAAATAATGTATTTGCACAATATATTTACATAAACATCACCAAAATGCAAGAATCAAAGTTCCTGACACTAAATCATTTTGAGTTTGCAAAATTATAAACATACTCAATGAAAAATATACAGGAAACACACATTATGATTCCCTCTACCACAAATTCAAGAGTATGATTTCCATAAGCATCAGCCTTGTTGTAGAAGCATTCATTATAATTGGTTAATTGCACTATTACAGGTAACAATATGCCGAAGATAATTTAGGAGAGTATTTACGTGACTCTGCTCCAGGTGTAAGTAAATAGTTCATTGTACATTCTTTATTATTAGACAGTGAATACTGAGCATTTCTGTACAAAGTGAGGCCTGACATCTAGTGGCAATAAGAGGCAAGAATATTCTTACTAAAATTGAATTAAATGTATGAAGCATTATACTGTACATGAAGCATTATAAATTATACACAGTTATACACAATTATACACAATTATACACAAATTATAAAGATTTGTGTGTACAAGGTGTATAGTCCTGCACACATAACAAGTAAGGGCAAGAATAAACCTTCAGCCTGTGAAGACAAAAGAGACACATTTAAAGAATACAAATAAGGCAACTGATCTGCTAGGCAAATCTAAAGACTGAATGAGTGAAGGTTCAAAAGAGTTGGCATGTGAAATAAAATGTGAAGATTACTGTCTTGTTCAATATTTAACTCTCATAACATTGTAGCTAGGGGAGCATACAGTGCTGGTTTCATGAACTCCAATAGCTACCTACTTTCTAAATTTGAAACATTTTCAACATAATTTTAATTTCTAGGAGTCACAAGCTCAGCTATTTAGGATGAGTGGTGTTTGAATCCATCACAGATAGTAAATGAGTGATGACCCAGTGCTTGCCCACACATACACTTTTTTCCTCCAGTGTTGGCTGGTATCAAACCATGGATATCTAGGGCCATAAAACATGTGTGCCAAAGACTATTAATTCTGTAGACAGCCATACAGAAGGCGGACAAACCACATGGCCAAGTTAACTTAAAAGTAACAGAATGACAGCTAAAATGAAGGTGACAAAATGTAGGGACAAGTGAACTCCAGAGATTTGTGTTTTCGCCATATCATACCACATTCAGCCAACGAAGGTCTTGGTAACTATCTGATGAGTTGAAGCAAGTGTATTAGATTGACAAACAATAAACTCTGTAGAACTTTACTGGTGTATGATCTCCTTGGGCTAAATACACTGTCATTTTAGTTCCTTTAATCTGTCTCAAGAGGAACAGAGGTTGCAAAATCACCAACAGACAACTTGTTACACAAGACCACAGCCTCACACTACATTTATGTAACCCAATAAAATGCTACATGAATGTTGTACATTTAAGGCATGGCTGCTTTGTGTTCCATGCCAATGCACAAAGATCAATGACCTTATTCACTTAGTAACAGCTTTACCATGGTCAGAGTCACAAAGGATCCAGATCCTATCCCAGAAATATTGGGCATGAGGCAGGAATACACAACAGTGGATGGGACAACAGTCTATAAATTGGAACGATACAACAATACACTCGTAAAATCTTGAAGTGTTACCATTGACAGGAACCATGTTCACATTCTTACACACACAGTTGCAATTTATCTTAGCCAATACACTTACTGTTTTTGGGAGATGAGAGGAAACTGGAGATGTTGGAGGAAACCCACATGAATGCAGGAAGCATATGCACAGAAACACTACACAGATAGTAACCCAAGCACCATATGGCCAAAATTATGTGGACACCTTACCGTCATACCCTTATTTGCTTTTTAACATTATATTCAAGGTTTTAAATTTGTAATGCTACAGCATACAAAGATGTCCTTTACAATTGTGTTCTTAAAATTTAGTGGGAAAACCCACATGTGGGTGTGATGGTCAGATGTCTGTATACTTTTGGCCAAATACTGTATGACACAGTGTGACCCATGGCACATTGTTGGCATACATTCAAGCCACCCTGGAGAAACTTAGAGAACATACAAATGAAATGAGAATAAAAAGTTAACCTTGTAATAAACAGCATTAGTTATTTCCAGATATAATTCTACTGCAACTCCATTTGCTGATTTCCCTTTTTTTAAATACGAGATTTAATCTACAGAGCATTCAGAAGGTTGCTGCTTGCCTAGATTATAAACTCTTAAAGTACTCTCATTTACACTTACTCAGGTAATTCTACTGGCTTCAGGTCTTCAAATTCAAGGTGGCTAGTATGTTCTTCTCTGAGATCCAAGCATAGATGTTAAGCAAGATATCACTCTTTCAGCGTCTTGGCTCCTCAATAGTTGAATAAGCTTCCAAATGAGCCTAAACTTACCAATCTTTCCATAAAAGGCTAAAAGCCTATAGTACCTTTTCAGAATATATACAGAATAACACTTCATTGCATTTCTTTGCACTTACTTTTTGTACTGCTCTTGGTTTTCTGAAATAGAACTTTATGCACTTATTTGTTGCTGGGGTTTTTTTTTTTTAACCAGTTACACCACTTGTGTAAACCTGCGTTATTTTCTAGTCTTTTAAGTTATGACCACTTACAGATTCTACAAGTACTTTGTATTATTGCAACTTCAGCTGTTTGCACAATTCCTAGGATCCAAAGCGTCCATTGTGAGCCACACAAATATTTCACTACTCATAAAATCAAGACTGTGGAATGGCATCCCGGTCTCCTGCCACTGAAAACCTGTTGAGCGAGTTAAAGAGGAGAGGCCACAGATTATTATAATAGGGGTATTAGAACATTTAGTTTTACTTCTTTTCAAATGTATGTAGTATTAAAGATTAAAAACAGATGGTAGGCATACAAAGAGCAGTTCTATACAGAAAAATAAACCTATATACACACACACAGTATAGCACTACTGTATACCACTGTAAACTGTAAACCACTGCAATTTTACTACCTTTCTCTATAAATACAGTATATATATATATATATATATATATATATATATATATATATATATATATATATATATATATATATATATATATATATATATATAAAATTAGAAAGATTTTTATTCCATAGATTAATTCATTTATCTTCAGTAACCACTTTATCCTGGTCATGGTTGTGGGGGATCCCAGGAACACTGAGCGTAAGTCCATCTCAGGACACCATGCACACACTCATTCACACCAAGGAGCAATTTAGAGTCACCAATCCACCTAACAGCATGGTTTTGGAAGGTGCACTGAAACCAGATAACCCAGACAGATACAGGGAGGACATGTGAAACTCCACACAAACAGTAAGCTGAGGTCAGGATCCAACCCTGGATCCAGCAGTGCTGCACCACCGTGCTGCAGTATATCTTACATTTTAGCACAAATAATCAGAGCATACATAAATTTTGTTAACACCCTTTTAACACCACTCGCCTTTCAACAGGCACTGCAACATCTAATCAGATTTTATTCATGCAATGATAAAGTACTGCACTGAAACGCATTTGAAGGCACTTGAAGTCAGAGGTGTCCAAACTTATGCATAAAGGGCTGCTGTGGCTAAAGGTTCTCAGTCCAAAGAAGCAGATGCACATCTGGTTTCACAGCTTGATGTTTTGCTCCTGATTGCTTGAAATGAAAATCCGAAAGCTCTTATAAGAGACTCTATAATAGAGCACTTTTTTCAAGCCAAGACAATCAAGATCCCAAAATTAAAATTATTTATTCAATTATGAAAACAATTTACATCAATAAAGTTTATGTACCCACTTAAATATTAACCCCCCCCTAAAAGTTATTATACATCTTAATTTTAAAGCATAAATAATCTACTACAATTGATTTCCATACAGGTATCATAGTAATTTTTAAACACAGAGCAGAAACAATACAAGTATTCCATTGATGTAATAAGCAGTGCTGTTTTCATGTATTGCTGATCCAATGGTGAACAAGATACTGGGTTGTCACACCATGTCACAACATGTTCAGGCAATGAGCCAGTATTATCTAGATCCCCCCCAAAAAAAGAACTGCATAAAAACATGGCTGATGAAATGTGCCAGCTTGTTAATCACATGACCATTGTGCAACAACTACAGGCAGCTCCACCAAAGACAGGTCCATTAAATATACAAATCCACTATGCATTTAGTAAGCTAACCTGTTATTTTGAAATCGGAGTGGCACGAGAAGGAAGCATATTATCCTTCACTTATTACAACATGGAAAACAACAACAGAAGAGCTGTCTACATGGGTTCTTCTTCTTATATTTCACAGCCTTCTTGATCTCAACTGTAGCCTTGCCTATAAATTCTTCTGTAGCACACACATTAGCCTCAATGTTATCCACCATAGACCCTTGCTGCTCTACCAGCAGGGCCAACTGAAAAAAGAGCTCATGAATGTCCCGAATGCGGCTTTCCAGCTCTAGAAGCTCCTTGTGACGGTTCTCAATCTCGTTGAGTGCTGATCGGAAGGCTCGTTCGTCTGTGACAAGGTTGTCCGAGAAGACGTTCCACTTACCACTCTCAATCATTTCTTCGATCTGATCCCCAGTCACCTCCTTGCCCATGATCTCTGTCTGTCGCTGGATGCGTATCTTGCAGTTTTCCCTTTGTGCCATCTCAGCCTCATTATATTCAGACATTGCACCATGGAAGGCACTGGTTAAAGAGTTGTACTGGGCGCGCACCATGCGGACTAACGCAGACTGGGCCCCGTGTTTCTCCTCCAGCTCTTTGCACTGTGCCTCCATCTGCTGAAGTCTCGCATACAGCTTCTCTCCTTCAGCTTTGATGTTACGTGCGATGGCATTGGAGTCCCGCTTGATGCTGCTGATGCGTCTGACGGAGGTAATGAAACGGGTGTTCTGCTTGCCCAGTCTCTTCACCTCCATTCTAAGGTTCGCTATTTTTTTGTGCATAGACTGGGCCTCCTTAAACATATCATCCATGATGTCCTCGCCCTCGAACACCATGGCATGCTGCTCCAGCTCACCATTTTCTACGTTCTCCCCGTTCTCTACACAAGGCTCCTCTTGGGAGGTTTTAGATAACACACTATTCAGGTCACACAGTCTATCCTTCATTTCTCCTTTATGATAAAGCAGAAACAAGAGAATGTAGTTAGTTAAACAGACACTGGCCCTGCTTTCCAATGTTATGCAACAGGGTTTGCACAAACTTACCGTACTTATACTATTAGACTTTATGTCTCAGTAGGTTTGAAAGATGTAGACACAGAGCAATTTTGAAATCAACAACCCTCTGCATTTTTGGAGATCTACCGTCTTACAAAATTCAGTTCCATCCCTAATCCCAACACAGTGTCTCCACATAAGCGATTTACTTCTCAGGGCGGGTTAGATTTTTGTCGGAAATAAATCCTGTAAGAAGGCAGAGCTCCACGAACAAGCCAAAACAGTGCAGATATGACATACCTTCTGAAATGAGAATACAGGCCTCTTGCTAAGGTACTATGTAGGAGTAGTTCAGTAAAGAAACCCCCTGTCACACCAGCGCCCTTATGTCTTATGCATCACTTTTTCCGAGTAATGGAAATCACACAGTCATGATGCTTACTTCCTATCACACCAAATATAACTAAATACAGAACCAATGGGTGGGGACTTCCCTTTACTTGACTTTACATTTAGAAATTAAGACACAATTATGACGTGTAATATGTCTACTAAGTCTTTCTTTGGATCTAAAACACTTACAAAGCACCAGTATTTCAAGAACCTCAAATATAATAAATATATAGCTTAATTACTGTGATTGTCTGTGATTAAAAAAAAAGATGTGGGTTACGTGACAAACAAATATATTTGTTTACAGAGGTACTTCATACATTTTCTCCTCAGATAATAGTCTTTAATATTCATATTTATGCTCAAGAGAAGAGCATCACATGGGTCTATGCGCTATGAGCAGGTTTTGCTAAGAAAAATCAAATGCCAAATCGTATTTCTTGTTTTTCTCTTAACCCCAACACCAGCGACACAAAACATTACAGGCTGGAAGTCATGACAAGTGAAATTAAACCAAACCCAAACAGCCTGCGCGTGTAAACACCGAATACAGGAAAAGGTCTGCTACTCTCACCTCACTTCATGCTCCGTGGACCAGCCAAAATACGCAGATTTCAAACTCAAATCGAAGTTCGAAATTTTTCCTCTTTGCTCTTCCTCCCCAGTCTCACATCGTTGCAGGAAATAGCAGCCAAGCGACTAGTGGGAGTTACCGAAAGTGGTAGTGGTCGATTTATCTCTCAGCCTCGAGTCGCACTTCATCCACACAGCGTTGTCTTAACTTTACAACCCATTCTGACAGCAGATAATACAAATGAATCCTAAACTTAATAACATTAACTAACAACATCATATTTTAAATAAGAAAAAAAACACAATCTTAAACAAACAAACAAACAAATAAATAAACAATGACAGCAGGTTCTAATTAGACGAATTAAAGTGCAAATAGGTATTGCTAAATCAATTGTGTAGGGTCACACTGGGTTGCCAGATTCTTCTAAATGATACATATTTAGCCACCTGACTGAACTGCACATACTGTATTAAATATTCTGGAAAACAGAATAATCTCAGGAGTGAATCCACATGAATCTGTTTAGTAAACTCAAGCTTATGGTGTGCAAATTCATATTTGTAATACTATTATTTAAGCTTATTATTGAAATACAATATTTTAAAGAAATGTATTGTCTTACAAAATCAGATACAAGCCCAATGTGGTGTAGTGAGTAAATAAAATCCTATTAAAATTGTTGTCAAAACTAAAAATTATAAATGATAAATCATGCAGTAATAGAGTGTAATGAGAGGCAGCGTTTAGTACTGTGGATGTGATATTCAAGAGACTGGCATAAATAAATGAAGCGATACTGTTTAGTAAAGTCAGTACATTTTATTTATAATGCACATTTGCTAAATGAAATCTGATCAAAGCGTTGTAAGTAGATAAGAACCCGTAAGACATAAGTATATACTGAATCTGTAAAGCACAATACAACAGTATTATACACGGTATCCATACGAGATTAAAAAAAAAAACAAAAAAAACAATGTTTACAACTCAACCAGTATATCATATTGTGTCATTCCACTCAGTAATTTCTGCTTTACAGAATGTAGCCTGCCTCATTAGAAGTCCCAACGAATGCTTAAAAGCATAATGGATGCACCGTGTTTATATAAAAATGTGCGTATCTAGCGTTTTTGCCTCGCCACGTGATGGCAGTAGAGTTAAGAGTGGATATCTATGGCTATTGAAAACTTTTGCTGTGGCTTGTCTCAAATAGATACACCAAACAATTCACTGTGCATATGAGTTTATGTTTATGGGCGTCAGTAAGTATACATAATGTAAAGATTTGTAAACAATTATTTTTACATCTCTCTTTAGTGGCTTATATTCATACTTAAGGTCAAGATATCATTATACAGTAAGTTGTGTATGGTTCATCAGAAACATCCCTGAGCAATAATGCTATGACAGTGGGGTAGCATTGCTGCCTCACAGCTCCAGAGGTTTGATCCTGAGCTCGTACTTGTGTGGAGTTTCTCCTTGAGTTTGCGTGGGTTTCCTCCGGGTTCTCCAGTTTCCTCATACTGTCCAAAATCATACAAGTAGGCAGAGTGATTACACTAAATTGTCCCTAGGTATGAATGTGATGGACTAGTGTCCTATCCAGGGGGTATTCTTGTGCCCAGGGGTATGCTTTGATTTTATTGCAGTTTACTTGGATGTACAACCTCTTCACGTATGTGCTGTATTTAAACTCTTTCACACATAGGTGTACCATATTTGCCACAATATTATGTATGACTAGCTATGAGTAAATGCACTTTGTTTGTAGTTTTTGCAGTGTGTGGTTATTCACTGAGGGCACCACAGAGAATGATTTCTGCAGCATGTGCACTTTTCTAGCAGGCTGAGTGTAAGTATCATTAAAAAGGGGAAATGTGCTTATGAATCTATATTATTTAGGTAAAACATGTAAGGTTAACACCCGTTAAACACAAGCTAGTCAGGACAAAGGCCTTATATGACATTATCAGAATACAAAAATACACTTCCTTATGAACTTACGAACTTAGCTGTGTGCCTAAAATATGTGCATTATAACCCACAACCATGGCCAGTGGTAGCTTACTGGTTAATGTTCTGTGGTATTAACTGGAAGGTTTAAATCCTAAAATAGCCAGAGATTCACTCACCATAAACTGATCTGCTATATATTTGAATTGGATTCTCATGTTACAGTTGCAGTGTTTACAGAGGATCAATAGTGTAGTCCAGAGAAAACATCAGCTGTTTTTGATTAGTCAACCGGTGACCTGATTCAATTAACTGATCTCATTCACTTCGCATGGGAACCTGCACAGCAATGCCACTGTTTTTCCCTTTCACTCATTTGTCATCTATTCAAAGCGGTTCATTGTGTATGACTTTTAAATAAGTTTAGTAGTTCAAGGGAGGCACAGTGGTTTAGGGGTTAGCACGTTTGATGTCTTTTGAGGAGAAATAAACATTGAATTAGAGAGATGTCTTTAAAGGATGAAAACATGGAAAGGGTGAGGGAAGCAGTTTAACAAGCTCGTGATGCTTGGTTCACATGGCCAGGTTTAATCTAAAAATGTAATTTAAAAAAATAATACTTCCATCCAGAGTAACATTTGACTTGTCACTTGATCTTAATTCACTGTGTCCATTTGCTTTTACATGCCAATTCTTTTCACATAGTGATAATCTTTCCAAGACCTATTTTTCTTGTTTTCTTAAACAGCAAGAACCCAAGGTCAGCACACAAACACAGTGAACTTTTCCCCCAGCTTTGAAGCAAATCAGCAGGTCACACTTACAGACATATTACATAATTTGGGTACACAGAGTTACATAGAGTCCTTACCATTTCCCCAAATGTCACGTTAACAGTTCTGGTTTGCATCATATAAGATATAAACAATTAAACTGTTTAAAAATATAAGAGGTTTTTTAAGCCCTATAGTTGAAGAGGTGTGGTGGGTGAATATAATTTGATCCCATACATACAGGTTTTTCTAATATTTTTGAAATACTGGATTTTTGATTTCCATGAGCTGTAAGCCGTAATCATCAAGATTAAAACAAAAAAAGGCTTGAAATATTTCACGCTATGTGTAATGAATCTAGAAAATATGAAAGTTCCACTTTTTTAATTAAATTATGGGGGGGGGAAAGGAACTTTTCCACGATATTCAATTTTTTTTAGATGCACGTGAACATACATACATGGGCTGGGAGCTGGAACTTATTTGTTTGTTCGTTCATTCATTCATTTAAACTCGTGTGAAAAATAACACCACATGTCAAAAAAAAAAACATTTGAAAGCACATTAATCATGTGTAAAACTATATCACATCTATGAAAAATCTGTCCAAATCACATGGTGGAAAAAATTACATGCACTATATTTGGAAATTCCACATGCATTAAAATGTTGAAACATAACATGTGAAGTGTCTTAAATACCCCTTGTGTACATTTGATGTAAATCATGAGATTATTAATATGTGAAGTTCTTGTGACTTTTCTGTATGGGATTTGCTATTAAAGTAGTAGGAAAATACTAGTATGGTGAGGAGATAAATGTATGTGGGCCAACATAATAATAATAAGAAGAGGTAGAACAAGAAGACCAACAAGAAGAAGATCATCATCATCATCATCAACAACAACAACAACAACAATAACAACAACAGCAATAGTAATATTAATAAAGAATGATAAATAATAATAAATCTGAGTAAAAGAGCTGGATGCTGAGCTTCACAATGTAAATTATCCCCTAATACTTTTAAAAGTAGAATTAGACAAAAATGTACTAAAAAATGAATTTATTTTCGATCTAGTTAGTGCATAGTAGAGGTAGTACTGTGTAAAATAAATGCTTGTGTTAGTATGTTAGTGTTTGTTTACATGCTAGCTCGGTACACAGCAGAAGACTGATGCAGAGCTGCTCTCACTGTAGTGCTGATGTATTGAGGCGTGCCGCTGCTCTGTGCATGTGATGGCGAGAGGAGGCTGTGCTAAAAAAGCCTTCACAGCTACTCAACTGCATCACTTTATGTCCGACTGAGCCGGGATAGCTTACTCAGCGAGCCACGGGATATTTCTGTCCGCTGAAATCGTGACACAGGACAGGAGTGGGCCATGGGAGCGACATTATCAGCGCCCAGCATATGTGAGGAAGATGAGGAGCAGCCTTCAGGACAGGATGAGGTACCAGAGGACAGCGCTGAAGACAAGGTAAATATCAGGCCACTTATAGCCTTTATTCGACATGTTTATAAACCATTTAAAGGAAACTTACAAGGTAAGCCGTGAGAGTATAAATAAAATATATATTTTTTAAAAAAACCCCGGTGTGTTTTGGTGTGGAAACCTGTGGAGAACTTTTTGTGTGTTTTGCTGCTGCACTGCAGTGGACAGTTAGGATGATGCTAGTAGGTTACTGTAAGCTAATGACCGAACCGACATCATTAAACTTTATGACATAGTCTGCATTCGATTTAGGCTGAATTAAAACATTAAATTACCGAGTTATCTTGTGTGAACAAAAACATCTATTTTTGATAGATTGCATTTAAAGAAAAGTAACCGGTTAAAGAAAACTCTGCAGCAGAATGTCACTCTTGATGGTACTTTTACCTCTTTGTGGCATTTTAAGCTATGGTGAATAATGAGCTCAGGTTATCAAATTATTTATTTATTTCTAACTATAAATATGTAAATAAGATGATGGTGTAGAAAATAATGGTTTACTCATTATTACATCATTCCTTATGTATGCATGTATGTATGTATGTATGTATGTATGTATATACAAATACATACATATGTGCTGTATGTATGTATTTACTGTACATATAGTCTATATACTGTATATGTAGGCCTTCCTATAATGCAGTGCTACATTTCTAGCACTGAAAATATTAAATTACTTCCAGCCGCACTGCAAATAGCATCCGCATCGATTTCCCATGATAAACACAAATTCTGCCACAGTAGAACAGGATCTGTGGAGATGCGAGAACTTAGTCTTTAGAAATATAAATTACGTTGAGCATGAATTATCATGTCACTTTGAATGGATTATCACAGCCACTTTAGTACTTCATCAGACGTACTGTGATGCCAATTGAAATTGTAGAAGCACTAAAAATATGCTGCTATGAAATAAATTATTTAGTAAATTACATATTTGTGACGGTAGTCAGGTTTTGTTGTTTGTTCTTGGTTATAACTTCTAGATCATCAGCTTTTAATACTAATTCATTTCCACCTGTATATGAAGAATCAATTTTAACAAGATAATTCACATTATAAATCACATTTATTACAGTGGAAAGGATAATATCACATTGATTTTAACGCAACAGAATGTTTGTGTAGATGATTATCTTCAGGGATTATTTTCATGTTGGGTATTTGATTGTACTGTACATCTTTTGCACAAAATCACCAAAACATAATACATATTGTACACATAAAAAAACTGGTACCTTACGTGCCAGTGGTGGACAACAGTCACTTAACCTCTGGAGTTTTAGGGTATTTGGTGGTACTTGAGAATAGTCATTGTATTCTACCATCTAGCAGGTGTTGAAGTCTATTTTTAGCTAACTTGAGTGCTGTAGTAGAAATGATTAACAAAAAAAATTGTATGATAAATAAAATGCAGTGATTTTCAGTGAGCAGTACTTTATTTCACTATTCTCTTGATTCCATTTATTACAACTTTCAGGACAATCCCTTACAAACAGAGTTAGTGTTCTATCCAATTCTTCTTGCTTTTTAATTCATTTAATATTTTTTGCTAGTTAATTCCTGGATACTGGATATTTATAAGTTACAGATAAGTGTTTGTAATGTTCCAGAAACTGACATTTCCTGTCTTTTTCCGATATTTTGCGTTCACTTGTCCTGTATTAGAATGGTAGCTTGCCTTCAGAACATTGCCTAAATGCTGTATTCACTGTAATTTATTTTTTCAATAACATTACAAGTTTCCACAGAACACTCCACACTATACATTCACCTTAAGGCAACTACACAAATAGATACATTTGTTTATAAATGTATTTGAGAAACAGATACTTAATTAATAAGAATGAAAGAATTACAGAAAGAGCTGGAATTTAAAATTCTACAAAAAACCCCGATATTCTGGAGAAAAATGACTATGTGGAGGTTAGAACCATTAATAGTAGCAGAAATGTAATTATGAACAGAGGAGAAATATATCTTACTAGGAGCCAAACAGTACAGACTGTCACTGAAGAGTATACTTTTGAACGTGCACAGAGACCTGGTTCTTCTCACTTAACTGCACAATGTTGAGATGTATATTTTTTAAACAGTGAAAACATCATTTCAGTTTTTAAATACAGTTTACCTGAATGAAACATCGATGTATTCACAGTCGACTATGTCATATCATGTGTTCTCAGTAGATAATAAATGCCATTATTGTTAAGGTCTATGGGAAAGTACATGAATGTTTTACTTTTTACTTTCTGCTTTTCTCTCACCCTAACCCTTGGTGATCATATGAATGTTGTTCCCCTTTTTAAGCTTACTTTATTGCTACTGTTTACATGTTGGTCTATTCACATGGTGGTGTAATCCTTAAACTGCTTTACCTTTTACATAATTGCTACAGAAAAATGGGCAAATCTCAAGCCAGAATGGAAAAACAGAAACCCAGACTGATGAGATGAATAGTCAATCTGAGGACAGGGACCTTGTAGATGGTGAGGATATTCTTAACCAATAATTTCTGGAAAAACCTCTTTATTTATATATTAATAATATTTATACAGTCATGTGCATAAGTATTTGGACAGTGACACAATTTTCATAATTTTGCCTCTGTACACCACCACAGTGGATTTGAAATGAAGCATTGAAGATGCGACTGAAGTGTAGACTTTCAGCTTTAATTTAAAAAATATTGCATTAACCGTTTAGGAATTACAGCCACGGGCTCAAACGTAATTGGACAAACTAACAATCATAAATATTAGGACTATTTTTAATACTTGGTTGCAGTTTTCAGTCAACGACTGCCTGAAGTCTGGAACACATAGACATCATCAAGTGCCGAGATTCCTTCCATTGAGATGCTTTTCAAGAGTTTTATTTAAGTTAAACCCCTTTAATGAAAGCTGAAAGTCTACAGTTCTATCACATCTTGATTGCTTCATTTTAAATTCATTGTGGTGGTGTACAGAGTCATAATTAGTAAAATTGTCTCACTGTCCAAATAGTTATGGACCTGACTGTACATATTAACTGTTTTTGCCATGTATTATATTCAAACTGGTGTCCATAGTGAACCATATGCTTGAATTTTATCACAATTAACAATTTATATAATTTCAGTGGGATCTGGATTTGTGACACTGAAAGAAGATGCTTCTGATGCAACCGAGAGTATTCAAGAAGATGTCTCTCAAACAAGCACTGACAGCATTAGCAAGCAAAGGAATAGTACAGATGACATAATAGCAAAAGAGGAAAATGAGGCCAACAACAAACAAAATGACACTGAAATTGGCTTCAAAAAAATCTTCAGGTTTGCTGGATTTAAATTCACTGTGAAAAAAGACAAGGTTGAGAAGATTGATGCAGAAGAGCAAATTGAAAATGAGCAGGACAGAAAAGTTGTAGGCCCAACAGAGGACTCTTGGGACACTACATATGTGAATCCTGTCAACACAAATAAGCAGGATGCAGAAGAGTTAAGGAATGAAAGAATGGAAGGTTATGCAAGTGCTGAGTCTCCTGAGACACACAATGAAATGGCAGTGGGTAAAATTTCAGAGCTTACTGAACACAGGGAAGAGGCCACTCCTGATAGTCAAGGACTGATGGATGATGTTCCACAAAGTCCTGAACCCGAGGAACTCATGTCCCCAATTAAGCGATTTTTCTCACAGGGAATTTTGGCTAGTTTCAGAAAGAAAAGAAAGGAGGACGAGAATGAAGAAGAACTCAAAAGTTTGGACAAAATGGTTGAAAAAGAAAACACTTCGTGTACATGCATTGATGTCTCTAATGGTACATTTGATGAAGATAAAGATATACAGCTGTTTAAGAAAGATGAGCACAGACCTGAAGCTGAAGGAGATGTAATGAATTCCCTAGAACAAGATAAAGTGCAGGCAAGTCCATTCAAGAGGCTTTTTAAGAAACTTTCCTTAAGAAGACAGAGCGAAACCAAACCTGGTGACACAAATTTACTCGAGCCTGGAGAAAATACCAATGAAAATTCTAAATTATCCACAGAATTAATTAAGTCCCAGAAGGAGCAAGAAATAAAGGTGGTTGATACACAGCCTGCTGATGAGATGCTGGACACAAGCCATGAAGAGTCAAAAAAAAAGTCAGACTCAACTGTTTCCTGGGAAAACCTGATATGTATCAGGTCTGCCAAAACAAGGGCCAGGAAGACAGCTAACTCTGAGGATGAAACACAGGATAAAGCAGAGATGCCCAGAACAACCGAATCACCAATTGAAAGTTCTACTGAAGGTGATCATCTTACATCGTCTAATGAACAAGGTGGAAGTCCTGCAGAAGAAGACAGTGGATCCACATGGAAGTCTCTTAAAAAGCTGGTAACTCCAAAGAGGAAGAGCAGAATGGAAGAAAGTGGTTCCATTGAGCAGATGCAGTCAGACACTGAGCTTACTAAAGATGAATCTTCATGTTCCTTGCGGAAACTTATCTCAGGCCGTAAAAAAATTAAGCCTGATGGGCCCCAAGAAAACATGTCATCTGATGAAGGCAGCAAAGGAACAGGAACAGACATTGAGGATGAGGACACACCAGGGGTTGTACCACTGTCTGAATATGAAATAGTGGAACCTGAAATCTTGAACGTGATGACTGATGGAACAATTGATGGTAAAAAAGAGAAAGAGATACAACCCATAATTGAAGAGGACAAACCTAAACAAATACAGCCTTTAAATAATGTTAAACCTTTATGCTTTGATGCTGGGCCATCAGGTATATCTGTTCCAACAGAGTATATGGAGGAATTGACAGAATTCTTAAGCAAACATCAGCAACTCAGTGACATTCCAGAGGAAGGAATTATTGAGGAAAGTGTTGCAACTCCAATATCCTTTGTTGAGTGGACAACTCAAGATGAGACCTTAGCTGATGATATGACCGCTGATGCGGTCACTGCTCCTGAACATGCATCTGAACACAATGGAGATGAAACGACTGAAATGGTGTCAGCAGTTTCCCAACTATCAGAGTCTCCCAAAACATCAGGGAATGTAACCCCAGTATCACCTGTACACAATAGGAGAGAATCTGACACAATCTTTCAGCAAGTTGTGGAATCATTCAGCATGGTTCCAAGTTTTCTGTCCATCACTACAATCAACAAAGTCCCTGAGGCTCTGGCAGTGCCAGTCTCTCAATTTATGGTAGAGTCATCTACAACAACTGAAACAAAAGTATTAGTAACACATAAAAAAGAGGAAGCTACATCCATCTGCATAGGCATTGTTTCTCAGGAAATTAGAGCTGCTGAAGTTGTTCTTCCTTTGCCCATAGTTGAAGGAATATCAGAAATCGCTCATGCTGTACCAACAGAATTTGTCTCTGAGGATTTGGCAGAAGAACCTGAAGAAGCAGGAATAGCAACTGACAGTGTCTATGAAGCTGCAATCAAAGAAATCAAAACTATGTTACATGAAGTGCTTTTACTTGATGAGCAAAGCACAGTTCTTGCTGAAAATGCGAGAAAATCAAAGCAACAATTTATAATGGTTGAAAAGATTCAGGAAGACGTTCCTGTGGTACAGATGGGAGATGTGGATAATCATTCAACAGAATTATTAAATGCAATTAATGTTTTCACACCAGTTCATTCAGCAGTGTGTGGTGGAACTCAGCTTCTTGAGGATCAGATTATTACACTGAATATGAATAGGCCTGAAACTGAGGTCCCATTAAAGCCAGTTTTAGAAGAACCCATATATAAACAGCTGACACAGAACACTCAAATATCTGTTGAAGTTGAAAAAGAATGCAGAATTCCAGATGTTGAATCATCAACTGTTAATGTTGAGCAACCTGCTCTAGTTGCAGTACCTGGCCTTGTAGAACACAATGCTGTAGAATCAGTATCTGACAGCTCTTTACACGGAGATTCAAAAATCATAGAGGATGTTGTTCAAGTCATTGCAGTAACTCAGCCTGTAACACACAGTGTTGTAGCCTCAGAACCAGACCCTGCTATGAATCAAGCCTCAGAAACAATAGAGGATATGAGTGGAGTTCTTGTATCAGATGAGAAATATTCAGAGAATACAGCATCAATTAGCAATGTTATCCAAGATACCAAGATAGAAATGGATTTGGAGAATGAAATTCAAATGAAAAATGACCCTTCACTGAATTTTGTAGATATTAATGCTATCCAAATTAAAGTGGCAGACGTCTTTGAAAATATAGAGATGATTGGAGAAGAAGAAAAAGCAAAACAAAAGATAGAACCTGCATTTGCAGAGAAGATTGAAGAAATTGTTCATGAAAAGATTGTTTACAACTTTGAAGCAGAGAACCTTTCAGAAATCATAGATAAACCAACAAAGGAAAGAGAAGGTAAAGAAAGTGAATTTAACATATTTGTCAGGGAAAGTGCCTTACCTGTAGGAACTACTAGTGATGAAAATGCAAATAAAGAGCCACAAGTCGTGTCAAAGGCTATGCTGGGCCTAGAAAAAGAACATACAGTAACAGAGACGATTCTTGTAGAAGATTGCAAGAGAAAACAAACTTCAGATGATGAAAAGTACATGCTCGCACTTAATCCACCTGAAACAGTAGAGGAGACCATGAAGCCACTGGCCATCTCTGAGCAACCAAGAGTCTATGAAGAAATGGCAGAGGATGGAATCCAACCACCAACAACAGACAATTCAAAGGCAGTTTTACAACCAACATTTTCCAAACTGAGTGCAGATACACAAACTACAGCTATAGCTCCAGGGTCTAGAGAAGAAGATTCAGCAAAAACAGAGGCTATTAAAAGCCCATGTGTGGGTGATAAATCTGACAAACATTTAGCGAATGAGCAAGACCAGAATGAAACAGCAAAACCTGAAGTTAATCCTGAAATTACTACAGAACAAGAAACTGTAGAGACAGTTAAGCCATTCTCTGAAGTTGAGCCTCGAATTGACCCAGATAAGCCACAAACAGAAGTTTTACCCTCAAAACCAGAACAGAGTCAGGCAACTGAGTCAAGTCATGAACGTAATGAGGAAAATAATCAAGCAACTGAAGCTATGGATAAAATGACTGGAACCATTTCAACAGAAACATTTATACATGAAGAAGACACAGGAGTGGAGTGTAATATATCTGAGCAACCAGTAGCAACTCCACAGTGCTTTAATGGCATAGACAGAGTAAGTTCATTAGAGGAGGTTAAAAGACCATGTGTGGATGATCAATCTGTGATGTCTGACACACCTTTAGCAGAGAAGCAAGAAGATAATGAAACAGCAAAGTCTGAAGTTAATACAGAAATCATTGCAGAACACCAAGAAGCTGAAGAGACATTTAAGACATTCCCGAAAGTTGAGTCTCGACTTAACACCGAACAAAAAGAAATTTTATCTTTAAAACCAAACAAGCAATCAAGTGATGAACCTTATGAGGAAAATAATCAATTAATTGGTACTGCTGAAATGACTGAAATCATTTCAGCAGTTATATATGAAGAAGACACAGGAGTGGAATGTAAAATATCTGATCAACCAGAAGACACTGGACAGTGCTTTAAGGGTATAGATGGAGTACCAGTTAGTACAATGGAGCATGTAACCGAAATACTTCCTAAGGATAAATCTGAATCCCCAGAAGGTTTTGCCATATCTGAAACTGAAGGATCTGAGCATGTAATGGAGGTACTAAAAGCTCATACTTACCAAGTATCTATTCAAGTTGTAAGTGAACATGAGGCTGAAATGACAGTGGGCTCTGAACAGTACATTGTCACTCCAGATATGACTGAACAAGACATAGTATCTGAAATAGACATAGCAGTCACTGAAATGAACACAGATCTAACAGCAGCAATGAAGCTGAAGGAGGAAACAACTATGATCATCTCTGAAGGACAAACAGAAGTCACATCTGAGCTGGTGGCAGAATCACCAATGGTGACTGAAAATAAAACTGAGCCTGAGGTGCTGACACAAGTAATAATTGAACTTAAAGCAGAGACACGTGAGGTGACAGAATCACAAGCAGATATAATTGTAGTATCAGAGTTTCAAGCAGAAACACCTGTAGTGTCCTCACTGATAACAGAGCTTGAAGTTGAAACACATGTGGTCACATCGACTGAAAAGTCTGTTAATATAGGAACTCTTGCTTTGACATCAGAAATAAACACATTTCAGTCAGATTTAAAATCGGTTGATGAACTAGAGTTTTCTACAGGCACCACACTACAAGAACCTCCCATTGTAGTCTCAGGAATACAAACAGCTACAGGATTATATTTAGTACAAACAGCAGCACTTTCACCAATATTAAAGAAGGTATCAGAAAAAGAGGATGTAAACGTCAACAAACCAGTTATAGTTGAGGTGACAGATCCAAAATTAGAAATGTTTATGGTAACAGAGGCAATATCACACACGTCAGCAGTGCCCGTACTTGAAGTGCAAACAGTTGAGACTTCAGGTCTTGAAACAGAAACCTTAGTGAAAGCATGTGTGGAAAAGAATGTTGAAGCACAAGGCTCTTTTGTGGCATCAATAAAAGAAGACACAGATGTGAGCTCCTTAATTTTGACCACCACAGTCAGTGAAGCTCAGCTAAAAACAGTGATCCCTGTGGTACAAACACTAGTGGAGTTAACAGCAACAGACGTCCCAGCAATTCAAAAGCCAATTGATGGTCAGTTGATCCAGGAATCAGAAATGTCCATGGTGGCACAAGAAATAAAGGAAACAAAACCTGAGATGCCAGATGCAGTCGATGTTAATGCTTTTAAGATAGGTGTGGCAAAAGAAACGAGAATAGAAGCACCAGGAGTGACCGAACAAACGATAAAAGGAGCAGTTCTGACATCAGTGGTACCAGAGTCTGAAACTACTTCAGTGAAGGAGGACATGGGTTCATTAGTATTTACATTAATAGCTGAAGAACCAACAGCATCAGTGGCCCCAGTGGTCCAAACACCAACAATGGTTCCAGCAGAGGTCCAAAGACCAACTTTTGTCACCCTGGTAGAAACACTGGCAGTTAGTGCAGTAAAAGAAGTGGAAATGCCATTCTCTGGACTAGATGTTCAGGAAAGACACTGTGATACACAATTTGCAGTTAATATTGAAGTTAAACAACCACCAGTAACTGAGATTGAAGTAAAAGTAACAGAAACAACTGAACAGGTGACTCAGGATGTAGAAAATACAACAAGTCTCAAAGAGGACTCTAAAAGCCATGAAGAAAGGAGTGGAAGATTAAAAGAGGCTTCTGTCCCCATTGTGAAGATTGTTGAATCCCTACCAGGAGCAGATGATGATGTATGGGAGGATGCTGTTGATGATATTAGTGATGTTCAGTGTTCCAGTACTAAAGCAAGTGGCGATTTGCAAGATACAACCATGTGCCATGGCGACAAGTGAAGCTTGTAAGTTGTCAAACTGTACTTAATGTATAACTTCTGAGTACTAAAAGATAAACATTAATAACTTTTTAATCAGAGGATAATACCTATATTTGGATAATTCAATACCAGATGTGTTTATTATAGGTTTGAATGAATGCCATTGAAGAAGAAAGAGTCTTTTAACAGTCTCTGGAAACATCGAAGGCTGTGGGTTGTACCCCCAGCATGAATGTCCGACTAAGCCAAAAATGAGTGAAATGTTATAGAACATGTGTATAAGCAATAATGCAGTATAGGAAAGACTAAAACAGGCTGAATTTAGCAAAGCCATAATGATACAACTTATTATTTTGTCAATAACATTTTGTATTTTAATTTGTGCCTTTAGCTACCTGATATATCAACACGCAACCTCAATTTTAAAGGTAGATCAAGTTTAAAGGTAGATGTATCACCATGATACTGCAGTGGGACCAGTTTGTTAGCATCATGAATACATGGAATAGCTATACCTTGCTTTAAAATCTCACACTCTTAAATCACATTTAAATAATTATAATGCTGTCACCAAAGCTATATTTACAACTGCACATGTCTACCTAGCCTGCATATTACATAGATTTCATAAACATTGGCTCAAGACAGCTTGAGACTAACACTGATGATTATGCTTGTGGTTGTGAAATCTGAACACTTACCAACTATGTGCAAAAAACCTCAGTATTTGCTCAAAAAATAATAATTCTCTAGCTTCTCTAAAGTTAAGTCTCACTGCTGATAAACATTATATAGTTTTACTATTATTCCTTGCGAATGAATGTATTTTTGGACACTATTAAGTTCATCCAAGTAGTTTGTATTTTTTAAAGCACTTGAGGAAGTTCAATTTAACAACAAACTATTAATTTGCAAAGTATTTATGGATTAACCCACATTATGTTTATTTTATTTAAATAAAATAAGCTTTAAGGATTCATGGTCTGCGAGTTCATTAATTGACAGTACAAGGGCAGTCTATTAAAACAACGAAAAAGCATATTCTTCCACATACAGAGATTATAATAAAATAGATGTAAGTTTCCTTATACAGGGGAAAACAGGGAAATCCAATCAGAACAAAGCTTAAAACATTTAAACCAGTTTACAGAATATTGAAAGCACTTTCTATCAACATATTTTTAAAAAATAGCTCTTGTATTGTAATCAGTTATTAAAGTGTAACATTAAATTTGACTGTTTATGTTCAACAAATACATTGACATTGAAATATACCTGGCATGAAATATACCTCAGTAGAAATGTTCCCTGCTCCAGTATGGCAGTGACATGGCACATTATTCTGCACAGAGGGGCAAACCTCAGCGTGGGCTCCAAAATGCAATGCTCATGCATTATATTCTAGACAGGAAAGGTTCCTCTGCCACATAACACCATGCTCAGTTTAGTCACCATTTTGTATGACTCTGTCCTTTGATTTAGGCGGACATTTCGAGCAGCCTGATTAGCTTTGCAAGAGCTCTTCCCACCAGCACTCTGCTTGCCTGTGGGGATGTACTGTGTATATGCTCCCACCACTGTCTCTTCTGAATAAATTTTGAGATACAATTTGGACATGCAACTTCTCCATCTTCATCTGTTGCTCAGTATTACTCACTTCATCACTGTCAACTTCTCAAAGGTCTGTTCCGAAAAGCATTTCGTCATGGTCTCACTATTAGTCTTATTGGCCTTAACATACTGCTGATCAGAGATATGAATACCGTACAGAGAGTTTGTCAAAGGACACAAGTGGAACCTGGATAAATAAAAGGGTTGCTTCCTGAAGAAGGGGATACAGATGTAGGAATTTCAATCCCTATTAAAGGTAGTGAGGATCTGTGATTTGTGTGGTCAGTTTTTCAGTGTATATCAAGTTAAAATACATCTGAGTTCGCCCAGTTGTATATCTGAGAGTTTCAGATCAAGTCTTTAAAGAAATAGTGAAAGAATGAAATGGATACAGTTTTCTCCCCTCACTCCAAATGTAGTCAATAAGTCTGTGTCCATGGTTTTCTTCTTTAACTGTTCACTAGGACTACAAGGCTAATGTTGCTAACAAACAGAGGAAGCTTATGGCAACCAGTTTATCATTCTGCAAACTGCATGTTTTGAGTAATCACATCTTTGTCTCAAAAGACATTATTTCTCTTAGTAATGGCATTTTTAAAACAGCAGAATATGTATGTAATAAAATGCATAAATAAATCTAGAACTATCCTATGTTAACATCCAAATAATTTCTAACGTTCAGATTTTCAGTTCTTCATGGCATAAATTCCACAAGATCTTGGATACATTCCTTTGAGATTCTGGTTCCTATTGACATGATTGTATTATGTAATGCCTGCAGATATTTCAGGTGCATTTTCATGCTGTGAATCTCCTGTTCTACCACATCCCAAAGGTGTTCTATTGGATTTAGATCAGGTGACTGGGAAGCCCACTGAAGAACATTGAGCTCATTGTCATGTTCATGAAACCGGATTGTGATGACTTTTGCTTTGTGACATAGTGCATTATAATGCTGGAAGTAGCCATTATAAGATTGGTAAATTGTGGCCATGAAAGGGTGCACATGGTCAACAACACTCAAATGATTGCTTGGTATTAACAGGCCCAAAGTATGCCAAGAAGGCAAGACACAAGGCAGGTTGGGTTCATGGATTCATGCTGTTGGTGCCAAATTCTGACCCTACTGTCCAATTGTGGTGAATCTGTGCCCACTGCAGCCTCAGCATTCTGCTCTTGGCTGAGAGACATGGAAGCTGATGTGATCTTCTACTGTTGTACCTCACCCACCTCACGGTTCGATGTGTTCTGCATTCTGAGATGTTTTTCTGCTCACCACAACAGTACAGAGTGGTTATTGGAGTTACTGTAGCCTTTCTGTCAGCTCAAACCAGTGTGGCCATTCTCAGTTGACCCCTCTCATCAACAAAGTATTTCAGTCCACAGAACTGCCACTCATTGGGTGGTTTTTCTTTATTGCAGCATTCTGAGTAAACTCTAGAGACTATTGTGCATGAAAATCCCAGGAGATCGGCAGTTACAGTGCTGTGAAAAAGTATTCCTGATTTCTTGTTTTTGTGTAAATTTTAGACCTTCACACGAAATACAACATAAAACAAAGGCAACCTGAGTAAACACGTAATACTGTTTTGAATTTTTTTATTTTATTTAAGCAAAAAAAGTCACCCATGTGAAAAACAAATTAAACTTAAAATCTGGTTGTGCCACCTTTAGCAGCAATAACTGCAACCAAATGCTTCCGATAACTGGAGCTCAGTCTTTCACTTACTTCTAGGACTAGGACTAGGAGGTTTTCACCTCATGGATGCCATTTTGGCCAGTGTCTTTCTGATGGTGGAGTCATGAACAGTGATCTTTATTAATATAAGAGGCCTGTAGGTCCTTTGATGTTGTCCTTGGCTTTTTCGTGACTTGCTGGATGAGTAGTTGTGCTCTTGGAGGAATTTTGGAAGGTCGGCGACTTCTGGGAAGGTTCACTACTGTGCCGAGTTTTTCCATTTGGATATAATGGCTCTCACTGTGGATCTTCAGAGCCTTTGAAATAGCTTTGTAACCCTTCCCAGACTGATGTATCAACCACCTTCTTCCTCATCATTTCTGGAATTTCTTTCAATTTTGGCATAATGGGTTACTGTGTAAGATCTTTTAACCAACTTCACGTTGTTGCAGAAGTTCTATTTAAGTGTTGATTTGATTGAACAGGGTTTGCAGTAATCAGGTCTGGTTGCGTCTAGTCCAGCTGAACCCCATTATGAATGCAGTTTCATAGATTTGGGGAATTAGTAACTATAGGGGCAAATACATTTTCACACAGGTCCAGTTGGCAGTGGATAACTTTTTGGCTTCAATATATAACATTATCAATTAAAAACTTATTTTATGTTAACTCAGATTGTCTTTGTTTTATCTTAGATTTTGTGTTAATTTCTGAAACAATTTAGTATGAGATATATACAAAACAGGAGGGGGCAAATACTTTTTCACAGCACTGTATAGATATACTCAAACCAGCCTGTTTGGCCCGAACAATCATGCCACAGTCAAAATCACTGAGATCACAGGTGGCTGGCTCGTATCTGCATGATTTGATGCATTGCACTGCTGCCACCTGATTGGCTGATTAGATAATTGCATGAATGAGTAGTAAAGGTGTTCGTAATAAATTGCTCTGTGTTAAATATTTAAATGAAATTGTATGAACCCTCAGTAACCACCAGTGATTGTGAGAATCACCTGAATATCTTTTTGGTTATGTGTACATGCATGCATGCATGTCGAGTCCTTTCCACAAAACCATGACGTAACGTGTAGCTCGGCATCTGCAACAAATAACTCTGTAAAACAGACCAGGGCCAATTTCTCACCAGACGGTCATTGGTTCCTATTTACAGGGGACCAAAAGTATTCACAGAAGCAGTGTGACATACATTGATCCCTGCTCCAGAGGTGGAGGATAATGTATGCCACAATGTCATGAGGCACCAGGCATTAGTACTAACTGGAAAGGTGTTTGGAGAGGATCACCACACTCATGCCACTGGGAAGGCGATGTTAACCTGGAGAAGGTGCACAGTGACAGCCAGGTAGCAATGCAGTCTTCCTGGGGCAGCAAGTCTATAAGTAATGTCGATGAGTAGTACGAGACCTAACTAAAGAGAGTATATCACAGTAGGGGCCATGGTGAGGAGTTCTACCACAAAGACCAGCTTTTTCTTAGATTAGGGAGGCCCTTGTGACTTTGCTTCATGACAGATGAACAGTTAATCTGAGGCTGCAGGCTGGTCTAAATAGATCCGTAAGGCTTCACAAAATGGAATGCTTTAGGTCATGTGACTAAATAAACGAGTTTGTAGCCTGGTTACAGGGTGTCCTTTACTTAAATGGCTCCTTGTACAGCAGCCTAAAAAGATTTCAATTTTGTATGATGAGGTATGAAAATGGGCTTCCGGGCCTCTTCCAGTTGTTTTAGTTTATTTATTTATTTTAAAACGCATATAAATGTGACTGAATTTGAAAACTCCTCTGAGCTATGCACCTACTAGAATCAACCACTCAGTCCACTTGCATTTTAAAATAGCAGAATAAGGTTTGAAATAGAGCCTCGTGCAAAGATGTGAGACGCCCCCTCTGCTTTGGATTTACATTATTTTGGACTTATTTAAAGAAAAAAAAAACACACAAGTTCACTATTACAATAATGTTTCTTTGACGCAAAATGTGTAAACAGAAGGATTATAGAAGCAGAATAATAATACTGTTTTCCTTCCCTTTACATTATTCTTTTGCCAATAAATAAGCCTTTTCAAAGATTTGTGCATCGAGTTTTATTTATCTATTGAAAACTTACATCTGACAACAGTCTACTGAATAGAGGTTCAGAAAAGATGCAGTTAAGCTGTATGAACACTGAAACCTTTTAAAACATGCTTGGCTGATTTCATTGTGGCAGTCACATCCTCCTCTAAGACGTCTGTCTCCTCAGAAGACCACACGGGCGAGTTCAAACATCACCTTTAGATTGCACAAAAGACACAAATATTTAGCTTTGAATGAATGCATTTAGTTGCAGCTTTTTTCCTTATTTATGGACTACAGGTGATTAATAAAATAAATAAAAACCTCACATAAGGTTGCAATTTTGTGATTATAATCCCAATTCTGAAAAAGTTGGGACAGTATGGAAAATGCAACAAAAAAACAAATATACACTCATTTCATATCTTTTTGACTGCAACACACTCCAAAAAAGTTGGGACAGTCGATGTTTACCACTGTGTAACATCATATTTTCTTTTAATAACACTTATTAAGCGTTTGGGCGCTGAGTGAAGACACCAGTTGGTTAAGTTTAACAAGCAGAATTTTCCCCCATTTATCCATTATGCACTTCTTCAGCTGCACAACTGTACTTGGCCTTCATTGCCTTGTTTTGTGCTTCATAACGTGCCACGCATCCTCAATCTGAGACAGGTCAGGACTGCAGGCAGGCCATGCTAGCACGCGCACTCTCTTCTTACACAACCATGTGCTTGTAGTCCTTGTTGTCCTGCTCTGGATGGCAGCATATGTTGCTCCAAAATGTGTACATATCTTTCTGCATTAATGGTTCCCTCACAGATGTGCAAGTTACCCATGCCATGTGCACTGACACACCCCCATACCATGACAGATGCTGGATTTTGGACCTGATGCTGATAACAGCTTGGATGGTCCTTTTCCTCTTTGGTCCGGAGAACACGACGGCTGTTTTGTCCAAAAACTATTGGACTTGTCGGACCACAAAACACAATTCCATTGTGCTACTGTCCATCTCAGATGAGACCGAGCCCAGAGAAGTCGGCGGTGCTTCTGGACAGTGTTGATGTATGGCTTCTGTTCTGCATAGTAAAGCCTTAACTTGCATCTGTGGATGCAGCGGCAAATGGTGTTGACTTACAAAGGTTTACCA
This sequence comes from Ictalurus punctatus, assembly GCF_001660625.3. Taxonomy (NCBI): domain Eukaryota; kingdom Metazoa; phylum Chordata; class Actinopteri; order Siluriformes; family Ictaluridae; genus Ictalurus; species Ictalurus punctatus. The sequence continues at coordinate 18,802,582 of NC_030424.2, read as the reverse complement.
AAGTATTCCCGAGCCCATGTCAGGATATTCATTACAGACTCATGACGGCTTTCAAGATAGTGACTTCTGAGGGATCGGAGATCACGTGCATTCAGAACTGGTTTTCGGTCTTGCCCTTTACGCACCGAGATTTGACCGGATTCCTTGAATCTTTTAAATATTGTGCAATGCAGAAGGTGAAATTTACAAAATCCTATCGATTTGCATTTGGGGAATGTTGTTCTCAGTGTTGGCTATTCGCTGACGTATCTGTTGGCAGATTGATAAGCCTCGACCAATCCTTGATCTTAAAGGACTAGACCTTTTTTTAGAGGCTCCTTATATACTATGATTAGATGATTGCCTAACCTGTTTCACATCACCTTCTTATTTCAACTTGTCACATCGCTATTAGCCCTAAAATTGGAACATGCTGTATGCATCAATTTCAAAATAAACATTTATCTTCAAAAAACTATGCAGTTGATAAGGTAAAACATCAAATTGTTTTATTACCATTTTCCATACTGTCCCAACTTTTTAGGAATTGAGGTTGTTTTAAATCATTCTATAAAGACATATTAGCCTTTTGTTAGTGAATGTTGTCACTAATTGGCTTCCTGAAACTAAAGATGGGGTCAACAAGGTGGACAGTTTTACACTGCTGTATTACTTGTCCTGCTTTAATGCGATCTAAATTTGCTACAATCTTTAAATGATTCTACTTGCACTGTTTTTCACTTTAGTTTTAAAAGCTCTGTTTTTAAGATTTAAATGTGTTATAATTATATTTGTTATTATTATACAAACCTACAGCATTCACAAAGATGATTTTTAACTGAGATTTGTTCATCTTCATTTCCTATTGAAATGTTTGTAACCTTCTCTATTTGGACAGTATTTCATTCTCATTTTATATTTATTAAGGAGAATAGCTAGACATGCTGCAAACATTTGTATTATTGAGTTAACACGATAGTCAAGAGGCAGGCAGGCTTTATCATTGGATCTGAAAGCAGCAGACACATGAACTGACCTCAATAGTGATCAAGATTACAATCATCCACTCCAGTCGGAGACTGTGCTTTTCACCAAGGTGATTCCTCATCAGGTCTGTCAGTTCAGTGCAGTGCTGCAGCTTCTCATTCACAACCTACACAACACCACAGGAATGCATTAGGACCACCACTGTTTTATACAAGTCATACAGTCAACTACAGAATTATTGGCCACAACCATTTCTGTGCTGACTTGGCTGTTATGTCTGGGGTCATTTTCATATTAAAAGATTCATCTACATATCCTAACTTTCTGGCAGAGACAACTAAGCTTGGGGCCAAAATATTCTGGTATGTAGTGAAATTCAACAACCAGTGGATGTCTAGCCTCAAAACAGCCAACAAAGCATCAGTGATCCATCACCATATTTTACAGTGGGCACACTGTCCCCCCACCCCTCCCCAGTTCATTACCCAAACATGCAGATGGCCAAAAATAAACAACAATAAATAGCCTGCACTTATATAGCGCTTTTTTAACCTTAGCAGTTCTACAAAGCACTTTACACTGGTTCTCATTCACCTATTCACACACACACACACCCCAATGGTAGCAGTTGCAAGGCGCTAGCTTGCCATTGGGAGCAACTTGAGGTTCAGTGTCTTGCCCGAGGACACTTGCCCGAGGCATGTGGAGTCATGTGGGCCGGGAATCGAACCGCCAAACCTACGATTAGTGGACAACCCGCTCTACCAACTGAGCCACAAATGTTCATGTTCATGTTCATATCAAGTTATAGAGGATAAATAGAAGGTGACTATCACACTCTGTCTTCCTGATATAGTTATAGAAGACGTAGTAGAAACCGAATAAGGCTATAAGATTTTCTCTGTGTGTTTATTGAGTACAAACCAAAGACTGATAACACAGACGGGATTATTTAATATCATTACCTTGACCCTACGGTTGATACTGAGAAACTGACATGTTTTGTCATACAGTTGCTCCAGGTCCTCTCTGTCCCAGTAGAAATCAGGAGTGATGAGAAGATCTGAACTGAGGTTAATGCAGTGCCTGTAAAATGACATGATTAAAACATGAATTAACTTTGAAAATTTGATATCCAGGTTTTGTTATTCTACAGGTGACTTCTCACCTCAGAGCAAACAGTTCTCCTATTTTCTGCAAGACCTCTGCCCTGGACAGTTTGACTGACTTCCCAGACTTTAGTGTCTGTTGGGAGAGTATATGACTGTCTTTGAAATGTGACTGTACAATATGCATTATGTTTATTAAATGATTTATATTTATAATTCCTATGCAACAGATTCTAAATGTGCTATGTGTCTTATTATTTCCATAATAAATAAAACACGTGACATTCCAAAAAAAAAAACAAAAAAAAAAACTGTCCTATTCCATATATTAATGCTTCTCTTCAAATGGATGTATGGTACAGATTTCATCATGTAGTTACAAGCAGTTTCAGATGCTGTTATGTATAAATGTACACTAAATAAGTGGGGCTACCTCTGGAATTGGCTGAATAGATTCAACAAAGTTATCCAGAGACATCTCCCATATCGCCAGCTTAACTGTGATAAAATCATTTTAAACGTATGAATAAAAGGCTAATGTTAGGAAGAAAAAATTCTTCAAGACATGTGTAACAGCAGGAATAAATCTCCTGCCCACCTGAGAGAGACAGAGCATTAGAAAATGCAAATTTCTCCAGAAGGACTTGTTCATAGTCCATGTCGCTATTAAATATGAAGTTTCCCCGATGGAGCTTTGTATTTCCCCTAAGTAAGTAAACAAAAAACATATGTCCCATTAGACACTGCAAAAATATACTGCCACGATATGTGATATACAGAGGAATGTATGTAAAAGTCACACGTCATGACATACTCTTCTATTGAGTAATTGATCTCTTCATTTTCCCAGTGGACCAAAGCCACTTCATACGGCTGAATCTCATGTTGCTCCAATATCCGCATCACTTTCTTTAACTGTAAATCAAAATTGTATGGATACACAGAAACACACATAAGCAACAGGGAGCTGTTGAGATGTATTTCACAAGTGTGGAAGTTAGATCTATTCTAAACCACACCAAAAAAACATACTGAGACAGGAAACACGGAAAGCTTTTACTCACAGTTTCTACATCAACATTCCAGAAAACCACTGAGCCTTCCCTATTGAAGAAAAACTCTTTTTAGTGTTAAACAGGAGTGGACAAGTTTATCTGCAAAGGGCAGGTGTGTCTGCAGGCATTCATTTCAACCGAGCAGAAGCCGTACCGCTTATATCGACTACTTAAACAGGTGGAATCAGGTGTAGTTCCTGCTTGGCTGGAAAGAAAACCTGAATCTACACCAAACCTTTGCAGGTAAGACGGGACATCCCTGGTTTAGAACTGAATTATGAGAAAAGAGCGGCGATGTGAAGAGAACACGCATTTCAGCGTACCTGAAGAAAAACATCATGGCAGAATCATCTGGTTTTGATGCCATTTCTGTTCCAATCACCAGAACATTAGCTGCATCTAAACATAAAAAGAGAATGACAATGTTAAGAAATAACTTACAGATCAGTCATGTTTATGCATGAATGTGTGTGAAAACACTGATTATAGCATTACCATTAAAACAGTTAAACATCCAAAGGAAAAATAGAAGAAGCAAGTGATGCTACACTTCAACCAACCTCTGGGCAAGTCTCTTATTTCAAAAAAGCCATTAGCTATTAGGTCATGGCAGAGAGTAGGTAGGTGGTATTGTTCAGCTGTTGCATAGGCGATACATTGCATCATATCCTGTTAAGAAAAAAATCAGGTCAGCCAATGCATAATGAGTTCCTTTAATTATTATTATTATTTACAATTTTAGTCATTTTAATCTGAAAGAGGTATGAGGGAATAGAGAACAGTTTTCCTAAACGTTAGCTCTAGATTTATTCCCACTAGCTCAAAATAAACAACTTGCCTCTTCTGGGGCTGGCAGATTGGCTCTGGATGGCTGCTTAGTCCTTGGTCCCTTTAATGTTTTTTTGCCAGGCATGCCCGCTTGCTTCAGCACAGATTTGGTGGTTCCACTGGTGGATTGAAATGTTCTGTGTATATTCCATGTTTTGAGTACCATGCCATGTTTTGGGTTAAAAACGAGTCTTCGCATTCCATAAGACCAGGCATCGCTGAATGTGATGATGGGATTGTTCTTGCAGTGTGTGTGAAGTTTGTGAGATGAGGCGCTGCAGGACAGCATATTTGGTAGACAGCAGCTGAGCCCTGAGCCTGGACATTTCTCCAGCCTTAGTGCTCTTCCAGAGACTAATCTGGAGTAAAGTGTCCTCTCCAAAGGCTGATACAGTCTCCAGGATGTCAAAGCTGTCAGAGACCTAGCTAGCATACCTAGCTACCTGTGTAAATAAACATTATGATTGCATCATTAAGTCTTCTAGCAGTAATAGTACCATTTAACGCTATATGTTTTTCAACCTACTGACCTTGACAGTAATCAGCTAGCTAGCTGTCAAAGTCCTTCATAATTATATAACTACCGAACTTTATGTTAAACTATGTCTCTTACTGTTTTTGCATTAAAACCGGGTACAGTGATGGTCTGCAGAACAAACAGTATGTAGTAACGTTAGCTGACAGTATTATAATCAGGGCAGCTAGCTAGCGTTAGCTGAACTTCAGTCTCCTCTGTACAGTAATACACTAAATCAGCTTCAATTCAGTACATACCATGTGCGCTCTTGCAGAAGACAGAATAAGTAACGGTCATATCTGAATTGACCTAACGAGATACTTTCTCCGTGCACAATTCAGACTCTGACATTTTTAGATAAAGTTTGTTTTGTAGAAATGAATAGAGATGGCACTTCCGGTATTGCTTACGTCACCCAATATGTTACACCACGTGGAAGTTCATAAGCCCCGCCCACTAAGAGACTGTGTCCTAAACGCAGATGTGCAGGTTTAATGCATGGGTTGCTTCTCATTTCTTAAACTGCACTTCTCCTTGCGAGGAAATGGTGCAAGAAAAGTAAACGAGGACAAATATAGAAGCCTTCTGTTGCTGAAGCGTCTCTTTAAAATTACTTGAGTGAGTTCAATAACTGATGACATTCATTGAATTCAACAACCTTACCAACAGTAATCAAAAAGATAAATTTAGCATTTTTTGGAATCAGTTATTGTAAAGGGGGGGGCGGTTAGTGGAGGATAATTTACTGGAGGCCTACGTCACGCACTACAACAAATATTACTTCCGCATAGGAAGCACCTGTGGCTGCGTCCGAAACCGCATAATTACCTACTACATAGTAGGCGAAAAGCAGTACGGCAGAAGGGAAGTATGTCCGAATTCTCAGTAGGCGAGAAATGCCCGGTGAGCTTTTACAGTATGCAACCGATGGATACTACGCGAGTCAAACAATCCCATAATGCAACGGGCATGATGTGGACGAGCTCTGGTGTTTAACAATACCCGAATAAATTGTTAACTTGTTTAAGATTTTTGTGTTTATTATGACGTCGAAGGTCACATGACAATGCTAACATGGCGGATGTAGTATGTCCGGGATTGTATTCATACTACACACACGCATACTGATTAGTACGTGCTGTTTCCATGGTAATACAGTACGCGATTTCGGACGCAGACTTGTCTCCTCTCTCCTTGATTCCTCTGAGTGCACGTTAAGAATCAGTTTTAGGAAGCACCTGTGTGTTTTTAAACCACACATTACCTCAGTATATATTAAACAAATACTAGTACTCATTTCTGATCCTGTCCAACCACGTTTTAAGTCGCAATACATTAGAAAACGTTAACACGTTATAAAAAGTTGCAAATGGACCTTTAGAAAACTTTGAGAACATTGAATGTCCTGGTCAGCACATGCTAATTCCTCAGCGGTAGTAGCAAACTTTCAATTCAACGAATCATATCGGCTAATTTATCATTATTGTACTTTTTCTGGTTGTAATCTGTCGTTACGTCGTTTTGCACTGATTGCGTATGTTTGTAAAGCGGTTGAACAACGCTTTTTTGTTGTTCTGCAGAGACACCAGTCTCATTTTCTATGATATTGTGTTGTCAGGAGCAGCAGCGCCCCTATCGGTGGACCCAAATGTTGGTGTGTTGCTTAGGGACAAAAAGCGAAACATTGCGGCATTTCTGTTCAGGACATTCACAGTCGAGAGGGGAAACGTTATTTTAACAAATCAGGTAAACCGGTTGAACAACGCCTTTTTGTTGTTCTGCAGAGACACCAGTCTCATTTTCTATGATATTGTGTTGTCAGGAGCAGCAGCGCCCCTATCGGTGGACCCAAATGTTGGTGTGTTGCTTAGGGACAAAAAGCGAAACATTGCGGCATTTCTGTTCAGGACATTCACAGTCGAGAGGGGAAAACGTGCACAGAAAAAAAGACACAAAGTTGGTAAGGATAAAAAAGCGCTTGGTTAAAGTTTTCCTGTCGTTTTATTTATATATATATATATATATATATATATATATATATATATATATATATATATATATATATATATATAACGGAAACTTGAGCTATAACGTCATAATACAGTTAATTTTGCATAACTATATTTGTTGATCCAAGGAAAAATCCAGCTGCTTCCTTTTGAAACCAACAGAAATGATTAACAACTCTTCGTTGTAGATTATATTTTCATTGTAGATTATATTTAATACACAGCATTTACAAGTTGAAGTTCAATGTAGAGATAATCCAGTGGTCCTCAACCTTGGGGTCATAGTCCCATGTGGGGGATGTGGAGTTGCCTGAGTTGTGGGGTCGCAGGGGATTTGTTTAATTTCTCTAGCCATTTTGGAGTACCTCTTCTGCCCATGTAATTGTGTCCACCTACTCAAGTCCTTAAAATGGTGTCACTGGTTAAAAAGTTAGAGAAACCCTGAGGTTTTTCTGTGCTCATAACATTAACAGATCAGCACATTTTATCGTTGCAATGGAGGATTCAGTAATGCAGCAGCACCTGCACCACTACAAACAGGCCACAGAGTCTGCTCGAGAGGAGCTCGCAGCCCTCCAGGCCAAATATCAAACTATCCACTTAAAGGTATGATATCTTAAAGCTTAAGTTAAAGGATCAAGTCTAATTTAAACATATCCTTCATGCAAACTTTGTTTTAACTCATCAGCTGGTGGATTGTCAGTCCAAGCTTTCCTCTCAGGAAACTACTTTGAAAGACCTGAGAGAGGCAAGTGACCGGCACAAAGAGACTGAGGCCAGACAGGCATCTCTCATCAATTCCCTCAGAGAACACATTCACAACACAGAACAAGAAATGATGTCTATTGCCTCCTCTAAAAACATTACAGATATGAAATTACTAGCACTTACCAAGGAGAATGAAGATTTGAAGGAAAGAGCATTACAAATGGAGATTCAGTCCAAGTGAGTTTTGGTTATTCATCTCTGTTGATAAATTCTATCTGCATTCCTTTATACACATGGAAAATGTATATAAAGTTTGAATGTTTTATTTCTAGGGAGTATCTTAAAGAATGGAACAAAACAAAGCAAGAGGCAAACGATTTGCAGAGGAAGTATGAGGACTTTTTATCCAGACTAGCCAGCAAGCTGTCTGTTGATTTGGCTGGGAATGATAAACCCATGGAGACTGTTGTCTCTTTGGTGAGTTGATGATGAGCTCTGCGTTCAACATGAAGTTTTAAATGTCTCCATGTCCCTGAAACTTATTCGCATTTTTAGGTGGAATTGTGCTGCATGGAGAGAGATAGACAGAAGACACAGATATGTGCACTAGAGGAAAGTGCGAAATCTCATGACGTGGAGAGTAAAGCCAGCAGGGAAACAATTAGAAGACTAGTGGCCGACGTGGACCATGAGCAGAAAGTCTCAGCTATCCGAGCAAGTGAGCTGAACTCTATTAGACAGGTATAGTCCTGTCCATTTATCTGGCATTTCGCAGAAATGTAACAATTAAGATGCGTATAAATGCTTTTTATTGGCATGTGCAGATCCATGTTGTTTTCCTACACTGCATTGTGTCTCTCAGGAACTTGATTGCATTCTGCTAAAGAAACAGGGCTTGGAAGTAGACAATAAGAGCCTGAGGAGCAAGCTGCAGGAAAGTGAACTTGCTCTGGTTGCTGCTAGGGACGAGTGTAGGCCTTATGAGAAGCGTTCTCAGGATCTGGAGCAAAGACTCCTTAGGAGCCAAAACGAGGCACAGGCACTACACAGTCGCATGGAGTCTTTTTTGAAAGAAGTGCAAGTTATGCTTGGAAATGAGCCTGCCATTTCTCTGCCTAAAGAAGAACATGTTCTGGAGAGACTCAGAGAAGTCTGCAGAAGAGAGAAGAGCAGCACTGAGGTGGTGTTAACACAGCAGACAAAAAACATATATATTAAATATTACAGACATAAAATATTTTATTATTTCTTATGGCTTACTGGTCTGGCTTTGGTTCCATTTTTACATAAAAACAGTTCACTATGGTATTCTATTCACATGCTAATACTGTTTGTGTATGCTACAGTCTGTTACAGAGATGGAGTCCAGACTGGCTGCACTGTTACAGGAACTTGGCAGGCAGTCAGAGCTGCGCAGAGCAGCAGAACAAAGGGAGCAGCAGCTCCAGAACAAGATGCAAACACTGGAGTCAGAGCTGTTCACCGCAGGAGTGAGCAAAGATGAGCAGAGTCATGACAAACAACAAGTGAGCGCACAACACTCTTAACACCACTCTGCATCTTTCCACTTCAGTGGTTGTATTTCTTGCCAATTTAAATCAGGGCTGTCTTCTTATACTTCAATACACTGAACTTATTTGTTAGGTTTTCTATTTTTCATGCAGTACTTGCAATTTCTGGAGCATCTTTCAGAGAAAATGAGAATTGAGCACATAACCACAGATCTGGGCTTTGACATGCGACTTGAGGCCATACTGATACGTGCAGAACAACTGACGAGACAGGAGGGAACAGCTTTAGTGGAAACCAAGAGTCTGGTTTACAATCTTCAAAAAAAGGTTTGAAAGTGTTGGTTACATCTACAAAAACATTTAACTGTAGCTGGTATAAGATTGACAGTGACTGAAGAATAATGAAGAATGTAGAATATGTGGCTTCTATACTTCTTCCTGATGCATGTCAGATATTTGTGTTTATATGCATTATACTATACCTTACAACTATATTACAGTATACTGTACAGTATACAGTATATCTTATAGAGCCATGAGACATAGGTTCCTCCACTGATTTGCCTAATTTGACACAGTCTTTATTACTGTGTTCTATTCTCGGCTGTTTTGGGTGCAGTTCAAGGAGCAGAAGCAGCGCCTAGAGAGTAAGGAACTGCACATGGATCTGCTACGTAGGAAGGTGGCCCAGCTGGATGAAGAGAAGAGGAGTCGTTCAGCTCTGGCTGTGGAGAGGGATGATGTTACACTGGCCAGCAGGAAGCTGCAGAAGAAGGTGGAGCGGCTTCAGGCTGAGCTTAATGCCATGCGGCTCTCTACCACTGACCTGAAGGCCCAGCTCTCACACACCAATGAGCTCAAGGTAGAGGGGAAGAGAGCTCTGGCTCATATGCCAAGAAGAGGCAGAGTGTCTTAATCATGTTTAAATGGAGATCAATAACTATGAATTAAAAATGTGTATATAGTAATGGACATACTGCTGTGAAATATAATTTAAGGTTGAATATGTTAAGTGCCAAGTGAATGTAAAAGACTAAATTATCCTTTGCCACATAATTTCAATCCTAACATATATAAACATAAAAAATAAAATCTTATAGTAGGGTTCCCAAGTAGGGCAACAGCATTCATTCCATTATCTAGAGATTGCAAGTTCCAATCCCATTGATGCCATGGCCATCTGTGGCCGGGAGTCCTAGAGCGCAAAACTGGCCAGGCCATTCTCCCTTGTCAATCATAATGACCCTAGCCAATCATGGGTGTCTACGAGCTCATGTATGCAGAAGAGGGTAGATAGCGCTTTCCTCCAACTGTGTTACACTGCCTTGTGACAAAGCATATGCAGCAGTTCAAAAAGATGTGGTTGGCTGGTTTCACGTGTCTCGGAAGAAGCATGTGATACACGCCACCCTCCCTGGTTGGTAGCTGTCGTATGGGAGACCTGACTGGTGGGTGGGAATTGGCCAAGACTAAGTTACAATACCTTAGGCATTGCTTTGTTTGGTGCAATAAGATCAGAGTGATGGAACAGAACAGAACCATTGAAGATCAGACTAAAAGTCTGGGAAAACTGGAGAAGAACAAAGTGAAAGTGGAGAGGAGACTTGCAACAGCAAAGACGGAGCTCCAGAATGAGGCACACAGAGCCAGGGATGAACTACAGCAAGCACAGAGACTGCTCCACAGTCAGGCCAGTGCCATGGCAGAGCTCGCTCACAGAGAGAAGAAGGTAGTGAATAGTAACTATTACTCAGAGTCTGAATGAGTCTGCATTCTGTATGAACTCAAGATGTATCCCATCTTCTTTCATTATTAAATGACCTTGCTTGCCTTTTTTTGTGTTACAGCTGATGGATTTCTGTACTGTCATCGCTCAGATGTTAGGGGTGAACATGTCAGGCTCCGTTCCCAGCTGTGAGGTTATCAAGAGGCTGGAGGTTCTTATTCATTCAGGTTATCACTTTCCCCTGGCCAACCAATGTGTAGTGCCACATCATCAGCACCACATGGCACTGACCACAGATGCCCCTTCATGCTCCATCATTACAGCAGCCTCTCCAGGGCCTGAAGTACCAGTGCAGCCTCCATTGCCCACTACAACTACAACCTGAGCAACATTGCAGCAATCATGTATAGTATTTACCACATGCTGCAGTAGGTATGATTTAAGAACACTTGTAATTAACCAGGTTAAATGTGGTGCACATTGTAAATGAATAAATTAAAATATTGTTCTGCCGATTCAATTATTTTAATAAAAGATTATTATTCTTCCATTGTGATATTTGCATACACAGCAAAATCACAGTGTTGATTTAACACCCACAGTGTTGAATTTACACGCTACAGTGTTTATATAAGTCCATGGGACTCAAATAAACACTCTGGGTGTTAATTCAACACTAGGGATTTTACTGTGTATCGTACATCAGTGGTTTCAAAGTGGGGGCCGCCAGGGGGGCCCTCAACAATTTAGTGTGCCCATCCCTCCCACTAGTATGTTTTCTCTTTCTTACTCTCAGACAACCACACAGACATGTCAAATGTAATTATTAATAAAAATGGGGGATATATTCAGAAGTGTGCATTTTTAATGTGTTTTAAAGACATCTTGCAAAAGGGGGCCCTCGGTCAAATGATAATGCCATTTGGGGGGGCCTTGCCCTGGAAAAGTTTGGGAACCCCTGTCATACATGATATAAATGACTTCTTTGTTTTATAGTTAAAAACTAACTCAGTGTTTTACTATAACCAGGCTTAACAAGGGAACTCTTAATATAGTTTCATATTTGGTTGTATGTTGTTGGATTATTACCAAAAAAAAATCCACTCATAAATCCATATTATGTGTATACTCTCTGTATTTTGAACACAAAATCCTCTTGAGTCTGAGCAAACTGTACAATGATCAATATATTATTAGTGATCCACAGAATACTGTATATTCATGACGACTTGATTATTAAAGCAAGTTAGTTATAATTATAATCAGTCTTTAACAATGACAAATCCAATAAATCAAAATATTTAAAGCAAAAAGATTACATGCCAAAAATACATATAAAAATAGTTCCCATATATAGCTCTTTAAAATGTTTTACAACTCATTTGTTATAAGGAAAGCAGTTTATATTCTTTGCATTAAATCAAATGTCAATACTTTCCATGATTAAACAAACAAAACTAAATAATAATAATATATACCTTCAGTAGTATTTCCATTTAAAATCCAGTGCTGTCCAGTCAAAATAAATTTGTGTATATATTTCTCCTTTTGTAATTTGGAAGCACTATCTGTACCACCAACAACCACCTGTCCTACAGCATATTAATTTTCAGTGCAAAGAGTTTTTTTTCCAAACATCCACACAAGACATGAGTAAACGTAGCAGCTCTATTTAGCTATACAAAGACAAAAACATGATCAGCTTCGGATGCTAATCAAGTGGTCCCAGTCAGAGTAAAATCTTTTGAGATCTCATTACTGAAATCTGTCTAATGTAAAAACTAAGCTCACATAGGAGGAGGCCCATTTGTGTAGCTGAGCATAGGATGGAAGGAGTGGGCGAAGTTGTTAGACTGGGAGCAACTGTAGTCCTCCTCAGACATAGGCACCAGACAGGCCACGGTCAGCAACAGCAGCAATAGCAGCTGCACAGGCAGCGAGACCCAAAGGACTCGTCGGAGGAAAGTTCTACACCAGGAGGGCAACTCCTCCTCCTCAGAATGGGAGGAATCGGATCCAGCGACGCTGAGAGACCTGCTCACACAAGGGACACAACAAATCAGGCAGACACATTCAAGTGCAACAGTTATTATATAGGCTGGGCTAACTGTAGAGCCTTGCTACTCCTTTGCTACATCTCCTTTGCTACTTCAGAAGTGGTCTTCTGAATAAAATGCATATATAATACTCTGTGTTTTTCAGGGATTTCCTCTGCATTTACATGTACTTGCCTGATTAAATATCATGCACCCTGAGATAGAATACATTACTGTCTTTCTATATCACAAAATAATATCATCGCATTTTCAGAAAAAGGTTTAGCTGCTCAAGCCAGACAAAGACAGGATAAGTCTGAAGAAAACGCAAGGCTTTTATTTAGCAATAAAAAGGACATTTAAAAAAAGCGTTTGTCTTTCACATTCTGTTACTGTTAGATCTATCACAATGCATGCCAAGAAGAAAGATTGCTGTCCAGCAGTTGTTCTGGGAAAGCAGCTGCAGTGCCACATGTAGGTTTCTTTTGGAAGATCAGCTTTCACTGCAAGAATTTACACCATACAGTATCAGATTAAAGCTAGCAGTATAATAAACATGTTAGAAATCCTAAATAAATCATTCTACATCTATTTGCAGATATTAAAGAAAAGGTATTTATCGAATATCAAGATTTTGAACATAGTATTCACTTTTTATGTTATACAGTTCAAAGAAAAGTGTTGACTATATAGTTTGTGTCATTTATAAATCTACATTTTGGTTGTGACTCATAATGGCACTTTGCAAGAGCAGCTTTTGAGGTGCCACTCTCCCTGAGCCTATATCCAGTTCTATACTGTAATGACTTTGCCACTCTGTAAAGCTTATAATGTCCCCAACGTGCCAAGCTATTCTCTACAAATGGAGAACTGGGAGAATCAAACCACAAATGGCAGATAGGAAGGGGGGAAATGGTGGATTAGTTATTGAGAAGATGTGAGACACAAGAAAGGGAGGAAGAGAATAAGATAGGTTGCTGCCAAGACTTTGTTCATTGCAGACACTTGCTGGCTACAAGGATGATGAAAAAAAAATGCTCAGCAGCAAGTCAATAATATTTTTCAGCCACAGTTTATAAGCAGAAAAATATAACATTGAGATGATACTGGAAGAAACTCATTAAAATGTATAGTACATTTCTCTGGTGCATGTCCTCCTGCATGTCATCTGTCTAAGACTCCTAGCCTAAGCAGTGTCTAGAAGCACAGAAGATGATGGAATCCACTGACATGAGCCTTTAGCTAAGTTCTGTGAGGCACTTAAATAAACAAAAGTCATCTGACTGGCCTGAGTGGCCTGACACTAGTCACAGGCACAGGGTTTAGTAAATGTTGAGATCAACCCAGCAGATGACAATGTCTACAATCAGGCCATGGGTTGAGTTCCATTATCTTCCAGGTGTTCTAGAAACCAGGAGACAGGTACCTGTAGTGTGGACTGCTCACAGAGGGTCCAGGCTGTGACAGACTACTTTTGCCCCGTTTCTGTTTGCAATGAACAGGGGGTAAAAGAAAGAAAGAATGTTTCAGTCCAGGCAAATAAAGATAAAGCTACTGATGAAAGAAACCCAAAGAAGACCAGGAACTCAAATGAGAGGGTGACAGGAATTTTCTGAAAGCAAAGAAACTGGTTCATCAAAAAACATCATAGCAGAAAACCCTAAACTACTGAAAGAGACATGAAATACTGGTACTTTTATGTAGAATTCAGATTTAGAATGTGTTTCATATACTGTACAGAACTACAGATTTGTGTTTTAATATTACTGAACCAGTGTTCTTTGAGCATTACTGCATGGGAGTGTAGAAGGTTCATGAATACAAAGAAATGTGTTGGAAGAACTAAACAAGAACACGGGGTTGTAAAAACAGAATCACATCTTAAATGCTGAATTGGTTTAGATGTGAAGGAAAAAGGTAGGGTCTGAATCTGGAGGGACTCTGATACTGCACAGATGTACTGAGGTGTCAAGCATGTCTAGTGGCAACGCTCTAGGGACATCAGTGACAAATAAAAATCTATTGCCTTAATGCGATAATCGCTTTCATCCTTGCATAGCCCCACAGAAAGTTAGGATGGTTTGTTACCGATCGGTGGCGACTGGGAGTGCTTCGTCCAGACACAGGACTCAAGGAACCAGATGTGTCCAGTTCATCAGCAGATGACCAAGATGACAGATCCTGACAGAAAGAAAATATATGGGGCAATGAATCAATTTATGGTGACCAATTTATACCTAAACCTTGATTAAAAAACAGCAAGAAAGGCAGCCTTTTGGAAGATGGCTGCTAGTCTGTATTAAAATTCTCATACCCAAGACCACAGCTGTATACATGGTTTACTAAGGGATAAATCCCAAATTAAAGGAATAGTTCACACAAAAATGAAGATTCTGTCATCAATTACTCACCCTCGTGTTGTTCCAAACCCATAAGACTTTCATACATCTTCGGAACACAAAGACATTTTTAATGAAACCTAGGAGATTTTTGTCCCTCCATTTACAGTCCAGTAACCAAAACTTTCAAGCTCCAAAAAGTTCTTAAAGGCATTGTAAAAGTAACTCATGTGACTCCAGTGGTTTAATCACAATTTTACGAAGCGATATGAATTATTTGTGTGCACAAAAAACCTCAAATTAAGCCTTTATTAACAAAATATCTTCACTGCCGCATAGTTCCCTGACTGTAAACAGAGGGACAGAAATCTCCCAGGTTTCGTTAAAAATGTCTTCATTTGTGTTCCGAAGATGAACGAAAGTCTTATGGGTTTGGAACGACATGAGGGTGAGTAATTGATGGCAGAATATTCATTTTTGGGTGAACTATCCCTTTAATTTGCACAGCAGCTGAGTAAACATGTAAAACAAAAATACATGTTAACTTTGAGCCGCAATTGGTAGTAATATGTGCATTACGAAAACACTGCAACATAAGGCACTGTATTATTCCAATTTTCGCTAATGTAACTGAAGTACTGACCTGCTGACTGCTGGTGATGTCCAGAGTTTTATCCAGCTCTCTGATGTCTCGTGTCACCTCTTTCAATAGCATCTTGAGCCGGTTGCCAATGACATGGACCTTCTCCTTGGCTTCCAGGCACTCACTGCCCTCTGAGTGGACTAATAGCTGCAGAGACATGTCCTGCAATGACGCCACCTTCAGCTGAGAGTCAAGCAGTTCCCGACGGATTTGCTGGTAGGACAAAGCAAAAAGAGATTCACTACTAGTTATAGATTTACATACTGGGCACTCAAATATTAATAAACCATGCAGTACCGAGAGAGTTTTATGATGTTCATGCAGAGTGTCAGTGTCTTGATTGTGGTCGATGGGGACAATCTCATTTCTCCTGCGGTCAATATTCTCTAGCCACAGCAAAAGACCATGACTCATTTCATGGAAGTCCTGTAGGACAAAGGTTTATGGTCTATTTCATTGATAGAATCAAACTCATTCAAAATAACTAAATCGCACCTACTAAACCCACATTTAATGTTAATTGTTTACTCTAATAGGAGTTGGCAGACTTGCCTGGCACTGCATTAGTGCATCTTGGAGAGAACTCCTCCATTCGTCTAGAGAGCCAGTTAGCCGCTCCCATCGGTTATTCATTTCCTTCAGTCGGCCCTGCAGCTCCTGAGAATCTTTACTGTCTGACTGTACAAACTCAGAACTGCAAAGATTTATGGACAGCACTATGGCCTTCCGCTTGTCTAGAGCCTTCTGTAGTTCCTGCAGAGTAAATTGAGACTATTACAGAAGATATTTTGGAATATATAAAAGAGAGAAAGGTGACATGGACCATGGTTTTATCGCAGCCAGTTTGGGCAGTTTGGGATGGCTGACCTTGAGCTTCTTGATGCGCAGTTCAATGGCGTGGATATCAGTGCTAGCATCTAGCCTCCGCTGCTGCTCCAACTCCTCTTCAGCCTGGTCCAGCCAGGTCCATATGCTGTTAAGGTCTGAGTTAAATTGTTGCCACTGCTGCAGATTCTGTTTCATGCGTAGCTCTTTATTAAGAGCCTGTGCCTGCAGCAGTTCCCAGCGCTCAATTACCCCTATAGGGCAGAGGCAGAAAGGAACAGTATTGCAAAAACCCCTGAGTAACAAATGTACATATATAAATATGTGTCACAGCAATCGCACTGCACAACAAACAGCTATATGTCAAATAATCTAATATTAACTGATACAGTGTGAGACTTGAGTATGAGTACCGGAGGTCTGTGATTCTGAGCTGTTGGGGTTCACAAATCCTCCCAGCTTGTGTTCTTCCTCCTTCAGCTCACAGCCGACTTTCTTCACCGTGTCAATACTGTCACGACACTCCCCAAGCAACCGCATCTGCCAAAGCCAGAGACAACTTTTCGGTCAAAGGATACAGAGTAAAGTTTACAATAGATTTTAGTAACAGAGTCACTCAGTAATGTAAATCATTTTATACTGCAATCATTTCGCTGCGACTCCATCCACTAGACTCTACTTCAGCTTCTAGAGAACCCATGTCTCTAAAGGACTTACATAGCCCATATAGGAGGCATCCAGCTCAGGGCCAGTAGGTGTGCGGCTGCGGATGATGTTCTCAGTTTGCTGGAGGCGGAAGTGGCTGGTGTCGAGGGCCTTCGCAAGCTGCCGGAAATGAGTCTCAAGTGAGGCTGTCTCCCCTGCAGATGTGCAAAGCGGTTACCATCAAAGTCCAAAAGGTATCTGAGCTTGTACTGGCACGAAAGCCGAAGCCAAACCATAGACGAAAACTACCATTGCTGTATGCCATGCTTTGTGATATACATGTCATTTACAGCTAATCTCCACCAGAAAAAAAAAAACCCATTAAAGTTGTATTGGGTTTGGACCAAAGTGTGTTTATGGGCATTGTTCATAACTCTCTACAACCAGCATTCATAAATAAACCAGCTTTCATAAATAAATTGTATATCCACATATTTACTGCTAAGTTTACACAGCTTGAATGATTCGTCCGCTATACGTTCATACACGTTTAGTTGCCGTTGTTAGGGATTGTGAATAATACCCAAGAGTTTAGGAAATACACACAGAAGAAAAAAAAACACCTTCGGCAAACACAAAAAGCATCAATCACATATTTTAATTCTACGTGCGGTAGGTTAAACTCTGAAAATTAACCCACAACAAAATAAGGAAAAGGTGGTTAGAAAGTGTTGCAGCTAATGGCAGCTGTCTGATTGGGTTTGTGAGTAGAAACTGAAAATAATCAAAGTCCCAAGCGGCAGGCTGTGAGTAAATCTCTCATACTGAGTTATGTGCCCCAGCCCGAAAGCATGGCGTGGCCTCTGTTGCCTACCAGAGATGGATCTCAGTGTTTTCTCTGTTAGTTTTGCATATGCCTCTGGGCTCTCTGGGATCACTACATCTGAAAAGAGACATATATAACGCATACAGCAGAGTTTCGACAGTGTGTCTTAAAATTTGACTATAGGGAATTACTGACAGATGGTTTCAATGATTTGACATACATAATATCAGAAATGTACCGGTATGGGTATTACTGCTCAATGTTTTAAACAGATTCAGATGTCAGATTAGGCTTGGGAAGAACACTGGGCTGTTCTATTACTACTTGGGTGTGCTAATTATGAAATCACTGCAACTGTCAGGTCAGTTTCTGTATTTTAAAAATAACACTATGCAGTTGTGATGTAGTTTAAACACTCTTGCTAAAAGGCCTTTATGATCCAGAAGTACATACTGACCGGAGAGTGCAGATGCTGAGCCCTGAAGGTATGTGCCATCCTTGCACTCCTCTCCTAGTTCTGAGGATCTGGTGACGCTCTCTAGGCCACGACTCAGATCATAGTCATGGTCCCATTCCAGGGGGATGGAGTCAACACTAGCTGGAGTGTCTCGTCCTGACCGCTCAGTCCGAAGTGGGACTGCTAGAGAGGCAGATCGGCTTGAGGAGGGCAGCGGAGAGAGTTGACTGTCACCTAAATGCTCACTCCATGGAAGGCTGGATGCATCGGCTACCTCGTCTAAGTCGAATTCTCGGTCCGAGTAGGAAATATCATCATCTGTAAACTGCAGAAACACAGGACTTACATTATGCTAAAATCTCATCCAGTGGAAACAGCTGACAGTGAAAGGACAAATTATATAAGTACAATAAATATCTACACCTGTAATTATCTTAGAAGGACTAGTTTATAAAAAATTTAAAAAGCATTTACCTGTACAGGTAGACGGATGAGTTTCTTGTAGTAGCGTTCCACGCGTCCAAAAACCTCCTGGCAGTAGCGCTGTAACTCCTCCAACTCTTCTTCAATAACTGCAGCATCCAGAGGCTCACTCTTCTCTATCAGTGCTTCCCCATGCTGCAAGATGTGCTCAATCTTGGTTGTGTTCAGCGAGATCTCATGCTGGAATGCCTGCATACATGACCAAAGATCAAAGAAAGTAAAGACAACAGAAATATAAAACAAATATATACATATACACATTTATACAGGGTAAAGCAGTAAGTAGTTCATGTTGATATCTCAATGGAGACTCACCCTGAGCTGTTTGATTTTGGCCTGGACATCGCACTCAGAGAAGTGCTCAATGTTAGTTAGTTGGAGGTCCATCTCTGTTAGCCACACCAGTATGCTGTCTCGGGCTGTCTCAAACTCCTCTCTTTGGCTAATAAAGTGCTACAAAGCAAACAGGATACAACCAAATTAAACTATTTAACCAGTTCATTGTAGCTTATAAGATTAAATTTTTAAACATTTTATATTTTGTGTGTTTTTATTACCTTTAAATTTAAGCTTAAGGTTAAGTTTGATTTTACATATTCGATGAATTCGCTATTGTTTTATTTAGACTGATGTGCTACATCGTTTATCTTTGTTTTGCAGTTTGGAACAAGCTAGATTGAACTAGTGAATTTCAGTTCAAATGTTTAACACCATTTTCAACACCATTCCCGCTGGCTAATGGATCTCACGTGATGATCTGGTATGCACAGGATATGCATGAGTTAAATAGCTCTGCAAAAGATATAGTGATCCACTCCAGAAAGGGTTTGGAGTTGGATGATCCTTCGGAGATTTGGCTTTGCTTTGGAGCCATGAAAGCTAGTGTTGATCTCAATCAGAGCTTGTTTTGATTCAGAGTATCATGCATTACAGTATATCTAGTGATTTAATATAAATCAAGACTTTTTTTTTTTTTTACATAAATCATGTCTAAAATTAAACCCTAAACTGTGAGAAAAGGTGCACAAGTGTACAGACCTTGAGCCGGCGCAGGATAGAGGACACTCTTCTCTGCAGGTTATCCCAGCGCTGGTTTCCATCATGTGCCATCTCCCGTAGACGGCAAGCTGCATCTGTGCGATTCTCTCGTGCCAACCGTCTGTATTGTTTATTAATCAGTTCAAGCTGGGTCAGGCTCTCATGCACCTGCCGCTGGAAAGTCTGGAAAGAGTAAGTAATTGGCATAGGGTAATTGTGTGACCTGATCCAATGTAGATTCCTAGAATAATGAAAGCCAAAAAAAAGAAGAAAAAAAAACATTGTAAGAATACAAGTCTCATTTCCTGACCCATACCTCAAATTTCTTCAGCTCCTCCTTGGCCACTGTGTAAAGCACACCAGAAGAGTTTGGTAAAGCAGCTGTCCTTTCAGACATTGCCAACCATTCTTCAAAATGGGAGAAGTCATCCAGAAACTTCTGCCAGAGTCGCCATGTCTCTTCAATCCTGTGAAGAGAACATCATACAAGGAAAGAAAAGGTTATCACCCTGTAACTGTAGATGAATCATTTGTTTAAATTCACCATGGACCCAATGTGGGCCCACATTAAACTCAAAATGATTAAACAATACAATTAATTATATCTTGATCTAATAATCTTACCAAACAACCTAAAACAATTTTTTGCCATTGTAAAATGAAAGTGCTCAGGGCAAGCAGTCTTACCTGAGCTTTCTCTCCATTGACATGGCACAGATGCTCCTCCATCGGCGGTCCAGGCTGCGGGTGGCCTGTTGGATAGAGTCACATTCTGTGTCTGTGGCACAAGCATCACAGTCATGAAGCAGCACCTCACACAGGTTCAACACAGAGGCCACACCTGTGCTGTGCTTCTCTATGTCTCTCTGCAGCTCCTGAAAATGCAAAGTGTATGAGCTGAAGTTATACCATGTTTTACTCAATAGGATGATGGCAAATTATGTGCACATGAAATCAGGTCTAATACGAGCATGTGTAACTATACCTGCTGTAGGTCAAGTTTTCTCTGAATCTCCTGAAAGTCACAGGTGTCGTACACAATAGGACGAGAGAGCTCTGTCTCAATGTGGGCCAGCCAGGAACGCAGGCTGCTCATGTTCTTATCCAGCTGCTGCACAGCTACCAGAGTCTCCCTCAGTTTTTTTGTCCTGGTTATGCACAATAGGATATGAGTCAGACACACGGCATACTCAACACCACTGGAACAGATTAATCCTCCTAATGCACAAGAGTTCTGTATCAGGTAGCACACATACTTTAAATAAAATCATGCTAATAATGAATGATAAGAGAGCACTGTTTTTCTGTTTTGTAGTCTGTGTGGTCTTACCTAGCACCGATGAGGTCGAGTAGGTGCTGCCAGCGATCGCTGACCTTGACGAGTTTGTGTTCAATCTCTGAGGCTTTACTCTCATGGCTAGCTCTGACTAAACGCTCTCCCATCTGCTGGAGCTGCTGCTTATCTTCCTGAGCAGCTGTTAGTTCTTCCTGATAGTCCTGAAGAGACATAGCGAGGGATAAGTCACGCAAACTATATGTGATAATGGCACATATTAGTACTCTTTACTGTACTTCCATCTACCGTACATGCGACTTCAACTGGTTTACCTTTCTGAGTTTCTCAATCATCTCTTCAATGCTGATGTCACCATTCTGGGAGACCTTGTTTTCCATATGTGTGAGCCACTCACACAGCTCTTTGTACTTCTCATTAAAGATGGCCCACTCATTCAGCTTCTCACTCACCTGCTGCCTGCGCAAAGACAACTGCACACAGAGACAAAAATAATACAGGGATTCTTATTATTATGGCATATTATTTGCATATATGTTACTGTAATATATACATACCTATACGGTTGTTGAAAATAAATAAATAAAAAAGTAGATAGCTGCAGATGAGTCAAGATGTAGTAGCAGTTTGTGTAGGAAGAGTAAAAATGTACTGAATTAAGCTCTTGCTGTGATATGAAAAGCTTGCACACATCCTGTGGTCTATAGACACACATACACCGGATGCCACTCAAGCAAACCGACAGGAAGGCCTTCTCTACTGCAAATCTTACTTTCAGTCTCAGAACAAATTACTCTGCATAACTTTTTTAAATAGATAGGGGACCTAAAATGTATTTCAAGAAATTCATTTTCCAGTGATTCCTGCCATATTATGAACAGTTTGAAACTGTCTTTAAACTTGTATTTTAAACTTATAAACTGACAAAGAGTTTCTTGATTGTGAATATACAGTACTGTGCAAAAGTCTTAGGCACATGCAAAGAAATGCAGTAGAGCAAAGACGCCTTCACAAATAATGAAATGAAATGTTTCTCTGTTTAAAAAAATACTATAAAGAGCAGTAAACAGTAATAAATGAAACAAAGGCAATATTTGGTGTGACGACTGCTTTCTTAAAAAAAAAAGTAGTTTCAGGTAGAATCTGTGCAGTTTTATAAGGAAATGAGCTGTGAATTTTAATGAGTATCTTGCAGAACCAGACACTGTTCTTCTGGAGACTTTGACTGTCGCATTGACTGACAATTGCTTCTTAATTTTGCAGCAAAACCCAGCAGCCTTCATTGTGTTTTTTGTCTGAAAAGTGTCTCTTACGTAATATGCTGTTTTCTTTACTGACATACAAACATTTTTCTGTAACATTTAATTTTATGCTGGAAAACTAATGTTTGGAAATCTAATTTTTTTTGTACTGACTTGATAATCTAGAAGTCATAAAATAAATATCTATAACAAAGTTTGTGCTAAAAAAAATAGGGTGCATAAGACTTTTGCACAGTACTGTCAATAATAGACTAAATAGACTTTAATATTAGTATTATATTATATGACTCAAGTGAGGAAGTTTAAGAAGGTTAAGAGCTTTATCAGTCTCTGCCAGTAAATAACTTTAAGTGAGCTTTCAGTATGACGTAAAACATCCAGAAATAAACAGCCTGAAGCTGAGCTCACCCATGATGCAACATCACCACCTAGTGGCAACTTAAATATTTACACAGCTTTGAAAAGTAAGGTAATATACATTTTGAATATAAATAAAATAAATTTCTGACAGCATTTTATTTGTCATATAACCTGTTGGATAATAAAAACATAAAAACAGCACCTGGTGACAGATCTCCTCCCACTGGCGCTGCAGCAGTTCAATGCGTTCCTGCAGCACACACAGGTCTTCGCTGCTAATATAGCTTGAAAGAGATTCTCTCAGCACAGTCAGATGAGCCAAGTCCTCTGTCCAACCATCAAACATACTCTCCAAGTCCTGCATTTAACAGAAGAGCTAATACTATATAAAAAAGTATATGTTTGTCTGTCAGTATTTGAAAAAAAAAAAAACGTGAGAATTTGACAGTTTGGTTTTCCTGTCAATGTCAACATTAATTACATATCAATATATTAACATTACTGTTTCATTAGCACCACCAGTCATTTCCTAGTGTGGCAGTGTTGCAAGTGGTACCTTGCAACGCATCTGTTCAGCCTGCAGCTCCTCATGATGATTTGGTAGAGGCTGAGAGAGCTGACGCTTAAAAGCCCGCAGTTTCTCCTGAGACCCTCCAATGCCTTCCTCACATCTCTGCCAATCCTGCTCCCAGACAGTTGGTTTTTTTTTAGTTAGCCAGTTTCTTTCTGCTCAAGACTTCCACAAATTGTATACCAGAAAACTACTGCATCTGGGACTCAACTAAAAAAAATCTCCCTACAGTGCAATAACACAATAATGTAACAGAGTAACACTATAATGTATTGTCCTGTACCCTGAGTAAGACAGCCAGTTCTCGTTTTTGCTCCTCCAGGCAAATGTTGGCATGTCTCCAGCGCTCCTGAATGCTGAGCAGCTCCTCATGCAGGGATGCCTCTGCCCGACTATCTGCAGAGAGCAAAAGCTGCCTCCCAGCCTCCACTGTCAGAATGTAACTGCCTTGCTGCCTTTGCAGCACCTTCTCTTTCAACTACAGCAAGAACATAAAGCAGGGAATGCCAATCAGAGCACCAATCAGTGTTATTACATTTACAGGGTGAGAAGATTCATAGTTTTTGTTTAATTTTATAGGGTCAGTTTTTGTTTTCCGCAACGTTATATACAAATAAAAGGGTTTCTAACATCCATTACATTATGATTAACTGGGAACGAAGCCCAGGACTAATTACAAGACAGTGAGAAAGCAGTGTGCCACATGAAGCGTGGTGATGGTTACCTGCACAGCATCCAGCATAGCTCGGGCTTGCTGCAGTGGTACTGTAGATTCAGGCTGCAGAGTGTCGCTATGCTGTGAGATCTCTGCCAGCCATTTGCCCAGCTTCTCTAGCATCTCTCTGTAGCGCTGCCACTGGCGAAGGAGGCTGTCTATGATGCCCCTCCGCTGCTGCGTCCGCCTCACCACCCCCTGCCACTGGTTACTTAACAGAGCCAACTTCAGCTTGAACTCATCTCTGCAAACAATATGGTTAGGATACATCATGTATCTCATGTAAAATGTGTACCTGCATATTTGCTCATTAAATCCCTTTAATCAAACATATTTACCTGTCATCCACCTGTCCATGCTCAAGCATATGCTGTCCATCACTGATGATGGAGTGAAGGATCTGCTGTCTACTGAACATCTCTGCCTGAAACAACTACATTACAAAATAAAAATAAAAGGAGTTTTAAATGTTTTTATTTAAACCTTCAAAGATAAATTACTAGAGTCACCATTACTGTGAGTGGCACTTAGCACTTTTTTCTCAAGTATGTACCTTTGTACAACAATAAGCATGGACTGGTGTCATAATATTTATGAATGTAAAAAAAAAAACATTACATGCACATATAAAATTTCTATGAATAATTACACATCTTGTTTATGTCTTTACTAGAACACCTGTACAACTGCTCATTTATGCACTTATCCAATCAGTCAATCATGTGGCAGAAGCACAATGCATGAAATCATGCAGATACTGGTCAGAAGTTACAGTTAATGCTCACATCAAACATCAGAATGGGGAAAAAATGTGACCTCTGTGACATTAACCGTGACATGGTTGTTGGTGCCAGACGAGCTGATCTGAATATTTCAGAAACTGTTGGTCTCCTTTGATTTTCACGCACAACAGTCAGAGTTTATACAGAACGATACGAAAAATAAAAAACATCCTTGTTGAGGCGAGAGATCCCAGAAGAATGACCAGACTGGTCTGAACTGACAGGAAATCTATAGTAACTCAAATAAGCACTCTTTACAACTGTGGTGAGCAGAAAAGCATCTTAGAACACACAACACATCAAACC
The DNA here is from genome assembly GCF_001660625.3 of Ictalurus punctatus. Classification (NCBI taxonomy): domain Eukaryota; kingdom Metazoa; phylum Chordata; class Actinopteri; order Siluriformes; family Ictaluridae; genus Ictalurus; species Ictalurus punctatus. The sequence goes on along the minus strand of NC_030424.2, from coordinate 18,777,571 downwards.
TTTAGGTGGATGGGCTACAGCAGCAGAAGACCACATCAGGATCCAATCCTGTCAGCCAAGAACAAGAATCTGAGGCTGTCACAGGCACAGACTCACCGAAATTGGACAGCTGAAGACTGGAATAAAGACCGGGTATTTTTTTCCCTAATCTTCAACTGTCCAGTATGTGCGAGTCTGTGCCCATGATAGCCTCAGATTCTTGTTCTTGGGTGACAGCAGTGGAACCCAACATGGTTTTTTGCTGTTCTGGCCCATCCACTTCAAGATTTGATGTCTTCTTAATGCTGAGATGTTTTTCCTCAATATATACATAAATTAGGGTATGATCAGACACTGACTTAGCTGTATTCTTTAGCAATATGCACGACTTACCTCATGTGTTTTCTGTTGCTCCATTAAGCTCTGGAAGTTTCCTGAGATCTCCACAGCCAGCTTCTCCTCCGTCTGCACCAAGAACTCCATCCACGTCTCACACTTCTCCAGAAATGTCTGCTGCTGCAGCAGGGTGGCCTGCAGTTTACTGTAGAAAAAATACATATATTTAGTTAGCCAAACAATGCTAAAATACACGTCTTTCATTCTTAGGGTCATGGCAAAAAAGCATTAGCATTAAGAGATATAACAAATATTACTGTGACAGCATGCTTCTTTTGCTTTACATAAAACAATAATTGTCTATTCTAGCACCACACTGCAACATACTAGAGCAATCAAACCTGAATCTCTCAGTGGTCTGGGCTGATAGGGTGGCCCAGTTTCTGTTCAAGTTCTGCATGCGTTTAATCTCCGATTCACTGAGGGGCAGCCTGTAGGCCAGCTCATTGAGATGCTCCAGGTCTGGAGCCATGCTGCTAAACTTCAGCATCTGTTTCTTGAGCTCTTCCATGCGGTCCTGGATGGCTGATTGGTCAAAGGAGCTATTGGGGTCCTGACCCTTTAGAACCTCCTCAGCTTCAACTGTCCAACGACCGAGAGTGCCCAGCTGTTCACTGAAGGTCTCATAGTCCTGCATTCCGGCCTGTAATTAACGAGAGCTGTCGTTACAAAAAATGCACACCTACATATGTTGTTAGTTTTCCAAAATCCAGTATTAGAGATTGAACCTGCAGGGCAGCCTGCTGACGGCTGAGAGTCTGATCCAAGGAGCTAAGACGCTGAGAAAGGAATTGGTGATCTGACTGGATGGAGGCTGCAGCTGAGGTGTCCACCTGCTGTTTGAGCTGTTCGCCTAGCTCCAGCAAAACCTGTAGAGAGGCTTTCACTGGTGCCTGAGATCGCAGCAAGTCCTGATGAAAGTAACCATAGAGATACAGCATATGGAATGAGTTAACATTAATTATCATTATATTTATAAGGACTTATAAGGGTTATCAGTTTTAAAGTACATTTAGACATAACATATAGGAGATTATTGATAAGGTTAATTATTAATAATGTTAATGTTAAACAACTTAGAATATGGCACCCCTGTTGGCAGACCACACATTTTTTTTAAATAAGTAAATAGCACTTAATATTTGTTTGCATATCCATATCCATATAGCAAAAACAAAAGAATCAACCTTGCTCGTCCAATACTTTCAGAGGGGACTGTATACATGAATGAAAGAACATATATGAAACTGTTGGAATTGCAAGGCCAATTCATTTGTTTTTGCTTTAGACTTTTGGGTTTGAGATCAAAATATGATTATAAGAAGAGACGTTCGAATTTTTTATTGCCTAGTATTCATATGTAGATGTGTTAAACAACATAGAACATAGCACATTTTGTATCAGACCACCCAATTTGTGGGTGATCAAAAATTTTGGAACATGTGACTGACAGGTGTTTCTTGTTACCCAGGTGTGTCCTGTTAGATCGATTGTTTAAACAATAAATAGCTCTGAACATCTACTCTTGGTTTTAGCCTTCAGTTTCACATTTGTTGTTAAAATGATAAGCCAACATGAAGATCAGAGAGCTGACTATGGGAGAAAAACAAGCCATTCTGAAGCTGAGAAAAGAGGAAAAATCAATCAGAGACATTGGACAAACATTGGGCATAGACAATACAACAATTCGGAATGTCCTGAAGAAGAAAGAAACCACTGGTGTACTGAGCAACAGACACCAATGGGTCAGCCAAGGAACATTGTGAGAGAGCTGTGAAAGAAACCCCAAAAACAACAGACAATGACATCACTAAGAACTTCCACAGGGAAGAGGTTGGGTGGCCTGATACAAAAGGTTCTAAGTTTTATGTTGTTTAACACATCAAAATGTATATACCAGGAAATAAAACCTGAAATCCTAAACTCTCGTCTCACATCCACATATCCATCTTTGATCTCAAACCCAAATGTCTCGGGTGTATAGCACAAACAAATTAATTGTATGTTTTTAAAAAAAACACTAGCAAGTTACAGATTGGGGCAACAGTTTTCTTCTAAACAGTATGGACAGTGGCTTTGGATGAAGTAAGGTAAGTAAGCAGAGTCATCTCATTGTCCCGCTGTATGGTGGTGTTCCACATTATTTATGGGACAACCACAGAAGTGCAGAGTTTCTTATCCAAGCACACACATACCAACTTTTTTTAAAACTCTGACCCCACCTTTAACATGCAAATCACACCAGTAGCAGAGAAATGTGGAAATAGCAAAGAAATTTTCACACCAATAGCAGAAAAACCTGTCTCACGTACAGTACAGTCTTGAATCCAGGTAGACACCTCCTCCTCTGAGATGTCTTTTTTGTTTGCTATCTTCAGGAGTTGCTCTGCTTTGTCCTCCAGGCTCTGGATGCTGCCAGTGCTCTGCTCGTACAGGTCCCTATAGCTCTGCCACAGCTGTAGCAAAGCTTTACTGCTCTTCAAACGTTCCACTATCTCTTCTAACAGGCTGCTCCACCTGGCATTGACGTCTTTAAGGGTGTTGTTCAGAGAATCAGACACAGATGGGTGGCACTCCTTTAGTAGTTGATGTGTAATTGCTCCAAACTTCCTCAGACTGCTCTCCTGCTTCTCCAACTCTTCTTGCAGATTCTGATAAACGGGTAAAAAAAAAGTCCTCAATGTAATTTTTCATTCTGTCTAATGTGCATTTAACGTCACTTTTTCTTTACATACACGTGCACATTAAAATAATTTGCAGGAGTTGAGAGCAGTCCTACCTGCAGACTGTCCACCTGGAGCTGCACGGCCTCCAGAGAACCAGTAAGCAGTCTAAAGCGAGACACAGAGTACCTCCCCTCTGTCAGGTAGCTGTTAATCTCTTCAGCTGCCTGCCTGTACTGACTCCATTGATCGGATACTGACTTCAGGCTGATCTTCAGCTGTCCGATCTGTGAAACACACTTGCTAGTTTGACTCTAATTATACCTATAGAGATGGCTTAGAAACACGCTTATCATATTTTAGTTTAGAAATCAGAGAATTAACATACTAAATGGTCAAGATTGGCCCAAGTGTGATTCAGTGCCTGGAGAGTTTCCATGACAACAGCACAGGCTTCATCTGTTTTGTTCTGGACAAGAGCGCACGCCTGCTCTTCTACTCTCTCCACCTCTCGCTCCTTCTCCTTAACCATCAGTTCCATCTCCTGTGTGCATGTATGTGAAATAAAGAAAAAGAGAGATGCAATTCATGAGCAAACATGTATAGGGTTCTCAAGTCTAAACCGCACTGAAGCTTTCCTTAGCCTACTCATGAAGTGCTGAATAATGAGCTGAACAGTTGGATCGGGTGTGTTGGCGCTAGAAAAAAGTCACACTATGTAAGGTTGAGAAATGCATTTACAACATTGCAGTCTGGTTTTACCTGGCAGTCTCGGAGAGCATTTTGCACAGAGGAGAGATCCTCAATCTTGTGTTTCCTCTTGAGTCGCTCCTCCTGAGCACATAGCCAGGTTTTAAGGCACTCCACATTGCTTTCATAGTCTAGCCAGGACTGCAACAAGCCCTCCAAGTATTGGACCTGAATAAACACACCTCACACATCAATGGATCAATTAACTCATTCACTAATTTATAGCACATTAGGAAAAAAAGTTAATACATCTCACCCTCTCTGTGATGCGAGCCTGTAGGATTTGCCAGTGGCGGTTCATGGCTCCCAACTTCTCTGCAAAGTCTGTCTTATCGCTGCGCTTGCTCTCCATATCCTGCCCACTGATCTGCAGCACTGACTGGTTCACAAAGTCCACAGTCAACTGCTTACAGTTCACATCTACACGAAAACCCTACAAAAACGGGAAGAAAATGGTTACTTATCACATTACTTTCATCAGTGAAACTCACAAAATCAGAATTAGTATTATTGCCAAGTGTGTAGGGAATGGGAATTTGTTGTGGTGCAGGTATTAATATGTAAAAACAACACTTACAATAGTGATAATACAAATAGAAGAAACTGACAGCACAAAACTCTACTTAAAGATGGTGGTACATCATCTAGTGAATGTCAAGGACACAGTAAATTCATATTTTTGTTCTGAACATATTCTTTCATAAGCTGAACCTACCTTATAGTGCTGCAGGTACTCCTGGATAACCTTTGACCCCACAGCTCCTTTAAGGTTTTCTTCATCTTCCTCCATCACTCTCTCCATCAGTGAAATCCAGTTTACCAGTTCAGTGATGGCATGGCATGAGGCTAACTTGTCCATTTGAGACTAGGACAGGAAGCAAATATTAGTGCACGAGGGCAACATAACTAACCAGGACAAATACTCTTGCTTAACAGAATAGGAAGACTCCATCACATCCTGACTATCCTAATCCTACTTGGCAGGAATGACCACCTAGATTAGCAAGTGATATATTTTAGTGCAGCACATTACCTGGTGCAGTTTCTCTTGCACAACAGGGATGCGAGTGAGCAGCTCAGCCCACTGGGCCTCCACACGGGCCAACTCTGCCCTGAGAATGCCTGTGTCTGCTTTTTTCAGCCTCAGTAGCTGGTTGCCTTCATTGAATACTGAGGCTTTCAAACTGGAATGAGCCTCAACTTCTTTACTGAATTCCTGAAGGGAAAAGGAAAGGCATGTGTCACAAACTTCACAAAGTATCTAGTCCAGCAGACAAAGTGATATACTTTAGGGTTGCAGGATTACAGTGCATTTAGAGGCTCACTTTTTGTTTTTAAGTTAGTTTTTAAAGACATTTGGAACAATTGACTGTGCTTACATGTTGGTTCTAAGTAAATTGGTACTAACCAAGAAAGCTGACAGATGGTCTCTAACTGTCTCCACCTCTTCAGGTACAGTTACTGACTGATTGTTCCAGAATTCCAGACGTTCCAAAGCATCCTGTAGCCACTCGTTTAGCTCAGCAGATTCACTCTGATATCTGAGAAAAATAGTCATCATACATTGTTTGCACTTCATAACAGTTTTTCATTAAGGTCAGAATAAACGGTTATGTGGGTCTAGACCTGATCCAGTGTTTGAGGATTGACTCCAGACGCTGCAGTTCCTTATTGACGTTGGTGGTGTTGCTCAGCCAGTGCTCCCCCAGCAGAGTAAGCTGGTTCTCCAGAGTGTGGCAGGCCACAGACTGCAGTAGGGACTTGCCCTCCTCTAGTACCTGATGAAGCTTGTGCTGGTGCTCTGCCAGAATGGACTTCATGCCCTGGGTAGATAGGATATGATTACCCTAAATGATGCTATATTCATTCATTTATTCATTCATTCAACCACAGTGGATTCAGAACCTTTCCCAGGAAATCTGGAATACATCCTTGAGGTAACACCAGTCCAACAAAGAGCACCATGCCCATTCACACATTCATCCAATTTAGTATAACCAATTCTCCCACTGGCAGATTTTTGGAACATGGTAGGAAATCAAAGAACCCAGAGGAAGAGTTATTAATGCATTAATGCTATGTGCAGTACCACCATCCCATAAATAATGCCAAATTATATATGTAACCTTCATATGTTTCTATGATATTGTGTCAAAAAGCCTGCATGAGCATAGAAAATAACTTTGACATACAGTATATGGGATGTAAAGAATATCCAATGCCGATATACCTGATATAGTGCTATTCTTTCAGTTAACCTCTCCTCTGTCTCCTCCAACAGGGGAACAGCAGGCATGCGGCCCTCCACTGCCTCCAAATGCCTATTCAGACACTGATAGTCCAGGACCATACGGCTCCATGTCTGTAAACATGTATTCGCAAACAGACATAAAACAGGCAAGCAGGAACGTGCTAAGAGATGAAATCATTAAGACTGACGAAAATTAATCCAACTTACTGCTAATTACATTTATAAAGACTGTAACTCACCTCCAGGATGTACTCCAGTTCCACTCCTTTTTTGTGAGCCTGCTTTAGAACGTCCTGCGCTTGGGCCAAAGTGTCCTCTAGAGCTTGGCTCTCTTGTGGTAGGACAAAGGCACTAATTTTCTTGTAGAACGTCTCAGTTAAGACCATATGCCACTCCAGCCCTTGGAAGAACTCCTAAAAAAGCAAAATATTACACACATCCTTCATGGCTGTCTTTACTGCCGTACTTCCAACCTGTGTCATAGCATTTCAACAATTCTTTCTGTTAAAACATAGCTTGCCTTGTGTTTGTCTAACAGACTATGGACTTCGTCCACTGAGCCAGCAATTATCTTCTGGTCAGCAGCCATCTTGTCCTGAGCTGTATCCACCAGATCCACCAGGTCTTGTAATGCTCGCTCATACTGGCTCTTCAGAGCCATGTTCTGGTTCAGCCCACTCCGACGAGAGCCCACTGTCATCACCAGATCTTCATAAGTGTCCTATAAAATATAACATACACAGGAAATGTTGCTCTGAAAAGACGACATTTCCACAAAATATACATTATTTTCTAATTTCATACAGTTCGACGAGCGAGTGTGTACCTGGAGCTTCATCAGTTCGTTGTTAGAAATCTGATCCGGCTGCAGAACCGCTCCTCTCGTTTTTAAATCTGTAATTTTATGCTCTAACTCTCTAAGGGATTCTTCTACCACAGTAATTGTCTGTTAAGGAAAATATCACATAAGAAATTTTAAAAGTAATAACAATTTAATGACAGTCAATTATCAATGTAAATGAACAGTAAAGCTTTTTTTTTTTTTTTTTTTTTTTTTACCTCTAGCTGTTTATCTGGTGGGCAGTCGAGGATCCCTGCTAGCTTCTGTAGAATATGAAACTTGCTCTCACTTATTTCAGAGAAGAGAAGCTCGAGCTCAGTCTGTGAGGAACAAAACAGACAATATCTCATGAGATGAACCAATGTACTCTTCTGATGGACAAAATATTTTAGGTTCACCACCAGGTTTGACTGGGATTATTTGAACCTGGAAGGCAGCGAGATCCTGTATCCTGCTCCTCATGCTCTCACAGCGACGCTCAACTGCTGAGTCTAAGGTTTCCAGTCGCTGAGACAGGCAGTCAAGAGTATCCTCCATCAGGGTCTGCTTTTCTCCAGGCAACCCTACGACACTCCCTAGCAGTCCTTGGCTGTTGCCCACCTCTCCTGTGACCTCAGCCACATCTTTCCCTAAAGCCTGAAAGACATGTAAATCAAGTATCATTTGTAAAATCTAAATGCAAATATTTGAGATAGTCTTTTGCCATAAATGAATAATTATGATCTAAATAATTAATAATGCTAAAAATGACTAAATCGTTGGCACAGCAAATGGAAAGTCATTTACCTCATGGTTGGAGAGCTGTGTCTCTGCATTCTCTGTCAAAAGCATTGACCTGGAGAACAGTGTGTTCTCTACATCATCTAGCCAAGAGGAAGTCGCTGTAACTGCTGAATATAGTTGATGTTCTATCTGCATGCCTTGCTCTTCTGCTGAACCTGTAACCTGCATACACACCAGCAAGACATGTTTACAGTAGTGACATTTCCAAATTTCCAAAGGCGAATGTAATGATTGCCATTTAGGGAAATGAAATTACCTCAGCATTCTCCACAGCCTGGCTGAATTCACTGTATAATGACTTCAGTGTAGATTTGTCCTTGACCTGGGCCTCTCTTTTATAGAAAGGAGGAGAGGTGTTTACACGAGCAGTCCTGGAATAAAACTGGAAAAAATAACAACTATCACTACACTTGTTCACTTGTTTTGTTGTACTGTACTAGAGTGATTCAAAAAGTTCAGTATAAATATTAATTTATGAACATGGAAGCAGTAGGATCTCAGTACTGGTTGCTTGGTATCCTGCTCCAAAGTGCTCTGCAGAAGCTGCAGTTTGGTGGTCAAATCCTTTCTCAGACTCTCCCATCTCTGTCTCCTCTGTCCAAATACAGCCTGGCTCACATTCTCCAGTTCTGGACTGAGTACCTCACAAATGCTGTAGATTGACCAGTTCATACAGAAAATGAAAAATCATGGTTCATTGTATGGCTTAAATTAAACACTAAAACAGTACTGCACTTGATACTTAGAAAGTGTGCCATCTGAAAATGTGCTCCAAACTTGATAATTTAAAACTACAATCCGGTGTGTAAAGTTTTCCTCACTCAGGCTTACTGACCTGGCACTGCTGGGTGAAGCCTGCTGGTTTAGGATCTCTTCTCCACGGCTAGCGACAGATTTCAGAAGCTTTTTCTGCTCAGCCAACTCCTCCTCAAGTTCCTTATTCCACAGAAAATGAGATCAATCTATTACAATATTTCTTTTTTGAATTGGTAATGATGCTAGCAAGCTGCGTTGTGATATAATTCAAGTTAGAAGTAAACCTAAACATGCCAGATTTTTCCCCCTGAAGAAAATCACCACAAATATGAAATCTAAGTACTAATTTAGGTCATTTCTAATGAAAAATTTCATCATGACAGAGTGTACCCTCTGTCTCTGCAAAGTGTCCTGTTGGTGCTGGTTCCGTGTGGAATGGGCATGTGCCAGCCAGTCCTGCACATTCGGACTCTGAGAGAGACTGGACTCTGATTCACTATCAGACTGCTCCTGTAGTAATCCCTGCAAAACAAAAATCACATGATATCATATTCCACAATTCTACCATCATTAGTTTTTGAAGAATAAATAGCTGTCAAAAAGTGCAAATTAACAAATAGCAATAGGCAGGATTAAGACCTCAAGATCTGACACAAGAGTTACAGATAGCAATTGCAGGATTTCATTGTAACTTTGAGGACAGGAAAGTGTCAGAAAAATAATTAAATGCTATGCTTATTGCTGAGTGTGTGATCTTAAGTGTATCTGTCAGCAGAGACAAAAGATCTTAAAAAAGCTTACTTCCGTGCCCCATTCAATAAAGAATTGATAATAGCATTTAAATGACTATATGCACAAAGCAATACAACAAAAGCAAACAATGCAGAAATTACTATATTCATTACAATCTCATATTTAATTTATAAGGAATGATACACCAGGCGTCATTTTAATTACTCATGAGACATCAGTAAGCATGGACATCATGCATTTAATGCTTCTGCCAGGGGCTAATTGCCTGTATGTTAGGACATGATTAGGAAACCTTCAAAGAGTTAGTTGTTTACCTGGATATTTATCTGTTTGTCTTGTAGCATCCGCTGCAGCTCCACCAGGCTGCTCTTTAAAGTGTGCAGTTTCCTGGCTAGCCGTTGAGCTTCATCTCTGGTCTCAGGCCGACCCTCCAGCAGCAGAGCTTCACTGTGCAAGGAGAGCTCAGAGAGAGCGAGCACCTTCTCCTCGATCTCCAACAGCATGTTCTGCAACAGCAACAAGAGAGACGCCAGCTCAAACATGATTCTGCCCTCTAATCTGCAGAGAGTAGGGCCTGAGAACTGCAGCTAGTGAAGCCTGGAATTCCTCATGCCTGAATGTCATCCTAGGTCTCTATCCAATTGAAGACAGCACATCATTCTTAATCCCTCACATGTCATTCTCTCAATACAGACTGCTTTTACTTTTGTGCTGTAACAAGTAAACAAAGCAACTAGGAAAATTAAGTAAGAGTAAGTGAGTAAGATCCTATCTGTAACCTACAGTGTAGGTACACTTTCTCCCACCCCCTCATCTAACCAATGAAGGCTTTCTTGCTGCAGGAATATGAAGCTAGGGTTGGCCAACTTGGCCAGCAGGCAGCACCAATCAAGGCACAGGAATCCACTAATCGCCTGAAAGCTGCTTGAGTCACCAGTAACAATTATACTGAGACATATGTATAATCTGCTTTAAGATCATGCTACAGCTGCTTAGGTCTTCTAATACTAGTGTTTACTTCCTTAAACCACAATAATAAGAAAAAAGAATTATTAGAAAGAATTATTACTAATTAGTAATTAATAATTATTAATAAAAAATAATTATTAGAACAATTAAAATGCATAAAGTGAGAATGTTTTGTGCGTAGCATGTACTGAATATTTCTGTCCATAGACATAACTGTGATGAATGTGGCAGAGAGATGATGCTCTAACCTGACAGTCTGAGAGCTGCTCGTTCATGTCTGAATCCTGAGGGGTGGAGCTGAGCGTTTTGCGTGTACTTAGCAACCATTGGTCGAGCTCATCCACCTGGCTGAGATAGAGCTGTAAGGCCTTCTCTTGCTGCTGCTTCTCAAGACGGTCACTCAATCGATCCTGAAGCACAAAACAGCCACTCTAATCAGACTAGTCCCAAGAATATAATTAAATATTAGCACAACATCTTGTGCAGAAAAGAGATAGTGATAGCAAAAAGACAAAAAAAAAAAGAACCACTGAACTACAGTCAGTAAAATGAATGCATACCTCCAGAAGCTGCTGTTTTCCAGAGGCTTTCATTTGGATGGTGGCCATACGATCAGATAGCACAGTGAGAGTGGACTGCATGGCTAGCTGTTCGGCTGTGTCAGTGTCTACATTCTCAGAGATCAGATCCTCTGCAAAGTTCAATTGCAACTCTTCTATATCATCCTGAAGCTTGGTAATGTCTCCCATCAGATTCTAAAAGTCATACCAAAAAATATTCCATACTGATTAAGTGAACACTTTACATGGACTACAGGAAAAACATGGCCTCCTTTTAATGTGTAAAAGGGATTCTAGTGAAAATTATATATATATATATATATATATATATATATATATATATATATATATATATATATGCGCTACCTGATGCAGGATCATCTGTCTGCCTGGGCTAAGGTCATGCAAAGGGGGCTCATTCAGGCTGGCCTCAATGGACTCCATCTTCAAGGAAATGGACTGCAAAGAGCCTTGATATCGCTGTTGTCTCTCCAGAGCCTCGTAAAGTGTCTTCTGCTTTTCACTGATCTATAATATTGATGAAAAGTGAATTAAGATGCCCAAAGCCTCAGTATACTTCATCTACCTTTTGATCTCATGCATCACATACCACATTTTTCAGTGTCTCCCATGAACGCTGAAGGTCATCAAGCTTAGCCACAGACTCAAGGGTCGGATCATACAGCTCCTGTATAGGAGCTCTGACAAGAGTAGCTGGGCCCATCGACAACTAAATCCAAGAGGAAACCGTGAGCAGTAAATAAATTAGTAAATACTAAATTCTACTATATACAATGTTAGATAGAAATGAGCAAACAAAACATGCTGTAATCAGAGTACCATGCTAAGTGAAGCCTCAGTGTTTGTGATAGGAGAGTCGGCACGACAAAGAGGAGTGGAAATCTCACTGTTAGTGCCTTCTTCACCAGACTCCTCTGTGACAGGAGACAGGTGGGTGTGACTGTGACCAGGTGTTACCTGACACCACCAAGAGTAAAGATGATTAGAGAAAGAAGATAAACCTGAACAGTTCCATTTATTCTCTGCAGAGTGTATGTTTCCCACAGTACAGTTAAGACAAAAGGACTCACCATGACCATAGAAGACTGTGACTGTGTCTTTGCAGCTCTGTCTAGTTCCTGTGCTTCCTCAGTCAGGCCTTCTGCATCTCTCACAGTCAGCAGCATGGTGGCATGCTTGGCTTTCACTGTTAACATCTTACACTTAGAGTTTAATGATGCAATCTGCTCCTGGTATCCTTTGATTTTCTGGGCCAGCTCCTGATTAGAAAACAGGTTAATCAGGGTACAAATTATGTCATACTTTTCTGCTTGCTGTACTATCACATGCTTACCTCATGATGGCGTATCTGGCTCTGTAGCTCCTGGATATTGCTGGTGGGAACGGGTCGGTCTTGAATGACCCGGTGAGAATCCTCAATCAGTCCCTGCAAATGCTGTACTTCTTGCTCATACTGCTCATACTGCACCACTGCCTCCTGACAGAGGAAGTTGAGAAATACAATTAATTATCAAAGCCTAGATCTTAGCCTGCATACTTCTCTTAAAACTGCTCCCCATTTTCTTTCAGTATGACATCTACTTAATTGTTACAGCATATTCTCTATATTATACAAATACAAGTAGACTGTCTAAAGATGTTAGACAGTCATAACATTATGCAAGCAAGCAATTATATAAAATTATAAAATTTTAAGCTTTTTTTTTTATTCCAATGTGAATCTCTCGTACATCAACAAACCTCATTAAATTAATGGCTAGTTAATTTTGATCAAATTCTGAAAAGTCAAGGAAAGGTTTTTTGTAATATAGCTGAGTATATCCTAGAGACTGTTCAAAATCACAAAATGTCCACTAAGCCACCACTGTGTGTAATACAAAGAATATGAGTATGCAAGTGTGTAGTGCATTACAAAACCCATGCATATTTAATGCGCACTAATTCTTGTTCGACATACAAGTCTAAACTTGAGGAAATACATTTAGAGCAAACAGAACAAAAACAGCTAAACTGAAGTTTAATTTCCTCTGTATTATCCCATACCTGAAGAATGTTGCATTGTTGAATGGCAGTGTGCTGCAGCTGGCTGGCTTCCTGCTGCAGGTTAAGAGCTGTACGGCAGATGGACAGGCTGTTCACCACCTCCTCTGGCATGCGAAGTGCACTCTGACAGGCCTGCACTGCATCCACCTGCTGCTTAAAGCTCTCCATGTCTGATAACAGATGCTACAAAAGAACACCAAACATTAGTATACACAAGTACATCCCCATTATTTCATCCATTTGCATATTAGCTAGCTTTTCAGGACAGCTTTAAGTCTTATTTCTGTTTAAAGCAATGTGGTGTAAAATCTAAAGCCAGGTTCACACTGTAGGATTCTGGCCAAGATTTGGTTGTCTGAGACAAATTTTGAGAATCCTAAAAGATTACTATAATCCTTGGCCAAAATCTGTAGTCTTTGATAGCTAGTTTGACATGTTCCCTGACAGCCGATTAATAGCCGTTGTAATAAATTTTTTCCTCTGATTAAATTCTGGCAGTGTCAGAAGTTTTGAGGCACAGTCCTGTAGTGTGGCTTCTCCTACTACGTATGAGTCTTCTTGCGTGTCCATTTTTCACGTCTTGTCTGTTCTACAGAGTGACATTAATGACAACTGAGATCCTACAGTGTGACATGGCTTACAGTGGGGATCATGTTCGTATAGTCTGACAAGCAACAGTCGCAAAGAACTATTAAAAATCGCACAGTGTGCACCCAGCTTAAATTATATGATTTTCCACATGTCCAACAACTGATTCTTTAGTTCTGCACTGGAAGAAGTCTATCTCACAAAAAAACAATACTATGAAAGTTTGTGTCTCAAACTGCATCCAGTTCTTAAGTAATGTCATTCAGACTTGCCACAATTAAATGTTAGGAAGGCAGCCCAGTTTGTACAACCAAAATCCCATTTTCCTTAGCGAAATTTCATCTCATTACACCCCTAGGCCTCAAGCTTCCAAAAGTTTAAAGGTCAAGATATACCAGATAGATGGTAATAGTCCAGCAAATAGTAACAGTATGATTTCAAACATAAATGTTTAAATAAAGACCGTCCCAGCTACACATACAACCATATGCAAATATAAATCATATATTAAGAATATTCCATAGCTTAATTATATGGTTTGAACAAAGTTTTTTAAATTTGAATTTCCATTATTTTGTTAGCCGTTTTACCTCCAGTGCTAGAGACGCTAACTTCGGACACCAATGTCCTGGCTAATTGACTACATTTGGAATGCAAAATTGTGTACATGTACATGTACATTTTTTTGCTGAACTATTCTTTTTAGGGTGTTTGATCATCTGAAGTGCCAAGTTAATTTAAGTTGAACTTACTGTAAGGGGGAGAAATATTACCTGTCTTTGAGTCAGCTGTTCTTTGAGACTCAGGCGAGCTAGTTCCGGAGAGGTGAGGGTTGTCTGGACTTGTTCCAGAGCCATATGCAAGGCTTTTACCTCACTCTCAAACTTTTCCATGTCCTGATGAACAGAATTTAATATATGCTGATCTAGTGCAAATGCTATAGTATGTATTTCTGCTACTACTGGCATTAAAACAACATGCTATAGGATAAGACAGAAATATACAGTCAACTCCAGAATTACTGACACCCTTAGTTAAAAGGTTACCAAAAAATTTCTTCGTAATTACTTAGCTTAATCTACCACTGAAAATATTATATAAATGTAACTATTAATTGAAGTTAATTCATTGTAAGAAAATAAAAACCCTTACCAAAATATGTATTTTATTCATAATCATTGTAACACATCTTTACCAGGAATACCAATCACTCCAGAGCTGCCTCTAAATGTGCAAATGTAACAAATGTATCAAACAAGAATTTAAGTCACTACAGTCTACCATAGCAGCTTCCTGTAGACTCTGCAATCGAGACTTGATGGCCTGTTCCAGTTCCTCTGTGCGGCGACTCAGCTCAGCCACCTGCAGGCCCATTGCCTCTACCTGCAGACACTCGGACAGCAGTTCCACCTTCTCCTGCATAGCTTCCAGATCACCATGGAGCTCCCTTGATTCATGCAACACAGACTGCAGGACCAGGAACAATAAATTACTTTATAATAAAATTATTTTTAAAAATTGTGTGTGTGTGTGTGTGTGTGTGTGTGTGTGTGTGTGTGTGTGTGTGTGTGTGTGTATATATAAAGGCACAATACATGTGTGATGTAGTGTACCTGGTACATTCTGATCTGCTCCTGCAATTGAGAGGAGGAGTTCCAGATGATATTGGTCTTAACTAAGCTTCGAGCTTGCTCTGTCCACTTCACTATAAACTCAAGCATCTCATTGTACTCATCTAGATGTGCATCAGCCTGATGAACAGAGATGGATACATTATGAATAATCTATAATGAATCAATCATTACCTATGTAATCTATATAGCTTTCTGTCTTAAATATAGTTATTTCATGCATTTTACACAAGACCTGTACAATTTATAATGGTGATCACTACCTTCTTTAGCCAGACTGTTCTGTACTCTGCTAAACGGAGAGTGTGATGGTGGATCTCTCCTAACTTAGCAATGCTATCACTTAATTGTTTGGACAGAAGTGGATGACGTCGACCAAGGTCCTGCACAGCAGCAATGAGTTCAGCAAGTGTTCTACTACAGCACTCCAATTCAACATAGAAACCCTATGTAAAGCATTGAGGAAATAAAAAGAGAAGGGAATTACACATGACAACAATTCTTAACAAGATTGGTACCAGGAATAAAGACAGGCAAATCCATTTAAACCTACTTGAGTTTCTTCTTTGGCTTGATCAATATCAGTGGCCTTTTCTTTGAGTGTTGTTGAAATACTTTTCAATTTCTCAGAAACATCACTGATCCTGGATTTGAATTCCTCTTTGATAACTCTAGTCTTCTGAATGTCCCTTTCCTTGGCTTGGACCTTAAACAAAAATGTGAAACAGTTACACCACGGTAGAGTAAATGATTAAAGCAGCAGTTCAACCGATATTGAAAGAGAATGTTACTAGACTGTTTATGAACCTGATCTTCAATTGAGCCTAGGGCCAAAGCAACCTCTGCTAACTGCATAGAGATCTCTGAAGGCAGGATAGTGTACAAGTCCAGGTATTTGCTCTGCTGTTGCTCTGCAATTTTATCCACATTCTGACGATGGGCTATCAGTTCTCCATGCATTGCCTAAGAAAAGAGAAAATATCCCGTTCAATAGATGTTTTTCAGTTGAAAATATAAATTAAAAAATGTGTCCCAAAAAATGAAATCTGTGCCTGATGTGTCACCTCTAGCTCTTGTGTGAGAATCTGCATATCAGCAGTGGGATTAAGCAAGAGCTCTCTAGAATCCTGAATCCAGCTTTTCACTAAGCTTAACCCTCTTTCCACTTCCTCTCTGTCTTTCAGTTCCTGCTGGACATGTGCTCTACCTGTTTTGGACTTCTGTAAGAGACTGGCAGACAGGAAAAACACATATTCATAAAGTAGCTAGCTAATGCCCACCAACTGAATTTTTAAATCAATTAGTAAGCAACTACCTCTCAAACTGATCTTGCACCGCTTTAATTTCCTTCAGACTAGGCAGTTGGTCAAGGTCAGTGGTTGGTACAGAGACTTCCACATCATGCAACAGGCTGAGGGCATACTGCCGCAGGAGTGTGAGAGAGGACAGTTCCCGCTCCAGGTCCTGAGTGACCAACTCATGCTGCTCTTGATGGGACTGAAGTGTGGCTTTAGAGGCTTTTTCAACAGAACATTCAGGAACACGACTCTTCAGCTCTTCTGCACAAGCCCTTACTTTAATAATCTGAAATTTAAAAAAGGTTACACTTCAATGTAATTTAGTAACAACACAACAAATGCAACATCAGGCATTATACTGTACATGTATATTATTCATTACATATACAGCTAGCTGTTTTCTGCATATAAATGATCACCTTCTCCCTGAAAGTTCTCCACTCATAAGCTGTGTCCTCCAGCACCCTCTCTTGACCTCGAGCCATGCTTCGCAGTCTAGTCCAACGCTGCCATACTGTGGTCATAGAACGGCTAATGGTGGCTTTGCTGGTATCACTGCCAATCAGCTCCAATTGAGATGCTTGTTCCTCCAGACCTGTCAGTTTCTCCTGGAATCCATTCACCATGGACACCAGTGACTATAGAACAGAAAAAAATGGACTTGTCAAATACAAATTATATACAAATAAAACACTAATATTAAAATGCTGATGTAGTTCAACAGGTTCTGTCTACCTTATGACTCTTGAGTTTCTCTTCTGCCTCCTGAATAGTTGCTGCCTTGGCTGTGGAGAACTCAGTCAGTTTCTTTTCTGCCTCATTCATCAGATCAATGACTGTCTGTCGAGCCTCTTGATAAGATTTCCATTGCTCTACACAGCTGAGAACATCATATAGAATAACCAATACTTAATGGAGCTATACATCATGTCTTACACAACTAATAGACAAGGATGTACAATAATCACATTTATACAATTTAACAAGCAGAGTGAGCGCCATATTAATATTAGTTTTATGCCTGCCACCCCAAAGAAAATATGTTTTATTGTTATGGAATGTTATTATTATTGGTAAAATGGGACTCTTTGCCTATATCTTACTGATATTAAATATGGCTCCTTGCTAGAGCCTACCTTCCCTGCTATGCTGTAAGCTACATTGCTACTGCTTCTAATGTTTGCAAGAAAACTAATATTTGCTTTCAGAATGCAGCTTAATAGAATCGTTTAAATCTGAAGTTGAGATTTATTTTGAAACATCTACAGTGCTGTGAAAAATATTTTTAAGGTTTCCTTTGTTTTATGTTGTATTTCGTTTGAAGATCTAAAATTATTTAGCATTAGTTATACACAAAAACAGAAGAAATCAGGATATACAGTGAGGGAAAAAAGTATTTGATGCCCTGCTGATTTTGTACGTTTGCCCACTAACAAAGAAATGATAAGTCTATCATTTTAATGGTAGATTTATTTGAACAATGAGAGACAGAATAACAACAAGAAAATGCATGTCAAAAATGTTATAAATTGATTTGCATTTTAATGAGGGAAATAAGTATTTGACCCCCTCTCAATCAGAAAGATTTCTGGCTCCCAGGTGTCTTTTATACAGGTAACGAGCTGAGATTAGGAGCACACTCTTAAAGGGAGTGCTCCTAATCTCAGCTTGTTACCTGTATAAAAGACACCTGTCCACAGAAGCAATCAATCAATCAGATTCCAAACTCTCCACCATGGCCAAGACCAAAGAGCTCTCCAAGGATGTCAGGGACAAGATTGTAGACCTACACAAGTCTGGAATGGGCTACAAGACCATTGCCAAGCAGCTTGGTGAGAAGGTGACAACAGTTGGTGCGATTATTCGCAAATGGAAGAAACACAAAAGAACTGTCAATCTCCCTCGGCCTGGGGCTCCATGCAAGATCTCACCTCGTGGAGTTGCAATTATCATGAGAACAATGAGGAATCAGCCCAGAACTACACGGCAGGATCTTGTCAATGATCTCAAGGCAGTTGGGACCATAGTCACCAAGAAAACAATTGGTAACACACTACGCCGTGAAGGACTGAAATCCTGCAGCGCCCGCAAGGTCCCCCTGCTCAAGAAAGCACATATACATGCCCGTCTGAAGTTTGCCAATGAACATCTGAATGATTCAGAGGACAACTGGGTGAAAGTTTTGTGGTCAGATGAGACCAAAATAGAGCTCTTTGGCATCAACTCAACTCGTCGTGTTTGGAGGAGGAAGAATGCTGCCTACGACCCCAAGAACACCATCCCCACCGTCAAACATGGAGGTGGAAACATTATGCTTTGGGGGTGTTTTTCTGCTAAGGGGACAGGACAACTTTACCGCATCAAAGGGACGATGGATGGGGCCATGTACCGTCAAAACTTGGGTGAGAACCTGCTTCCCTCAGCCAGGGCATTGAAAATGGGTCGTGGATGGGTATTCCAGCATGACAATGACCCAAAACACACGGCCAAGGCAACAAAGGAGTGGCTCAAGAAGAAGCACATTAAGGTCCTGGAGTGGCCTAGCCAGTCTCCAGACCTTAATCCCATAGAAAATCTGTGGTTAAATCCCGTAGAAAAGCTGAAGGTTCGAGTTGCCAAACGTCAGCCTCAAAACCTTAATGACTTGGAGAAGATCTGCAAAGAGGAGTGGGACAAAATCCCTCCTAAGATGTGTACAAACCTGGTGGCCAACTACAAGAAACGTCTGACCTCTGTGATTGCCAACAAGGGTTTTGCCACCAAGTACTAAGTCATGTTTTGCAGAGGGGTCAAATAAATATTTCCCTCATGAAAATGAAAATCAATTTATAACATTTTTGATGTGCGTTTTTCTGGATTTTTTGTTGTTGTTATTCTGTCTCTCACTGTTCAAATAAATCTACCATTAAAATTATAGAATGATCATTTCTTTGTCAGTGGGCAAACGTACAAAATCAGCAGGGAATCAAATACTTTTTTACCTCACTGTATACTTATAGGATATATACTATAAATACTTTTTCACAGCACTGTATTACTTACAATTAACACACAATGGTATTACCTGGCCCAATACATATATTTGTATTCCCACATGAAGCAAGTACTTGACATCAGAGAAAAATTGTTAGGGCCACTAATACTTATTAACCAATCTGGCAAAAAGCATTTCTTTAGATTTAAAGTATTGTACCTGTTCAAAACATCCTGATGGCACTGAAGCTGGTCTCTGACCTCTACACCTCTTTGCTGAGCAGACTCCACACTCAGTCGCAGCTGTTCTTTTGCTGTGTGGTTCACCAGATTCTCCAATTGGGGTGGGAGTGCCTCAAGCTCCTGCAGCACACTGAGGAAGTCCTGCTCAGTTGCCATGATGTCCTCCTGCTGCCGAAGACACTCTTCATAGTTCTCCACATCCACTCCCAGACTGGCCTGCTGCAAAAATCCTACAGCATCTTCGAGCCACTCACATGCTGCTTGCATCCGTGAATGGTACTTTTGACACAAAGCCAGCGCTTGTTCAAGTGTAAGCTGAAA
The DNA here is from genome assembly GCF_001660625.3 of Ictalurus punctatus. Classification (NCBI taxonomy): domain Eukaryota; kingdom Metazoa; phylum Chordata; class Actinopteri; order Siluriformes; family Ictaluridae; genus Ictalurus; species Ictalurus punctatus. The sequence goes on along the minus strand of NC_030424.2, from coordinate 18,757,752 downwards.
AAAAAAAAAAGTGTTAACTTGAAAAACACTATAAAATTCAAGGTAGGGCAATACATAAGTATAATAACATGGCAAATAAGTATAAAATAAGTAAAGAAATATGGTAGGGTTAACACTGGATTTAGTAGTCATAACAGTTGGAATGATCTTTGACTTGCCTGCTTAGAGCTGAGCGCTTGTTGAACATCAGCTTCCAGTTTTGCCATTTCTTGCAGAGTAGAATCCACATGGGCTGGAACAAGTTCATTAGCACTGGTGTACTTCTGTTTTTCCCTAGTGCTCAGTGCAGCCATAATTCGGAGTCGAGACTGCACCTCCTCCTGCATGATCTGCTGCTTCCTGATCTCTTCCTGAACCTTTTCCACCTTCACATCCACAACAACAGCACATCCCAGCTCATCTCTGACTTGTTGCAGCCAAGTCAAAGTCCGCTTTACTTCGGTCTCGAAGTCTTTACTCTGCACGAACCTGTTCTCACACTCCACTATGAGCTCCCCAACAGCTGACTGCAGAGACTGAAGTTCCTCCTGCCAGGATATCACCCGCTGCTTAGAGGCCTCATGGGCAGCTGGGTCCATGAGAGAAGCAAGGTTTCCCATCTGCTCCATAAGCCGGGATAGGTGAGAGCTGGCTCCCTGAAGACTGGCAGCCAGGGAATGATAATTTTTCAGTCTCTCTTCAGCGGACTGGGTCTCAGCATTGACTTTGACAAGTTGCTCTTTTGTGGCTTTTAACTCAGAGTCGACCTGCATGGCCATGGCTTGGTGGTCTTCAAATGACTCCAAAGTGTCATCAAGGTGTTCTACCTTCTGTTCTATTAGCCTCTTTAGACCATTATAGAGGCTGACCAGTTGAGTCATTTCCTCAGGCTGCCATGGCTGACCAGTGCTGCGAAAGCCCTCTTTTTTCTGGTTGAGCTCACTAACAGCCTGGCCAAGATTTGTCAACTCCTCAAGCAGTGCTTTATAATCATGCTGCAAACTGATGACCTGCTCTGTCTGCAAACCAACAGGCTGAGTACCAAGATTATGGAACTGTTCCTCAAGCTCTTTCAATGCTTTGTGGGTGACGTCAATGAAGGAGGAATACTCCTGACGTGCAAGAATGGCTTGCTGTATTTTCTCCTGTTTTTCTTTTGCTACTGCCAAGATGTTGTTGTATTGTTGTGGAAGACCATTAAGTTTCTCATCTAAGTAGCAGTGGTCGACCTCGTTGAGGGTGGGCAATATTTCTTGACCTGCTCTTTGGACAATAAGAAGAAGATTTTCATATTCTGCTGCTTGATCCAATATTTGTTGGTATTTTGAGAGCTGTGCTTTTAGTTCTGCATCTCCGTTCATTAGGTTTATTTCAGGAAATGTCACAATATCTGCTTGTTTCAACCACTGGCATATCTTCTCTAGATCTGCCTTGAAGTATTTTCTAGTCACCAATACCTTCTCTAATTCCTGTAGTCTTTGATTACACTTTTGCAAAGCTGCCTCAAAGCTGTTCTGCAATTCTTGTAGCTTTGTTAGCATCTCAGCCTTCTCATCCTCAGTGGCATCTTTCATCAGATCTCTGCCTTGGGACCATAAGGAAGTCAGCTCACTCTGGTAAGCTCTCAGGCTGCTCTGGATGTTCCTGCAGGTCCTTACCTGCTTAGTCAAGTCATCTGGTAAAAGGGCTATGTAATCATCAGAATGTGCTTTCTTCTCATTTTGTTGAAGCCAGGTGATAGCCCGACTCACCGCAAGCAGGAACTGGGTCCTCTCTGTGAAAGCCTTACTGAGGTTTTTCCTTCTCTGGGCCACTTTAATACTCAATGATTCTACTTCAGCCTGTGTCTCTGAGATGAGCTGCTGCAATCGCTGTCTTTCATTCAGGCCTAAATGTGCTAAAACCCTGTCTGCATCACTCATGGCTTGGACTAGCAGTATCTGCTTTGCTTCAAGCTCACTGCAAATGCTAAGGTGATCAAACAAGAAGCTCTGTGCCACTTCTGGTGGTGGGCTCATTTTCATAGCCTCAGATAAAGCAGGCTTCTGTTCCTCAGCCCACTCTCTTGCCTCTTTCAGTCGCGCTTCAACTTGAGTCATATCCTCAAGTGTTAGGATAGAGTCCTGAATCTTTCTCTCAATGAGACTCTCAAGATGGGCCCATCGCTGCTCAAAGTGGCTGATCTGTTCTTTCACCAGCTCTTTATCATCCAGGTTTAAGTGATACATCACTTTCTGCTTCTGGTCTTTAAGATCCTCAAGCATGTTCTTCTTTTCTTTGAGGACAACCGAGAGTTTCCGGAGAGCCTCTAGATGTTCAGATGAGCTCTCGGCTTCAGTTCTAAAACATTTAGGGAAAATATAAAGTTGTACTTTGCATTATTTAATATTGAGCATCACTAATCAACCACAGTTTTACACAGTGTTTTACGAGCCTACCTGGCAAGGGTGTCCCACTCCTTGGAAATCTGCTCAAACAGAGCTTCCAAAGCACTGATGCATTCATGGTACTCTCTTGTCCTTAGCAGATCCTCTTCCCTCTGGGCTTGAAGCTTATTGGCCTCATGACATAGCTCAAGCCATGCATGACTCAGGCGATTAAGCTCAGTGTGTTCTGGAGAAGCCCTGCCTTCTGTAAGCTTACTCACATACTCTGTCATCCTAGTCAATGTACACTGCCTGCTGTGCAGCTGCTCACCAAATTCCTTCACAAAAATCACAAGTCAATTATAAACATTGTAGCAAAGTTAGGAAGTAATTTGACAGTAACAAAATGACACTGGATTTCAATTTAAGCAATGTCTAAGAGACAGAATGTCAGAATTGTAAAAATTGTAGTTTTTACTTTGGCTTGATCCAGCATGTTCAGAGCAATCTTTGGCTCCAGTTCAGCAGGTCTCCTAGATAGACTATGCAGTTGCTGTTCCAAATCCTGAAAGAGTGCAGAGAGCTCCTGCTTCTGTTCCTTAATTTCTCTCCAGCAGTCTGACAACTGTTGAGCTCTGGTTATCCTCTCTTCAAACTATGACATTGCAGACAAGAGACATCGTGGCAGGATCATAGCAGCAACATGAGATAATTATAAAAGCTGATTAGATCAATTTACAAAGCACTTAAATGAAGTTACTAAACTCACCATGGTTTTGATCTGCTGGATCTTAGTAGCTGTGGCTTTTACTGCTTCATCAGATAAATCACACACTGAGCAAACCAGATCAAGATACGTGCTGGCCTGCTCCTGTAGAGCCCTTAAGTGCTTCACCTGAAAACAATAGTATAAGAAAAAAAAATAAGACTAGTTAAGCCTTTAAGAAAAGAGCAGTCTGTTTGGTCTTTCACTAACCTGTTTTAGTGCCTCTTGAAGGCCAAAGGGGGTCTGTGAATGAAGCTGTATTTCCTCTTGGACGGTGGAAAGCCAAGTCTCACACTGCTGCAGAGTGTCCTGGTGACTAACATGCTTCTGTAGCTCCCGGTCAAGACTCTGATACACCTGATGTGGCACAGGCTCAGTGTTTTTAGAAAGGTATTTATACTTGTAATGCTTATTTGTATATGTATATAAATGTATATAGAATGTGAGATAGTACATGCTTATGATATAAGCCCCCATACAATAAATAAAAATAACATGCACTGTGTGACACAGGTAGGTTCTCTTTGAAGTATACTTTTTGCTGTCTTTCTATCTCTGGGGCTAATGTACAGCTCTAGGGAGTTCGCAGAAACCTTTATTTTTGAGTATGACAGCCTCTATCAGTAAGAGAGGAAAATATTTTTTTCAGTTGGTTTAGGCAAATCCATTTTTGGAAGATTTGGACATACCTAATAAAAATTGAAGGAAATGTAGTAGGTGCATCCCTAGTGGAAAATGCATAAAGGATAAATATACTAACCCGTTGTGCTGTGCTGCAAATAGCTGAATAGCTGTCTTTGGTTCCTTGTTGGTGAGCCTGAATCTGCTGGCTGAGCTTGGCCTGAACTTGCTCTGAACAACGACTGACCAGACCATCTCCTTTCTCCTTCAGACTTGTCAAACACTCCTCAAAGTTAGCTATCTCCTCCATTATGGCCTGGAAAAAAATGTTCACCATTACAGTAGTATATCTATATACAGCAGTGGAAAAACTGGCAGCGAAGTAAAAAAAAAAAACCCATACCCATATTCTAGTATGCAATAATTTATCTCACTATGACATACTGTTATTTTAGCCAAAGCTAAATGTAAAAAAGTAAACAAATGTTATATATTTAATTTAATTATTATTTATTTATTTATTTATTTATTTACAAATTTAGGATACTAATGCTAATATTTCATCAAGGTTGCTATTTAAGTGCATGACTGCCAATTGCTGTGCAGCATATAACTGACATCAAACCTATGCTGAGAGTCATAACCAGTATATGTGCACAATCAATATTTTCCAGTATGTAGTCAATCACAGTATAGTTAAAAATCATACCTTGTGTCGTGCCAGCTGCTGTGTGGCCATCTCTAGATTGCCACTTTGCATAGAATCAGAGGTAACCAGTCTACTAGACATCTGTAGCAGCCATTTCTCCACTTCCTGTAGTTCACTGTTATAGTCCTCATGCTCTTTGACCCCCTCTGCCAATTTCTGCACATGGGTCTAAAAACAACACAACATTCACTGCACTTTCTAGCATTTATTTAAATTTTTACTGTATGTTTGAAGCTCAGACATTTAGGCCTTTTCAGGGGAATACCTTGGCTTTGTTGCATAGATCTTGATAATCATTTTGCAGCTTGGTCATATTCTCACTGATAGTGGGATCGTGTATAATTTCAAGCAGAGCTTCTCCTTTCTCAATCACAGACTTCACAGATGACTCATGAGATTGCATAGTTTGGTGGATTGTCTATTGGGAAAATAAAATGCATAAATGAACTGTTCAACAAGAATGTCAGTGTATCCCAATCCCAGTCTGGAGGCTGAATGCAAAAATTAAATAGAGTAAAGCACAAGCGAACTCACTTTGTACTTGGCTAACTGGGCCTTTTTTTGGTAAAGTTCGGCTTTAAGCTCCACAGAGGAGACCAGAAGGGATTTCCTCTCATTAAGCCATTGGGTCTGTGCCTTATACTTGTCTAGAAAGTCTTTAGATAGCTGAATACACTTCTCCTGAGCACTGAGCTCAGCCCGCAGAGCTCCCGTTAGCCCCTCAAGTTGGGAGAGTCGACCATTTATCTCCTCTTTAAGTTGTTCGGCCTCCGACTCCTCTAAGAATGCCATAGCTCGCTCTGTTTTCTCCCGCATAGTCTTCAGGAAAGTACGCCCCAGCTCCATGTCACCCTGCAGAGCCTGAGAAGTCATCAGAATGGAGTGTTGAGATAATAAAGATTATGTATAGCAAAAGCCAGAAATCTCTGTTATCAGCAAGCTACGACAGGATTAAAAAAAATCTGTCTTATTTCTGTACCTCTAGTTTTTTCATTTTCCTCTCCATGGCAACACAATCAATAGCATCAATACTAATGGCCACACTGCTAAAGTTCTTCTGTGCCGTGCTCAGCCAGTCAGAAAAAGTACTAAAGATGCTGTGGGCTTCTTCAATGCCAGACACCTCAGCCTTTAGTTGTTTGATTGTCTCCTATGTGACAAAAGTAAGAGCCATATGTATTATACTATGTGTACTGTATGTGTATATGCATATATGTGGGTGCATATATCTTACCAGCAAGTGCAGTAGCAGGGCGTGGTAGCGTGAGGTAAGTTGTGTTGCCCTAGTACTGACCCGACTACTAATGTGTGTTTCTTCTAAGACCTGCTGGGCCAGGGTACTTAAACCCTCAATTTCCTCCTGGTATGCCAGGACTTCCTCATGCCATCCCTGTACAACACAATAAACACAAGAGCACTGGCTAAATGTAGACAAAATGAACATTTAACATAAATGTCCAAAACCATCAGCATCATTAAAATATTCTGTGCCTCCACAAACCTTCAGCAGCTCTAGCTGGGCCTCCTTGGTGGCTTTATCGGAACGCCTGCTACTGCGCAGCTGGCCTTTATTCTCCATTCCCTTCAACCAGTTATCAAGGCGCTGGAACTTCTGCTCCATCTGACGTAGCTTGGCTATGGCACTGTTCAGCTGAGATCTCGTTTCAGACAGTCGGGTCTGGTAAGAGCCCCACTCCTGCTGCACTGTCTCCAGTGTGCGGTCCTCTAACTGGGGTATTCCCCATGGGATAACCTGCTCTCGACTCACCAGCACCATGTTTAGCAGAGCCTGTCCCTGTGTGCAATGCACTTGCAGTTCCTATAGATGGTCAAGCATATCAGATTCTTAATCTGTGTGGGATTCTATTCTATTAAAAATGCTGCTATTATTAGGTGAGCCAAAAGAGAAATGGCATGCTTTTTTGTACTCACTTGCAGTTTATGTAGAGTTTCCTCCAGTGTATCGACATCTCCCTCTAGCTGGGTGTAGCAACTCAGTTTTTCCTGCTGCTGCTCCAACCAGTCTTTAAACTCATGCAAATTGTTCTGGTACTCCTGATGAGCTATCAACAGCTCCTCAGCCTTTCCCACTCCAGCCTGAATAAAGAGAAGACCACGCTTTTCTCGTTAAGACTTGATGAGGCACTAATGTATCTAATTTTGTGATTGAGAGCTGTGCTTTAGAATGTACCTGGGCCCTGTCTTTAATGATCTTGTACCGCTCTTGCAAGTCTTGAATCTCCAGCTGGGTTACATAGTGCTCAGCCATATTGGACCCTTTCACAGAGACGGTGTCCAGGACAGAGCTGTGGCTCAGCACTTCCTCATAGAGCAACTATAATAAATCAAAATTATATATGTAAAGAAGACTTTTCAGACAAAAAACACAATGAAGGCTGCTGGGTTTTGCTGTAAAAATAAGAAGCAAGTGCGGCAGTCAAATTCTCCAGAAGAACTGTGGCTGGTTCTGAAAGATGCTCAATAAAACTTACGGCTAATTTTCCTTATAAAACTGCACTAATTGTACTGGAGACTATTATTTTTATTTTTATTTTTTTCTCACACCAAATACTGACTTTGTTTCATGCTGTTTACGGCTCTTTACAGTATTTATTTTTAAATGTACGAACATTTAATTCAATTATTTTTAAGGTAGTATCTTTTCTCTACACCATTTCTTTGCATGTGCTTAAACCTTAAAGGCTAAGTCATAAAAAATGAAAGGTGAAACTATGAAAGGTGGTTAGTAGTCAATGATGGCTGGTGCAAGTCAATAGTTGTTGATGTGCATTCTATAATCATTTTAATTTGCATGATCTTGTATCTGGTGCAATTTACAGGCAACAAAATAATAACAATAATACCTTGGCCTTGCCCAGATTGGCAGCTTTATCTCTCATCTCAGAGCACTGCTTGTCTGTGGAGTTGAGACTTTCTTCCACACTCTCAATCCAGCTCACAAACTGACGCACATCTTCCTGATAACTGGTCCACTGTGAGAGCGCTCCCTCCAGCTGGCTGTGGGATCACAAACAAGTTAAAGCCAACAGCATATTCACGAACACCTTCTTAAAAAATATTAAGTATTAAGTATTAAAATCTGCTTCGGGTGTATACTGAAGCATCCCTTTTCAAAGTGATGGGAATCCTCTGATTAGTCTTTAAAAAATTAGTTAGACAGAACATTAGACATACCTCTTGCACTGAATGGCTGCAGAAAGCAGGCTGTCCCATGAGTTCTTCAGGTCCTCAATCTGTTTGCAGACCAGAGGAACCCCCTCAGCTGAAGTGTTCCTCCGGACAGACTCACCCCTAGTGACCAACATTTTCAGCTGGATCTCCTTTTCCTGGCGAGCTGTAAGCAGAGCCTGAAATAACACCAAAATCCTTAGTCACTGTATAAGTAATTACAGTTGGTAAGCAAACAAACCTATATACGCTAATGCAGCGGTTCTTAAATTTCTGCATGCACTGATATCCAAAAATCCACCAGTGGCTTCTCTGTTAACCTCTGTGTACAATTGTTTAAAATAAAGGTTTTTCCATGACCCTCCCCGTTACAGCTTTGCGACCCCCAGGTTAAGAAACGCTGTGCTAATGGAAATCATATGATCAGATTTTTATTAGTGCACCTCAAGTTTGATCATCCTGCTGTCCAGAACATTCTTATCTGCTGTTGGAGTGCAGTAAGTCTGCAACATATGACTGGTGTCTGCCACCCAGTTCTGCAGCTCCTTCAGACCCTGAGAGAAAAGCTGGTGCTCGGACACAATCCTCTCAATTCTGGAGGCTTTTTCCTAGTACAGCAGATTACAGTAATGAAATCACATTCGTCAGAAACAAATCACATAATGTAGGTCTGTAATAATTAATTTGTTTATCTGTTAACAATTTTCCAATTATTTTAAAATGTTAAATGTGATAAGAGTATTACAGATTCCTTCTGTTAACATATTGATCGGTATAGTTAAAGCCTATGAGATGTCTTTGTTAATTAGTTATTAGTGATCGAAGCTTGCTTCACCCTATTCACGCACAATGCACATTCCTATGAGAAAGAGAATATACAGTGGGGGAAATAAGTATTGGACGCATCAACATTTTTTTCAGTAAATATAATTCCAATGAGGCTACTCGCATGAAATTTGGTCACCAGACATCAGTATTAACTCAGGAATTCCAGAAATATAAAGAATTTACAGGATTAAAGTCCATAAATAAAGTTGTGTGTAATAACGTGGAATGACACAGGAAAAAAAGTATTGAACACACTAACTGAAATTTATTTAATATTTAGTGGAGAAGCATTTGTTTGTAATGACAGCTTCAAGACGCTTCCTGTATGAAGAAATGAATTGGCCGCAGTATTCAGGTGTGATTTTGACCCATTCTTCTAAATATATTGTCTTTAAATCTTGTTCAATTGGATTCAAGTCAGGTGATTGACTGAGCCATTCCAACACCTTGATTTTTTTTTCTCTGAATACAAACGAGAGTTTCCTTTGCTGTATGTTTTGGATCGTTGTCCTGCTGGAAGGTCCACCCACGTCTCAACTTCATCATCCTGGTGGATGGCAGCAGATCCTTCTCAAGAATCTCCCGGTAAAGGGCTCCATTCATCGTTCCTTCAATTATATGAAGTCTGCCAGTACCATGTGATGAAAAGCAGCCACACATCATGATGCTTCCACCTCCAAACTTCACTGTTGGTATAGTGTTTTTAGGGTGATGCGCAGTGCCATTTCTTCTCCAAACATGGTATGACAGCCAAAAAGTTCAATTTTGCTCTCGTCTGACCAGACTACACTCTCCCAGTATTTCATAGGCTTGTCCAAATGAGTTGTAGCAAACTTTAACGAGCTTCAACATACCTTTTCTTTAGTAATGGAGTCTTGCAGCATGAGTGTGCATTGAGACCACGGCGGTGGAGTGCATTGCCTATAATCTTTTCTGTGACGATGGCGCCTGCTGCCTCAAAGTGTTTCTGGAGCTCTTTCCGAGTGGTTCTTGGCTCTTGGGCTACTCTTCTGACTATTCTTTTGACTCCTTTGTCAGAAATCTTGCGAGGAGCTCCTGTGTGTGGCCGGTTGATGACGGAGTGATGTCGCTTCCACTTGCAGATAATGGCCCGAATGGTGCTTACTGGAGATTCAGAAGTTTTGAAATACGTCTGTATCCGATTCCATCAATATTTTGCACAACAATAAGGTTGTGAAGGTCTTGGGAGAGCTCTTTGATTTGACCCATCATGAGATGTTTCTTGTGTGACACCTTGGTAATGAAAAGCCTTTTTATAGACCATCAATTTACTAAACCAGCTGATATTAATTTGCACAGATAGGGTTTATAATATATTACGGATTTCAGCTGGTTCCTTGCCTTACCTTGCCTTGGAGAACTGCTTTTTCTTAGCGTGTTTTTCCTGTGTCATTCCACTTTATTACCAAACTTTATTTATGGACTTTAATGTTGTGAATTCTTTATATTTCCAGATTTCTTGAGTTAATGCTGATGTCTGGTGAAAATTTCATGTGAATAGCCTCATTGGAAATATATTTACTGAAAAAAGTGTAGCTGCTACAGCTATACGACTTTACTTAATTCATACAAAATACAATCCGCTGTTACTATCTGCACATGCCAGTATGTATTCAGTCTCAAGTTCCTTCTTCAAGATCTTCCTTCTGGACACAATATTCTACAGTCTATCCTACCAGGAAGCAGTGAGGTCAGACTGGCAGTAGGCAGGCAGACATTACCTTGGTCTGGTTGCTTAAAGCTAGGTATTGAGCAGAGAGCTGCGAAACGCGATGCACAAAGCCCTTTCCGGCCATGTGTCTGTCCCAAAGCTGCTGGGCCTTCTCTCTCAGCCTGCTCAACTGAGCCTCCTGAGAGGCCAACTCCTCAAGCACAGACTGTGAACGCACAGGCACATTGGCACAAGCATGCAGCTTTAGTACACAAGCACTGTTAACCGCCATTAGTAAGACTGAAGTGTTAAGATGGCTACATGGAAGCAAGCTGAAGACATTGATGTGGTTAATGTTAGACAAACATTGAGACAAACTGAAAGAGCTTGCAATGGAGTAAAGCATGATGCAAAGCTGAGGCTAAGCAAATGAAAGCTTGTGATTTTATGGTGCATGAGCTATGAAATGAAGTTCGTAAAACTTCTAGCTATATAGTTGCATATAGATTATTAATCGTATCCAGTATTTACAATAAAATAAACAAGAGTTTCACAATTTCTTTGCAATTTGAATAAAACCTGTGAAGACTGTGAAGGGAAAAAAAAATATTCCTAACTTATGGACTATGAAAATATACAAAATGATTTGGATCACTGCTTAAAATAAATAAGAGCAAGCTTCCAACAAGGCTTGTATAAAAACTGTACCTAATAAAAGCCACTGCTAGGAGAACAGTCCTTAAAAACAAGCTAGCCCTAAGTAAGTAGAATGAAGGCAACATTTGGATGGATATAAAAGTTTAATTGATGCAGTGTGCTGCAGATAATAAATGCTGATTAAATGTAAAAAAAAAAATGACTAAAAATTGAGTGAAGATGGGCGAGCACTGTCATGCTCACCAGTGACAGATGTGTTGCTATCTTTGCATTTGTGTAGTTATGGCAGTCTCACATACAATCTGGGATACTGTACCTGGAGCTTGTGAAGCTCGTGTTTCTTGGCTGGGAGGTCATGCAGACGACTACTGCTTTCCTGCACTGTCACCTCTCTCTGATTCAGCCAATCCTGCAGTGGCTCCACACTGGACTCAAAATCCCTCATCTGTGCATGCAGGTTCTGCCACAAAACACACAATACTGACTTATTTAGGTTATTTAACTTATAGATGTCAAAACAGATATTTTATAACACTGCACACATCTCTTATTGTCAAAAGTTTTTTTAAAATGTGCTTTTCAAACAGGATAATTTGTTGGGAAATAACATATCAGGAACTTTACTTGTAAAGCATTCTCTCTCTGGTGCAGGTTTGTCATAAGCGTCTTCCAGTCCTCTCTGGCGCTGCTCACTTTAGCTCGGACTGCGTTCACTCGCTCTTTAGGAGCTATGCTGATCAGTAGATCTCCACTAGCAGCCAATGCATTCAGCTTACCGTGCCCTTGCTCTCTGTCACTCAGGAAGTCCTGCACATCAACATAACAAATTCATTACTGGTAATTCTCTATAGTGGCTAACTAACTATAACTATACAGAAATCTATAGTAATTTACAGCCACCACTTTTAAATGGAATCTTAGTTCAAACTGTCGAAAGGGCATGTGACTAGAAAAATATTTTGTTAATATATGTATATAGTACCTGGATCTTCTGAAGACTAGATGAAGCTTCACTGAGATTCTGAGGGGCATCAAAACACTTGGCTGTGCTAATTTTAGCACTGACCAGCCACTGTTGAAACTCTCGGAAAGCAGCACGGAATTTCTGCTCCAGCAGCTTCTCTTTTCTTTGGCATTCCCGAGAAGCGTGCAGACTGAGGCTGCAGCAGAAAAGAGAATGCTCTAATTACATACATATGCCAGTCAATATATTTCTTTCCACAGGTTCAAAACATACCAGGAATTGGAGAAGGTGTTCTGTGTATATACTAATTTTACCATCATGTGTTATATCATCATGAACCCAAACTTTTATAAGGTTTTATTAAACTGCTCACCTGTTATACTCCTTGATGAGCGTGGATACCCTTGTGGACTGTGTTCCCAGGTCTCTAGAGAAACGGCAGAGGTCATTCAGCTGTGACTTCAGACTGTCTGACATGGGTTCTGCATTGAGTAATGCTTCCAGGGTGTCCTGATCCATAGTAGCGTGAGAGAGTTTTGATTAGAATTTATACCAGGCAAGATGAGGTGACTCAATCACTGACCAAGACAGTGCTACAAATCTGTTATTTTAGTTGTTTAACAAAATTAATGTCTTGTAATCTTAGCAATCCTGTACCTTGGCAATCTGCCAGGCCTGCACAGCTTCCTCACTGGTGTCCATGGCTTCTACCTGCTGCAGTGTGCCACGCCATTCATGCAGTCTGCTGCTAAATTCTTGCAGGTCCTGCTCCAGTTGTGCAGCCAGTGTGCTGAACTCCTGATCTGAGCTCGCCATCTGAGCCAACGTTGCCTCTAGGCCAGAGTGCACATGTTTGGTCCCATGTTCCCACTGCTCCCAAGCAGACAGCAGTCCTGCCTCCTCCCTCTCCAGAGCTTCACACCCTACTGTGGAGGTGTGATCACGCGCTGCAGCCCCACACCGCTGCACTCTCTCCAGCCTCTCCCTGCCCTGCTTCCTGGAGTTCAACAGCTCCTGCCATCAAACAGGAAAGTCAGCAATCACACACTTGCAATGAATGAATTATGCTATTCGAATATTATCGAATCATTTGAATTGACCTTGTACACCCTTACCTGCACTCTGCAGAGTTTCTTCTGAACAGAGGCGGCATCTCCGGACATGTCAGACCAGCGCTGGAGATCCTCTTTAGCAGAGGTCAGCCAGTCATTCAGTTCACGCACAGCCTCCAGATACAACTCATGTTCTTTCACTATCTCACCCATCTGCTGTACTTTACTCTACAGGAAATGACAACACTCTGGCTCAATCAACACTGCTTGGCAGCATAGTAAGCACTGTATATGTACTGTATACATACAGTGTGTGCGTGTGTTAGCATAACAGATGTCCTTAATATACTGTATACACTTATACGCTTACTTAACTATATTTGTATCAAATCATCGATAATGACAATAATAAGATAAGAATAAAAAATACATATCAAAGCACTTAGCAATAACAGAGCCATCAACTTTACCTTGATAACTGCGGTGATGTCAGAGAACTGGGCATTGAGTTCTGCTCTAGGCTCTTCTGCAAAGGCCTGGTCTCCAGTTTTCTCAAACAGTTCAGTAGCTTTCTCGTTCAGGCGGCCGAGTGCGGCTGAGTGGCTATCGATGTCAGCCTCTATGGCCCGCAAGCGCTCCAGCAGAGAGATCTTCTCCTTCAGTCCAGGCTGTTGAGGAAGAGCGACTTCAACCTCCTGCTCCACTGTGTCCATCCACTGCTGCAACTGAGCTTTGCCTTCCTGATAACTGCTCCACTGGGTCACTGTCCACTCCAGACGACTGTTTTATACACACATATGCAGAGTAGAAACAGGTGTGAACAATATCGTTTAATGTATATTTCTTATCAAGTTTTATCAACAACTCCATCTTTTCAGTACCTGTGACAGCTCATGGCATTCATAAGCATGTTAGCCCACGAATCTTTCAGACTCTGAAGCTGAGAGCGAATGGCCTTCTGTTTGTCCTTACTACAGTTCTTCACAACCTGCTCACCCTTCCCTACTGTCATATTCAACTTCACTTCTCCTTCTCCTTTCATTAACAAGATATCCTGTAACACAAGCAAACGGTTTTTTCAATACTACAATTCCTTGTGATGAGTGATGAGTGAATAGTAATGAGATTACTTACCTGTACAAGCCCTAGCCTCTTTTCTAGAGTCTCTTTGTTGCCAGTGGTGCTGCTGAGCGCTGTGAGCCGTTCTTGTATGTTACTGAGCCAGGCCCATGTGGTCTGCAGTGTCTCATCAAAAGACTGTTGCTCCTGCAGGCTGAGCTGACAGCTGCGCAGACGCTCTCTCACTGCTTTCAGCAGAGTCTGCTGCTGCATCTGTAGCTGTGTTGACACCCGCAACTCAGAACCACTGCCATGACCTCCCTCAATCAGAGTCTGAGCTTCTTGGCACAGACTCTCAAAGGAATCCCTACAGGAAAAATATATATCAATCATCGGCAGCTGATATACAATATCATCATCAACAGGTGAAATTAAGTTTCTCTATATTTCTGCATCTCCTTGTTTCGAATATCTACATGGACAACACCTACATAAAGTATCTACACAGAAATTCATTAATTGTAATAATATCTGACCTCTCTTTCAGAGCCTCCTCATAAAACGCCTCAACTCGATCCAGTGTTGTTTTCTCCTGCTCGCCGTGTTTGCTTTCAGACAGCTCGGTGCTCAGTCTCACTTCCATACGCTCCAGCCAGCGACTCAGTCTCTGCAGATTGTTCTCAAAGCTGGACCGATAGGTACATGCACATAAAAAAGAATTTACCCCTAGAATCAGGTATATATTTGCAAAAAAAACCTACCATTCTTTTCTTAGAGAGAGATATATACTACTTGCCCAACCCATACATAAATTATCCAACAGAAATACTCAGTAACATGTAATAAGGGTTGTGTCCTCACCCATTGAGCAGACTAGCGCTTTCCTCAAGACTCTGCTGGCTCAGCCTGCACTGTTCCACATAACTGTCCCAGTCCTGTTGGATGCACGAGAGGCTCTGCTGCACTTGGCCAGCACTAGCCTTAGGTAGGTGAAGCAGGAGTTTCTCCCCTTCCTGACACACCTCCATTAGACGACTTTCTCCATCCTCAACCCTCTCTAGAGCCCCCTGAAGAACACAAGAGCACAAAAAATAAATACCGAGTTTAAAAGCAATGCCATTTCGTACACAATAACATGATAAAGGCTGATGTAGACACAGATATGTAATATATGTACCTTCAGCTTCTGCAATTTGCGCTCAACAACACTGATGTCCCCAGAGTAATCAGAGCATTCTCTTACTATGTCCTTTTGTCCAGCAAGCCAAGCATGAAACTGTTTCAAAAGATCTGGAGATGTGAGGTAAAGAGAGAGCAGTGGAGTGTGAAAATGGATAACATTTAGGAACCTACCATAATGTACCTATTAATAGGGAAAAAAAGCTCACTGATTTCAATTAGAGAATAGTAACTCTCACCACTAAAGAGCTGTTGTAGCCCTTGCTGCATTGATCCCAACCTTTTAACACACCGCTGATTGACGGTTTCATATTTCTTGATGAGATCAGTTAAAGAAGTCCCAAGGCTAGCCAGCTCTTCAGAAGGGTACTTCCTGCAAAGAGTGTTCAGGCTCTCTCGTGATGAATCTATACATGACTGCTGGTTCTGCAGTTCTTTTTGTATATCCTACAAAAAAAAAAAAAAAAACAGTATACACCCAATTGAAAGTAAGCTATATGAAGACAAGTAACTACAATTTAAGATATCAGTGTGAGACACAGCTTCAATTTAAATCTGATTACTACATACTACAATTACCTTTGTCATTTGTCACATTGAATGGGGCATAATATGAGGAATTACATGTTTTTTTTTTGTACCTTTACTCTGCAGATCTCTTCTGGAGGTGATCCAGATGTTGTATCCAGCAAAGAACCTTCCACTGTCATCAACCATTCAGTCATCTGAGAAAGGAAGTCCTCTAGTTGTTTTTTCTGAGAGCAGAAATCACTCAGATTGTTCTTCGCTTGTGCACACAACTCCTGCACATTGTTTATCTTCTTCTGCAGGTCAGCCTCCATGACCTGCCGGAGAATTCGAGATTAAATGAGTGCATAATCCATATACTCATGGTGACCTAAATTTTCATGGACCTGTATTACAAACCATACCTGCAGTGATGTGGGGATGTCTTTGGTATTACAAAGCCGTTTCAGCTCTAACACTTTGGCTTGTATTGTGTCTAATGTCTTCTCTTTCTGTTCCACCTCAACCTGCATATGTAGACAAACATTAGATGTGACACTAGCAGCTCGATTACGATATGATGTAAGCACTGAATGTCTCCATTGAAACACATGCCTTGACTTCAGCAAGGCGATTTTCAGCTTTCTGACTGTCATTGAACTTGTTGAGGCTGTCTGTGAGTTCCATCACACAGCTGTTAGACCAGCTATCAATCTCCTCGTTGATATGGTAAACATCCTCCCATATGGAGGAACTCATTCTAAGTTTCTCAAGGTTGTCCTCAATTCTCTCAGACACCTGTAGGTAGAAAGAATATATGCTGATTTTGAAATTACAAGGACCTAACCAAAAGACAATTTTACTTAAAGAGTGTGGAAGAGCTTTTATTAGTATGGCCACACACTTACATCTAGCCACTGGTCCACAACAGCTTCCATCTCTGTCTTTATCACTTGAGTTTCACAGTCTGGAATCCTGTTTAATTCACACACCAGTTGCTTTGCTTTACTTGAGAACTGGTCCAGTTCCCCCTGATTAGCTGTCAGTTCCATCTTAATTGCTTCATGCTGATGAAAGAAAGAAACCAATCGGTTTTGTTCATGTGAATTTACCAACATTTGGTCAGGAACTGCAAAATTCTATTCAGTAAGCGGAAAAGCGTTTTCTCATAAGGTTATAGCTATTCCAATGAACCAACAATATGTATTAAGACTTACCTTTGACAGGGACCTTCTGGTGTCTTCCTGGTCCTTTAGACCAAGTTTGATAACAGCCTCGGCATTTTCCACTATTGCATTAATAGAGGATTTCAGACTCTGATAGTCCTTCATGAGCTCAATCATATTAGTGCACTGCTCCTGCCTAGAAAGTGAGAAATAGGAAGGTTGAAACATCCTGTAATTTAAGAAAGAACTAATATATTTGGCGAATGAAAAGGGCAGGTCACCTTTCTGTAATAAGTTTCTCTGTGTCCTCCCAGGTGGTCTTGAGGAGATTGATCTCCCTCAGCACCTCTCCTGCTAGTTCTGTATCTCTCTGGGACAGCTGTTGCCCTTTATCCCTCAGCCACTGCTCCTCATGCTGGTGTGACTGCAGTTCATCCTCCAATTGGTTAAAGAACCGCAGCCTATATGCCAATACATGCAGATTTTCAATTTAAAAACTAATCTTGAAGACATAGTGTAACACAATTTATTTTTGGTAACAACATATCTATCTCATATGTATAATTAAAAGAATTACAAGTTAAAAGATTCTGTGTTTTGTTTTTTTAAATACCTTTGTTGTAATGTGAGCAGGTTGGGCTCTTTAAGAATCTGCTGGTCAGCTTTCTCCTCGATGTCTTCCACACTCTTGAGCAGCTGCTCTTTGCGCTGTCTGAAGGAGGACCACAGAGCCCCCAGAGCCTCCGCCTCACTCTGCTTGGAACCAAGCAGGGTCTTCACTCCATCCAACTCTGTGCTCAATGTGTCAGCCAGCGACCGGCACAAGGTGCGAGCCTCCTTTGCATCAACCAGGTGGAGGTGGGCTTTGCATAGGCTGCTGTCCAGACTGATCGCTAGCGACTCCAAACGGCTGATATCAGGAATGATTCCTTCTAGATCTCGCTGCAGTTCATCCACACGACTCTTGTCCCAGCTACCGGCACTCTCCACCGTGTGTCTGAGACCTCGGAGGACACCTGCAGCCACATTGTGGGTCTGCAGGAAAGCCTCCAACTTCTCTACACTCTCACCTCGCTGCATCACCAGTTGCTGGGCCTGCATGTACGGCTGCAAGCTATTTTCCAGACGGCTCTGTAGATAATGCTGCTCCACAGGCTCACAGGAGGTACACAAGGACTCTGTCTGCTGCTGGAGATTCTCTCTTTCACTGTTCTCACTCTGAAGCGACTGTGCCTTCTCCTGTCATAAACAAACAATTGTATGATGCCAAAGCTTCTCTGACACTGATGACGACGCTATATTGATAAGACTGATGATGAGACACACCTTTATTTCTATGGCAATCAACTGTAAATCTGTAATATTAACTTGGGAGGATGAGTGAAGAGATGAGAGGAAATACTCTCCCCACTTGAAGAACTTTTGCAGCGCTTGTTCATGCTCGTCTACCCGTGAAATATGGTCCTGGAGCACCTGGATCCTATAAAGACCAGACAACTAAATACTCTACAATAGTATGTCAGCTATGATAGCAGCAGCCACCACGTCTTTAAAACATACTGTACATGTCTTAATAAATGTCTGACCTGTTGGGTATGGCTGTACATTGAGAGCTCCATCTTTTCTTCAGCTGCTCATGATCCTCTTTAAGTGTCTTCACTTGTTCATCTGATGCAGTGGAGTAAAGGGCTGGAGCTTGGGTCAGTAATCCCTCATATAATGACTCCAATGACTGTAGCTCAGAGTGAAGGTGCTAGAAAAGGCAAAAATTTTATTTTTGTAGATTCCATATTCCTGAACAAAAGTTAAACATGAGCCTTTTTTACTTACTTTCAGCTCCATTAGCTCTCCATCAAGCTTTGTCTTGTCAACAGTGAGATACTGGGTTACAGAAGCAGACAAAGACTCACAGCTTTCAAGGCATGATTGCAAAGAACAGCAGTCTTTTTCTAACCTGAGGAGGAATATAAAACCAAAACACTGAGATCCCATAATATTTTGTAATGTCGTTAGTAATATGGTAAATGTCTTTTAAATGTATCACAGGTTTGCCGACAAATTTTGTAAATGAACTCAAAGTGAAAGTTAACATACTTCTGCCAGAGAGACAACAGGCTTTCCATATGGCTCTGTTTGTCTTTGGCCTGCTTTAGGCTCTGCTCATAGCTGTGCTGTAGAGCTGCTACTGCACTTTCAGCTTTCTCTCGCTCACTTAGCCTGCGAGCCCCAGTGCACAGAGACAGCAAGGTGACCTTCACCTTCTCCAGAGACTGGAACACATCCTAAAAATAAAAAAAAAAATAGGCATCACCAAACAAAGTAGAAACATATGCATTGTTTAGACATTTATTTCTTTTTGAACATGATACATGTTTACACACTGTAATAGTTATGTGGGAATCACATTTGTAATTGTGTTGTCATGAATAATACCATGTGGTCCTGTAGAGCTTTATAGGTATCAGATGAGGATGCACAGAATGTGAGAGGTGTGTCCAGTTTCGTCTGAATGGCATCAATCTCTGATTGCACCTTGAAATGAATTGGAGTCAGAGACTGAGCAAATAATATTAATTTTTATTATATATATATATATATATATATATATATATATATATATATATATATATATATATATATATACACACCTTTCTGATTTCTCATGAGGTACTATGCTAAAAAAAATTTAACCTAAATCTACCTGTTGAAGGTTTGTATTAAACTTTTGCTGGTGATTAGCGCTATCTTCCAACTGTCCATTCAGATGCTCCATGCTCTCCTTAAGTTCCTCCCAGTACCTGCCAATCTGTGTCAGGCGAGCTTTGATTCGTGCAGATTCTCCTGATGATACAAACTGGGATAGAGCCTGAGCTCTGTCTTCTAGTTGGGACAGAATTTCTGCTCGCTCCTGTAGCTCTGCTGTCACAGCCTGGCCACCAAAGGAAAGAAGAACAAAACATTATAATTCAATGATATAAAATGTAAAATATACTACATACTGAAACCTTAACCGTACCTTAGCAGTACTGATCTGCTGCTCCAGTGGTTCATTAGAGCTTTTTAGCGAGTCAAGCTCCTTTTCCTTCTCAGAGATCCATGAGGAGAAAGCATCAAACTCACTCCCAAATGACTCCCACTGATTTTTTATGTCCTCAAAAGTCTTCACACTAAAACCAGACAGCATACAAAACATGACCCCAAACATTACAGCTTATAGATAACAATAATCTAGTTCTTGATTGAATGGGATTTTTTTCCACATAGACACATTTTCTGTTAATTGTAATGCTGATGTTGCTAATTAAGTCAATTCACACTCTGGTGAAATGTCAGTTTGAAAAAAAATAAGCTTATATTCAAAACACACATTCACACTTTCTATTTATTTGTGAACACCTTCAATTATAATCTGCTACAATGTTATGGACTTGCTGGTCTAGTAGTCTAATTGCACAGCAAGTATTATATTGTACTTTAAGCCAAAGCATTTATACACAAAATTAAGGCTAGATAAAGTTGGCACATAGATTTGCCTATGACGTATCAACGACCATAATAAGGAAGTTCACAAATTAATTACAAATTACAGTCTCAAAACCTGCAAAGTAAAGTTCATTTACCATAAATATTAATAATAAGAAGAAGAAGAAGAGGAAGAAGAAGAAGAAATAACACCAAAAAAACCCCTAAAGTCAGAAGCAGTGTCAATTTGAGGAATAGTGGCTATTACTGTGTTTGTGGTTATATTTACATGACACTAATGTAAATTTCACATTAAAGTAATGCATGTTTAAATAAAAGTATTACTCTTTCTTGAGGCTTGCCACAGTTTTGTCCAGTTGGTCACTGAGGGAGTGAGCTTGTGTATGGAGCAGAGAAGCATTTTTAGGACCAAGCTGGATCTCTGCAGCCCTCTTTAGTAGTGTGTTCACCACCTCTGCCTCAGTCTCACTCTGTTTCAGCAGCTCCTAAAGTAGTCAGTATGATATATTAAGGATGAAGCAAAAATCTATATACAAATATAGAAAGGCAAAATAAATGAATTTCCAAAAACCATTTTAAGTGTAAATTCACCTTAGTTTGTTTCAGTTCTGTTGTTAAGCTCTCTGGGCTACTGAAAGTCATTTCTCTCTCTCTGACTGAGCGTACTCTGCTCACAAACTCCCCTACTGCCGCTTGCTGGCTGTCAAACTCCTGCCAAGAAGACAGTGTTGCCTATAGGCACAGTGAAGAAGAGCGGTTATGGAAAGTTTCTCTTAAAATTCTCAAGTATAAAGAAAATCTTTACCCCTTGTTGACAAAAATGAATCCATTTTAGAATAATGTTGGATATACTGTATGTATATATATATATATATATATATATATATATATATATATATATATATATATATATATATATACACAGTGAGGGAAAAAAGTATTTGATCCCCTGCTGATTTTGTACGTTTGCCCACTGACAAAGAAATGATCATTCTATAATTTTAATGGTAGATTTATTTGAACAGTGAGAGACAGAATAACAACAAAAAAAATCCAGAAAAACGCATGTCAAAAATGTTATAAATTGATTTGCATTTTAATGAGGGAAATAAGTATTTGACGCCTCTGCAAAACATGACTTAGTACTTGGTGGCAAAACCCTTGTTGGAAATCACAGAGGTCAGACGTTTCTTGTAGTTGGCCACCAGGTTTGCACACGTCTCAGGAGGGATTTTGTCCCACTCCTCTTTGCAGATCTTCTCCAAGTCATTAAGGTTTCGTGGCTGACGTTTGGTATCGAACCTTCAGCTCCCTCCACAGATTTTCTATGGGATTAAGGTCTGGAGACTGGCTAGGCCACTCCAGGACCTTAATGTGCTTCTTCTTGAGCCACTCCTTTGTTGCCTTGGCCGTGTGTTTTGGGTCATTGTCATGCTGGAATACCCATCCACGACCCATTTTCAATGCTCTGGCTGAGGGAAGGAGGTTCTCACCCAAGATTTGACGGTACATGGCCCCGTCCATCGTCCCTTTGATACGGTGAAGTTGTCCTGTCCCCTTAGTAGAAAAACACCCCCAAAGCATAATGTTTCCACCTCCATTTTTGACGGTGGGGATGGTGTTCTTGGGGTCATAGGCAGCATTCCTACTCCTCCAAACACGGCGAGTTGAGTTGATGCCAAAGAGCTCCATTTTGGTCTCATCTGACCACAAAACTTTCACCCAGTTGTCCTCTGAATCATTCAGATGTTCATTGGCAAACTTCAGACGGGCATGTATATGTGCTTTCTTGAGCAGGGGGACCTTGCGGGCGTTGAAGTCCTTCACGGCGTAGTGTGTTACCAATTGTTTTCTTGGTGACTATGGTCCCAGCTGCCTTGAGATCACTGACAAGATCCTCCCGTGTAGTTCTGGGCTGATTCCTCACTCATGATCAATGCAACTTCACGAGGTGAGATCTTGCATGGAGCCCCAGGCAGAGGGAGATTGACAGTTCTTTTGTGTTTCTTCCATTTGCGAATAATCGCACCAACTGTTGTCACCTTCTCACCAAGCTGCTTGGCAATGGTCTTGTAGCCCATTCCAGACTTGTGTAGGTCTACAATCTTGTGCCTGACATCCTTGGAGAGCTCTTTGGTCTTGGCCATGGTGGAGAATTTGAAATCTGATAGATTGATTGCTTCTGTGGACAGGTGTCTTTTATACAGGTAAGAAGCTGAGATTGGGAGCACTCCCTTTAAGAGTGTGCTCCTAATCTCAGCTCGTTACCTGTATAAAAGACACCTGGGAGCCAGAAATCTTTCTGATTGAGAGGGGGTCAATACTTATTTCCCTCATTAAAATGCAAATCAATTTATAACATTTTTGACATGCGTTTTTCTGGATTTTCTTGTTGTTATTCTGTCTCTCACTGTTGAAATAAATCTACCATTAAAATTATAGACTGATAATTTATTTGTCAGTGGGCACACGTACAAAATCAGCATGGGATCAAATACTTTTTTCCCTCACTGTATATGTGTGTGTGTGTATATATATATATATATATATATATATATATATATATATATATATATATATATATATATATATATATATAATTGAAACAGGGCATGTTACCTTCCAGAGGACATATATTGCCTTAACTCACTTCTAGACTCTGTTCCTGTGCCTCCATGCTTTGGTCCATCTGGCTCAGGCTGGTATCTAATTTGTGCAGGTCATCCTGAAGGCTCTCCCCCAGGCCCTCCTGAACCTGGAGTTGCTGGCCTCGGCTGATCTGCTGCTGCATGTCCCTCCTTTTGAGTCGCAAACGTTTCAATTGTTGCTATAAGGTAGAAAAGTAGAAAAGATCAACATAAACCAAAGAAAAGACCTAGGATTTTAGTAGGCCATAAACATTAATTATGAATTAATAACACAATCTATAAGATATGAAATTACAGTACCTGGTGAATGAGCAGCAGTTGCTGAGCTTCTTTTGCAGACTCAGAGTTCAGGATCTTGGTTACCTCTGCCTGCAGCTCCTGCTGACCTTGTGTTAGTTCATCCAGAGTGTTCTTCACTTCCTCCTGGAACTGCACACAATCTCCAACTGCCAATGCCACCTTCTCAGACTGCATAAACACAGTTTGAACAGTGTTCACATTGAACCAATAGGATCAAAAGGAGCAAAATATGAATGATGTATATATATACACACACACATATATATATATATATATTAATGGTTCGTATGAAGATGGGAAGTTGATTAATTAAGAATCAAGAATGATTTATTAATAACTGTAAGGGACTAGCAGCCCTTGCAGCTCACTTGCCTTGATGGGTCTTACCTCAGAGAGGGAACTGAGAAGGCTCTTGAAGTCAGTGGACAGTTTGGTGAGGACAGCGGCCTGCCGTTGGGCATCACTCACAGTGCTGATTTCTATTAGAACAGCCAGACGAGATTTCAGCCAGCTCACATTTCCTTCCTGTAGCTCTGCATCATTCCTTAGACTCTGTAGGCGAATGGAAGAAAATTACAGAGCTGCTTTGGTCTAATATAATGTATACCCACATTCTCACATCTTGCTTTTTCTTACCTCTATAGTGGATTTCACCTCCCTGAGTTTACTGGGGTCACTAGCACGGTTTCGCAAAAGCCTGAGCTGGCTTTCCTTCGAAGACAGCCAGGCAGCCAGTTCAGAAAATCTGTACCGATTCATAGAACACAAAATTCACAATTCACATAATGTTCATAGAACATAAAATACCAGGCACATGTGTAATCCATATTAGCACTCAGTCATTGTGACTAAGAGCAGATCTTACAGGCCCTATATGCACCAAATTGGTGATGCATCAAAAATGGGGCTTGACTGCAATTATGATACAATATCAAAAAAAAGAGAAAATTCTCACCTGGTGTTAAACTCTTTCCATTTGTCAGGGTGCTGCATGAGTTTCTGATGAGTGCTCTCTATCTCATCTTGAACCTCAGCAAATGCAGTTCTAGATTTTTCCAGAGTTTGGCGTGCCTGCTCACTGTCTGTCAGCTTCAAACAGAGATCCTCCATATGTTGCAATCGCTTCACACACAGCATCTGAGGGCCCTTGTCCCTGAAAAAAGCCTATATGCAGAAACCTGGCATCAGAACCACCTGCTCTCTGAAAATTGCATGATGTAATGCAAAGTTCCTTTTGTAACAAGGTACCCATAATGCTATGTATTCAATTTAATGAATCAAACAATAAGGAAAATCATTTTTATGCCTGAGAGACTCTCACCCTGTGTTCTTTCACCAGTCTCTCACTGCCCATGCCTGGCAGGCTGCGATTCTCTCGAGCCAGTTCAGCTTCACACTCCTGCAGAGAGGCCATCAAACGATTGCGCTCCACCTCCACTTTCAGTTGTAGGAGGTGGTATGGGATCTCTGTCTGTACATCCTGAGGACAGAAATAAGGCTTTTAGACACAACTTCCTACAATTTCTGAATGTTTTAACTCTATGTTACTGACCTCTACTAATGTGTCTAGTGCCAACGAAAATTATTAACATTTATTTACACAAATAGAGGCCTAAGGGCGGGGTGGGGATGGGGGGGGGGGGTGTTTTGTTTGTAGCTTCATGTTAAAAAGGTCACCTAACCTTCCACTGTTTGTGCAGTTTTCTGACTGTTTCCTGTAGAGTCTGCTGTTCTTGTTCAGGCAGAATATCAGTAAGTTCATCACAGGCCTTCAGAAATGAATTAAGGACTCGCTCATCAAGCTGTGAAAAGAACTCCTGCAAAAATAGTCAACAAAAAAATTACATTTACAACTTGTTTATTTCACAATAAACAGTATTTCTATGTTTGACTGAATGAGGTGCTAATTTTGCACTTGCCTTGACCTACTTTAGCCCTTCATAACAGATTTAATAGAGATTTTCCTCTTACTGTGTGCTTTTTTAGCAGGTCCTCTGGGTTTCCTCTCTCTGTCATGCAACCTCTGGCTACTTTAAGAACCTTCTCCAGCTCCAGACGAGACTCTTCAAACCGCTTCATCATGCTGCTGTTGGCTTCCACGTGCTTCTTCCACTCAGTGGTCTCTTCTACCATAGCCTATAGGCATATCAATACACACTATAAAATTCTGCATTGAAATGGATTACCCATGTCACAAATATGTTGTTTTAGAAAATTAGATATTTAGTATGGACGAATACATTTTTAAAATGTTCAATATTGCTTGCATATTTTCAACTGATTGCCCCCTATGAATTCTTTGTTTCTTTAATGAAAAATCCACCCTGAACATCTTGCATTTCAATATTTATAATTAATACACAATCTAACCTGGTGTCCAAGTTTTCCTTTGTAAAAACATTCCAAGTTGATTTAGGGGTTTAAATGTCATCAACATGTTGGTATATTTTCATCTGATTAACAGTTTCCTTTATTATCCACAATGCCATTTGACCACCTGCTGATAGTCGTGCCAATGGAATTGCTTGATAACTGCCTAAAGGGACTGGTGCAGTAGCACTTCAGTCCTTTACTCTGTCCAGCTCTCTGGACAGACTAAAGGACTAAACTTCTATAAAAAGGACTAAACTATATGGTATAAAGGATTATACTCACAACAGATAGAAGCTGAAGCTTTGGAACCCTACACTAATACCACTGTCCTCAACAAAAGACCTCGTGCTTGTCACCTCATAGGGTATGTCTCAACCAGCTCCCTAGTTCCTGACCAGCTCCCTAGTCAGGGCACTGATCAGGGATTTTAAGGGCTGTCTCAATCCCAAAATCCTTCCAGTGCACTAGAACATTCCCTCCACTCCAGACAAACTCTCAGCCAACTTCCATCTACAAATGTAAGTAGCTTGTTATTGTTGTTCTAGCTCTCAAATGATTACTTCTGTTTTTTTTGTTTGTTTGTTTTTTTACTTTATTTGACGTTCTATAAATCTGTATGACATATAAAACAAAGTTTTTAATTTTTGGAGACATTTGACGACACAAGTACATAATCGTGTTGCCGGAAATTAATTTATCAATGTCTCAATATGCAGTGAGCCAGGGTCCTTACCTGTGCCCGAACTTGTGTACACGATATACTGATTCACTACCTACAGAGCTATGGAGCTGATTGAGACATAGCCATAGGTGGCTAACTAGCCAAGCCAACTTTGTTGACGACCACATCCCCCAATTCCTTTAAGGAAAATGGAATAATGCTTACCTGGGAGGAGGCCTGAAGCTCTACTACTCTCTTTTGCAGCAGAGATGTATCCAGGTGCCTCAATGTTTTACTGCCTTCTAGGGCTTTCATTATGATCTGATGGTTCTTATCTATCACTGTAAGACATTTTTTACAGCTTTGCTGGTATGTCACAAGTTCCTATAGTAAGACAAAGAAAGATAAAGGCAGTCCCAAATCAGAACTCACTTTCACTTGTAGACATTTTATGTGGGCCATATATGTACGTCACTTTGCAGTATATGCTACAGTATTTGTGACCCATGACCTTAATCACCTGACACTTCTGTTGGAAGTCTCCTGGTGTCTCAGACTCGCGTGCACTGGTAATGCGACTAGCCTTCTCCAGAGACTGATAAAACCCAGTGATGTGCTTCTCCATTTCTTCTAAAGGAGGCAGCAAGGCCTGTGAATCCCTCTGCAAAGGCACAACCTTCTCCCTTATCTAAAATCAAGAAGGGTCATAACAATGTTAGTGAGACAGTAAAAAGGTGACAATGTGACAAAGTGACCTGTTTGATGTAATAGAGCAAATTAGACACTGAGGCCCTGTTCACATTTGATGTGAACATCTGTGTCAGGTGATTGGATCACAAGTGGACAGTGCAAAATGTGCACAAAACACTAGATGACAGCATGAGTAGCTTTTAATCGACCAATGTGAGCGGTATGACCGATGTGATTTAATTGGGAAATGCCATCCAATGGCTAAATATAAAGATTTTGTGTTTTCTTTTGGTTTTGTTTTGGGTCTGGTTTTGAAATGACTTTGGGTTGCTTTTGCACCCCAAATGTGATCATGAGTGGTCACTGCAGATGCGTCAAGACACAGGAAAATACTATCTTTGAATGGCTATCAGTCTCTGCTAATTAGAATACCCAAGATGGACGTTAATACCAGGGCTGAACATTGCATGAGACAAGCACCTTGCTAAGCTCCTCTTTAATGGTTTCCATGACACCCAGCATGTCTGTGATCTCTTCCTGTGAAGTGTCTTTGGTCAGCTGCTGGGCGTTGCGTGTGGCTGTTTTATACACTGCCTCCATTGAGGGCACTTTATGTTTGATATCCTGTGGAAATAAACATTTAAAATTTAAATATCTGTGGGAAAAGAATTTTTTATTAATACCTCTTGGATGTCATTTTTACCTCAATGTCTTGAAGAAATGTTCTTATGTTCAAAAAGGACACTTGGACAGGAGTATTCATCCTCTCGTTGGATGTATCTACAAAAATCTTTAAAGCTAAGATGCCATCCTCATAGTCTTTCCTTAGCTTGTCCACTTCATCTGCTCTTGCGTACTGCATGTGGAGACAATTGTGGGATTTAATCTCATCTGCAGGACATGGAATCCAACTTGAATTGTAGACCATGTATTGAGTGATGTAATTTAAACAGTGAACCAGCAGGGTAAATAGCACATACATGTTTGACTTTGACAAACAACTCCCTCCATCTACCATTGAGGAGGAGTAGCTGCTGCTTCAGGTCTCTAGACACAGTCTCATCACAAGTCTCAATCAGGAAGTTCCCTGCATCGTTCATGTCCATGTGCTGCTGTATCCAGTGTGGAAGGTTCCGGAAGAATTCCTACAAAGGATACAAGACTCCAAACTCAAACTCAGTGAAGGTTTTCAACTATGACCAAGGGTTGTCTAGCAGTTACATCAAAAAATTGGAGGCATTTGGCAAAAAACTGTCACAGCTGAGCAAAGGTTGGAAGTCAAACGTGTAAAAGTGCAATGCTAAATATTACAGTTGCAAAAACATTGTCAGCAGAAGAAAACAAAGAAAATCAGAGAATTCACATGCCATATCAACCTGACAATAAATTGTGGCAACCGGATGTATATGTTACATCGTATTCCCTGGTTGGTTTTTCTATACATACACGTTTATCATTTTCCGAGTGGTTGAGCATCTGCTCAGCGTCCTCCAGCCAGGCCTGCAGACTGGCCACTTTGCTGCTGTATTTCTCCCAGTTGGAGATAACCTCTTCCAGCATGCTGCGCACACTGCGCACCTCCACTGACAAGTTTCTCCACTGTGCCATCGTTTCACTTAAGAACTTATTCATCCCCTCACACTCCTCAGCTGAAACCACATAGCATCTTTTGAGTGCATTCACACACTAAAGAAATATTTTGAAATATTCTGCCATTAATAATACAGAAAATAAAGAAACATGAAAAATGTTACAAAATACTACTGAGAGCATCATTTAAAATATTTAGATTATAAGTCATGCAAAGTATGTAATACAATATAATCTTCATTTTCAGTAAACAATATCCTGGTCATGGTTACAATAAAACAGCATGATG
Organism: Ictalurus punctatus; assembly: GCF_001660625.3. Lineage (NCBI taxonomy): Eukaryota > Metazoa > Chordata > Actinopteri > Siluriformes > Ictaluridae > Ictalurus > Ictalurus punctatus. Next base: position 18,729,004 of record NC_030424.2, on the reverse strand, counting down.
TACCAAGTAATTAGAGCTACATTGTAGTGAGTTGGCAGTAGTTGTTAACATGTTAGATATATTGTAGAGCGAAACTATATGAGTAGAATTGGATTAAAAGATTCAGTATTAGTGCACAGTGAATTATAGAAGAGTGCACGCTGATTATTGTGTCTAAGGGTGTAGTAGCGGCTGCCTACGTTTCTTTAGACATACCTCTCCGGGAGATTCTACAGCCTAGAATATGAGATGGACAATTAGGCCCTGATATATACAGCCTATATGGATAGGGGCCTCCCTATCAGGTCAAATATCTCAACACCAATGAACAGAATTAAAGAACAGAACTACTATTATAAACACAAGCAATTGCAGTTGAAGAAAAATGGCTGTATAGGAAATTGTTGGAAAATATTTTTACACACTATGCGGTACCACACCAGTTTGGTTCAAGACATCATAAGAAATAGTACCACTACGGATCAGCAAGTGATTATAACAGAAGAATCATTCTGCAGCACAAGGAGAAAATTAAATTATTGGTTAACTTTACCTGAGCTATCAGACTTAATGTAGATGTCTGCAGCTTGTTTAAGGGTCTGAAATGTTGTCTCATACTGCTCAAAGAACTTGTGACCCTCAATAAATGCCTGTAGAGAAGAAACGTTTAATGATGATCCATGTTTTATGTGTTCTGGATCAGATTTTTTTTCAGACTGGACTCACAATGTAGTTCTGTAGAAGCAACTCCACAGAATCCCGTCGGCCATATTTGATGATCCAAGACTTGAGCTTAGACTCAGCCAGGATAAGGAATGCCATGAGACGATACTTCATTTCCCAGAATTCCAGTTTAATTAGGTGAACATGAGATGAGGTGGACACATAATTGAATCTGTGGAGAGTAGTATTTTAATAAAATGCTAGCTATGTGTGCTGACAATCTCAGCAAGCCTGATGAGAAGCAGAGCTGACCTTTCTGCCATATCTTGGAGCTGTTCAAGTGGTACTGGTACACCGTTAACTGCTCTATCCCTGTGAATCTGCTGAAATGTCTGCCTGTGCCCTTCCAGATTTATTAGCACCTCCTGGAAGAACAAAAATGACAGCATCAGTAGTCAGTTATTACCTTGTACTACACTGGGACTGGATTCCTGTGAGACCCAAAGAAACCATTATTCTTATGCAGGTATGTCCAGGTGTTTAGAAATTAGAAATATAAGATAACTAGCACATAATTAGTGTAACTACTACTTAATAATTACCAGTTCTTCCACTTTATTTTAATTTTTTTAGAAAGGCTCTACCATAATCTGCTAGTTTTCTTTTGCCTCATGCTTAATATGATTATGATTCATCTAGGTAAACTCAGAAGTGAAATTAGCCAGAGTCGGAAGTAAATTCACATTCTGTTTTTCACATTCCAGCATCCTTTTGCATTAAAGTGAACTGGCAATTTCACCAGCCAAATTTTATTCAGATTTGGTCAGACTGCTCCTGGCTTGTTATTGCCTAAGCCAGTAGCAAAAATTATAAATGTTATAAATGTGTCTGTTTCATTGCTGAAATTACTTATTTGTTTATATTTGGGGAATTTGAGTTCATACTATTAAAATATTGTGGCATGGTCCAAACAGAAATTACTACAGGACTAGGCAGGAGTGGGATTAAAAAAAACAGTCCTATGCGCAGATCTAACCTGTACTTTTCATGCATATGCCTCAGATTATAAATAAACCTGTGGTGTAGAATCAGAAAACATTCATTCTTTCATTTATTTTCAGGAACCTCTTTATCCTTGTCAGGGTCACACTAGGCCTATCCTAGGAACATTACCTCCAGCACCTCCACTGTGCCGCCCCAAAAGAGAAAACAGGAGGCCGAATAGTTAATATTTCCAGCATATCACACCTTATGCTGCTCCAGCTTCCTGTGGATGATGTTGGCCGTCTCATCATGGGCCTGTTGAATGGGAATGTCTTCTCTGAGAGCGAATTCTGCCCGATGCAGCCAGGCCCCAATCGCTCCCAGGGGACCTGGCAGAGACTTATCCAGATGGATATGCCAGTCCAGAAGCTACAAAGCAGAGCAACAATTTCATTAAAAGGAATGTTATGCTTTTAATACAGTAAACTGTTCAGAGAGCCTTATTTCAGTTAACAAGTGTCTACTCCACATGACTGTTTTGTTGGCTTGTAGACATACTGTAGTGAATTCACTGGAGCACTGTGTTCCTCTATACAAAACTCTCTCTGTGTATCTGCTCCTTCACCATGAACATATTGTGAGTGAATGGCCGCTGCTCCATTTTACAGTACATCTTATAACAATGAATGACAGCTTACTTTTGCAGCAATGAGCAACAAGAGAAGTTCAAAAAGTGGCTTTTTGTCTTTAAACAGATGGATCATATGATGTGAGACACGTACCCGGACAGACACCTGCTCCCATGCCTGTTTCACCACTGCCTGGTCCACAGACAGTTTACCGTCCTTATGCACAGGCTGCAGCAGAGTCTCTATCTGCTTTTTCCTCAGCTCATACTGCACACGGAAGTTCTTGAAGGCCTGATAAACAAAATAAATAGGTATGCTCTAGTCTTCAATATTTCAGAGAGCAGAAACCCCATGTGTGCTATCAGTCTGCAGTATCAGCTGAGTTACCTGATATTTGTCAGTGAGGTTGCCCTCTGCTCCTTGTGCACGGAGTATGTCTCTCTCCAGCTGATCCAGCCAGGCCTTCCACTCCCGTAGAATCTTTCTTTCCTCTCTCTGAACACACGCATACATCTTTACTCAACCTCCATGCCTCATTACCAATCTCTCTGTATCTAAGTAGCTACATTCACACACAAGAAAATCCCAGATAGCACTCCCTAAAAGTGATGAAAACATTTTAAAATAATATCCTCAGAATTAGACCAAAAAAGGAAGGCGTAAGCAATTTGCCATTTCATTAGACATGTTTCACACAGTTACTAATCACCAAGAACAAACACATACCTCAAGCATTAGCTCAATGTCTTGAGGATCATACTGTCCAGGAAAGCAAGGCACACAGAGAGATGCAAACACAACACCGTCAAGATGTTAGCGGAAAAAGACAAAGGAAAAGAGAGCAAAACAGCGAGAAGAGAGAATGGAGGGAGAGTCCACCGCAGACACTAAATCAGGATGCATGCAGACATAACGTGAGCTCAGCACTTACCTGCAGCATGGGGATAGAGAGGGCAAAAGTTGGAATGGAACGAAGAAGCAGCTACAAATGCACAAGATAGATGACAAAGTGAGCATATGAAGCATGGAGAGCGGGTTTGAGGCTAGAATCTTTCCTGTGATGGGTTGGACTGCATGGTAAACAAGCGCCACAGGGACATGATTAAGTAACAGCAAGCAGTTACATAATTTTAGTAAGTACACAAGCGTGCAGGTGACATTTGGTGCAAGGCTCTAAAGCAAACCTCCTCTTGCTGTCCATCTGTCTCAGACTGGTGGGGGTCTGGGTAGTGCTTAAGGAATTGAGCCACATAGGTCATTATGGACTTCTCATCAGGCTTATCCACATCCACATCTGCGGAAAACACAAACGTTAAAGAACAAAACTAGACAATCTAAAGAATGTGATGGATAAACATGATTAATAAAAGTGTGTCGGTCAAGTCAAAAAATGCAGTGCAGCACGCATAAGAAAGATCCTCAGTCCCCAAAGAATTAGATTATATTTAGCATGCTAACAAATCCAGTAATTATGTCAGGCCAGTTTCTTCATCCTCCTAGAGCAGCATAGATTATATATGAAGTTGTATGTGCTAATAATCAGGCCTGCAAGCTGGCAGTAAAATATATCAAATACTGCAGCCTACCTAACAAATCTATTATGTCTTCTTGTATGTCAAAGCAGACATTTAATGAAATGTCAGAATGAGTCAGGATCAGTCAGGACAAGACAAAAACACCTTCAGGATCTAGGAGGCGTGGGATGCCCAGCTCATTCTCTGCCACAGTAAAGGCTTCCTCCAGGTTCTCACGGTTGCTTCTTCTCTTTACAAGCTCCATATCCACCAGGTCTGGGCGAATAGCATATATGACAGAGTGGAAGGCCACACCGTTCCGCCAGCTAGAACCGAAGTCTTTTACCTCAATCCCCAAGCGGCTTTTAAAAACAACAAAAATAAAACACTTTAACTGGGAACATCCTTGTAGATGATGTGCAGTTATTTAATGTGTACCTCTGTAATGTAAAAGAAGCATGGCATACTTGGTTGCTGTACATTGCACCCATCGGAGCATGGCTTTCTTAGCGTTGCCCTGGAACTTGAGGACTTTTCTCTTCATGGGTGGGCTTTTGGTCTCAGAATTAGCCATGCTATCTACAGAGGATGCACTGTTGGATAGGGCCTGTAGGGCTGGGAGGTTACTCGTCAGCTCTTCAATCTGAAAAAAAGCATCAGTAAAGGTGTATGGATGAACAAACTGACCTTTTACAGCATAGGGCTGATATATTATGACTAGGGTTAGCCATAGGGTTTACCTGAAAGTATAGGATTATGGTCCACATTAACCCCAAGACAATGGATGGTCTTCCATCAGCAATGTCAGTGGCATTTATATTTACTAGCTTGATCTGTAAAAAAAAAAAAAAAAAAAGCACATTTTTCAAGCACATAGTCATATAACATAGAGACCACATATGTCTGGAATGTCAATGTCATCATTTGCAATCAGGGGCAACAAAAGCAAGCCAGGCAACAAAAAAACTAAGCCCTTTAATTATTTGCTTCAAATTCAACAAGGAATAAATTAAATGTTTTTCCTTTGTGAAGTACCAGTTCAGGAAGCTCTCTCAATTGCTTGTTCTAATAAGACTATACTGGTAGTCTGTTTCCTGTAATGGAATATTTAACATATTGTGGCAAACCAATAAGACTCAAGTGCACTGTAGACACACTATGTTGGGGAGAACCAAAATGTCTCTGAATAAACAGCTAGGCATGAGCAAACAGCCATGAACAAAAAAGTGAGTTGCAGCTCCAAAACGTACTAACCGGAGATCCTCTGTACACAGACTGATTGGAGGCATGGCAGGAGAGAGAGTGCAGTAACACATTGGACACTCTAGACACAGACTAAGGGGCAGTTTTACCTACGTTCTGCATATCTATTTTATGAGTATTTCAAGCTGCAGCACAATAAGAATGTAGTTATATGGGTGGGACAGGTGTAGATTTATCATATATCTTCTGTTGTTAATGCAGGTTGCCTGGTATAGCCAGTATGAGTCACTCCTGTGTTAGATACATCGTAATTCATCTTAGGGCTGCAGAAAGATTGATTACCTTCCTGCCCTCCAAGAACTTCAGAGCAGTGCCGATGTTGGACACCCAGTGGATTCTCTTCAACTGCCGACCCTGTTCACATGGCTGTGAATAGAGGGACAGAACAAAAACAAAATGGCTGTAGAATCAAATTTGATCAGTAACTCCATCCAACTGATAGAAATTGCACTCAAGATAGATTAAATTGCAACTCTGGTTACATCCTCAAAAGATTATATCGAGTAACGTATCGATCTGGTAGGATGAAGATGAAAAAATATATCATAGTAGCACTTACTAATCTCTGCCCAGATAGTACCTCCAACAGAGCCAGCAGTTTCACCCCATCCTTGATGTCCTCAAAAAGGTCATTGATTTCTAAAGGAGGTTTACGCTACAGAAAAGAGCACAAAAAAAGAATATAGATAAATAAGATGTGCGGCAGCCTGGGAAAACACCTCATATACAGTATATAGTTCTGAAAACTACAGGTCTTCCTAAACTGAAGTATGTTTCACTTATGCATGTATCACAAGTACAAGTAAAGTTTTAGCAATTTATAATTATGCCAAAAAGAAAACTGACCGTCTGACTGCAATGCTGGAGCTGGTGTCTGAATACAAACTAAATTAAATAGGCTTATGTCTGTTTCACTATGCCACATAACTATAAATTGGTCACAGCGGTACATTCATCATGTGAGGAAATTACACTCAAATACGATATTACATTTCTTTAGACAGACAGACTACAAAGGTCACTGCTTCTGTTAAACTGGCTCCTTACCAGGCATGATCTCTAAATTAAAATGTAATTCTAAAATAAAAGCATTTCTGTGTCGTTTTGGTGAGATCAGCCACAGTGACATCCAGCAGGTTTTCACAAACTACCACAGAGATAAGCTAATTGTTAAAGTGACACATTTACTAGCATGGCTTTCCAAAGATCTGCAACATCTTTGCACCCACATTACAAATAGGAACAAGTAAACAGCCTTCACTTTTTCAACACTAATTACAAAGAGCCATGCTGTTCATGCTGTGACAGGCTTAACCGGCCAAAGTGTGCAAAACTGAGACCGGAGGCTACCATAAGGCACGATTCCAAATTTTCCAACATAGTACACCCACAAAAGATTATTTCTAAAATAAGTCTACCTTATTTTTTACACTCATTTTAATCAGACAAGTATTATGATGATTATGCTTAACTCCTTTCCAGTTACTGATTTGTTACAAACAGCTTTTTGCAGTCTGATGAGAATTTAAAACTCTAAAAATAACATACTAATGGAATATTTCTCGTGCCAGTTATTGACAGTTTATCAGGGGCGCCGCTATGGTTTCTGGGGCCCTTGTCTAATTTGTACTTCGGGTCCCCAAAACCCCCACCCCCCCAATTATCTTTTTTTATTGCCACCTGTAAAAACAATCATTATCAATAAGCATAACAATTATTGCATATTCAATAAGAGACTATAAAGAGCAAAATTTGAACAGTTTATTAAATTAACTGAAATGCAATTATAACTATATACAAATAATTATATATACAGTACAAGTAATTAACACCATTGTACTCTCTCTCTCTCTCTCTCTCTCTCATATACAGACACTATAGAAGCTCTGTCTGGATGTCTTTATAATCTGTCGATTTGTAATTTCTTGTTCCCCAAGTACCAAGAACAATGAACTTTACTATTATTATTATTACAATTATTGTTATTATTCACTGAGTGAATAATAGGTTTCACACACCAGCAGCTTCAGAAAGAAATGTGGAAATTAGCTAAAACACTGACGGGATCACTGAATCAGTGAGTTGAACTTGAGAATCAGATCGGTTCTATTCGTGTCATTCAGACTGGTTTTATCAACGGGGTTCTCCAATTCGTTGAAAAGAACCGATTCAAACAAACGATTCACTCACGAATTGGACATCATTACAACACTTCTCTCATAAACTCACTCGGGACAATTAAAGCAGAGTTATATGATTACATTCAATTTCGATCGATTCCTCACAGAAAGACCTCGGAAAGGTTGAATATATACAACACTGGACTAGTTTTATTGTCGCTTGGTGCTTTTCTGTCCTTTTTGAAGCTCAATGCTCCATTACTATTGCTCGATTGCGTGAAAAAACAAACATTCTTGGAAATATTGTGTTCGACTTCCAAGGATAAACATCGGGGTGAGGAACTGATAGGATTTCTATTTGATGTTAATTATAACAGCTTCATACGGGCTCACTTCAGAATCACAGCACAAAACAGGGAACATAAATCACCTTATTTTTTGAAAAACTGGGTGACTAGCTGTCTTCCCCGTCTTGCTCTCTCCACTTTTTTTCGTGTTTTTCTTTCCTCTTTTGGTATCCCGATTTTCTCTGCACCATTTCTTGCCATCTACCTGATGCATGTAACGACTCACAAATGTGAAGGGCCGCTTTTCTGAATAATCAGCGAACGACTTAAAGGGACACACACATGCACTTGGCACAGTCTGAGGGCATTTATTATAGCGTGCTTATTAATAGATTATTATGCAAAGATACCATTTAAATACCAAAATCATACAGCAAAGTATGGGGTTCTGCTGGGCCCCCTGTCTGTCCAGGGCCCTTAGAATCATCCTAATCTTCACCCCATTACAGCGCCCCTGCTATTTTCGTTCTGCATTCTTTGAACAATAGGCTTTTGAATTGATTAGATGCAATATGGCATGCTCTTACACTGACTATTCTTTAGTAGAATATGAAAACATGGTTAACAGTTAGGGTACAAAATGTTAAAGGAAATGGAAACAATGAGAAAATGGAATTGCTGAGTCAGTGAAGCCAAAAAACATGTCGAGGTCAATTCCTTTAGATAAAATACACACTAGATGCAGAAAAAAACTTAACTACAGGCCATTAGTCATTGCTGAAGCGCAGAAGGACAAACAAATAGTGGGTAAATGGGTATACCGAGTCTGACAGTAGTGTTTGTTTACCACAGCTGGAAATGGAGCGACAGAGGAAAACTGCATTTCTCAGTGTATTCTCCAACTTGATCAGTATTCGTGTAAATCATCAAAACACATAACTGCAGTGTCTTCTAAAGCTGGCCATCAGAAACAGACTCCTTCATACTTTTGAGTGCCATGCTCTAAACTTCTGTGCCAAATCCTGTGTCACAAAAGGGCCTCTGAATCCAAACTGGGTCTGACTGGAATACTTAAATCCACCACTTCTGCTAGCTTATTCTCTCCAGTGGCAGGAAAGCGCCTCGTCACCAAAGCAACTAATCATAAACAATAAGGTAAGCACTTTAAGAGAGATGCCACAAACCTAAATGTCTCTGCCTAGTGCAGTGGTATGCTGGAACACTAGGTATTCAGTATAAAAGGCTGAAATACTATAAAATCTTAATATTATATTTTCTTGTGTCATACAAAGCACTATCCCAAATGCCAAAGACCTTGGGAGCAGACCTTCTCCTGCTGAGAATTGTTCCAAGCCTTCTTGTGCACCATCTGCACACATACAATTCCAAAGCCTACCCAGCACACTCACATACACACACACACACACACACACACACACACACACACATACACACGTGCGCACACACACACACACACACACACATTCCCTTAGACAGTGGGATCACCAAATGCTAATAAGGCTAATTCTTTGAGAAACATCAACACTATTCATTTTGGGCCATCCTGAAATTCAAGTAAAGCGCCTTCAAAAACTGAATACAGAGAACTTTCTCTGTGTAAATATGGATATAACATTTGAAACCAAACACGACCCTTTCTGTTTTACTGAAATTATCTACAATATTTGAGCCTGTGGCTGAAGATTTGCTGTTATACTGACTTTTGAAACCACCTGCACTCTAGAGAAACAGACACAGTCAGACAACTAGCACAAGCTCAGAACACCATTCTGGCCAAAATGGTGGGAGGCCAATACAATGCACTATTCATGCAGTGCACATGAAACATAAATAGCCACTCCAAACTCCAAGTTTTTTTTTCATTATAACTACAACATGGCATTCAACCAGTGGGCAACAAATCTGAACTATTGTCTACTGAGCTGCACACGACATTTAATGACCTTTAATCATTAGTGCTGCTTTTATCGATTACACACTTTCTTGCCTTCTATCACTGTCTACCACAGGACACAAAGCTAAGCACATGAGCTATTCTGTATTCATGGATGAAGGTGCTGCCACTGCTCAGCTGGTCAATATAAGAGCTGGATCTTTTAATGCACAGATAATAACAGTACAGAAAGGAAGAATCTATGCTAGAAGATGTTTGAACAGAAAATGTCTCTCATATCAGTTAAAACCTGATGACCTGATGATTTAATAAGGCTGGGACTTACATGAAAACATATTAGAAAGCAATCTTACCTTGGCCAGATGTGAATTAATCCACTTTGTGAAAGTTCGTTTCTGGACCAACTCCTGTTCATCTGGAAAAGAAGGGGGGAAAATCTGGTAAACACACAATCCACGTCACAGACATTAAAAGTGTCTATTTTTCAGACGGATTGTCAGGAAGACGTTAAAGGCGTTCATCTCCAGCAAGCTACACCTCCTTTAAATATTTTTTGCAGTACGTGCTGAAAAAAGAAAACATCTTAGTGCTATACGCATTACTGTTACAGAAGGAGATGATCTCTCCAGAGACGTATGTGAGCGAGGTTTTGACAGTTCTAAATGTCAAAACCTCACTATGCACTTGTGTACAGGGAAAGAAACGTTTTATTCAACAGGTCGGTACTGTAGAAAATAAAATCCTAATGCAGCACAAATCACAACACAAACAAGCACACTAATAATTAAGAACTACCCAGCACATAGAAATAGTAATACATTATCATAACCCCAGGAGACTTAACTATGTAAGCTGTAATTATCACTGATGACATTGCGCTACTGCTGGACATTCACATACATAAAGCTGCTACAGATGAAAAACACAAAACAAATCAAATATTCAAATGCGTTTACAATACCAGTTCATGTTATGCAGTTCACGTCACCTACAAATCACTCATACTTAGGCAAGAAGGGCTCAAACAGCTCACATGAAATGCATTCACAAGAGACAACAACCTCTTCTCGCATGCAGTCAGCTGATGGGAAGCCATTTCCATGTAGCACCATGATTTCCCATAACAAATATTTATGCCAGTGCAGCTTTGAGACACTGTGCACATCTTTTAATCAAACATGCGCACTCATTAGCGTATGTGGCCAACATTAGTGCACACGTGCAGTGGACACCTGTGCTAACTCGGCACATGAGCAGCAGAGGAGAGCCGTGACACTGATCGGTAATTACCTCTCTCTGGAGGAGGATCTCAGCTGTCTAGTGAGGCCCACTGCTGTGTCACTGCAAATCTTGTTCATGCATCTGCTTCACCTACATACAGCACAGCACATACTACATATAAATCTGTGCTGAAGGTCTCGCTCACATACGCCTCTGGAGAGAAGAGATGTCCACTTACCACGCAGATACTGAAAGAATCCTGTCACCAGGTTCAGAGATGTGGTCTTTTTCATAGCTACATCCTTAAACTGAGCCATTCTGCTGTGCTGCAGACTCGCTGTGTTTCTCAGTGTCACTCACTGAGCGTGTGTCTCTGAAGATGTCATCCAAATAGGAAATTTGAGGAGAGAAAGATCAGCTATCCTTTTTTTCCTTTAGGAAGCAAAACAGAGCCGGCTGTACAGCTTTCCCGGGGGGAAGAGGTTGAGCCTCCCTCTTTCTGCTCTTTCTTTCCTGTTCTGTCCCCCTCTCACTCACACCTCCCGGCTGGGGAGAGGCCCCTAATGGAGGGCTGTTTTTATGAGGCTTCGTGCTGTCAGTGGTGCAAAGGAGCCATGCTACTGTGGATGTGCCTAACCAACCCCCGCTGCTCTGCTCAGCCTCCAGCACCATCCCCGGCACCTCATCATCTATGGCACTGCTCATCCAATCAGCATGCAGGGAGCTATGAGTTCATAGGCTGGCCGGTACTCTGGTTTTATGCAGGGGGGCGGGGATAGCTCCAGTGCTGTACAGTTTACCAGCTGATATGCCACCAAAACAAGTAATCCAGGTCTGTGATGTGAGAAAGTCTTTGCGAATAGAGACACTTTTTCCTATGAGTTATCATCAGCATGAAGGTAATTAATGGTAAAAGATTTCAAACAAAAGTATATGTATACAAGAGTGTATACAAACTGCACAAACTATTCTTAATAATTTCCCAGGGAAAAAAACTATTCAGAAGTCCTAATACTGCACAAAACAGTTTATAATGAATGCTTTGTTAAAACAAGTGACCAAAAAAACAAGCTAAGAGTATCATGGAGGTTCATACAAAATTTAAGTACTGAATCATTTATGTGTAAACATTGCTATGCATCTGCCACCTGCTATCTTACTGTTACCGCAACTGGCCTGTTACTCAGAAACCTATGAACAGTCCTTGGTTCTGCTTCTATCCTTTCTATGCTATTAAAAACAACTCATGATGGCTTTTTAATGTCACTGAAATCTTAGTCACAACTGATCTGGTTGTGGACACAGTGAGAATTAATTACAGCTTGAACTTCAAGGCATGCAGTTTTAAAATATGTTCTATTGAGTTACCCATAATTTAATCTCGGTTTGTGCCTCCAAAATGTTAGAAGTACTTTCGCAAACTGCGTCTGAGCTACAAATCCACTTAACTACTTAATCCACTTGCATAGTTTTAGTAATTATAAATCAATCTGCCTTTGTATTTTCACTACATACAGAAAAACAATTCCAGCCTCATAAGATAAGACCTAATGTCATTTGATGTTTAGCTAGATGTCGTAATAAATGAACACAAACTTGTTACATTAATGTTTCTCACTTTTTACAAATAACTGTATTGTGGTAAACAAGGCACACCTTCCATCTCCCTTTACAAGGGCATTCACTGCAACCCTACTGCCTAATCTCTTCATTCTTGCTTGAGATACTCTACACATTAACACATTGCATTAACATACATTGCCCTAAAAATAGATGTGTCATGGTTTTAAATCGGTGCAAAAGCATATACTGCTGTCTGGCCTTGAAATTGGATCAAGCAAGATTGCATAAACACACTGTTTTACCCATGACTAAGATCACTCTTTATAGTGGACACTTCAGATCTTCAGAAAAGCACCATAATTCTCAGAGAAGTATGAAAAACTAAAGTGAAGAATGCAAGCTGTGAGTTTGGCTTTAATTATGTGTCCTCTGACAGGCAAAGCAACAGTATGTGCTCTTCAGTTTCAGAAGATAAGTCTTATGACCAGGCTCTAAATGACATTGTGCCCTCCAAATCATCAGATCCATTTGGTACTTAACATAAATTAGAGACAGAAAACACCCTTGGCAGTGGGTCAGATGTAGATGTAGCTTCCTGAGTGAGGATGCTCACATTAAGGATTAAGGGATCTAGAAGTTTTCATTGTCCATCAGGGACTACTGTAAAAGCCGACTCTTTATTGATGCGTATAGCCTCAGCACATCCCTGTGATTCTTATGAAACCTATTGTGAACCTGTATACATCGTAATGTCACATCATAATCTCCAGTAAAATCAAGTTATCGTATTTTCTACAGGACCATTAAAATAGTTCATATTGTAACATAGTGTTTGTGACTACAAATATTTCCTGCATGCATTTTATAAGTATTCTCATAATCACAATGCATCCGAATTCAAATTTTAAAGTGGCTGTTTAACAGGGAGTCAAAACCCTGGTCGTTCTTCTCCCAGAAGAGCATTCAGAGACTCTGGCAGCTGCTCCTGACAATTAGAGGAAGCTGCTCTGACTAGAACAGCACAAGACGTTTTTTTCTCTCTGCAGTGTGACAACAGACTTCAACAGACAACTCACCAGAGTACTTTAATAAGCAAGTTTAACAAACAAGTACAAAGAATTCAGAAGCACGATTTGCTCTTTTGTCATTCTAAACCAGTAAGATGGTAAGTAAGGCAGATGTGTGGTAGTGGTAATTGCATGGCACGCTATTTAACCGCAATCTCTTAAGTGGAGCGTGTCAGTTTCCACTAAGGAGGAAACCACACTTCAACTTTCATGCTGAAACTAACAACTGCTGCACTAACCAAGGCCCTTACCTCATTTCACTAATACACCCCTGTATTTGTTAACTTCCTACCATGGCAACCGATTCAAAGTTTATCAGTGACACATTCATTTTTCCTCTTCCACAGAATATACTGTACTTCATCCAAAATGCCAAACATGGTACATACGTACATGGTGTGGTGAAGATGTTTGTTTCACACTTTGAGACCACAGAGGCTACATCACAACTTGTGCCAATGCAAATGCAGGACATGAAAATGAGTATAGACCATAATTTGACCTTTTTGTAAAATCCTTATTTTGACATCTGGCCTGAAACCATCAGATTGCTGCAAATATGTATAACTTCCTTCCTGGTCAGTATAGATACCAAATTTATGCCTGCACTCTGTACTCACAGCTGTAGTATTGTGGTTAGCATTCTGACACATGGGCATTTCGAGAGAGATCACAGCTACATATTAACCCATTTTATAACATAGGCTGTCATGCATTTGTCCTTCAATTTACTCTTAGTCATCTAATTAACTAATTACCAGAACTTTGATAAGATGCTCATTGCTGATCATTGCTGTTAAAATAAATAAATAAATAAACAATATGAAACAAAATGAAATGTGAAGGACAGTGAGATCCCAGGACCAAATACTTCTGCACAAAGCAAGCAATCCAGAGAAGAAGCATGTCTATAAGATCATAGGTTGGTTATGGATACTGTATTGCTTTGAATATGGTTATGTATTTAAAGAAATACAGTAAAACGCCTGTACCCGCTGTTTTATTTACTGCGGTTTCACTTAAAAAATTAAATAGAAAATTCCATGAATACAGTAAACATTCATCATTTAAATTACGTTGCCATTCTGCGTAACGTGATGAAATCTTGTGCGGTCCTGCTCGGGACGTTAATCGTCCATTTGTCCAGCAGTGAAGAAGAACGAAGAAGAAGAAGGGTGAGTATGCTTCAATAAATATTTTAGAGCAAGAGGGAGAGACAAAGAACGCTTTCACATAACTTTTATTATAAAAAAATATATTTTATTATTACTTACTGTTGTTAATGTCTTATTGTGCCTAATTTATACATTAAACATTATCCTAGGTATGTACACATGTTACTAGCCGTGGTTTCTTGGAACCTATCCCCTACAGATATCGAGTACTACTTTATAGCAATAGCCTACAATGAGACTATTTTATGCTTAACCTTTTGCATAACCCCAGTCCTGAATCCTTGACACTGATAAAAATAATTTACAGTAATGACACAACCTATCTTTCCTCGGATGTTACGCACAAATTCCCTGATGGTATTCTCCTACAACACAGTATAATAATTAAACGATCACCCTAGAAAAAACACATTAAAACATGCATTCTGCTCCCAGAGGTCTCTCTGTCTCCTAGTGAGCTGGAATGAACATCCCTGGAGGTATCCATGTATCCATTCTCCCCCTATCATATCAATATTATTACCTATTAATGAGTGGATCACTGGCACGTGAGACACAGGTGAAATGCAAGCCTGGAAGCAGGAAAAAATGGCTAAAACCAACAGTTATAAATACAAACTCCTAGATGCAAGGAAGCCGCCAGTACAGCGATGTAACTCCATGGGGACCAATGAGAAAGAAGCTTAAAAATATTGATTTGTCCCCTGCTCAAGGACAGGAGTAGTATCAAGTTCTATCTGTCTCCATACACACTGTTCATTCATCACAGAGCCAGACTGGGAATAAATAGGTGAAATTAATATGAACAGAAATTCTGTTTGTTTCTTGTAATCTGTATATACAGTATAATCCGGTTTTTTTTCCAGTATAAAATATGAGGTATGGTCTGAGCCTGTGCCAGGCATAAGCGCAAAGTGTACAAAAGAGGTAATTTTTTGCTCTGAAAATAGATGGTGAGTGGAAAAATGCATACATCAACATCAGCAGCATTTGGATGATCAACATCACTGTGAAGTCCCTGGAGTATTGTAACTGCTTTGTTTTTTTCCATCTTGGTACTAGTTTGGAAAATCCATTTGGAAGCATTACTCATCACTGCAGTCAGAATTACGAAAGCCTGACCATCTCTACCTATACATCTGAATGCAGTGAGGGAATCACTTGCATACAGTGCCTCTTAACTAATCCTTTGTTTTAACACTGTGGCACAGAGTCCTTTCTGTTAACTCAGACATTCGTCACAGAGGATGTAAATGTCAGTGTTGAAAGGAAGCCTATGCAACACACTGATCAAAGTTTGGCTCTCCTTGGTAACCAAAATGTCAGATGTAAACTTTATGCCACTTCCGCACAGCAGAACTTCTCAAAAATAGAACGGGCGTGATAGAAACATTGCAACAAGCAAGACAGGACACCGAGACCCAAACCACTGCCTAAACTAAATACAGACAAAATAGAAGCCATGCCTAATGAAGAATCACCACATATTTTATTAGAAGCATTCTTTAAGCTGTAATTTGATTTTCTAGAAAAAAAAAATGGATATAAATGTTTAACAAAAATAGTGCTTTGTAGCTTTATGTACATGGCTTCTTGTGGCCCACATCCGGCGTAATCGAATTATCGACTGATCTGGCAGCAGTGATACATGATTCTGCCTGGAAAAAAATCAGAAAAAATAAAACCACCACCACCCCCAAGCACATGCCCATATAGGTTATGGCCTGATGAGGAGTAGTGATGTTCCCTTGTGAGAAAAACCTGTCGTGTCATACAGCACTGCAGCACTGCCAGCTAGCACCAGTCAGTCTAGACAACATGCTGATTATGGCACATAAGGAGTCCACTACAGACTAGAGTTTGGGGTGTATTCCTTTGATCAATATTTGGCTGAGAGTTTCGAAAAATTCCACCAAGCCCGAATCAACATCACTTACGTCACTGCGCATCAAATTACAAGAATAAAAATGTATTATTTCAGATGAACAATTTAGCAAAGCATGTCGCTGCCTTACTGGATGAATAGTGTATTAGGAAATGATGTATGATTGAGGAATTTGTTTTGGCTACAAAATTGGTTGTGCTATTACACACACACACACACACACACACACACACACACACACACATATATATATATATATATATATATATATATATATATATATATATATATATATATATCTGTGTGTGTGTGTGTGTGTGTGTGTGTGTGTGTGTGTGTGTGTGTGTATGTATATATAAATCTCACTATCCTTATCTGGGCAACAAAAATAATTTTACAAACTCTAAAGCACTAACTCAGCTCAATCTCACATTGAATATTGAGAGGATGCTTGCAGGAGATAAAGACCAGAGAGGCAGCACCACTTACCCTGCAGTTTTTGCATCACATTCCGAATGTCCGTGGTGGATCTTCCGAAAGGGCTGAGCGAAGCCATGGCACTCTTCTGCTGTATGCCTGCCTTACCACAACCTGCCAAGCACTCAGCAGAGCCACTACTGCACTACTTTCTCAGGAGGACATCCCGGTTCAACCCTTCTGCAGCTCTCTCTACCTCCCCTCTCTACCTCTCTTTCATGCACGTTCCAGGAACTTGATTTGTTGCTGCAGAGCATCCAATGAGAACGCAGGTTTCTTTTCCGGCCCCAGTGAGCGCGCCAGCCTCAGTGACCAATCACAAGCTTTCTTTCTGTCACTGTCTGTAGATGAAAGAAAGAAAAAGTCGCCTACACCGGTCTTTCAAAACACAAGGAGAAGCTACTGCACGAGTTGAGAGAGTAAATAAATATCATATTTAAATTATGCATGGTAGACCAAAGTAAACATTTGTTAGGTTTTACAAACCTGGTTTAAAAATGAGGCTGCATTTTTTTTACTGTTTGCATGCAGAACATCTTCCTTCCTCATTACAGATATGAAAGTATAATCTACTCTCTCTCTCTCTCTCTCTCTCTCACACACACACACACACACACACACACACACACAGGCGGAGCTGTATTCCCTCAGAATTTAAAAGTCGACTGCAAAATGGGGAATATATGGAGAAGTTGTCACAAATACTCTGAAATAGTTTGTAAGAAACTCATTACGATGTAAATTACATAAATAATAAAACAGACTTCACTGAAGCATCTCGTTTAATGACTTTACCCTGCTAGTGCTGAAGTTCCGACCACCTCAGTAAGACAAACTCTCCTCTGAGAAGACACTCCTAACTCTCCTAACTTTGAATATGTTCTTGGGGGAGAATAGTCATTAAAATAGTCACCTTTTTTCAGTAGTCTCTCTCGGTTCCTCAGAAGTGCGCAAGGAAACCTGTGCTACTCAGGTTGCCCATGGTAACAGTGTAACAACGTTACAAATCATCCACCTCACCGTTACTTGTCGCCACCTGGCGGTGACTTGAGAGAAGATTCGGTTCTCTTTCTGGACTTGCTTTCGGACCACTTGAACACCATGACTTCTTTAGATCTTAAACCCTCAGCTGTGTACCACTAAATTATGGATAATGTACTTTTAAATGATCGTTTTACATAATGTTATCATTTGGCTGTGGATGGAAATTTGAGAGAGCGAAAAAAAAAAACAGAACTAAAGTGACATAACAGAAGTGTGGGGCGTTGGGGGAAATGAAAGCTACAATTAGAAAGACTTTTGTTGCAAAACCACCTCTTGCTTCATTACATTTGACTCATGTAAGTGTGTAAGTGGCTAGCAAAGACAGAAAACTGCATGTACAGTCCCCTGCAAAAGTATTGGAACGGCCTATTCAATTCAATTTTCAATACAAATTTTATTTCTATAGTGCTCTTTACAATGGACATTGTCTCAAAGCAGCTTTACAGAAACATATAAATACATGATACAGATTTTAAATGTGTGAATTCATCCCTATTGAGCAAGCCCGTGGCGACGGTGGAGAGGAAAAACTCCCTAAAATGATATTAGGAAGAAACCTTGAGAGGAACCAGACTCATCTGGGTAACAACAGATAGTGTGAAAGTAAAGGAAAGTTCATTATGTTTTTTATATGAAGTCTGTTTGTTGAATTAGTCTACTGTTCACTAAAGGAGACTTGAAAAAATTGTATGTGGTAATTTTGTATGTGCAAAATTGTATGTGGTAATTTCAGTCCTAAGGCAATAGTAGCAACTGTAGTCCCAGCAACCACAGCAAGAATGTCCATGTGGAATTGAGGTCCAAAACCATTTCCATGGTACTTCTTTTGTTTCTTGCTATACAATTTGTGTTTGAGATCAAAAGATGAAAATAATGTCTAAAGATAAGAATGTCAGCTTTTATTTCCTAATGTATACATCTAGATATAGAGCATGGCACCTTTGTTAAAAGCTTTTTCAAGGTATCAAAAATATTGGAACATGTGACTGACAGGTGTTTCTTGTTGCCCAGGTGTGCCCTGTTAGATTCATTGTTTAAACAATTAATAGCTCTGAAAATCTATTTTTGGTTTGAGCCCTAGGTTTCACCTATGAAGACTGCATTTGTTGTTAAAAAAGGATAAACCATCATGAAGACCAGAGAGCTGACAATGGGAATAAAGCAAGTCATTCTGAAGCTGAGAAAAGACAGAAAATCAATCAGAGCCATTGCACAAGCATTAGGCATAGCCAATACAACAATCTGGAATGTCCTGAAAAAGAAAGAAACCACAGGTGTACTAACAACCAGACATCAAACAGGTCGGCCAAGGAAAACGACAACAGTTAATGACAGAATCATTGCGAGAGCAGTGTAGAAAGCTGCTTTGAGACAATGTCGTTTTTTAAAAAGCGCTATACCAATTGAATAGAAAAACCAAAGACAACAGTCACTGACAAAAATAACAACCTCCACAGGACAGGGGTGAAGGTATCACAAGCTACCATTCGAGGAAGACTTCAAGAGCAGAAATATAGAGAACATTCCACAAGAAGCAAACCACTCATCAGCAGTAAGAATCAGAAAGCCAGATTGGAATTCACAAAGAAATAAAGAGATGAGCCAAAAAAGTTCTGGAATCAAGATTAACCTCTACCAAAGTGATGGAAAGTCCACAGTGGGGGGAAAGAAACATTCTGTTCGTAAATTTACAGAGAAATGCATCCAATCAAATCAGAAGGAACATCATCATGCAGCAAGACAATGACCCAATTCCAACACAAAAAGGACTTCATCAGCAGGGGAAAAAATGGAAGGTTTTAGACTGGCCAAGTCAATCACCAGACCTCAACCCAGTTGAGCATGCATTTCACTTCCTGAAGAGGAGACTGAAGGGGAAAAAACCCAAAACAAACAACAACTGAAAGAAATTGTGCTACAAGCCTAGAAATGCATCACAAAAGAAGAAAGCAACACTTTTGTGATGTCAGTGGCTCACCGGCTTGATGCAGTTATTGCAAGTATGGGATATGCAACCAAATATTAAATTAAAAAAAAAAATAAAAAAAAAAACATTAAGATGTCTGCCACCAAAGGTGTCATGTTCTAAGTTGTTTAACTTAGCCAAAATTCTTCTTCTTCATCATCTCATATTGATCTTTTGATTGCAAACCCAAATGTATTCACTGCTGTTCCAATAATTTTGGAGGAGACTATATGTATGGACAGCAAGCCTCAAGTTCTTTAGCCATGAAGCAAAAAGTGAAACAGACTGGGACCACTTTGTTTTCACGAGACATGAATCAAGTGGACCACAAAATGAAGCACAAACTAACCATACTGAGACCATTTCTAAAGGTGGTATGAGTACTGTTCACTTGTGGATCATTTTATACGGGTCAGTGTTCATTTGTTGTGTTCACATATACATACAAAATGCTGAATTGACCCGAGACCACTTACAATGATAAAACAAATGCTAAAAGTGTGAAAATTCAAGCCAAATATGTATATTTTGCTGTTATAGCGATTGGTAGCTCTTTGTAAAACAAATCTTATTTTATACTGTATAGTCTTTCCTATTAATAGCAAACATATGCAAGTGTGTATACTCATCTGTCTATGTTAAAAAATTCCTGGGTTTGTCTTTTACATGTTGTGCTTTTTCTGTAAATGTCCAATCGGCTTGGAAAACCGTGCACATTCACTTGGTTATACTTGGCTTGTATTTGCAAATAGACTGCCATGATTTGCTCTTTGTTTTTGAAAATAAAACAAAGACATAGTTAAGATAATTTTGTCAAACTATCATTAGCCAACCCTGCTGAAAACATAGTTTGGACCTAACCAACTACCAAAACACAGGTCGATCATCTCTGCCAGCTGGTAAGTGCTGGTAGAACGGAAAGGTTTCTGAATTACTGCGATTAATGCTACACTGTAGTCAAATTATTTGTAAGAAAGTAACACAACAGTAAACCAGTTAGAAGATGGCAAACATTTATTGATAATTAAGTCAAGCAATAAGGAAGAAGGAAAATATCTTACCAGCTGGCAAAGATGGTAAACAACCTTGACCAGCTTGGCCTGTGTTGTGGTAGCTGGTTGGACTAGGATTTCTCAGCAAGGAAGCACTTTTTGCCTTTCGCTATCCGCAGGTGCTGCGTCATCTTCTGGGTTTTTTTATTATTATTTTTATTATTATTATTTTATTTTATCTATGACTGGTGCATTAGTGCAACTTTCTGCCTATTTGAACATTTGTTCTAATAGATTAATTAATAATTTGCCCACTTCATATAAATCTCCTAATAAACTGTATAGGTTATGCAGTTAATTTTTGTTGTAGGTGAATGTTAACTGCGGCCTGAAACAGTCCTGTTTTTTCATCATTAGCCTGTGATGGAATCAATTATTTTTATGATATGTAAAATACTTGCATAATCTACTGTATATACACTTTTTTTTAGGTTTGTATATTAATAAGTATAATTTTGTTTTGTGATTTAATCACTTTTCCCTATATTTTAACTATTAAGCTAGACTAAAACTACACCACGCTAGTGGGCTATGGGAATTTTCTGACCACAGCTAACACTGAAAATCTGCAGCAATGCCTCGGGGAATCTTGTTCTAGTGTCTTGCTGGTCTCAATTAGCATACAACTAATAAAAATACTTCCATAATAGCACACAATTAGCCATTATATTTAGCTATTTTTGTCTGATGAACTGGTCTTAACCCAGCAGTAAGACTGTGGTGTTAAAGTATTTAGAAATTCTAGATACAATAATACTAGGGCAACATATTACGGTAGAGGGTGGTTCACAAACTGTACATGGCAAAATATATAAATATATTAATTTGAGACCTTTTGGATTGTTTCTATAATAAAATGGCCAATACACACTGGGAATTCAGTGTAGAATATTCACTCTTATGTCACATCAAAGTGTTTTCCATTTATAAAACAGTTACATTAGTGATGACTAAACTCTAAAAGGTGAATACTAGTGACAATAAACAGCAAAGACAAAATGAGACTGAGGAAATTTACTGATGGCTTTTCCAGTGTTTTGCAAATAAATTACAGGTTATATAATATATTATCGCAAATGCGGTGTCATGTGGGATACGCTAAGAAAGTTAACAAAATGGGTCTCCCTCAAAGAACAAAAAAGGAAATCTCTCACATTTTAGCTCATGTTTTAGCTATTACTTTGACAGGTCTTATTTTTCAAGGCCACTTTATAAACACTCTGGGTACAGACCATGGCTGTCCAAACTTTCTTTAAGTAATGGTGTAGCATGACCATAACCACCTTATTTTCTTTATCTCCAACTTTTCATGTCTGGTCAATTGACGAGTTACAGCAAAGCTGAAATCTTCATTAGAGCAAAAAGGAGGTGTAAATCCATTGTATTGTATTTAGTAAAACAAAGGAAATGATGCAAGAGGAAGCAGCTCTGTTCCTCTGGTCTTCTGTCCCACACAGATAAGCCAAGGATTTGCTAATTTTATAAGTAGGCAGGAAGAATGACGGCAAAGTTTCCGTCTCTGCAAACAAAAAATGAAGCAGCCTGCCTGAGAAAAAGTGTTTCTGAGTGCTATCCTTCTCTTGGATTTGACCGCATGTGATTTGCCTTTCTGTTCATTTGCACCATGGCCACAAATGAAAACAATGCCATTTTGGAAATATTAAAAACATTCGATATTGGTAAGTTTCTGTGTATGTTTGAGCAAAATTTTAATGAATTCATCTTTAGGTATTAAATAGGAACTGAAATAGCTTCAGTCTCACCGTAGTCAATATCTTCTAATCAGGTTCTGTTTTTGGCAACATTCATTTAAAGCTCAATCATGTTTGTTTATTCAGAGGAGCTGATCCTGGCTTTCTGCTTATCAATGCTTATTGGTCTGCTGATTGGAATCCTAATTTTCATCCTCCTAACATGGATCTCCAGACACAGAGCTTCAGTGAGGATTAGCACACGTCCCAATCAATCATCTGGAGCTGCTGGATTACGCAATCTCCAGGGCCAGCTAGGCATCTACAGGAGTAATGACTTCAATCTGAACAGTGACAGCACAAGCAGAGCTGGGTTAACCCTTCAGAGACAGACATCTGTTGACCCTAATGAACTGCTCGGACGCAGCCCCAGTTTTCAAGCATCCACCTTTCGACCACCGCGGAAAAAGGGCAGTGATGAAAAAGAAGATGAGAATCAAAGAGCTTTGCTTCATGACACCACTGCAATTGACTCTGTAACAGATCCTTATAATATGGCCCAATCAGAATCATTCTGGTTAGGGAAAGGCAGTTTGAGAGGCTTCCTTCCTACACAGACTCCTCCACCTGCATATGACAGTGTTATTCATATCTTTCAAGAAACTCACACCTGATTTCATATGACTGTATGTGCATTGGTGTTATTTTGTGCATGCACATTCATGCTGGTGATTACGGCTATGTTCTATGTTTCTGCAGGATGATGTTTATGTTTCTGAAGCATGAGGTTTTCCCCAATCTTGCTGTGTAGCTCTTTAACCATCGATGTGCCAACTAATGCAGGACTGATCATAATTGTATATATTCTGTTGCATGCAAACCTAATTCAGACATTATGTAAATATGAAAGAATAAAATCATGCAACAAACAACTGTGTGCAAAATGCTTTCAATAGTATAAAATTTCGAATGAATCATAAATAAACTAGTTTAACGACCAC
The DNA here is from genome assembly GCF_001660625.3 of Ictalurus punctatus. Taxonomy (NCBI): domain Eukaryota; kingdom Metazoa; phylum Chordata; class Actinopteri; order Siluriformes; family Ictaluridae; genus Ictalurus; species Ictalurus punctatus. The sequence continues at coordinate 18,705,508 of NC_030424.2, read as the reverse complement.
AGCCATTTTAGGGGACTTGTACATAAATTTCCTGCTTGAGAAGGATAAACCTCTAGAGGTGTTGGATACATTATGTGCAGATTTCTCAGCTGCAAGTCAGTATGTAGAACAAGCATCATGTCTGACGGATCTTTCCGTGTCCCCGGCTGGGATATCTCATTAGCCTGGATAAGGTAGGACAACCGTGAAAACCCACTTCCCATCAGCAGACTCTCCCTGCCCATTGCAGTGCTAATTCCAACATGCTCCCTCTAGATGGGGTTGCCCGTCACGTGGTCTCTCATACGTCGTTTCGTCAGAGCGCGGGTTGCCTTCACCACATTCTGAATTCCTCATTCTTGGGTTGTTTTTTTTTCTTTTCGCTCCAGCGTGCTTTTTTCCTTCAACGATTATTTTCGTCCTTCTCATGTTTAATCCTCAGATAATTTACTGAGCACTTGGCAACCCGGTAAGGCGCATTGAAAGCGATTTGGAAAAGGTGAGTTTGCCTGTAAATGTATCGGGGATTATAACAATATTCTATATACCGTGATGAAACGCTTATATATATATATATATATATTTTTTTTTTTCCGAGCTGCATTGTTTTACTGAGTGCTCTGTAGAAGAAGTGAATATCCTGTGTTGGAAATGTAGTCCGATTAAATCGGCCCCGAACGGTAGTAGCTGTCGGCCGCAAATGAATCTGAATTTAAAAGCAATCGTTTGTAGCCGTTAATAACCGTTATCTAACACACCGATCAAGTATAACGGGGCTCATTCGTGGGTCGGTGGAAACACAATGCACTCTACAGATACTGAATTGTAGGCCTTACATAGTCGTGTGTTGTTATAAATATAGCATATACCGACAGAAGCAGTTGAGGTAGGGTACTCCGTGTAAAAAAAAAAGTAAAAAAAAAAAAAGGAATGTTTTCGTAGCATGAGAATTTTTTTTTTCTTTTAACACGAAAGGGCACACTGGGTATGTCATTAAAATGCAGTGATCATCGCATCCCTGTTGCCATGACGGCTGTGAAGTAGACTGCCCTCATCCTTCATCTGCTCCGCTTCTACACGCTCACACAGCCCGTTTTGTGCTGTCGACATTTGTGGCCTTCTATTAAATCAGCGTTAAAATACCTCAAGTCGACTGTAATGCCGAATAAAACAATGGGGATTTTATTTATTTTTTTACTTTTTTTTTTTTTTTTTAAACAGCCGTTCGTGTACGACACGAAAGCGAGCGAACGTTCCTTGAAATAAGGGCTCCGTGTCATAGACTTAAGCCTGTTTTTTTATTTTTTTTCTTTCAGGAGAAAAACGTGATATATAAGAGAGAGGGAGAGAGACTACACCACACCACAGGTGCCACACGCCTTTGTTCTAACGTCCTCCTCGCACACTCATTTTTCCCCACAGAAAACCCGGACTGTCGAAGAGAAATCTCATTCAGAGGACTCACTCCCTTGCTTCGAGAGACGATCTGTTACTTCTTTTATATATATATATTTTTAATTATTATTATTGTTATTATTATTTATTTATTTATTTTTACAAACAATCAAATCATCCGTACAGCTGATGAAATCGATTATGATGGCCTGATATTTCATAACATTAATCAGAAAAACGTCTCTGAGAGTAGAATAAGTGTAGACTCCTCAGGTGCTGCAACACATTTCTTAATCACCAACAAAATGGAAGACTCCATCAAATACGAGATTCGGACTAATAATGTCCAGGGACTATGAAGAGGTGAGTTGATCCTGCTCACTGCTTACATTTTACTACAATGTCCACAGATGTTTTCTTACACTGTTTCTTTCTTATCAGCTTATCATTAAGTTACGATATATTATCAGTATATTGTACACACACACACACACACACACACACACACACACACACATATATATATATCAGTCAGTATCGGTTGGTTGCACTGACGAGGATTAGATTAAACAGAGCAAATCTTTAGGTGTAGTCTCGAGCAGGTTTGTAAACCTTTTGCAGTCAGGGACACCTTTAGCTGTAAAATGAATTCAGACCACCTTGGTACAATTTATTCATTTAATTGGGGGGCAGAAATGTTTCAATTCTGAACATTATTTTTAGTCTTACTTGTGTTTGAGCTATTGGGGTTTATTATTAAACCCCTTCAATTCAAGGGAACAGACAAATAAGCTAATAATAAGAAAAACCCAATAAATATTATAGATTTCATCAGGGTGGTGTGTGTTTAAATTGCAGAAATCATGGACATCTGGTCTGTTTCCCCAGACCCCACTTTGAGAACCCTGGTCTTGGAGTATCCCCTGTCCTGCACATTTGACTGTTTTCCCTGATTCATCACATCCACCTCAACTCAGGAAGGCATTTTAATCAGCTCATTAGTTGAATCAGGTGTGTTTTAGCAGGGAAAACTCTCAAATGTGCAGGACAGATGGTACTCCAGAACCAGGGTTAGGAACCTTTGACCTAGAGGGTACAGAATAATGTGTGTATAATATGCTTCCCTGTTTATAGGGAGTAGGACACTGTTTTGGACACTAGATCTGGTTTTTGAGATCAAGACCCTTGAATAGTTACTTGTTTCTTCTCTTTTAACATAAAACTTGCATCGGGAAACTCTCTTTATAAATGAAAATTCAGCCCACACAAGCTAATGAATCTCCGATAAATTAAGTTTAAAGTTAAAAAGGAACAGGATCAGAATTAATCTGGATAAATAGCAGCTTTGATTAAATCTTTGATGTTGCAGCAGAACCTATATTAAATGTTGACAATAGGCAACACAACTTTCCTCTTTCCTTTCCTCTATAGCCTGGCAATTCAGTAGGGATGTTGGCAGCAGTGGAACATGGTCCTGTCCTCTGCAGTGACTCCAACATCCTCTGCCTCTCATGGAAAGGAAGGGTTCCAAAAAGTGAGAAGGAAAAGCCGGTGTGCAGGAGACGCTACTATGAGGAAGGCTGGCTGGCCACCGGAAATGCGAGGGGCGTTGTTGGAGTGACTTTCACTTCCAGTCACTGCAGGAGGGACAGGAATACTCCACAGAGAATTAATTTCAATTTAAGAGGCCACAACAGTGAGGTTTGCATTTCATATTTGCCTTTGACAAATCTGCCTCATTATATTTTGGAAGGTAATGTATTGGTAATTTAACAGTGATATATTTTAGAACATAAATATGAATGACTAGCTATTGCATAAAGGCCATGGTATTTCATGGATATACAATGGATATAAACCATCTACACACCCTTGTTAAAGTTGAAGGTTTTTATAATGTAAAAAATAAAAACATTATTTATAATGTTTAAGAAAGATGAATCATGTCAGATCTGTTCCACCTTTAATGTAATATAGCAACCAACAAAATTGAAGGGGAAAAAAACAATTTAAAATGTTTTTTTTGGGGGAAAAAAATCCTACAATAAGCTGGTTGTATAAGTGTGCACACTATTTTATAACATGGCATGTGGCTGTGCTCAGAATTTACCGATTACCTAAAACCTCATTTTCAGAAGCAATTGTCATACACCTGTCATCAATGAAGTAATTCTGATTAACCCCCAATAAAGATGTTTCTGTAGGATCTTCTTGGTTTTAGCCGACTGCTGATCATGGTCCCCAAAGATCTTACAAGGCATGTACAAGAAGTCATTGTCAAAAGAGATCGATCAGGAGAGGTGTAAAAAAAAAAATCCAACACATTAGATGTACCATGGAACACTGTGAATGTCAGCAAGTCGATTGATTCCTCCAAAATTGACGAAAGGACAAGATGAAAACTTATCAGGGAGACTGCCAAGAGACCTACAGCAGCAATAAATGATCTGCAGGAATATCTGGAATTTCTTGTCACTCAATGTATGTGACAACAGTCTCTCATATTCTTTACATGTCTGGGCTATGGCTAGGGTGGCGATTTAGGCCACCTAAATCAGCCCAAGCCATGTGATAAAATGTGTTAACTTTTCGGACATAATTCTAAAAGATATGTTTGGCACAAAATCCAGACAGCTTATTACCCAAAGAATGCCATACCTGCTGTGAAACACGGTGGTGGCGGCATCATGCGATGGGGCTGCTTCTGTTTGGCTGGGACTCCAGTCAGGATAGATGGAATTATGGATAGCTCCAAATACCAGTCTGTTTTGGCAAAAAAAACCTGCAGACTTCTGTTAGACACTTGAAGATCAAGACTCATTTCACCTTCCAGTATGATAATGACCCAAAGCACAAATATAAGTCAACAAAGTAATGGCTTCAGAAGAAGATGATCAAAATTTTGGAATGGCTGAGTCAAAGACCGATCTAAACCCTATTGAAAACTTGTAGAATGACTTGAAGAAGGCTGTGCACAGAAGATCCCCTAACAAGTTGATGGATCCAGAGCATTTTGCAAGGAAGCGTAGAATAAAATTGCCCAAGATGTGCTAGGTTGGTAGACTATTACTCAAAAAGACCATCGTAAGAAAAAGGTGCTTTAACATTAGTATTAGTTAAGGAGTGTGTGTGGCGGGGGGTTACTAGTTAATGTGGGATTTTTACCAGATGGTTTCACTTGAATTTTGTTAGTTGCTGTATGATATTGCTCATGTGGTGGCTCAGTGGTTAGAGGCTCTGGGTTACTGATCAGAAGGTCAGGAGTTCAAGCCCCAGCACTGCCAACTACCACTGTTGGGCCCTTGGGCTCAGTTGTATAAATGAGATAGATGTAAGTTGCTCTGGATAAGGGCGTCTGCCAAAAATGCCATTAATGTAAATGTTAAAAGTGTAAAAGAATCTGTCATGATTCATCTTGGTTTCATTTTTTACATCACAAAAAACTTCCATTTTAACAGGGGTGTGTAGATTTTTATATCCACTGTATGTAGTCAGTAATTTCATTAAAACAATAATGTGAGAGCTAACCGTGTCTACGCAGGTTGTCCTTGTCCGCTGGAATGAGCCATTTCAAAAGCTTGCTACGTGTGACATGGAAGGGGGGATATTTGTGTGGATACAGTATGAGGGCCGATGGTCTGTGGAGCTGGTTAATGATCGGGGAGCTCAGGTACTGTATTGGATCACAATCCTGTTCTTTGTGTCAGTTTAAACACCATGATTACATGGCAGTGACAATTGTATATACTATAAAATGTCACAAAAAAAGGAATTATTTTGTTTTGTCACTATGGGCATTCATAAGTTTGGAATGTATTAATGTTTTGGTGTGTCTGTAGGTAAGTGATTTTACCTGGTCCCATGATGGAACTCAGGCCCTGATTGCCTACAGAGATGGCTTCGTCTTGGTGGGCTCAGTCAGTGGGCAGAGGCACTGGTCATCTGAGATCAACCTTGAGAGCCAAATCACCTGTGGAATATGGACCCCTGATGACCAACAGGTAATCCATTACAGATAATACGTGACATGTGTGAATCAATTTGGTGCCTGCTTGGTGTTGCTGATGATGATGATGGTGATGATGATACATCACTGTATGTACACAGGTATTGTTTGGAACAGCAGATGGGCAAGTAATTGTAATGGACTGTCATGGTCGGATGCTTGCTCATGTTCTGCTCCATGAGTCAGATGGCATTGTGGGCATGTCCTGGAACTGCCCTGACTTTCTGGTGGAAGATAGCACTGAGAGTGATACAGACTCTGATGACAATGGCCCAAGTCAAGGTAACAGTCTGCCATATTACAGTGGTTACAAAATACATTGCATTCCATCAGTATTTTTGCTGATATTCATAACTGATCTGCCTGGTGGATTTTATCTGTCACTGATCCCTCTGAATCTGTCTTTGAAGCACGTAATGTGAAGCCCATTCTCACAGTAAGCTTCATATCTGGAGACATAAGTCTAATGAACAACTATGATGACCTTTCCCCTAACATTATCCACTCAGGACTAAAAGGTAAAAGACCATGCTATGTCACATTTATTGTAATTTGTGTGAACAATGGCCCACACTTGCTAAAATTGATATGTTTCTGTTCTACAGATGTGGAGGTGCAGTGGTGCTCTCAGGGAGACTTGTTAGCTGTAGCTGGAATGGAGAGACATGGGTTGCCTTCTGACTCAGCCTGTTCCTCCATGATGAGAAATGCCCTAGTCAAGTTCTACAACGTTCAAGGAGAACATATATATACTTTAGAAACTCCTGCGCAGGTCAATTTTCAGTCATTTATCATTGAACATATCTCATTCTATATACTGATTAATTAACAAACTCTGATTAAAAAAATATATATATGAACAACATATAGACACAAAATACAGATAATACAAACAAACTAATAAATAATATTCACTGTGTAAAAATCCCTGGTGGATCAGTATGCAAATGCTCTGGGCTGTTCTAATTTCAGAGGCCCATCACCACTATATGCTGGGGCCACAGGGACTCACGGTTATTTCTGGCTTGTGGGCCAGCACTGTATGTTGTACGGGTTGAGCACAGGGTGGCCAGCCTCCAGTTGCTGTGTCAGCAGGGCATAGCCAGTGCCCTAAAAGAGGAGAGAGACGTGAGCAAACTGAACATGCCATCTCTCCTCTGTTCCTACGTTACGAGTGCATTCATACCAACCATCAAGGTAAGCAATAATGTATGCTCTATCCCACCATAAATGAATTATCTATAGCGACACCAAGTAAGAATAATTCAATACTGATCTGCATCTTCCATCTACAGCCTCCTATTCCTGATCCAAACAATATTCGTGACTTTGTTAGCTACCCCACAGTGGGAAATGAGAGATTGCATTGTACAATGAAGCGTGCTGAAGAGAATCCGGAGGCAGGAGGGCCGTGCTATACGCTCTATTTGGAGCACTTGGGGGGTCTGGTGCCTATACTTAAAGGCCGTCGTATCAGCAAACTGCGTCCAGAGTTTGTTATAATGGACCCCAAAATGGACAGTAAGACAGGTAGAGTTTACATATTTAATCACTGTTTTTTTAGTGTGTCATGGATGGTGATGGATGTTCTCTAATCATTACTGATGCAGAATGGCTGCTTTTTCAAAGCCAACATATTATTTTGTTATTATATTTCAGACGAGGTCTGTGTGAACGGTATGTTATCCTTCATGACTGATAGCTGCAACTGCTCTGACTCTAGTGACATTGAACTGAGTGATGAATGGGTCGAAAGGAAGTCACCTAAACTTTCTAGAGGAAACAGGTCTCCCAAACTTCCAAGGTAAAGGGCTGTGATTACAGCCACTGAATAGTCAATCAAATAAAAATCAATTAGTATAATTCTAAGAGACAGGATAATATAAAGTACAGTATGTTAATTTTACAGTTTTACAATTTTTATAGAAAAAAACAGTGTTAATTTTCCCCATGTACGTAGACCCTTTGTGCGCCCTGTAGTATTGTTTAATATTATTTGATTATTGCAAAAGTCTATATTCTGAACCACTAGTAAACAAAGACACGATTAGTGTTTAAAAATGAAGTTTATATATCATGAAATATACAGTATATTTTCCTCATTTTTCTGTTTTGTTAACTAGAATCAATATGGAATCAAGAAAATCTCCCAAGCTTGCCCAGACATCCCAAGAATTGTCCAGGTCTCCAAGATTACCAAAGAAAGCTACTATACGATCCCCAAGTCTCACTCGCAGGGAGTTTCCAGTAGATGGAATGAGTGAGGTATTAAAAGTTACGTTTTTGGAAATTGTAACTACATAACTTCATAGATCACAACTACACTTTTACACCCATAATTATGTTTTCTTTTCAGCATAATTATCTGGCTCAAGTCACCTCTAACATTTGGGGTACAAAGTTTAAGATTGTGGGACTTGCTTCTTTTTTGCCAGCAAATTTGGGTGCAGGTATGAAATTTCTCTCAAAACATTTTGTTTTCTGTATTGCTCTGCACACAGTTCACAGTACAGTGCATCAGTGACAGTGTATTATATGTACTTTTTATTTTTATTATGCCTGCTACAGTTATCTATAAAACCAGTTTGTTGCACTTGCAACCACGTCAGATGACGATCTATCTACCAGAGGTCCGTAAAATTTCCCTTGACTTCATGAGCCTACCGGTCTTCAATCCCAATGTGTTTAGTGAAGATGAAGATGATTTACCAGGTAAACATTTATAGAATACATTTAACATATGAATAATTAAATGTCTGTGAGTGTGACATATTAATCCAGTGGTACCATTTTTTTTTTTTTTTTTTTTTTTTTTTAGTCATGGGCCCTTCAGGGGTGTCAGGCGATAATCCCCCCTGCACAGTTAATATTCCCATTGCTCCTATACATAGTCCTGCTCAAGCCATGTCTCCTACACAGAGCATAGGACTTGTTCAGTCTCTCTTAGCAAATCAGAATATTCAGCTTGATGTCCTGACCAATCCCACAGCCACAGCAGCTGCTGCAGCAGCAGCAAAGGCAGCAGTTCCTGATCATAGTGCAGACAATGTGACAGCACAGTACACTGTGCCAGCAAGATACTCCAGTCCTGGACAGGTTATCTTTAGCGGCCTCGAAATGGGTAACCTGAGTTTGAGTGGAGCACTCCCACCACCACCACATCATTTGCCACCACAACCTCATCAGCAACAACGTCAGCAACAACAGCAACAAGAAGATCATCATCAAACATCAAAACATCAGCAGCAGACACAAACACAACAGCAGCATTTGAAGTTACAACTGCACCAACAAGCACAGCAACAGCACCAACAACCATTGCAACATCATCAACAACACCTGCAGCACCAACAACAATTGCAAACCCAGCATCATCAGCAAATTCAACAGCACATACAACAGCAGCACCAACAACAAATGCAACAGCATCATCATCAAATACAACAGCAGCAGCTACAGCAACATCATCAGCAAATGCAACAGCAGCAAATGCAACAGCAGCAATTGCAACAGCAAATACATCAGCAGCAAGTCCAACACCACCATCAGCAAATGCAACAGCAGCAGCATCAGATGCACCTCCAGCACGAGCAAATGCAGCAGCAGCAACAACAAATTCGCCAACAGATTCAAGAAATGAGACAGCAGCAGCAACAGCTTCAGCAACAGCATCAGCAAATGCAGCAGCAACATCAACAGATGCAAAGACAGCATCAACAAATGCAGCAGCAGCTCAAGATGCAGATAACCTTACCACCTCCTCCTTCAAGTTATTCCCCAATTTCCATGCATCAGCTCCAGATGATGCCTGCAATTCCTCACCCAGACCAACCACCAGAAAGAGCAGAGCAAACACACACACTGAAAGTCCCTTCTAGACCACAGTCTTTTATTGAAAATGACAACTCTTTTGAAATTCAAATGCGTAAAATGAATCCTCCTCCGCCATACCCTGGCACAGTGGTATCTGCTGCAGCAGCAGGTCCCCCAGTCCAGCCAGGTCTAATTGGTAACACTGAGAATGCTAACACAGACCAGTGCCTATCTAAGGATGAGTTCTCTCTTCACCCAGTGAGCATCCAGTATCCGACACCTCTTGGTTATGAAAGGATAACAACTTTTGATAGCAGTGGAAATGTAGAGGAGGTGTGTCGCCCACGGAGACGTCTTATACGAAACCAGAATGCCTATGGCTTGCAAGGAATGGGCAGTTCAGCTACATTGAAAGTTACCTCATCTGAAAATAAGAAGGTCCAACTTCCTTATAGCTCAGCAACTCTCAGTCGCCTTTCTGTGCCTCGATATTCCATACCAAGTGGAGATCCTCCACCATACCCAGACCCTGCTAATCAGATCAATGTCAATAGGAGTCCTACACAAAGGATTGACAGCAGTCTTATCCATGCTACTCTGCGACGGGATCGCAGAGAAAATGCTCTGAAGGTTCCTCAAATGGTGGATACAGCGAGGACTCTACCAACCAAATCTAAAGTAAATGGTGCCCTTGCACTTTCTTACCAGCCCAGGATCCCTACAGCTTTGTACACTTGCACTCAATGCAGCAGTAACAGCAGCAGCACAAGTGTAAGCGTCAGTGGTGGTGGAAGCAATAGCAGCGGCATTGCGGGGGGGACTGTAGTGCGGCAGGATTTTCCCCCTGGCAAAGGGGCACAACACAGTACTATAATTGTGCACTCTAAAAGTGCTTCAACTCTGGCTTCACAATCCTCCTACAACCTACTCAGCCCTGTTGACAATAGTAGAGACAGGACTGTATACATCAACTCTGCCTTTACTGAAGATGAGACTCTAAACCAGCAGTGCCACATGGAAAAATCAATGCGCCATTTAACTCTTGGAGATGTCAATTTAACAGTGAAGCGGCCACCACCTTACCAGTGGGATTCTCCTGCTTCAGACCAAATATGGATGGCCCAGGATCAAAATATGCTGACTAGCCCACCAGGACCTCACAAACCACCCCATCTTTTACTCAGCCAAGCACAGCACTTAGACATAACTCGACTACCCTTTGTTCTCTCAACAAAACCTCCCTCTAGTCCCAGTTCTATGACCCTGCCATCGACTTATCAGATTTCCCTTTCACCTTTCCCCCCTGGTGTGGGCCACGGTGGTCCTCAGTTTCAGACATTGCAAAGTACTCCACAGCCATGTGGCCCCAGTGACATGGTAACGTCAATTCCATTCAGCCAACAGGATCCAGCTCTTGTTTTGCCCCCTGGTTATGCAAATAATCTGGCCAGTCTACCCTGTTGCCCACTCCCACCCATGTATCCTGGGGCCAGCTCATGCACCAACCTTCAGCTTCATCCAATGGCCTTGCATCCCTGGAGCACGTACAGTGCTTGCCCTCCCATGCAGGACCACTCAGCAACTTTACCAAGTAAAATGCATCAGAGTCTGGAGAAGCCCATTCTCTCACCGCCACCACCTCCGCCTCCTCCACCACCACCGCCACCCCCTCCTCCCCCGCTCCCGCCTCCTCCTCCGCCAGCTGAACTTATGGCTCATCAAAGTACCTCGGAGGTTTTAGCTGACTCTGGTGAGAGTTTTCAGGAACAGTCCTCACTTAACGAGAGTCCAATACAACAGGGGTCAGACAGGTTCAGCAAAAAAAGTCGCAAGAGACTCGACAGCAGGGCAGAGGAGGCGGGCATGTCAAATGTTTCTGAGAGTAAATCAAAAAAGGAAGGCCGTGCTTTGGCTGACTTCAATTCTCTCATTGCTAGCCCCAGGCTTGGTGGCAGAGAGAAAAAGAAGCCTAAAGGACAGAAGGAGCAACTGAACAAGGCCAAAAAGCTGAGCAGGACAACAAATGAATTCCAAGACAGCTCTGAAAGTGAACCTGAACTTTTCATTAGTGGCGATGAACTAATGAATCAAAGCCAGAGCAGCAAGAAAGGTTGGAAGAGCAAACGCAGCCTGCGCACAGCAAATGAACTGGAGGAGATTAAGTGCCGCAAGGCAAATGAGAGAGAAGATCGGAGCCTTGGCAGTCAGGGCTTTGTGTATGTCATGGCCAACAAACAGCCGTTATGGAATGAAGCCACCCAAGTCTACCAACTTGACTTTGGTGGAAGAGTGACACAGGAATCAGCCAAAAATTTTCAGATTGAGCTGGATGGACGACAAGTAAGGCTCTGTTTTTCCTCATTTTCTTTGTCTTTATTGGGTTTTTACTACAGTTTCAGGTTGTTGGGTTTTTTTTTTTTTTCAGTTTTCAGAAATATGTGATTTTTATAGGCAACCTGAACTCAAAACAGATTTTTACTTACCTTTTCACATATTGTGTGTACATGATTCATCTGTTTCAGTCAGTCATCACATTTTTGCCTACATAGCAAATTAAAAAAGAAAAAAAACGTAAGGGTACAATGGCTCTGTCTTTTCAAATGCTGAATGACTATGACCTCATGTGGGTAGCCTGTAAAAGCTCATGTCATGTGTTCTCTGGCCTTTCTCGTTAACCCAAGTGACTAAGGTCTCCCGGCAGTACTCCACTTAGTTGTAGAACCACAGTTACTTGCATAATCATTTTTTGTACTTCCTTACATAACCTACCAGGGTGGCTTCCTTTAGAACTATTGGAGACTGCATAGAAGTTGCCACAAGTGTACATAACACATCTTGAAAGTGCACCACGTCATAAAAAAAACAGACAGCACTCATAAATAATGCAGATACCATTGCTCAGTTAAATAAAAATGTTATGTAAAACCCTTCACCTGCAATCAAGTATGCCTATAAAATCACTTCCTTTACCCAATGAGTTAGTCTGGCACTAGAGGCTCTTTATGGTGCTCCCCATGGCACAGAAATAGCTGGTCACTGATGGCAGACACTTCCACATACTGCTTTAGAGATTTCACTAGACATGGAATTTTTGCCAACTGTGCAAAAACTCTAAAAACATTGTTCCTGGTGCAAGGTAAGGGGTTCCTGTCAAGGCATTACACATCATAGTAAGAAAGCCTTCTATTTGTTTGCATACAATCAGTGTGTAGATGGAACACACACACACACACACACACACACAGGAGTTTCTCTCAAGTGGCACAAAAGAAAAGTGTTACCCCCAGGAAATCACAAGTTCCAGTTCTGATGATGCCATCCATGGTTGTGAGCCCAAGAGATCAAAACTGGCCTTACTGTCTGGATGGATGGGATGGCACATTTTCATTGACATTGGAGGTTTTCATTGACATTTTCATTGACATTGGAGGAAAGCAGTAGGCAAACACTTGTGGACACCCAGGGCACTAGAGCTAACCCACAGTGAAGGGCCCTGAACTGCTATGTCACTCAGCTGATGTGAAATTGGAGGAATGGCAGTTGTTCAATAGCAGTTGAAATGTGGAAATATGTCTTTCAGGTCTATGATTACAACCAATCATGTTTGTTCACCACACCACATTACATTACATTTGAGTATTATGTATGGCATATGCAACAGAAATTGTTTAAAAATACATTTCTTCAATTTCTTCTTTAGAAGAGGATTCTTTGATTGAGAAAGGGGTCGATATCACCTCCTTTTTTCTTTTTTTTCCCCCTTTTTTTTTTTGGAACCAGATCATATTTTGAAAATAACACAGCCAGCCAGTCTTGCCTGTCTCTATTACCTGTTTTTGTAGTAGGCATTTAGTCTGTTATGCTCTATGCTTGTAACACTTTGTCCATAGTGCCACACAACACTATATTTTACCGTATTTGAATCCACTTCCACCAACTCCACGCAAGAGGAGAATGGAAAAGATGACAAATGTGATGTAGCAGGAGCTTTTATATGCTACCCATGTGGGGTTATAGTTACAAGGTGGTGATTTTATTTGTGCTCAGTTAGGAAAATCAGTCAAATTAATAAAAATTTACATTTTTCACAAGATCTTTAAATCTTGATAGATAATATTTCAGCCATACCTTATTTCCCATTCAAAAAGCCCAAAAAGTAGGCTTGTTTTTTTTCTTTTCTTTTTTCCAAAGCATTATTAAATGTTAAGCACATAAAGCACTGTCAGTTTTGCTATGATTAACTTTGATCTCCTTTTACAGGTGATGCAGTTTGGCAGAATCGATGGTAATGCGTACATCCTGGATTTTCAGTATCCGTTCTCAGCTGTGCAAGCATTTGCTGTTGCATTGGCCAATGTCACTCAGAGGCTTAAATAAAGGACAGTAATGGCCATTACACAATTTGCTGATTATATGTTGTGAATAACAATGGACAACGTGCTCTGTTGCCAATAAAAATGGTACTGCTTGTGTTGGGCCAGGGTGTAAAGGTAACAGTCGGAGGAACGTTGTCAGAAACATCGCATACTTGAGAGTGAAAAAGGTACAGAATGGTTGAAATAATCATTCTTTTGTTAACTGTTGTGGAAGAAGACAGAAGAGAAATAGAAAGAATGCAAGACCAGTGCTTGATTAAAGCTAGTAAAGATCAGTTCCTAGTTTTGATTTTTCTTTATGTATGTATATGTTTCATAACATTAATATATGAAAGGCTAAACAATGATTTGCATGCAAACCTATGACAATTTAGTTACCCTGTGATGATGGGAATCCCTTACTGAGGATTTATTTTGCTGCAGGTTGTTTTCCAAGTGTGAGTGGTAATATGAATTTTAAAATTATGTATTAAGGGGGATAATGCCAATCGTGAAAATATTTTTGAAATTTTTTTAATGTTCTATCTATTGTATCTCATTTATGTGTGGTGTAACATGAATCAGGCATTAGTACTATTAACTTCAACATCTCATTGCAATGAATGCTTTCATTGTTAATTGATTTGTTGACTTTTTATGACTCTTATTTTATTATCACCCTTTGTAATGGCAGCAGTTTTCTATCACTATAAACCTCTTAAATAGATGTTGGTCATGAACCAGGCGGTGTTAAATAATATATGAGTCATTGTAATGTGTAGATTTGTAAAATAATACCACCCATTTCATTACATCTCACCATATGAACATGTGGGTTTCACTTAGATCTGGGACAATATGTTCACAATTTGGTCTGTTAATTTTACCACAAAGTTCTTACAGTCTAAATGTGTATGATTCATTTGGCATTGTAGAAAGCAGACCTGGCATAGTTTTGATAGAGGCACTATCACTTGGAGGATAATAGAATTGAATATAAAACTAAATGATGCCTATAGCGATGGATGCGATACATATTTTCCAATTGGTGTTTTTATTTTGTTGTTTTTTGTTTTTTTTTAGGTTTGTAGAAGAAATATTTGAATTCTATATTCAATGTGATTTACTTTTCATGACTTTAGTATTTCTATATGAGATTTGGTCTGGCATTTTATCTTCACCCTTATAGGAGCTAAGGTCAAGATTTGTTTATGTAGCAGTGCTGGGGTACCACACCGTCACAGTCGGGACAAAATCCAACTGGCCCTACATATGTTGACTCAAATCATTAATTCTGTTTATTGTATTTTTATATATATATATATATATATATATATATATATATATATATATATATATATATATATATATATATATATATATATATATATATATATAATATAAACATGCCTCTGCTTTCTTATATCATTTGAGCTGTTATGTTGATTTTTATATTTTGGATGTAAGTTAAACATTTGCAGAGAGTATCTGTGTTGACAGATGATGGTTAATATGATCATTCTCCTGTTTTTTGGTGTATAAGCTTTGATGATTTGCAAATTGAGCAATTTCTAACCTGTTACACTAGAGTATACAGGCCCAGTTTGAATTGTGTGGAATGTGAGGCTTTAACTGTGCTAATGCTTTACTATTGTAATGTACAATAAACCATGATGAGCTTGTAATATTAACTTAGCTTTCTCATGCATTAGAACATGTGTGGTAGGCTATGAAAAAGCATAAGCCTATAAGTGAACAGAACAAGTCACTCAGTTGAAGACAAATGTTCAGTGATTTAGGTCACATATGCCTGTTTGCTATTGGAATTATTTATGTTTGCTGTATGGTATATGCAGCCATACCATACATCATGACTGAAGAGTACTAGGATGTACAGTGTGGAGTACACACCCTTAGACTCAGGAAGAGCTTGTTGTTAATTAGCTGGTTCATTCCAATTTAATACCAGCCACATTGAAGGAGGACTGTCCATGGCAGTGATTTTGTTTCTTAAGTGAATTGATGAAAATTAATTTATTCAAAAGGGTTATTTTCAAAACCCAGGCAAATCCAGTAGACGCTTTGTTCCTGAGATCCTGCAGCAGGTGAGCTTATCTATAAATATCACCGAAATGCATGTAAGTCTAAGAAACATTGATTACATTGTACCAAAAATTAATAAAACGGCTGAAATTAGTGCTGCAGGAAATAATCAAGTCATCACAGCCATATACAATGTGCAGTACACGGTGAGATGAAATTGCATTTTCCTGGACCCAAGGTGTAAGATACATGTATGACATACACAGTGCTGACAGGACATGAACAAAGGAAGCATGCAGGGAGTATGGGAAACATTGGGGGGGGTACAAAGAAGGGCAGCAGAGCATAAATACATGACAATAAGACATTAAACACCGGGTCCAAAGATGCAACTATGTTTATGATTAAAAAGTGTCTGCAGCAATCCTGAGCTGAACAACATTTACGTGAACCGAAGATAACATGCATTTATAGCTTTGTTGTACGAAACTGGTGAAACCTTGTTCACTGCTTAGTCCATATGCTCAGTGTTAAAGTCATAATGCTGTATGAACATCAGCAGCCCAGCTGCGTTAAGATTAAGACAAAAACAGTGCACAAGACATGGTTGTCTAGGACTGTGTCAAAAATGACATTTTTGGTTTTTACAAATGAATTTAGAATCTGTGTCCTGTGCTCCAATAACAGAGAGCTGGTCTCAGTTATTCCAATAACGAGCAAAATAGAGCAATAAATGCTGAGCCATGTACACTCACTGAACACTTTATTAGGAACACTTGTACACCTCATTTGTGCAATTATCTATCAGCCAACCATGTGGTAGCAGGGGAATGCATAAAATCATGCAGATATGAAGGTTTGATGTGTTGTTCATTCTGAAATGCTTTTCTGCTCACCACAGTTGTAGAGTAGTGACTGGTCATTCTTCTCTGATCTCTCTCATCAGCAAGGTGTTTCAGCCTGCAGACCCTCCGCACACGGGATGTTTTTTGTTTTTTGTACCGATAAATTTAATATATCTGCATCAATATGATCTAAATCATCATCAGATTTTCACACAAGTACTAAAAGTAGATAAAGAGAACCCAATTAAATGAATGAGACAAAAATATTACACTTGGTCATTTACTTATTTAGGAAAATGATCCAATATTACATTTCTGTGAGTGGTGAAAGTATGTGAACCTTTGCTTTCAGTATCAGGTGTGATCCCCTTGTGTAACAATAACTACACTTAAATGTTTCTGGTAAGCGTTGATCAGTCCTGCACATCGGCTTGGAGGAATTTTAGCCCGTTCCTCTGTACAGAACAGCTTCAACTCTGGGATGTTGGTGGGTTTCCTCATATGAACTGCTTGATTCAGGTCCTTTCACAACATTTCTATTGGATTAAGGTGAGGGCTTTGACTTGGCCATTCCAAAACATTAACTTTATTCTTCTATAACCACTCTTTGGTAGAATGACGTGTGCTTATGGTTGTTGTTCTGCTGCATGGCCCATTTTCTCTTATGATTCAGTTCATGTGCAGATGTCCTGACATTTTCATTTAGAGTTTGCTGGTATAATTCAGAATTCATTGTTCCATCAATAATGGCAAGTCATCCAGGTCGAGCTGCAGCAAAACAGGTCTAAACCATGATACTACCTCCACCATGTTTCACACATGGGATAAGGTTCTTATGCTGGAATTCAGTATTTCCCTTTTTACAAACATAATGCTTCTCATTTAAACCAAAAAGTTCTATTTTGGTCTCATCTATCCACAAAACATTTTTACAACAGCCTTCTGGTTTGTCCATGTGATCTTTAGCAAACTGTAGAAGGCCAGAAATGTTCTTTTGGAGAGCTGCGGTTTTCTCCTTGCAATCCTGCCAGGCAGAACATTGATGTTCAGTGTTCTCCTGATGGTGGACTCTTGAACATTAACATTAGCCAATGTGAGAGAGTTGGTCAGTCTTGGTTGGTCAGTCAGTCCTGGGGACGGTAACAGTGGTCTTGAATTTCCTCTATTTGTATAGATTCTGTCTGACTGTGGATTGGTGGAGTACAAACTCTTTAGAGATGTTTTTGTAACCTTTTTCAGCCTGATAAGTATCAACAACTCTTTTTCTTGAGGTCCTCAGAACGCTCCTTTGTTTGTGCCACAAACATATGTTGTGAAGATCAGACTTTGATCGATATTTCTTTAAATAAAACAGTGTTAAATCACACCTGATTGTCATCCCATTGAATTAAAACACCTGACTCTAATTTCACCTTCAAACTGCTACAATAAACCTAGAGGTTCACATACTTTTGCCGCTTGCAGATACAGTATCTCACAAAAGTGAGTACACCCCTCACATTTTTATAAATATTTGATTATATCTTATCATGTGACAACACTGAAAAAATGACACTTTGCTACAGTGTAAAGTAGTGAGTGTCCAGCTTGTGTAACAGTGTAAATTTGCTGTCCCCTCAAAATAACTCAACACACAGCCATTAATGTCTAAACCGCTGGCAACAAAAGTGAGTACACCCCTAAGTGAAAATGTCCAAATTGGGCCCAATTAGCCGTTTTCCCTCCCCGGTGTCATGTGACTTAGTGTTACAAGGTCTCAGGTGTGAATGGGGAGCAGGTGTGTTAAATTTGGTGTCATCGCTCTCACACTCCCTCATACTGGTCACTGGAAGTTCAACATGGCACCTCATGCCAAAGAACTCTCTGAGGATCTGAAAAAAAAGAATTGTTGCTCTACATAAAAATGGCCTAGGCTATAAGAAGATTGCCAAGACCTTGACACTGAGCTGCAGCACGGTGGCCAAGACCATACAGCGGTTTAACAGGACATGTTCCACTCAGAAAGGCCTCGCCATGGTCGACCAAAGAAGTTGAGTGCACGTGTTCAGCGTCATATCCAGAGGTTGTCTTTGGGAAATAGACGTATGAGTGCTGCCAGCATTGCTGCAGAGGTTGAAGGGGTGGGGGTCAGCCTGTCAGTGCTCAGACCATACGCCGCACACTGCATCAAATTGGTCTGCATGGCTGTCGTCCCAGAAGGAAGCCTCTTCTAAAGATGATGCACAAGAAAGCCCGCAAACAGTTTGCTGAAGACAAGCAGACTAAGGACATGGATTACTGGAACCATGTCCTGTGGTCTAATGAGACCAGGATAAACTTATTTGGTTCAGATGGTGTCAAGCGTGTGTGGCGGCCACCAGGTGAGGAGTACAAAGACAAGTGTGTCTTGCCTACAGTCAAGCATGGTGGTGGGAGTGTCATGGTCTGGGGCTGCATGAGTGCTGCCGGCACTGGGGAGCTATAGTTTGTTGAGGGAACCATGAATGCCAACATATACTGTGACATACTGAAGCAGAGCATGATCCCTTCCCTTCGGAGACTGGGCCGCAGGGCAGTATTCAGCATGATAACGACCACTGCCTTGCTAAAGAAGCTGAGGGTGAAGGTGATGGACTGGAAAAGCATGTCTCCAGACCTAAACCCTATTGAGCATCTGTGGGGCATCCTCAAACAGAAGGTGGAGGAGCATAAGGTCTCTAACATCCACCAGCTCTGTGATGTCGTCATGGAGGTGTGGAAGTGTTCTCCAGTGGCAACCTGTGAAGCTCTGATGACCTCCATGCCCAAGAGGGTTAAGGCAGTGCTGAAAATAATGGTGGCCACACAAAATATTGACACTTTGGGCCCAATTTGGATATTTTCACTTAAGGGTGTACTCACTTTTGTTGCCAGCGGTTTAGACATTAACGGCTGTGTGTTGAGTTATTTTGAGGGGACAGCAAATTTACACTGTTACACAAGCTGTACACTCACTAATTTACATTGTAGCAAAGTGTCATTTCTTCAGTGTTGTCACATTAAAAGATGTAATCAAATATTTACAAAAATGTGACGTGTGTACTCACTTTTATGACATACTGTATGTAACATTGGATCATTTCCCTCAATAAATAAATGACCAAGTATAATATTTTTTGTCTCATTTGTTTAACTGGGTTCTCTTTGTCTACTTTTAGGACTTTGTGAAAATCTGAAAATTTTTTAGGTCATATTTATGCAGAAATATAGAACATTATAAAGTTTTCACAAACTTTCAAGCACCACTGTACCTGTGTTTGGTATTTCTTGATTTTAACATTTTAATTGTGCAAGGGAAATGTTCAGCTTTTTATAAAGGTATCCTTGTTAGCTTATATGACACTGTGATGATGGTTAAAAGTGACAGAAAATATATTTTCAGAAGTTTCCCACATTAACAATATGCATCATACATCAGGCTGTAGGCTATGACTTGGCAAATCTCTCCAAATTATACTGGATGAGAGTCAGGCAAACTGTTTTGACCTTAAATTCATTACAATTCTTTACAATAAATCTTATATTAATAACACACGAGTTCACAGCATTTGTCCAGTTCATCACACCAGCAACACACAAAGCTGGCAAACAGCTCGACCTCATCCTCACATGTAATTGCACCACACGCAATCTTCTCATTACTCCTGTCCACACCTCTGACCATTTCTTTATCTAGTTCTCTATTTCTCTCCCCTCACCCCCTTCACTGTCTCCACCCTCTATCTCTTTTCGTCACAATCTTTGCTTCCTTTCCCCCTCACATTTCTCCTCCGTTGTCACAACCTTACTTCCCTCTTATAGCCACCTCTCCTCACCTGACTTAAACACCGCAACTGACAGGCAATGTTCCACCCTAACATCTTCTCTTGACGGCATCTGCCCCTAACCTCCAGACCTGCTCGCACATCACACTCTAGCCCTTGGCTCTCAGAAGCTCTGCATAACAATCGGGCCATACTAAGAGCATCTGAAAGGAAATGGCATAAATCTAACAATCCAACTGACCTAACCAATTACCAAACCCTTCTCTCCTCTATTTCCAATAACATCTCCATTGCTAAAGCCACATACTACCAAGAGAAGATTGGCAGTTCTCCCAACAACTGCACTCTCTTCAAAATCTTTTCTTCTTTTCTCTGTCCCCCTCCTCCCCCTTCCAAGGTTACATCAATCAGGAACCAGTTCTCAACCCCAGACATGCATAGACCGGCTCCTCCTCCATGTAACTCCCAACTGACTTCCTTCTCTCCTCTCTCAGAGACTGATGTCTCTAAACTCCTCCTCTCTAGCCATCCCACAACCTGTCCTCTGGACCCTATCCCTTCTCACCTTCTTCAGTCCATCTCTCCCACACTATTACCTGCACTCACACACACATCTTTAACACATCCCTCTCTACTCGCACATACCCTACCTCATTTAAGCAGGCCCAGGTTACCCCACTGCTTAAAAATCCATCACTTAACCCTGCTGTGGTTGACAACTACAGACCTGTTTCCCTCCTCCCTTTTCTTTCCAAAACTCTTGAAAAAGCCGTTTTTAATCAACTCTCCAATTTTCTCACACAGAACAACCTCCTGGACACCAAGCAGTCTGGCTTCAAGAGCAATCACTCCACGGAGACTGCTCTGCTTTCCGTCACTGAAGCCTTACGACTAGCAAGAGCAACCTCTAGATCATCTGTCCTCATCCTACTTGACCTATCTGCTGTTTTCGACACTGTGAACCATCAGATCCTCCTGTCAACTCTCTCCAGACTGGGCATCACCAGAACTGTTCTGTGCTGGGTGGAATCCTATCTCTGAGACAGATCCTTCAAGATATCATGGAGGGGAGGTATTTATGAAACTCAGCAACTCTCAACTGGTGTTCCACAGGGGTCAGTTCTGGGTCCACTACTCTTTTCTATCTACACTACATCTCTAGGGCAGGTGATTGAGTCTCATGGCTTCTCATAACATGCTATGCTGATGACACCCAGCTCTATTTGTCCTTCCAGCCTGACGATCCATCCGTCTCTGCACGTATCTCTGCTTGCCTTTTGGACATCTTGGTCTGGATGAGGGAACACAACCTTAAGCTCAACCTGGAAAAATCTGAGTTTCTCGTCATCCCAGCCTGTCCCTCAATCAACCACAACCTCACTGTACAGCTCGGCTCAACCACACTCAAGCCAATCAGGATGGCCAGGAAACTTGGGGTGATTCTCGATGACAGCTTGATGTTAACAGACCACATCTGAACAACTGCACGGTCCTGTAAGTTCATCCTGTACAACATCAAGAAAATCAGACCCTACCTCACCAAACAGGCTACACAGATACTAGTCCAGGCTCTTGTTATCTCAAAACTGGACTACTGCCACTCACTATTCTCAGGCCTCCCGGCCAGCTCCATCAAACCCCTTCAAATGATTCAGAATGAAGCAGCACGTCTCGTCTTCAACCAGCCCAAGAGAACCCATGTCACACCCCTTTTCATCTCCCTACACTGGCTTCCTGTAGCTGCCCACATCAAATTCAAGGCCTTGATGCTCACCTACAAGACCTTGTCTGGAACAGCACCCTCCTACCTCAACTCTCTCCTGAAGACTTACGTTCCCTCATACAATCTGGGAACAATCAACGAATGACGCTTAGCAGTGCCTACTCGGCGTGGCTCAAGGTCCCTTTCAAGAACATTCAAACTAACTGTTCCTCAGTGGTGCAATGAACTTCCAACCTCAATCCGGGCCGCAGAATCTCTCACCATCTTCCAAAAACACCTAACCAACCCATAAAAAAACACATAAATCAAAAAAAAAAAATTAAATAAAATTTAAAAATTTACTCTGGCACTTACACCTCTACACTGAGCACTTTGCTTCTTCTGGAACCCAATTAACAGATCCTGTATGGTAGCACTACTTATATTGTTTTCTGTTGATATATCGCTTTGCTTGTATTTTCTCATTTGTAAGTCGCTTTGCATAAAAGCGTCTGCTCATGTAAATGTAAATGTAAATGTCCAGGCACTGTCTCCTCTTCTACTTCAGTTTTTATTAGCTGTCCGTTTGTGTTTTCCCTTCTCCCAACCCACCTGATCCAGTTACTCAGCGAATTAAAAGCCCTTCCCGGGAAATACACGTGAATGTATCCAGGGCATGGGAACCTGTGATTTAACAAATCAAGAAATTTCCACACGGTGTCATAAAAAAAAAAAAAAAAAAAGAGGCGGGTTTGTCGAAATACGGGTGGGAAACATAGTGCTTGCTGTTGTGTTGAGTATTTGCACAGCTTCCCTCAGCAGTTTAGTTCAGACCGGTTCAGTGTGAACTCAGAGAATACTCGATAGTACAGGTATGTAAATAAGAAAAAAGTGATTGTTTTTAACCTACACACTAATCTTCCGTTGCTTTCTTTAATTTTAGAAGATATTAAACGATTACCGAATGACTCAAAATTTAATAATAATAATAATAATAATAATAATAAAGTCTCGACTTGTTTCTCTTTTCTTCCTACATACTATCTCTGCGTCGCTTTTCCACGTTGTCAGACATGTATCTCTCAAAGATGAGTCGACAACAGCTGTTGACTTTAATTGCGATGGCATCCATAAACTTCAGCTCAATGATATGCTACTCAATATTAGGACCCTTTTTTCCACCTGAGGTAAGAGCTCTCTAAAAATTACTTTGTATAATGTCAGATCAATACAGTGAAATTGAGAATGTGAATATCAGCCTAGACCGAAGATTATAGACTTTAGCTTTTGTGAAATGATTTTAATATGAACTGCTTTTCCTGTAGGCAGAGAGAAAAGGAGTAAGCCAAGCAATAATTGGGTTAATATTTGGATGCTATGCCTTCTTCACTTTGGTTGGATCACTGATCTTGGGGAAATATGTAAGTTGTTCTTCATTTTCAATTGAACACTTTTTATTGCACTGAAAGTTTTGCATAATAGACACTTTTACTAAGCTATGTATACTTGTCATACACTGTCAGGGGGTAAAAGGGGTATTAAACTTGACCTTTCTCTGTTTCTGGGGTGGAACCATAAAGTCTACATCTTTTGTATTTTTTTTTTTTTTAATAGGTATCTTTTACCTTTATCTTTTAAAAAATGCATCATGTGTACCTTTTTAAAGCTTTACTATAAAAAAAACTAGTACATACCTTTTAAAAATAATAATAATTCATGTTCATGAAGTAATTTTAAAGGTACACTGTATTCACATTTCCAGGAGTAAGATGCAATAAAAGGTACATAAGCTGTACCCTTGATGGTTCCACCTCAGCAACAAGGAAAGGAAACACTATTTTTCTGTGTTCAGGTGTCCTTTGTAGGTGTTCAATTGCTGACTGTAGTCCATCTGCTGTTATGCAGATTTTGTCAGCCCTTCTTTACTGCAAAAGATGCAAAGGGACCACCACAGGACCACCGCTTAGCAAATGTATTTGGGTGTTGGACTATTCTCATCATGGGAGTGCATATTGAGCTGGAAGGTGCTGATGTAGCTTATCATGTGTAGCAGTGTTTCTGTGGTTTTTAAACACTTGAAGTGTCCACTTTTTTGGTGCAACTTGTTAGTTATAAATTCATATTTTTCCATGCAGACTTTGTATTATCATTATCTAGTCCTCCATTATCATAAAAAAAGCTGTTGGCTTTTTTTCTTTTCTTTTCTTTTTTTTTTTTCATAAATGAACTGTTTCTCAGCCCAGCAATAACTCCATGGTGTTTAAAAATCCCAGCAGTGCTGCTTTACCCAAAACACTCGTGCCAGCAGCACACTCAATGTCATGCCTATACATTGTCACTGTGGTGCAGAGAACTGTCCACCACCTAAATAATATCTGGCCAGCAGTGGTCCCTTTTAAAGTGCCCCTATTTGCTGTATTAAAAGTGCCTAATTTTGTTTTTGAGGTCTCATGCAATAGGTTTACATGCATCCGAGGTCAAAAAACACTTTAATTTTCTCATAATTTACATTGCATCACCTTTATTCTCAGTGTCACAAACGATTCATTCAAGGATCCGTTCACTTTAAAGTCCTCCTTTCAGAGAGCTTACTCTGCTCTGATTGGTCATATGTCCCAGTTTGCTGTGATTGGTCTACCGTTTACAGCGCGTGTTGGAAAGGAAACACCCATTACCATATCTGAATTTCAGCTCAGTAATAATGTCGTCAGTTTTACCTTATCGGTGTGAGCCCAAGTCCGATAGTGATACACATTGGAAGATCGACCCGAGCCACCATCGCAAGCATGAGGAGAACAGGACGTTTCTCAGTGGTAAGTTTGTATGTAGTTACAGGATGCAACCAACTGTAGCATTTGAGGGCAGGTCAAAGTACATGCTGTTCTTGAGCAGCCAATGAAGACCAGAGGCGGGGTTTTTGTTATAAACCTACGTAGGTTTGTGCAGAAAGTAAGTCTGGAATTACTGACGACTCATTTCAGGCTGTTCAGAATCATTTCCTTCTTTTGGGAGACAATAAGTCCATTTGTCGTGCGATTTGATTTTTGAAACGTTGCAGACGTTTTACATTCACAACTGGCTATATAACACTACGTGAACGGTAATATCTGAAAGAGCATAATAGGGCACTTCAAATTGATGGGCATGCCAGAGAGGACTGACAAATTATGCATACCACCAGATAGGAAACTATATGTAACTGAATTCGTACAAAGTGCACCTACAGTATAAAATATATTTTAAAATATATATATATATATATATATATATATATATATATATATATATATATATATATATATATATATATTATGTGTGTGTGTGTGTGTGTGTGTGTGTGTGTGTGTATGTATGTATATGTTATACCCTTGTAGGAATAAAAAATCAAATTGAACAGCCAGTGGGTGTAGTTACATTATGGGTGCATAGCAAACTGACAACTGAGGCTATGTGTATGTATAAGGCTTGTATATTGCATGTGAACAGTTTTGAAATGTTAAGTTTGTAGTTTGGGCATTTGGTGAATTAAGAGATTCTGATTTAAGATGCAAATGTTTTACAGCCATGCTTTTTGTTTGCACTATAGATTGTCCAAATTGGGGCTAAATGTATGATTATTGCAGGACTGTTAATTTCGGGCTTAAGTACTATAGTCTTTGGGTGAGTGCTGGATTCTTCTCATTAGTCTGTCTGTCAATCTTGTGAAAGTTTTCTCTACCTTGATTATTATTTAACATCACATTTACTATTTATAACATAACATTTCTGTAAAAAATATTTTTTTAGACAGGTAAACAAATGTAAGATATACTGTGCTATATGGCCAAAAGTATGTGGACACTCGACCATCACACCCATGTGTGGGTCTTCCCCAAACTGTTGCCTCAAAGTTGGGTGCACACAATTGTATAAGGTGTTATTGTATGCTGTAGTAATATGATTTCCCTTCACTGGATCTACGAGGCCCAAACATGTACCAGCATGACTATGCCCCTGTGCACAAAGTGAGGTCCATGGAGGAAGACATGGTTTGCCAAGGTTGGTGTATAAGAATTTGAGTGTCCTGCACAGAGCCCTGACCTCAACCCCACTGAACACCTTTGGGATGAACTGGAACACCAACTGTGCCCCTGGCCTTCCTACCCAACATCACTGCCTGACCTCGCTAATGCTCTTGTCGCTGCATGAGCAAATTCCCACAGCCACACTCCAAAACCTAGTGGAAAGCTTTCCCAGAAGAGTGGAGGTTAATATAATATTAAAAGGAGGACTGCTTCTGGAATGGGATGTTCAACAAGGACATATGAGTGTGATGGTCAGGTGTGCACAAACTTTCAGACATAGTGTATTACATATGACATTACCATGACTGATATCATTAGAAATCTTTGTTTTTGTCTTTCTTTTCCTAACAAATGCACAGATTCCTAGACAGAGCTCCCGATGGAACAATCTTCATAGTGCTCTGTTTTGTCATAAGGTCTGTAAATGCACTGGGATTTGCTGGTGCTGTAACATCCTCTTTTGCTGTGTCAGCAAAAGTGTTTCCCGAAAGTATAGCAACAATTCTGGTGAGTTTTAGTCAACATGTTTTTCCAAAACAGCCATGGTATTTAGAAGATAACTGTGCCCTGTCTTGCATAGACAATAGTGCCATTTAAGCTGAAGTTACCCAATTGTATTGAACATGTGAAGCATCCCATAGACAAGCCTTAACTAAGATTCTCATGAGATCAAACCATGAGAGGTTAAAGATTTTTGTATTTTGAGTAATAGTCATTTCCAAACAATTATATTTTTCACAGGGCTTTATTGAGATTTTTACAGGACTGGGCCTCATACTTGGACCACCTTTGGGTGGATGGATGTATCAGGAATTTGGATATGAAATTCCATTCATTGCTTTGGGAAGTGTTCTGTTTTTGACCGTTCCCTTAACCATGTGGATTTTACCAAACTTTGGTTGGTATAACTTTTATATTATATTATCTTATATTGTATTGTATTGTATTGTATTGTATTGTATTGTATTATATTATATATTTATGGATTTTCACATGAGCTATGACAAGCATGTGAACATGGAAAAAAGAAATCATCATCATCATCATCATCATCATAATGATCCTCATCTGTGGCTTATGTGTAATAGGCAGAAATACACTCACTGGTCACTTTAATAAGAACGCCTGAACACTGATTATCAAATGATCCAATCCTGTGGGAGTGGGGTGATGATTGTGACCATTAACTGAAGCTCTTGACCTGTATCATGCATTGTGCTGCTGCCATATGATTGGCTGATTAGATAATTAAATGAATATACAGATGCACAGGTGTTCCTAATACAATGGCTGGTGAGTGTAACTGTGTGTTTTTATATTTCACAAACAGATGCGGTTGCCTCACAGGGCTCCTTCTTCAAGCTGTGCTCGCGAGTAAAGATGATGCTCATTTGCTTTGTGGTGTTCACACTGAGCTCAGGAATCGGTTTTTTGGACGCAACCTTATCAATATTTGCCATGGAAGCAGTAATTTCACACATAAAGCTTCTTCAGTCACTATGAAATCACATACAGCCTCGTTCTGTGGATGAACACCTACTGTAACTGATAAAATATTATTTTCTATGAGCAGTTTGGCCTGAGTGCTGAATCTGTGGGGCTACTCATGGTTGCAGTGTCATTACCCTACGGTGCTGCGTCCCCCATCCTCGGGATACTGAGTGATAAGTATCCAGTAAATAATTTTCATGTTGGTCATTGGTTAAACTTCTGTGCTAGTGACGGAAGGATGTGAAGTTAAATCTCAGAACTACCACTGTTTTCCTGAGCAAATCCCTTCTCTTACCATTTATAATACTGTTTGTTTTTGTTTGTTTTTTTGTGCAGTTTATCAGAAGGTGGATGATGGCAATAGGAGGAATAGCAACAGCAGTTGGATTTTATTTACTTGGCCCTGTTCCTGTCTTTCATATTGAGAGGTAGGCCTATCAAACATAGAGTAATTGGTAGATTAAGATAGCTAGTAATTAGTTAATCTCTAATGAACACTAAATGATTGCCTTAATGAGATTTTTATTTTATAGTGAGCTTTGGCTTACTGTTGTCATGCTGGTGGTCATCGGGTTTTCTCTATGTATGACCTGCATTCCCACCTTCACTGAGATGCTCACCTGTGCACAGTAAGATAACAGATAAAAAACAGATTATGTTCTTTACATAATTTGTTTACTTAATTGTGCATTTATTTGGTTGGTTGGTTGAACAATTTTATTCAAAGCGAGCACATTCTTAATGGGTTTTATTTTTTTGGAAAAGTTTCATACATTTTGACAATTAATTATTAAGTTCTACTCAATACTATTTTTTATAATGACTGGCAAATTTAATAAAAAGTGTAGTCTTGAAGCATTCTGATCAGTTCATTACGTTTCTAATAGTGGTCCATCACACACACACCAGTACACTCTAAGAACTAATGGTTATTTAATGGCTTATTGAATAATTAAGAATTCTTCCTAAAAAAGATTCTACTTGCATCCCTTTCAGGTAAGATTATAGAGTTCCACATAGAACCTTTTAAGGGTTCCCCAGTGAAACAATCGAAGAACCCTTAAGGGTTACACTCGAGTTTACAAATCCGTGTGTGTGGATCATGTACACACTTTTCAAGGGAATGTTCTGCATCATAATGTCTTAATGTAAATGAAATGTCTGGTGCATGCAGACATACTATACTATAAATTACTTGTATATAATAATAATAACTTTTTTTTTTATTGCAGTGAAAATGGATTTGAGGACAGTTTAAGCACATTGGGTTTGGTATCAGGACTGTTTTCAGCTGTGTGGTCTGCAGGGTACGTATTAGCCAAGCTTGGTTTTTTAACATTTAAGATTAATCACCTTTTATTTTTTAAAGCTGTGATGCTCTTCATTTTGTGGAAGGATGTTCTTCGGGCCCACTATTGGTGGAATTATCACACAGAAACTGAATTTTGAATGGGGTGCAGGTTTTCAAGGAGGGATCACCTTTATTGCTGTAAGTATATAGATGTATAGCTACGGCAGAAAGTGTGTAAAGCATTACCTTTGATTCATTTTTTTTCCCCCTCCTCATTTTGTTCAGGCATTCCTGCTAATATTATTTTTGGCCAAAGAAGAAATACAAAAGACCAGGTAATTTCCTATGTTTTCTTTATTGGAATATCGTGTCACATTTATTATCCCAGACACAATACATTTGGCTGTGACACTGTTTGTATTTTAATTTAAGATATACGAAAGTCAATGGGGCTGAATACACATTGTGCGCAGGAGAAAAATCCCCTCTTCTCTGCTCGTCTTCAGAAACTTCTGTCTGATGTGTACCCCAATGTCTGACCAAAATGAAGGTATGTGTGGTGCATTGGTGCATCACCATGTGGAAAAAAGTACTGCCAAGACAAAGAAACTGCACTCTTACTACTATAGTTGTATTAAGAAAACCCAGAAAATGTCTGCTTTAGAATTTAACCTATATTTGTAATGGACAATCAGGTGCTATTCATTTTTTAAAAGCAAGTTTACTGTATCTGAAGCATATTAGGACCCCACAACATATAGCTATAGCTTTATCTGTCCACAACAGTGAGATATGTAGCACAGACTGTGCATATCAAAACACAAATTGTATAGTTTTTTTTTACAGTGTATGATTAATGATCTTTCTACACAGAGACTGTAAATAATACTATGTATGAAAATGTTTGTATATACTTTTACTAACTCATATTTGATTAACTTGCATATTAATTATATTCTTTATCTTAATGATCTACTCAATTAGATAAAATATATAACTATCAGTGTTATTTAGGCAACATAAACTCTATACAAAAATGTCTTGTATATCCACCATTGGCACTGAAATCAAAGGTATTAAAGTAATAGGCCGGTGGTGTGCCCTTTGCTACAGTAACGGTCTCATTTTTTTGAGAATGATTTCCACCTGATGATGGAACGTGATTGAGCTGTAGGGATTTGATTACTTTAAGCCATGAGAGCATTAGTGAGGTCAGACACATGTTGGGTTATTAGGCCTGGCTCACAAAACTGTTTTTTTTCCTGTTGTATGTTTTCACCAAACAATTTCTGTTAACCTGAAAAAGAGGTAGTTTTTCCCCCATATACTAGCACAAAAAGCACAAGATTCTCTCAAATATTCATGTATACTATAGTGTTTTTAGATTACTAGGGTGCCTGCTCTTTTTTTTCAGGCTATTAATCCTCCTTTACCAAAATTTGGCATTAAGGCATGTAATATCTCCAAGGGTCACCAGACTTCTTGTCACATGTATCCACTGCTCCAGAGCTGAATAGCAGTGAGCAAGCTTAGACTGCTGGCATCAGCTTAGGTGTGTGTGGCTGCTTGGCTAAGGAAAGCCATATTGCTTATTACCTGATGAATAGAGTTGAGGCAGTGTGAAACTCTATTGGTGGCGGTGTTATGTGTTTCTGTGGCCTGCTGCTTTTCATATTATAAATGAGTGGGACATCATGGAGTAGAAACATCTAAGTGAAAAGACAAACTGTAGGACTGTTGCAAAGGTGGCATCATGTTGTTATGCTGCATTAAAAGTCCCTGATCTGCTAAATGTAAAGAGGTACTCAATTGTAAATGGCAATATTGACTGTATTGGAACCAATATAATGATAAAAATGTAATGCCTATCAAATAAAAAAAAAAAGTGCAAATAGCCTAATTAAAAAAAAAAAAAAAAAAAAAAAAAAGATCTTAAGCAAGATGAATATGCTCATTCTATAAAATGTTTCTTACACATATACATGTATCACTAAAAATATGCTTTATAGCCTCAAAATTCTGTAATCAGCTCTGTACCAATGATCCCCATATATAGCGAAATCACTGCACACTGAGCATGATGATCTGGAGATTCCACTTTGTGCAAAGAATTTAGTGCCACTGGTTTGGTCCTCATTAAACTCGTCTATTATCAAATTGCTAAAGCTTTTGGTAAGGCTTGAAAATACCTAATGTGCTTAATATAAGCACTGAAACAAAGCAGGAATGTGAGGTGCAATATAAGCGAGATTAATAACTATACCCAGGCCTGATTATGGATTTGGAATCTGTATATTTCTCTGGGATATCACCACTCAAACAAGGAATTATTTTGTTGTAAACCACATGTATAAATTATTGTTTTTCCCATGATCTAATATAATGGTATTTAAATGCTTCTTTTTAAGATTTGCATTTGTAAAGATTCTGCAGATCACATGTGTTTACACCATATATAAAACTGCAGTTGCTACTACTGGGCCCATAAGCAAGCACTTAACCCTCAACTTGGCTTTATTCGAAGTTGCTTTGGTATGAAATTTGTAAATCGAATAATGTAAATAATTACAAACTAATTCTCAGTGGGCTAAAGTCCACACAGCACATGCAAATTATATCACGCTGCCAGGGCTTGACACCAACGTGCTTGGCAGCTAGGTCTGATTAGTATTTTACGTGCTCTTGGAGCAGATTGAAGTCCAAATACTCAAGAAATGTACCTACAAGTACGTGACAACACTAAGGTATACAAGCAATGGCTCAGTGAGTGGATACTCCTGTGACAAATGTAAATGAAACACTATTATAATTTTGTACCATGTTTTAGGAATAAAAAGGGCCAATTTGTGTTCACCTATATATTTAACTCTTTTTTGCTATTTTTTCCTCCTTTATATTTGGCTGTTTATTTAAAACTTTTAAAAAGTGAAGCTGTGTCAAACAAGCACATATAAATATTAACACGGTTAAGAAAAAAGAAAACATGAGAAGTCACTTAATTTTGGTTATTAAAATAAATATTACAGAATACATTTAGACAGAAGGCTTGATATGTATATAGTTTTCTTTTTTCCTGAGTATTAATTGTCACCCCAATCTGACACTTATTCCTGATTTGTATCATCAGATTTGAAAGCACTGTTGGTTTGTCCTAATTTTGGAAGAGGTCTCTTTTTTCTGGTAGATGGTACAGAAGTATCAGGATCTGCTGCTGTGGTTGGTGGAAGATCATAAGAGAGCTCACTTTTCTTCACCTTTTTCTTCTTCCTTTTAGTTCTTTAAATAAAAGTAAGAAAAAGAACAGGTCATGGCATGATACACTTACAGTGACTTATCAGCTTCTACAACCCCTGGCACAAATTATGGAATCACCAGACTTGGAGGATGTTCACCTGTGTTTTTTTTTTTGTTTTTTTTTTACTTTGTAGCAAATAAATAAATCACACATGACACGGAACAATTTTTGTTTAATAGCTGAATGTTCTGGCTTCATGAATCAAACAAGATAAATTGAATAATTTTCATTATTGAATCAGCTTCTAATTTGTATTTCTAAAACAAATACCAGCACAAATCTAAAAATACAAATTAGTCTGGAGTGAAAAGATAGTCCTTAACCTTGGACTTTTTGAAAAGAAACATGGCCCCAACAAGAGCGTTGTCAATCGAAACAATGGAAAGGTTTCTTAAACTCCTTCAAGAAAAAAATTCGACACGGCGTGTGGTAAAAGATGTTTGGTTGTTCCCAGTCAGCTGCGTCTAAAATCTGGTGCAAGTATAAACAAAAGGTTTTAAAAAGAAAACCTATGGGTATACCAAGGAAGATGTCAAAGTGTCAGGATAGAAAACTCAAAGCTATATGCTAAATGAAGAACAAATGGACGGAACCAGGAGTCAATGTTTGTGATAGAATTGTAAGAAATCGGCTGAATGACATGGGATGTATGTATGTATAGAAATGCCAAACAAAAACCAGCACTAACACCTAAACAGAAGAAAACAAGGTTACATTGGGCTAAAGAGAAGCAATCATGGAGTGTGGACGATTGGATGAAAGTGATGTGCAGTGATTTAATTACGAATCTGCACTGGACAAGGAGATGATGCTGGAACTTTTGTCTGGTGCCATTCTAATGAAACATATAAAGATAACTGCCTGAAGAAAACAATCAAATATCCCCACTCATTTATAATATGGGGTTGCATGTCAGGTAAAGCAGAAAGTATGCTTCACTTTTTACACGTACGCTAAGAACAGCGAACAGTACATGTGACGCAAATTGTCATCATCAGCAGAGTACGCACGTACTGTACACGCGCTGCCTGATTTTTCTAACGGCGCGTACTTCGTATGTGCAGGTCACACATGCGCATTTAATTCTTTTGCACTATTTACTTGTTCCACAAGGTGGCAAGAGTGACCCAGGGCCGTTCATTGTCGAGGTAGTTGAAGAAAACACGGAAGAGAAGAAACGAGTGCAGGTTAGAAAGTACCCGAATTTGTAGAATTCTAGCCTTAAAGTGTATAAGGTATACACTTTGTATATGGGTGCTAATCATGGCAAGAGATTGCCCAAGCATGGTTCTTCGAGGTGTTGTGATTCTTCTTCGTTGTCGTCCTTCACACCAGAAGACCTGCTTTACTGCTCTGTATGGACTCTTGTAGGCCAGGAGGTGTAGTGCAAGTTGTCGTAATGCACATGCTTCAACACGTCACATGGCACGGGTGTACATTGAAATTTGACACCCTTCTCATTCCATCGATAGAAAATAGGGTTGGTGGTGAAGAAGTCATTTTACAGGATGATAATGCATCTTGCAACAGAGAAGACAGTGTTAAAGCTTTTCTTCAGGAAAGGCAGATCAGTTCAATGACATGGCCAGCAAACAATAAAGATCTCAATCCCATTGAAAATTTATGGTGAAAATTTAAAAAATTGGTCCATGACAAGGCTCTATCCTGCAAAGGATAGAGGATCAACCCCTATTTTGAGAAAGCTGGATCCAGATTGATGGAGTATATTGTTTTTCATTAGTGAAGTCAACACCTCAAAGAATTCAGCCCATCATAAAAGCCTAAAGAGCAGCAACAAAGTACTAATTGTGATAGTGTTTTGGGTTGTTTTATGATGATTCCATAATTTTTTCGACAACATTGAGTGAATCCATAATTTTTTCCTCTACTTGATCTGGAGAAAAATATGACATTAATTAAAACAATTTAATTGAACTTGTTTGAGGTATGTTTCATGAAGCCAGAATATTCAGCTATTAAACAAATTGTTGTGTGTCATCTGTAATTTTATTTATTTATTTATTTTTACTACAAAGTAAAAAAGCCAGGTGAGCATCCTCTAAGTGTGGTGATTCCATAAATTTTGCTTTGGGTAAAAATAAAACCAAGTGTTTAAAACAGTTAAGGTACTTCATCTTTTACCTATTTAAAATGTTAGACTCATAAGAAAGATAGGGCTCTGGAAAAGAATGTATTAGCGTTAGTAGTGAGCCATACTTGGCAGAAGGTGCCTCGGCATCAGTGTCCTGCTCTGAAATGATCTTCAGGTCCCCAGAGGCACTGACCGCTGCAGACAACTGCAGTAGGAAGGGAAAGAGAGACAAGAAATAAGTGCTAAGTCCAAAACACTGTTCCCTTTTCTAAAAAGTTAACTTGTCATTAAAGTAAGTTTATTTAATTATCTTAATCAGTGTTATTAAAGCATAGCATACATTAAGCTTAGTCCTACTGAATTTAGATGTCTTTTCCATAATGATCATGGAGAAGCAAAGTAGTGCAGGCAAGACCCTCACCCTAGATAACACTAAGAACATTACGCACTGTAAAATTACATTAAAATCTGGAGTTGAAAGTTAAACTTGGGTGTTGTCTTATTAAAATTCATGCATTACATTACCTTGGGGACTGTGGCTCCAATAACTCCTTCACTTATTTCCTCTAAGGGTCCAGGTTGTGCCTCTATAGCCCGTGAGAGCTCTTCATCAAACCCTTCTGTGTGGGAGAAAGATAAAACATCTTTACAAGCACTATATGAACTTAATCTGATGCTCATCTGTTACCCAAAATGCTCTACACACTTTCATCAGCCACATAGGCAGCTGGGAAGTAGCCCCGGTGTCCACTGGCTAAGCATCCAAACCACCAGTTGTCACTGTCTTTGTGCAGCACATGGATCACATCACCACGGCGTAACATCAGCTCATCAGAGCGATTTGCATTGTAGTCATACAGGGTCACAACCTGGAAAAAAATGCACGGGGGTCCAACCTTGCACAAAATAACTACAGTCTAGCTCAGCTGAATGTACCTGCAGTAAATGTAAAAGCAGAAACGAAACTGTAAATAGAAAACTTTAATGAAGACATCACGATCAAAGCAGGAGATCGTAAGTACCGTCTGTTGTTCCACATCAGTCTCAACTTGTAATGGAAATTCAGAATCTGGTACACTCTGGGGAAATTCGTACAATCTGCTGTTAATAATATGAAGCTAATTTAACTTTATTCCATACAAATGTAACAGTTATGAATTGATCTCATTTTGTCTAGTGATCAATCTGACCAGAAAATGATTCTCACCCTTTGCTTTAATGAAGTCATTCTTCTAATGGGATGTCCAAAAGCAGTGGAGCCAACTGTGGAGGTGGAAAAAACTTTTTTTTTTTTTTCAGAAAGAAGCTATTATTCCAGAGCACATAAACCTGAACATCTCATGAGCATGTCTCTGTATGAGGTACCATGGGAGCCCTGTATGGTAAAGCTATTAGTAAATACTTGACAGCTTTTACGTACATGTTTGTGAACTGAATGTGGCTTGAGGAATAAGCTGAGCACCAAGTGAGCCGGACAGCTGCAGATTGGAGTGAGGAGAAAGCACAGATGGAGCAGGGAGAGAAGTATGCATACCCTGAAACACAGTAAGACAAGTTACTAGCTAAATTTCCATTTTATGTTGAATTACTATAAACATATCTGACTGTTGTTGTCCATTGTTGTTGTTTTTTTTGTACTGATATTTTTGTATCACAGCTACTTGCTTCTTGGGATAAGCTCCTCCCCAACTGAGACATGGTTCCTTCAATTAAAAGAAAAAAACATTTCTATTTATTAAAATGACATTCAAACATAATATAAAATTATTTACATTTCAATCACTTGATCTGTACAAACAGCAGAACTACTCACCCTGTTCATAGAGGTACTCCATGCCAGAGGCATTGCGATGTGGGTCCTGAAACAACAACATTCAACATTTTCTTACCTGGGCTATAAGTAGTTTAGATTAAAACACATTAGCTGAAGAGACAATATGTATGGATCCTAGACTAGTTCACATTACTATCTGCATATGTAAACCTTGCATGCTCTCACCAGAACGGAGTCTAATTTATGTTTAACTCGCTGCATCTTGAGAGACATGCGAGCAGCACTGGCAAATCGGTCCATTCCAGAGGCTGAACTATCCTGGAACGCAAGGATCTCGGTCTGATTCCTCAACGTTTTACTGACAGCAGTGTCAGACCTGTTCAGCGCTCTCATACTCTCCAGCTCCAATTGAGTAACTAAACAACAAACAGGAGAATTAGCTGATGATTTTGCTTTTCTTTTACATGCAATTATACTACAGTTACACAAGGATTAATGGTGGGATCTGTGAGTTTAGGTCAGAGCACATGTTGTAATAGTTATAAAAGTTATCTTCTCTGTAGCTGAACCAGTACAATAGGTTCAAATGAAAACAGTCTTTAAAACAAACCAATCCACCCAATTAGAACAAGAATGTGTCTCTTCTTGTACATCAATAATGTTGCCTGTCATTTCAGAAAGCATGGCTTTGAAGGGAGAACTGAATTTTATTCATTTACTCATGCATGTTCAGTAAACACTTTTTATCCTGGTCATGGTAAATATAGAGCCTATCTCATGAATACTGAACTAAGAGCAGCATTTACGTCCAACTCACAAGCAGTGTTTGAACAG
The DNA here is from genome assembly GCF_001660625.3 of Ictalurus punctatus. Lineage (NCBI taxonomy): Eukaryota > Metazoa > Chordata > Actinopteri > Siluriformes > Ictaluridae > Ictalurus > Ictalurus punctatus. The sequence goes on along the minus strand of NC_030424.2, from coordinate 18,668,747 downwards.
TTGTGCTTAGAGTATTGATTGACATGATTAAGCCAGAAAACAATAACTCCCATAGTGTAAATGATATAAAGCCTTTTTTTTCCTTCATTATGACCTGCAGACATATAAACTCACCTTTTCGGTCATACACATATAACTGAATTAACTGATTTTGCCCAAAGGCACAGAAAGCCACCAAGTGTTCATGGGGATGGAAAGCCACTCCACGGAGAGCAGTTGGGTAGCTCAGCTCTGAGTACACAGCCACTTGATCACCTGCATTTGATCAGAGAGCACACACAGGCCTTCACTGACAAGTTTTGCAACAACAGATGGAAAACACCAGGAAGGTTGCAGGTTTTCATTTCAGTTAAGCAGAAATCAGGTTTGCTCGTTTTAAAAAAAAGTGGTGAGGACCGATGTGTTCAGCTTGGCTGGAGTGAAAACCTGCAGCCACATGGGACACTTTCAAATGGTCTATTCTAGGAATTATTAACATTATTCTTATGTTAAATAAAACAAAACCAAAAATCTACATGAATGGTATAGAGTTATTCTAAACACCAAATTAACATGCAAATGACATTTAAAAACCTAATAAGCTTTACTAAATGAAGCTTTACATAAAGCGCTCAGTCTTAATTCTGTCTACTCTTCAATTTCAGCTTTACATTTCTTCATGAAAAAATACTAGCCTGCTCAGAGGACTTTATACAGTTATATGCTGATGAAAGGTGCATACCAGTCTCTGCATTCCACACATAGGCAAGTCCATCCTCACTGCCTGAGAAGATGAAGTTTCCACATGGGGTGAACGTGCTGTTGATCCTCTCCCTGTAATTTGTGGCACCTACATATTTCTTTATAGCAAAGCTATAATAAAAAACAGACACAAATCAATAAAACTTGACAAAGTCACAGATTTCCTGCCTATACCACAAACATGTTTAGAAAGTAAATATATAGACAGGTGACAAAGGAAAGGGAAAAATGGCATCTCTAATGTTGGGTCATTTTCCTGGCATTGCTTGAGTCCCCCCACCTTAAATGGACGGGTCACTGCAAATCAATAAAAATGTATTCTGTCTGATCCCTATATCCTGTGATTAAATATTTCTGTACTGATACGAGTGGTCTCTTCCAGGATGATAATCCACAGGGCACAAGTGTTCACTTAATGGTTGGGGCAAATGAGGAAAATATGTAAATCAAATGCTATGGCCTACACACTCATGATCTCTCAACCCAATTTGAACACCTATGGGAGATTTTGGTGTTCTCCATGACCATTATCAAAACACCAATCGAAGAAATACAGTGCTCTTAAAACATATTTGCCCCATCCTGATTTCTTCTGTTTTTGTATGTATATATATATATATATATATATATATATATATATATATATATATATATATATATCTCATACTAAATAGTTTTAGATCTTCAAACAAAATACACCATAAAACGCAAGGCAACCCGAGACCTTTTAACCAACTTCATGCTGTTGAAAAAGTTCTATTTAAGTGTTGATTTGATTGATCAGGGTTTGCAGTAATCAGGTCTGGTTGTGTCTAGTCCAGCTGAACCCCATTATGAATGTAGTTTCATAGATTTGGGGAATTAGTAACTATGGGGGCAAATACATTTTCACACAGGACCAGTTGGTATTAGAGAACTTTTTTGCTTCAATAAATAACAATATAATTTAAAAACTGTATTGTGTTTACTCGGGTTGCCTTTGTTTGATCTTAAATTTTGTTTTAATTCCTGAAACAATTTAGTATGATATACACAAATAGGCTGTTTGTGTATATGGATGGGGCAAATACTTTTTCACAGCACTGTATATTTTGGAAGAAAGATGTTCATCCCTTCAGTACAGTTCAACAGACTTATAGAATCTATGCCAATGCGTGCTGAAGCTGTTCTGGTGGCTCGACACCTTACTATTACATTTGGTAACTCTTCTTGTAATTCCATCCCTTTGTTGCCTGTCTGCACATACATACATGTTAGAGAAAGTTTGAGTTTCGGACAGATTCTGCATGATGTCCAAAACGTCAGGAACCAATTGGAATATGTTGAGAAAGTATATCTATTTGAATATGTTGAGCAAAATCCTCAAATACACGATACAGAGTCTGAGAAAATGCTTAGAGCATAAAGGTGAACATTTAGAGAACATGCTGTAAGTAATAAATATAAAATTAAGTATATTTAATTTTACTCTCATTGGTTCCTGACATACTGTACATACGTTACATCATTCACTAAATACAGATGTAGATGTGGTATTCTAAAATACTGCACAAAATTCTCTGCATACATATCAAATGTAATTACATTCGCAAATCCATCACGCGCAAAACGCTGTCTTTGGCATGGATTAGTAGACGCCTTCCATTTGGATGCACTTCTAGTGAGCTGATGGGAATTCCATTCAGATCACTTTCCTTTATTTCCTAGAGGAAACATTTAATGCCATATACTAATTAGTTGTTGTGAAAACTTTTACACAGTTAGTATTACATTTATGTCTAACAATATTTCTGTACTACGATAGATTTTACTTTCTCAATTTTCCACAGACGCGCTGCTCCGTGCCATGAACCACCCTCTACTTTAGTACTCCATGCAATAATTAGGCCAGCATTGTCTGCAGAAAACATCCTGCTTCCTGCATCAGAACCACCACACTGTTGCAGTTACTTAGATCTTTATATGATACACGTAACAATGACAAATACACTACAGAGGCAAGCTGTACCTTCACTGTCAAAACACAATGCATTGATGAAAGTCTTGTGTCCCTCAAACTCTTGCAAGAGCTGTCCATTCACGTCTTTAATGTCTAAATTCCACACTCGAAGCAGACCATCATAGCCCCCTGTTACCACCAGGCTTGGAGCTTGAGGGTGATACTGGGCAGAGTATACAAACGATGGGTGGGGGAGGATCTTCTGAGCAAGTCCTTGAAGTCTTTCAATGTTCCACACTCTGACAGAAGAAAATGGGATTTGAACGTTCATAAAGGCGCAGATCTCAATTCTTATTCCAAATATAGTCAAGGAAGTATTTACCTGACTGTTCCATCGGAGGACGCTGACAGCAGGCACGTGTCATCTCTGGTCCAGCAGAGATCATAGACAATACTGAGGTGGCCATTAAAAGATGCTAGAACTTTACCTGAGGGGATCTCATACACTACAGAGCATCATACCCAAAGTCAGTTTCATTTCTGTAAATTGTTACTTGGCCAAAACATTTTGGTGACTATTTGCATAATGTGATTTGATATTAGTCAACAACATAGAGATTACAACATCAAAATGGATTGTTATTTTATATAGGAGGTATATTTGAATATAAATAGGGCATTGAGTCTGTGTATAGATTCAGATCACTTTGGAACATCTCACTGATTGGATCTCATGTTGTTTTTTGAACAATAAACTGGATGTTTGTTTCTCTCATCCAACGTGTTGTAGATTTTTACTTTCAGTTGTGCTTTTGAGTATGATCACTTATGGAAAAAGGTCATTAGCACCGCTAGTTGTTTTTGAAACGATAAAAGACTCATGTTTGTCAAGTACTCATCATTTATTCACCTATAATGGGGAAAGCATCTCTGTCTGCACAAGCAGCAGCCAAGACCCTGCCATCATGAGAGAAGCGAAGAGCAAAGCAGCCCATCTGGCCGCCACGGAACGACAGCATCGGTTTGTTAGGAATACGACATACCTGGTAGGATTTTTTTTGTTAGAAAACTGTACTCACAAAATGAGTAAAATATGATAGAATATACAATAGGATATGTTCTTCAACAAACAGCTTGCACATTATTTCATGATACCTGTCCAGGCAAGCGACTCCATTTTATGGCATCTGATTTGCTCTCCAGCAGCTGGGTGAAAGTTTTCTGAGTGAGTTCAGTGTGGAGTTCAGTGTACGAGGTGCTGCCCCGCTCCTGCTGCAGAGCCATCATCGAACGTATACTGGGGTCTACCTAGTGACAATCAGATTGGTCTTAGGTCTTAGCCATTCTCAGTAATTGCACCACAACAAAAAAAAAAATTTGATAAATTCATGCTGATTCTTACAATATTTATAGGTGTTGAAAATTTGAAACTTAAGTCATAAAACATTTAAAACCACTGGCAGTGCTCGATATAGAAAACATACCTTAAGAACATGAGGATATAAACCAAGACCTTGATTTATGAACTGTCTTTCTACACATCATAGGTTTACAATAAAATTTATAATAAGATAAAATACCACAATGTGGTCATTGCTGTAAGTTATACGTACATGTTCTGGTAGTTTGAGGCCTTTCGCTGTGACATAAAGAGTCGAGCCATATCTGTTCCAAGGGTATTTTGACCACCACTGAAACACCTCGAGCGTTTGTGGATTTTTCCTAGCTCTGGGTGGAGGGCTGTACAGCTGGAGACGCAGTTTACTGTCAACGTTCAGCACACCATTGGTCCCTACAAGCTAAAAAATATATTAACAGATGTTTGACAAGTTCAAGCCATGCCTAAATTAGGACATAGAAGATATAGATTTATAATTTATAGTATACTATACAGTGCATGACATAAATATTCACCCCCTTTGCACTTTTCCACATTTTTGTAGTGTTACTACCTGGAACTGAAATGGACTTATTTGGAATTTTGTCATAAATCTACACAAAATAATATTGAAGTTGGGGGGGGGGGGGGGGGGGGGGGGGGCAGATCATCCTATAGCATGCAAATTTATTAACAAATAAAAACGTGAAAGTTGACATTTCATAAGTATTTACCCCAAAATATGGGTCAAGGAGTTACTGAACATGTAAGTAACATCTCTACATGACAAACAGGAAGAACCCTATTGAAGAAAACTATTTCAGACATTTGACCTCGAAACCCTGATCCTGTTTGGACTCCAAAATCTAATCAGATCATCTGCTGGTTACAATGATAATTCCTTATAAATCCTATAAACATTCAACCACTTGTTCTTGAGATAATGAGAATCACGAACCGACAGACAATAAAAAGCTTCTGCCAGTTAGAGGGAAAGGCATAACAAACAACATCATGAAAACCAAATACAGGACAAGGTTTTGTAAATGTATTATCAGGGTTTGGTTTTGAAAAAAAATGCCAAACTTTGAACAATCTGCACCAAACCACAAAATCCATTATTAAAAATGGCAAGAATATGACAAAATGGTGGCTCTGTCGAGAGAAGGCCGTCCACAAAAAGTCAGTGACCAGGCAATGAGAACATTAGTTAGGGAAGCAATGTTGTGTATGTTCAATATATATAATCCAGGAGGTACAAAATGTGGAACGGTTGGAGAGAGGGGTGAATACTTGTGCAAACCACTAAATACTGAGGAAAATGGCAAGAGCCTTGTATGAGAGCAAATACCAAGAATCCACTATAAAATCTGTTGAAAATCCAATTACAGTAAACATGCCATATTAGGGTACCTTCAGAAAAGCCCAAGCAATTTTGCGAAATCCTCGCTCTCTCAGGTCAGCAGAGACATTTGCCCTTGCTTCTTCCATGCTCATAAATTCAAGGATCTATAAAAAAAAAGGAAAAGTTTTCTTCATCATGATGCAGCACCAATGATGCGTAATGCAATGAATAATCAATACTGGCTCACCTCAAAAAAGAGGATGACCTTTGGAGCCTCATCATTCTGTTGAAGAAAATAACTAAAGCGCTCATTAAAGATGATCTGCTCCTCCCACTCAGGAACTGTTGACTTTTGTTTCTTGAAGTCGAAAGGCTGAGTTATAATGGGAAGGACATGTTCGACATTCTCCTGTTCATAAAAGGAAGACACTCGACGGTGGCTGAGTGTAACAGAGAAATTATATTAAAAAATTTTTTTTAAAGCATCAGTACATGAATATGAGAGCATAACAATATATTTATGTGTCTGTTTCACAATTCAGGCCAGAACACTAATCAGATGCATGTCTAGCAGTGTTATGTTTTTACAGAAGACCTGTCAAATACCTACCTGTCCTCTTTCTTGACATACTGTCCAGTGATTTCATCCACAACATGGACTTTGACCATGGGGTGGGACACCAGAAGGTCCGTCTTGAGTCGGTCTGTACGGTGAATGTAAACTCCCAGGACCAGGCTGTCATCATAGGCCTGGCTAGGAGATGCATCCACTTCTGTCTGACTGTCCTGTACTATCACTTCTGCCAACAAAGAGCCAACACAAACCAACTACTGTCAATACCATAAAAGTAGATTCATGAGTCTGGTGAATTGCTGCCAGAATGATGACTATGTGCTGCATTACTTACCTTGTTTTCTTTTCTTCTTCTTTTTGCCTACGGGCTTGACTGTCTCTTCTTTCTCCTCCTCATTTTGAAAGTCTTCTTTTGAATTAGTTTTATCAGCTGCTAACTCCACCCGATTTTGGTGGCGTTTTGATGGAAGTTCACTTGTAATATCAAAAAGGCAAATGTATTATAAAGACAGAAAAACAAGATTATTCTGATTCATTTTACGCTCGTCAGAACAAACTGAATATGGAAGAGAATCAATATTGTTGAGCAAATAAATAAAAAAAATCTCATTTTAGTTGAGAAATTTGTGTGTGGGAGATTAATCACAACTTTATTGAAATACATCAATCTCTGTACCAACTCAATTACTGAAAACTCTCACTTTTCATCTCCTTTACTTTCTTTCAGATTCTTCTTTTTCTTTTCAAATTCATTGTTTAATACAATTATTTCTTGCATTTCATTCTGTTGCTTTTGCTGGGTTTTCTTCGGCGCCCTCTGCTCCTCCTGTGTAATCTGTTGCTGATACTCCTTAAGGAGATCGTATTCACGTTCAGACTCTGCTTTCGTAACACCAGCATCATCATCTCTTCTACTCTTCCCTTTTTTACCCTTTCTCTTCTCCCCCAAATCTGCCGCAGCAGGAAGTTTTATTTCAGATCTCAGGGCATTCTTCTCACTCTCATGTTCATCTTGAACAGCTGGTAGTGGAGGGAGTGCTCTTTTGCTCTTCTTTCTTCCTGAGATTGCAGTGGACATTTCCTCACCAACATTACTGACGTTGGCTTTCGTGAACACCTCATTCTCCCTGCGCCTGTTCTTCGTGTACCTTGGGCTGCCCTGAACAGGGTCATATGTGTTATTGAGAATGGTCTCATCTTCCTCAGTGTCCTTGGTCAGGTTTTTCCTTAAGGTCTGAAGCTGCAAGTGAACAGAATGGGGGCAAATCATTTCCAATACTGAGCAAGAAAATTAGCCGATTTAATGCTTATAATATTATACATGTTAATGGTCAGTTGTGAATTGCTTTCATTTCTAGCAAACTCATTTCATACTTCAACATTCTCCCGCAGCTGCTCAGCTTGTTGTTTTGGCTTTTTCTTCTGTGAAGGAGGGTTTGTGTATCTCCTTAAAACCTCATCAAACTGGGTTCTCGGCTTTGCTCTTACATCACTCTGACCTGCTAAAAAGTGAGTTAAACTGTCAAATGACCCCACCTACACTGTGTGGCCAAAGGTATTTGGACACCTGACCATCACACCCATATGTGCCCATTCCAAAACCACAGCCATTAATGCAGACTTGGTCCCCTTTACTGTTACAATAACCTCCACGTTTTATGTGAAAGCTTTCCACTAGATTTTGGGGCATGGATGTGGTGTTCGCTGGGGTTGAGGTCAGGGTTTTGTGCAGGCCATTCAAGTTCTTCTACATCAACCTTGGCAAGCCATGTCCTTACGAACCTCACTTTGTGCACGGGGCATAGTTGTGCTGGAACAGGTTCGAACACTTTCCAGTAAAGGAAATTCTTAATGCTACAGCATACAAAGACATTCTTGTTTGGGGAAGACCCACAAATGCATGTGACGGTCAGGTGTCCACACATGCTTGGCCAAATAGTGTAATGCTTTGTGTGAGAATGAGAATAAATGCGAGTATAAAGTCCTTACCTGCCGGCATTCTCGAAAATTCAAGGGAAAATTCATTCTGTGTACAAAATACACCTCAATCTGAAGATGATTAAAGTATACATATATTTAATATATATAAATTACTGTTTAAAATGTGGACTAAAAGATGAAAGTAATATGAAGTAAAAGGATATGCAAGACTTTCTACTTGAGTATCCGCCAAAGAGGATTGTGCTGATGCTGATGCTCGGGTGAAAACAGCCGGAAGTGAATTCTGGTGGTTTAAACTGCTCCAGAAAAGCCTGGCAAAGAAGGCGTGATGTAAATTAATTAGCAATCTGGCTAATCCGCATGCATCCGAGTAATATTACTCTAAGAAAATACAGTACTATGCACAATGATAAGATTCTTGCAAACTGTTTTAGAAAGAAAGCGAGACTTTTAGTGACTTTTTCGTGTTTATTTGAAGGCGTGTCTGCGTTGTCTGAATCACCGTTATTTCACTTAACGCTACTCTAATGTTGCCAGGTTAGCAGCCCGCTACCACCGTATAATCACATTAGCAACAAATATAAACTAACGACCAGCTTAATCTTTTCGTAATAATCAACACTTATTAGGATCTGTTATATAGTGTGTGTTACTTACCTAAAAAATAAATCATGGCTGTCTTTTTTTTTTTTTTTTTTTTTAACTAGCTATTGTAATAGCCAGTGAGCGGTTGCGATGGTATCCAGTAATAAACAAGTTCTAGCACAGCCTCCGGTTGACGTAGTCATCTAAAATCACCTATCAGAGCACAGCACCGATACACGTCAGCGCGCGACGCTCCCCTGCAACACAACGCCCCCTGCTGCTCATGTGAACACGTTCAATAATGGAGACCATCCTGTGTCCAAATAACACGCAGACACACCTTTCTGCACAGGAGTGTGTGGTTCTGGACCAAAGTGCAGCGAGTTAGACGAGTAACAGACGGTTCTGTAACATTATGTGTTGGTTAACACTTTGTGTTGGTTAAAATAATGTTACAGAATCGTCTGTTATTAAGTACTACACTATTTAGCCAAGCATATGTGGACACCTGACCATCACGCCCATATGTGGGTTTTCCCCAAACTGGTGCCACACACTCAATTATGTAGAACGTCTTTATATGTACTACAATACTGGTCGTGGCTTTTTCTTGTCTCATAAAAATAATGTTCCAGTTTCTAGGTGATAGTGCTCCTCAACTTTGATGCACACTGACCCCCAAAAAGCAGTTTTAGTGCATGCTGAGGTGCATGTGTCTGAATAAATCAAGGCGAAGTGAGCATTTGACTTTTATTAACATGTATTATTATGTCATATGGAAATTCTTGAAACTCTAAGCTTCAAGAAACACGAAACTTAATTTGTTTCATAAAACTTAATTTGTTTCACGAAACTTAATTTGTTTGGTTCATCATATAGGCTACAAACTAATAGTCTGTATGAAACACCAATAATTTAGGAAATATTTGGCTCCTACACTTTTAAAGAGAAAGTTCCGTCCAACTTTCTACTTTTCACAGATGACATTGGGGAAAAAAAGTATAGAAGGTCATCCTTTTTTCGTATTGTTATTATTCTTAGGCAGTACCTTTTTGGGCATGTACCTACAAATTCTTATTAATAATAAATTAAAAACTAAACTTCAACAACCTCCATGACTATTCCCCTGGCTGCTTCCTTCTTAAAGGAGCTTCTTTCACTAATTAAAAATAAAAAAATAAATAAAAATACACTACATTAATGGAATAATAGGAGTGAAATTATAATTACTGTGCATTAAACTTTTCAAAATATGATGCTTACATCCAAACGACTAGCCTACCACAGCCACAGAAATCAAAGCATTTAAAAGATTTTGTCATCCACCACAGCTCACTGACTGAGTTGTTTATTGTAGGCTATATCCTGCATGCAATGCAATCAGCTGTACCTACATGAACCCGAACAGTTGATTGCAGTGAAAAATGTTGCAGTGTGTGAAATGTGTTAATGGCTGGTTCGCTTCAAGTGTTATGAAGTGCTCGTTAGCATCTAATTGATTTATGTGGTTATCTCCTAATTCCTAAGTAATCCGGTGTGTTATTTCGGAACCTGTTAAATTCCATTGCTTTGTCAGTCTTCCCTAACTACCCTGTTAGATCCAAGATCATAAGCATTTTTATAGCTAGACGACATGAAATTCATACAGAACAAACGTTTAAACACAGAAGGCTGCACCATTACACATTAAGATTAAAAAATGAATTGTTTTTTATTCTCAGAAAGTAAAAGTGAAATCACACAGTGCCTTTGATGGTGCAAAATAAACTAACGTGACTCGAGACAATATTATATGCATTATTTTCAAGTGCTCAGTTGAATAGTGAGAAGTCCTCGCTTTTAAGCTGTGGAAATCTTGTCCATGGAACATCCGCACTTTTCAACGATCATGTTGGGAAACTCGGCCACTTCGATCTGTGTGTAGTCCCCTTTCTTCACCAGGTACATAACCGGAAGAGGCGCGCTTTCCACTACCGAGCAGGATCTCGGTCCGTAGCCGTAATTACGCTTCGGCTGCTTACATCCTCCTGCGCAGCGGAAAGCCTGGTATCCAGCGGGCTCCAGGATCCAGTACTGCGCCCACGTTACTTCCCGGAAGTTGATGTAATGTTCCTCCCGACAGCACGCCTGATTGTTCGCGCCGCGCCTGCAGTCGCCCAGGGACCTGTATACAATAACGCATTAGTGACACTGCTGATATTATATCCTGAAAATACTGCAACATACACACCAGTGGTGGATTTCGGGTTATACTAACCCTATACTGTTATAATATCACTTACCCATATTCTTCCAAGTTCAAGGTGTATAGGATGAGCTCAGGTGTCCCTGCAGTCTTGTCGAGGTTGTTCGGGGTGTTTTGCATGGTGAATCGCACTCGCTTTGCCATTACGGCTGCATAATTTCCAGGCCTCTCTCCTTCGATCCGCACCTCCAAGTGCAGTGGACTTTTTGTCAGTGACTTGGACCAGTAATGAACCGCTTGAGTCACGTCAAAGCTCCTCCAGCCGACCTCGTTTACTGGCACCAACCTGTCCGAGATAAGAGCAAGCATTAAGCAATGAATTCTGCCTTGCTCCTTTATTAAGCAATTAATCTGAGTCAGGAATCAACTGTCTGTCTCAATATAGCTACAGCTTCCATGTGCTTACCTTGAGTCTACCAGTGAAGTGTGGTTGGACTCGTTGCACAGCCAGTATATGCTCACTCGGGCGTGATGGACGGGTCTGTGCTTCTTCTTCTCGGTCCCAGGCAGCTTCCTCGGAGCAGTCTGATAAAGTTTGAGCTCTGCCATGGCCACCTCGCTGTTTTCCTTCAGCCGTGACTCCATGTCAAACACGAGATGTTGTCGAGTCATTTCTGAGTATTTCATTTCCCCTGTGATATCTGGGAAAATATATAAGAGGATACTTGAAATCTTCAAGCCAAGTTGGACATACACACACTGTACACTCTCAGTAAAAGGGTACTAAGTTTGTCGCTGGGGTGGTACTGTGTTTTGTACCTTTACTGTGTATATTATACCTAGAAATGTACATTTTAAAGGAACACTTTATGCATGTTCCGGGATGAAAAATAGCCTATATATTAAGGGTGTACCCTTGAGAGTAATACCACAGCGACAAGGAAAATATTTCCCCCCCTATTTTTATTCTGGGAGAGAAAGTGTGAATTCAACATGAAGGCTTCAATTGACATTATTCGTATATTTAATAGGCTACTTTGGACAAAAATCAGTTTACCTATGTTGCCATGGATACGCCTGAGGATTCCCGCCAAACTGGGCAGAGACCTCCGCCTCCGAGCATGGTGCAGTTTCAGCATGGACAGATACTTGTTCTTGATGTGATTCGGGACCACCAGATTTTCCAAGTCTCTCTTCTGGATACTGGGCAGTTCCGTTAGTCCGACTTTTTGTAGAATCGCCTTCTTCATGTCTTCAGTGGAGTAAGTTTGCGCCAGAGAGATGAGCGTTGCACACAGCAGCAGGTGGATGAGGAGAGCCATCTCGTAGGGTCGTGAAGTGACTGAATGTGAAGGGCTTATGAGTGTCCTCTCCTTATATTCAGCTCAACCCCCTGTATCACATCACGTCTAGACCACTTTACAGCCTTAACGGGGTAGGAGGGGGGAGGGGGGTAGTAACCTGAAGAGTCTGAGCTACTTCAAAGATACGTCGCTAATTATGAGTCGTTACTTTGTTTTCTCAGATGAGTGTCTCAAAAAAAAAAAAAAAAAAATCTATATGCTGTCCAAAGCATGTATCTGAATGTAATTTAATCAGTGACATAATGAAGGCCCGGTTCCCTCTCAGAAAATATTGTACTAAACGGTATACCTACTTTTCCTTGTCACTGGGTTATTTATATACATTACATTGCATTCACATGATTGTGTAAAAGATATATATAGGTACAAAATCATGCACTGGAGAAGGTAGCACTCCATTGACCGGTCCTGCAAAATGTGCAGTACTTTTTTCCGAATGTGATTGTAACCCTGACATGTCAATAAAGTGTTAATATTAGCAGGTTTGAATTCATATGATAGTATTCTCATTAATGACAAATTTGGGTCCATATTTATTGGTTGGGTTATATTTAGAGGCAAAGTGTATTCAGAACTTACTTTATCTCTTATAAGGATCGAGTTATTATTACAGATACAGACTACGGTGTTGGGCACTTGGAAATGTGGATTGGAAGAAGTTTTCTTAAGGGGGTGATTATCTATTTCTGCTCTAGGATCAGTCAGACGTTTTTTTTTTGTCCCACAAACAGGAGGACTAAAGTTGGCCTCAGTCTGCCTTGTGTATTGGCTTATAGGTTTTCTATCAGACAACTTGGACCTCCGAAAGGTCTGAGGATAAATCAACTATTCTCAGAAAAGTCACCAAATATACTCCCTGCATCCTGCTGTTAATCATGTTATTAAGTTATTTTGTCATGGTGGAAAATATTTATATTATGACATTAATGTTATTGTATTAATTTTATAATAATATCATTATATATATTGCTATTAAATTGAGACATTAATTCAGTAACAGTGTAAAACAGTGTTACTATATATGGAAGTTGCATTTCAAAATATCATAAAGCAAACAAATGTTGGTTAATAAAATACTTTTCTTTGTTCTCTACACAGCTCATTCACATTAATTATAGCACAAATTTACCCACATAGAATTACGATAAAAGTGTTAAACTGTATATTTTTGTATAAGTATTTATTAAGACTTTATGTTTTTGTAAGGGCTAATTATTACTTCTACTTCTACGTTCCTAATCGAATAGAAATCATGATATATAGGTTATTCCACTATATCAAAATTATTCATATATTTAAATTAGATTTAAATGATTCCTGTAACTAATCCTTTCCATTAAACTGTTAACCAAGGACATTCCACATAATAGTCTACCATCCAGTTGTTTATGAGTTTTGATGTCAGTGAACAATTAATACTCCTGACTAGACTTTCATTATAGACAATTCATTACATAGGCTACACTATTCCTATATGATTTACCTGACCATTCCAAATCCAATTACACAAAATGACAGTGGTCTAACATCTTAATTGAATGAGGAGCCTACAGGTTTTCTGATCTCTTATGTTTTCCTTGAGTATTGGCTTCCAGTCCTTCCAATTTCATGTGAATACACATATACTTTCGCTCTGATTAATACATATTTATTCTGTATTTGTTAAAATGACATTTTTTTGTCATTAAATACTTTCTGCTTATCGTGTTCAATATAGTGCATGTGTATATATGAATATCTTGATTTAGTTTTAATGTAATAAAAAATATATTGACGGTCCTTTGTGAAACTTTTTCTGAAATTATTTGAGATTAAATTAACACATATTTCGGTATATTCAGTAGTAAGATATTAAGCATGTTAAATATTCATTGAGTGATAGGACTAACGCCTAAAGCAATATATGACTAAAGTTAGTCTGGGCAAAATTTCGAAGGCTTTTTGCAAATACCACATGTTAAGCATAGGAAGTATTCATATAAACCATACAAATTCGTAGTAAACGTGGCGCATCACTAGTATAAGTGTATAAGATTTTAAAGTCGTATGCTGTAGTAGTCTAGTCTACTGCGTTATTATCGTTGGCCTAGCAGTTGGTTTACTTTTCAATACACACATATTATATAGACTCATTTATCTGCATGGTATTTTATGTGGGCTCTAGCCTACTACATAGCCTACTTTAAAGATCAGGTACATGATCTAGATTGGAGGTGGGAACTGTCTGTGGGGTTTTTTCGCCAAATGAAAAACAATAGCATAGTGGGATAAAAACAACGTTAATCCCTGGTCCTTTCTTCCAGCCTTTTAATCAAAACGCAACTCCAATAAACACATTAGGCAATGTGTTAATGATAGGCTGCGTGTCGCACATTAGCATCACAACGTGGATCCATTGACGACTAGCCGCTTTATATGGGGTTAGAACCGTTTCATAATTACATATAAATAGATTACGATCTACAAAGAAATGTAGAGATTTACAAAAAATAAACAAATTCACAAATGCTTTGAATGAGATCCTCAAATATATGTTAGTAGTTTCACAAAAATAAATTAAATAGACAAATGAATAAAATAAGATTTGCGAATAAAATAATAGGCTATGTTTTTATGTCACAAACACAACTCTGCCCTGCATTCGTTTGTGGATCGGATCCTGTGCATTTGTGAATTTTGAAACATTACTAGCATCAAGAGTGCACACAGACCCACAAACAGTTAGACTCCGCCCACTGTATGCACGGATAACCGCCACATTGCACTGACCAATCGTAGCACGTTCTTGCTATAACCAATCACGTTTTGCTTTATAGTCAGGACGGGAACAGAGTCATATTACACTGAACTCCCATATTATAAAAACTGTCCAACATGGTCGATCAGGAGGAATGACGACAGGAGAGTGGTTCTAACCATCTACCAGCATACTGTAACAACATCTAAAAGAAAACAAGCAACACTACGGGTCACAAACTCTTTATTTTAAGGCAATATATGTGTTTTCACCAGTGTTTCCGTCAGTCAAACGAATCCTTACTGAATCAGTGAATCATTACTAATCCATCAGACCACTCATCTATAATAACAGTGCATTTATGACGCATAACGTTGCTGGGTTTCTTTTAGATGTTGTTACAGTGATGCTGTTAGATGATATATATGTGAGATCAGTGCAACATGACTCTGTTCCCGTCCTGATTGTAAAACAAAACGTGATTGGTTGGAGCGAGAACGTGCTACGATTGGTCAGTGCAATGTATCGGTTATCCGATTGGCTTGAGAAGACTGACGGCGGAGTCTAACTGTTTGTGGATTTGTGTGCACTCTTGATGCTAGAAATGTTTCAAAATCCACAAATGCACAGGATCCGATCCACAAATGAATGCAGGGCACAATTGTGTTTGTGACATTAAAAACATATTAGTAGAAAAAAAAATGTCACAAAACTCGTTATTTATGTATTTATTTATTTATTTGTCTATTTAATTTCTTTTTGTGAAACTACTAACATATATTTTTGGATCTCATTCAATGCATTTGTGAATTTGTTTAATTTTTGTAACTCTCACTATATTTATTTGTGGATTGTAATCTATTTATTTGGAATTATGAAACAATTCGAACCCCCATAGTTTTACAGGCTACCATCCAATATTCATTTTCTGAATTAAATATAGGCTGTGGAATATGTCTGTTTTACACACACACACACACACACACACACACACACACACACACACACACACACACACACACACACACGTATGTATGTATGTATGTATGTATGTATGTATGTATGTATGTATGTATGTATGTATGTATGTATATATATATATATATATATATATATATATATATATATATATATATATATAGATAGATAGAGAGAGAGAGAGAGAGAGAGAGAGAGACGACAAGCACAGAGACATATGTGTATGTGTGTGTGTGTGTGTCGTTGAATGGATTCCAAAACGAACCAGCAATCCCGATTATCAAATTCAGCCCTTCATTTGTCCAGCAGTCTGCGCTATTACACCATCGTCGTTATTATTGTCTCTACATAGTTTACATTACAAAAAACAAGCACAATTTAGTTCTTAAAGACAATTGAGCTATTTTTAACCGAGCTAAATGCTACTCATATTTTACTGATTGCGTTTCTCTTTCTTCAATGATATAACCTAGATTGCATGTGCAAAACTGACTACATGCTCCTTTAAAAATAAAATGATTCTAACAAATTGAACCTGATGTGTTTGCCGACCCATTTTGGTTCCTTGTAATAATTAACATCTGTGAAACATAAAGTCACTTTCTTTGTTTTGCTCATGTTTGACATCTGACCCTTGGTACTCAAGTGTTTTTACGCTTGTACATGGTAGATTTGTGTTGCTATAAATCATCAGAGGTGAAGTGCACATATCTGCTGTTTGGAAAGTAACATATTGTAACTCTTAACATAGCATATCTAACTAAATCAGGGTAAATATGCTTTTCAGGGGATTTGTTGAAATCATATAGGCACCAAATAAACGTTTTTTTTTTCTCTCCAGAAAGTAATTTGCAAATAAAATGTTAGCTGTGACTGATGGACAGCAGGACCCCTGGGACCGCCAGTGTGCAAGCTGGTCAAAGAAAAAGAGACTGGGGGAGGAAAACACTGCCACAAATAATCGATCCTGAGTTCAATCTATTTTTTTTTTTGCTAATGGGGGAGTCCCAACAAATAAATAATGAGCAATGACATTGTTGGAAAAAGCCCACGAAGAGATACCACTTCACAACATCTCCTTACACTTTAAAAAGGCTTCATCTGAATAACTTTGTTCCTCTACCACAATGCAAAATAATCGTAACTTTATCAGTGATTTATAGTGCAGAAATAGCGGAATAGACACTTCCAGCATCCCTGAATTTCCACATAAAGCAAAACAGCTGTTGTGCGCTCGTCGCCATGTTGGTGTGGAATTCTCGCTGGCTTCATTTCAAATGGCTACCGACTCCCTCTATAGGGACATTAAACCGGATATAAAACCTTGGCTACTGCGCACTATGTAGTGCACTACATGTAGGGAGACATTTGGGATGGAGCATTTTCCTGCCGCTGCCGCCGCATTCCCTGAGCACGGTGGGCTGCGGGCTGAAGTCGCACAGGGGAGAGGCACGGATTTCCACAGGGCTGTGGGACACGGGGAATGTTAGTTACTGTTCATCCTGGCGTGTTTCCTCTGTGGAAAGGACCTGCTTTATAGAGGCGTCGGTTTTATTTTTACGGACTGTTCGTGCTGCCTATCAACTAAAAATTGTTTTTGGAAGTTGTATCAAGTTAGTTAGCTAGCCAGGTTTTCGGCTCGGCTGCTATAGCTACAGAGTAGTGTCATTAGCTAGCTTAGAACTTACTTTGTGGTTAGCCAGACGTAGTTCGCAAAAGGATCTAATCGATGTGTTTAGATATGTTAATGTTTTGCAAATTAATTTATTGTACTAAGCAGTGTCGCTTAAACCAATGTTTTAATAGAACATTCCCATTGTCTAGTGTCTAGGTATTCAAGAGTTAACCTTACCTAGCGCAATCCTGTCGTTAGCTACTTAGCTACCTAGCATATCTTCTTCTGCAGCAGGGTTTTCTCACGTTCGCTGGTTGTAACCGATGCAGCTGAAGACAAACAGATAACCAGTTTTATTTATCTGCCTTTTTTTATTTTAATAGAATATACAAATATACATTTTCAATATGAACAGCTCTTCATCGTATTACAAACGCGCACTGTTTTATTAAGAAGTAAGGCGTGTGAACGGTGGAGCGACATCACGTCTAGCCAGGCTGATATTTGTTTAATTTCTGACTCGGATAAATTGTAACTCCAACAACTTTCAGAAAATGTAGCGGATAGTATTAGGTGAACGACATAAATATAATTACCTCCCCCCTTCAAAAAACAACAACTAGCTAGCTTTCTAGCTAAGGCATTGTGAGCACACCATGGTTCTCTGTTGTATATGAATGGGAGCATGAAGTGTTTTCTTCTGGAGCTTAGCTAGCTGTTTGTGTTTGTAGCCTCAGCACCGACGTGGCTAGCTGACTCCCTTTTTAATGTCAGTGTTTATATTTTCAACACAATTCTGTCAGATATTGTAAAGGCAGACACTACCACATTTTTACTCCACCATGTCGGGGGAGGTTCGTTTGAAAAAGCTGGAAAAGCTGTTTCTGGATGGTCCGGTCCAGTCCAATGGCCAGTGTTTCAGCGTCGAGTCTCTTCTGGACGTGCTCATCTGCATGTATGATGAGTGCAATAATTCCCCCCTCAGGAGGGAGAAGAACATAGCAGAGTTCCTGGAATGGGGTAAGAGTTTTTTACACATACACACGGTGGTTAGTTTGAAATTGTTCAGTTTATTAAATACACCACAAGCATTGAGCGTTTTAACATGTACACATACTCTATAGTAGGTGTACAGTTCCTGACTAGCTGTTCTTCACAACTGTCCATCAGTTAACATGACCGTCACCGATTATTAAAGTTTTGGACCGTTCTCAGCACTGACCCCTGACCTGGCAGGGTGTACGTGTCAGTTTTGAGCACAGTCCGCCAGCTATAATATAAATCTCCAACCTGATTACAATCTAACCACTGGTGATGGGTTCGAGCACTGATGCCTGACCTCAGTCCCGGAGTACCCCTTGTCCTACACATTTGAGTGTTTCTTCTGCTCCCATCATCCCTGATTCAACTAATCACCTAACTAACAGCCCTTCCTGAGTTGGTGTGTTGGAGCAGAGAATATGTCAAAATGTGCAGAACAGGTGGTAGTCAGGACCAGGACAGGGAAGCTGTGGACTACAGGATTTTTATTAAAATGGGTCTAAGGAAAATTTGAGTCTGTAGTGTGTAATTGGTGTACTAGCAAAATAGGCGTGTCAAATAAGTTGCACATTAAGTACACACAGTATGCAAACCTGTTCTGCTTGATGATCTCATACCGGTGGCACACACAATCGCCTGCCATGACCGTGTCTGTGTGAGTGCTGTAGTGAGAATGGTCTGACACTTAAAAGATATCTAGTCAGCAGTGATCTCCTTACATTGATGGATGGAGCAGAAGGGGTTCACAGATTGTGCATATCAGTCAGTATTTGCTTACCTACAAATCACATGTACATACTAAACAAAAAGCTCAATGCTGGGAAATGAGCATGTGTTTAATGTTCTTGGATAATAATCCATCACTGGCTGATGTTTCTGTGACACTTTTTATTATTGTTTTTTTCTTCTTTCTTTTCTCCAAATAGTTCTCTAATATATTATAGCACTAATATAATAAAGAAAAGTGAGTGAGTGTGTGTGTGTATGGACTTTAGGTCACTGATTGCATGTTTCTGGTGCTGGTGGTTCTGGAAAGGCCCAGAGCATTTCTAGAGTGCATACAGCCTTCAGTAAAGTCAAGTAACAACATGCTGCTAAATATTTAGTAGTCATACCTGCATGTTGAACTGCAAGGCTGAGTTAAACATCAAGGATCAGTGTGTTGTCTTTTACTCTAACAGGACCTGATTACTCATACACATTATTTGTAAATGACACAAAATTGTGACAATAAACTATGTATATACCTGCACTGTCATTTTTACTCTTGATACAATGTGTATATTAAAAAAATGTGTATTATAAGTTTAGGAATAGGGGAAAAAACCTGTATATGAGGTGTCTAAGTGAAATACACTGGTCTGTAAATATTTGTATTTTCATTAGAGGCAAATTAGCCAGAATTCTGAAAATGTTGACATCATTACTTCTGGTCCCCCCCCCCCCCCCCCCCCCCCCCCCCTTGCTCAAAGTTGTTCTCAGCATTTCCTCAAAACCTTTAGCAAGTCAGCAAAAACATATTGAACCGTGCTATGCACGTTGAATTTTTTTTTAAATGCACATGTGATACAGTAAATCTTACTTTATTACATTATATTTGTAAAACCTATACGTTTCTCACATTTAGATTTGTCAAACCTTTACATTGTCTGTTCTTTGCCCATAACAGCTGAGACTTTAAGGGAGTTTGTGTAGCCTATAAAAAGGCCAAGTCTTGGAAAATATAAACAGTCATTCCCATTTCACCGGAGCTATTCTTGGTGTCGCAGCATTCCTTATCATTGAATACTTCAAAACTATAAAAAATATGCCTAAAATGATTACTCTATTTGATTGTTGTTGTTATTATTATTATTATTATTATTAGCTATTTATTATTTTCTCCCTCCTTGTAGAATGACATTTGACACTTAGTACTTTGATTTACGTGGTTATCTCTAAACACTAAGTCAAGATAAAGCATTAAACAGATGTCAGTTTCTTTTAGGAAAGTGTGATGTAACTATTGTGCTCCTCTTACAGAGCTATTAACATGTAGCCTAGTATGAAGAACTGTGCTAGAACAAGCTGGAACTTGCATCCTGTCTGTCAGCCAGATTTGTTATGACGGTCATAACCTTGTGATAGCAAAGTGCCTCAGAGAGGTTTTAACTTAGCTGACTGGGTACAGATGTTGAGTGTGTAGCCTGTTCAGGTGACAAGCCTTTGTCATTAATGTTGTCAGTGATTTGTCTTGTTGGAATGTTGTGTACCAGAAAAACCTCCTAAATTATTTCTCAATAGTCAATTATATGAGACTATGTCAGGCTTTTCTTGTTCACATTAAAGCGTCTTATTGAACAAAGGTACTGATTTTCTCATCTGTAAAACTGGGCATGATCCAGCTTTGTGGGAAAAAGAAGTGTGATGTCCACACACTGAATTACAGCTCCAAACAAATTTTATTGAAAGCGCAACGTTTCGACTGTCAGGTCTTCATCAGGCACAATACCCATGTGGAATAAAATACAACTCTTTTTATAGAAGCAAGTAATCACCTCAATTAGAATCGCACTCCAAAACATGTGACAGTCAATTCAAATCATGGTTTGTTTGTTTTTTTTTTGGAAAAAACATCCCCAAATAAATAAACAAAAAAATAAGATCTAGCTTTAACATGTTTAATTGGTAGTCACATGCTAGCTCCACAATCATCTGTTTGAAACAAAACAAAATGTGAGGCTGATTGCAATATGATCGACTTGTGAATGTTAGACAAGATCTGTCCTAGAGCACACATCCATTGTGCCCAAGGTTTCATATAACTTGGCAACAAAGCTTTCAGAGAGCTGGCTTAGTTAGTCAGTATTGGATCAGTACCAGATATTGACTGATACTTGGAGCTATTCTAATTTTATATTGGGATGAGGACAAAGTAGTGAGGGCTAAAATCTTCAAGATGTTACAGTATAACTGCTGTCTTTTTACCAAGAATATTGAATGCATGTTACACTTTCTAGCAAACAAACCACTTTGGCTTAATGTGCTACAGGAAAACTAAAACGCAAGATAAGTGTTCAGCTCTGTAAGCTTGGGATTTAAGGCATGCGTAGGTCTATGAATGTCACAGATACAGAGCAGAACGGTTGTTTTTATGGCCCAACTGTTTAACGGAAAATGCTGACTAAGGGAACAGTCCCTGACATCTTGTGGTATTTCAAGAAGGCCAGTTATAAGGGGGTTTCACATCCCATAAGTCATAATCATCAATCCGAACAGGTCAGTATATTTACATTACGCTGCGTCTTTACCAAGACAAGAAGTGTTTTCTATAATACTTAAATAACAAAACTCGGGGGCATGTTTTGCATTATGGAAAATTCTAGGTTTATTTAGACATCTGAACATGAGTATAAAAAGAAGGAACTCTTTGTCGGGTTCCCCCAAACCATTCCTGAGCAATTTTTGTATCGTGACAGAGTGCATTATCGTTAATAATGCACTCTAATAATGCAATAATTAATACCGTTGCCATGAAGGGGTGTACTTGGTCTGTGACAGTGTTTAGGTAGGTGCTACGTGTAAAAGTAACCTCCATATGAATGCCAGGACCAAAGTTTTCCCAGCAGAACAATGCCCAGAGCATCACACTACCTCCGCCAGCTTGTCTTCTTCCCATAGTGCATCCTGGTGCCATCTCATCCCCAGGTAAGCAACACACCAGATGTCTACATGATGTAAAAGAAAACGTTATTCATCAGACCAGGCCACCTTCTTCCATTGCTCTATGGTCCAGTTCTGATGCTTTCGGTGGTGTACAGGGATCAGTATGGGCACTCTGACTGGTCTGCATCTTCACAGCCCCGTACACAGCAAGCTGCGATGCATGGTGTGTTCTGACACCTTTCTATCATAACCAGCATTAACTTTTAAGCAATTTGGGCTACAGTAGCTCCTCTGTGCGATTGGATCATGGGCGCTCATGACAGTGTTCACCAGTTGTCCTTCCTTGGACCACTTTTGGTAGGGGCTAACCACTGCATACTGGGAACAGTCCACAAAACCTGCTGCGTTGGAGATGCCCTAACCCAGTCATCTAGCCAACACAACTTGGCCCTTGTCAAAGTCCCTCAGATCCTTATGCTTGCTTATTTTTAGGCTGCATCTGAATTCATGTAATGTGACGGTACATATTGCACTCAATGCAATTGAATTCACAGCTGTTGAAACAGTACATACTAATCAGTATGTGTGTGTAGTATGAATACAATCCTGGACATACTCCATCTGCCATGTTGGCATTGTCATGTGACCTTCGACTGTCCTCATAAACGCACAAATCTTTTGGACCACCAGATTAAAGCAACTGCACTAAAGGCAAAATGCACATCAGAAAAGTGAAGTGATTTAATACTTTTAATGTGGGCAGTGTTAACAGGCTGAGGTAAATTTGTTGCCGTTAGCTTGGCTGGCTAAGGTATGATTGAGATCACGAAAAAGGTTTCAAATGCTGTGACAACTGTTCTTGTTTAAACCTTCAAGTTAACAATTTATTCGGGAATTGTTAAACAAGTCCTGTTTAACCAAGGGTTAATACTTAAAAAGAGCCAACGTGCTGTCTTCTGTTCCTGTTGCATTATGGGATTTTTGACTTGCGTAGTGTCCATCAGTTGCGTACTGCAAAATCTTACTGGAAGCAGTATGCCATCCGGTTATTTCTCGCTTACTGAGAATTTGGACATACTACCCCTCTGGCGTACCTCATTTCTCCTACTATGTAGTAGGGTAGTACGCGATTTCGGACGCAGCCATCAACTTCGAGAACTGATGGATGTATAACAGCATGGTCTGGCGTGTGTTATTCCTCTTATACCAAAGAGATTCGGCAACAATTACAATATTGACTTTCTTAGTGTAAGCGACATTGTCTATAGCCTTTTGTATTTTATATATAAAAATTATATATTTTTTAAATGCAGCTCGTCATTTTGCCAATAAGCTGGAAAGTGCAACCTCTTCTGTCCTGAAGACTTTCCTATGCTGATAAACTTTGCAAACTACTGCGACTGTGGCAAAGCCAAACCTCCTTCCATAAATTGTTAAATAGGTTGTCTCCTAACAAAAAAAAGTCACTACATCAAAGTCCATATGTTTAATTTGTTAAACAGCACATTTAAAAAAAAAAAAAAAAAAAATCTGTTTATGATGTTTGTTACAGCCAGAACTACGGTGTGAGATGTGCAGTTATGAAAATAATGGCATCTGACCAATTGGAGGATTCAGCCTTGCTGTGGTATAAGGTGTCAATATGAGAGAATGATGAGCTCTGCAGTGCTGCAACTGTCCAGGACTCGAGTCTGACCCTTCTGAATTATATAATATTAACAGAAATGTTATTATTTGATCTATTCACAAAGACGTGTTAAATAAAGGAAGAAAGATTCCTTATTGTAATAAATATACGAAAAATTTAATATTTTTAGTTTTGGTTCAGGATGCATGATGATTTGCCTTTGCTTATGGCTTCTTGGACTCTGTTTGCTGTCAGGTGTATCTGTACTCACACACTTGAGTATATGAGTGTGACCCAATTTGTCACAGGAGTTTAGACAGAACTATATGTATTTATAGAAGTTATTGATGCTTTATTTTCTGCTTATTAAATCGCTTTTTTACAAAGCAGACTAAATAGGCAAGGAGGCCTTTTTTTAATGATATCAGCGCTTCTAGTTTGTATCAATTGACTAACACGCACCTTTATGTGAGTGTCCACTGTAGGGTTTTTTGGGTACTAGCTATTAATTGCTGAAGCTAACAAAATTCCCAGTTTTAATACTTTGTGACTATGTACCCTTATCACTTTATAGTCGCAGTTGAAATGTTTTATTTAAAATGTGCAACCTATTACTGTTAACCAACATAAAACGCAAGCTCAAAGGCTTGTCAGGATTTTATATTTACTGCTGTAGACTGACTAGTCTACTTAATTGCATAACCAGTTTAGCTGGATGCAGTAGTGGCTCTGTGACTGAGAGATTCTTACCCTCTATGGAAGTCATGTTGCACTGCTTGCTTGTTGCGTTGCCTTTATATGGTGTCTCATTGCAGGGCAACCCAGAAGATGAGCAGTATGGTTCGTTTAATTTATATTTACATGTCTGCCTCACTACACAGAGGAACAGAATGACTCCTCTGATGTGAGGCTGATTGTTATTTTGTTGTGTTTTATTATGTTTTTGGTCATGTGCAATGACAGCTTGTATCAATTTAGTGAGCATTTGTATGATGGTTTTGGTTAGTCTTTTAATAGTTTTACGTGTTGCACTGTGAGCATGTGAAATGGTTTTTCCTCTCAGATCAGAGGTTATTGTTACTTGCAGAACAGAGTAAATATAAGGGTAGTAATTGCAGTTGGTTATTTGATTTACTTCAATCTCCTATTTATAACTAAAACAGAGTTCCGCATTAATATTTGGCTTTTTTGTTGTTGTAATACAGTCAGGTCCATAAGTGTTTATAATTTTGCTTCTGTACTCCACCACAATGGATGTAAAATGAAGCAATCAATGTGTAATTGAAGTGAAGACTTTCAGCTTTAATTCAAGAGGTTTAACAAAACAACTTACACTAACCGTTTAGGAATTACAGCCATTAGTTTTGCCCCAAGTTTTCACAGGTTCAGAAGTAATTGGACAAACTAACGTAATCATAAATATTAGAATTATTTTTAATACTTTGATGCAGTTCATTTGCAGTCAATGACTGCCTGAAGTCTGGAACCCATGGACGACATCAAATGCTGAGTTTCCTCGCTTGAGATGCTTTGCCAAGCCTTTACTGCAGCTGCTTTCAGTTGAATGTTTGTTTGTGGGTCTTTCCGCCTTCAGTTTTGTCTTCGGTAATTGAAAAGCATGCTCAGTTAGGTTGCTTTCGATGTACGTTTTGGGTTATTGTCCATCTGTACTGTGAAGTGCCGTCTTGTCAGTTTTGCTGCGTTTGACTGAATCTAAGCAGAAAGTGTAGCTCTATACACTTCAGAATTCATCCTGCTGCTACTTCCATCAGCAGTCACATCATCAATACACACAAGTGACCCAGTTCCATTGGCAGCTGTACATGCCCATGCCATAACACTTCCTCCACATGTTAGACCGATGATGTAGTATTCTGTGGAACTTGAGACTTTCCTTTCCTTCGCCATTCAGTTCTCTTCCCATCATTCTGGTACAAGTTAATGTTGTATCAAAACTGGCCAGGCTTATTTTTTATTTATTTATTTATTTATTTATTTATTTATTTTTAAATAATAAAGTCTAATCTGCCCTTTCTGTTCTTGAGTCTTACCAGTGAGGTAAAATGTCTGTATTTACTTTCATGAAGGAGTCTCTTGATTATCGACTTTGACAACGATTCAGCCGCCTCCTCCAGCGTTTACCCCTCTTAAAGTTTCTGCTGTCTCTCTGATGGGTCTGTTTTGTTTTTTCAGTTATTTAGCTTTTTCAGCCTCCTTCACTTGCATTAACACCTCTTTGCACTGCATATTGAGAGTTCCCATGGACAGCTACCAAATGCTGCTTATCTCATTAATTTATCATGAAGTAACGAGGAAACAGGCCTCACCTGGCCGCTTATCCTTCGGTTGTCCAATTACTTTTGAGCCTGTGAGAATGGAGGGACTCCGTAAAAATTGTCCTAAACGGTTAATGCAATGGTTTTTGTTAAACCCCTTGAATTAAAGCTGAAAATCACATCTTGATTGCTTCATTTTAAATTCATCTTGGTGATGTACAGGGACAAAATTATGAAAATTGTCACTGTCTAAATACTTATGGACCTGACTGTATATAACATGCAATACTTAGATCAGGAAATCACATTATTTCTAATTTTTTTTAAGGAATGGTACACTCATTATCTAGTTCCTGGCCAGTATAATTACTTATTTCTTACTTGTTAGTCTGTACTACTTGATAAAATATCTGTTTTAAGTAAGGTTGAAAGCACAATGGTCTTATTTAGCTAATGTACATAGAGTTAAATCTAAAAATGTGTTTTCTAATAAAATTTAGTTTTTTTGTTTTTTTTAACTTTTTTCTTGTTTATTCCTTTTTTTTCTACAGATCTTAGATAACTGTTATTGCAACATCTGTGTACATTAGATGTATACAAGGGTAAATGAAATGTATATGAGGATAAATTAGATGTATATGAGGGTAAATTAGATGTATATGAGGGTAAATTGGCATGTGCCATGCATATGTCTAAATAAATGACTAGCGGGTGGTAGTGTACGTCAACTCAGAGGAAATAGATTCATCTATTGCAAAGAAATCACCTCTTATTTTGATATCGCATGCAAGTTTTATGATCCAGACACAAATTTGTTCGTGCATCACTGCATGTGTTCAAATCTGTGTTCATTTCTACATAGCTTTGTTGAATAAGGGCCAGTGTGAAAAGTCTGGTAAAACCTTCACATAGTAAACCCCAAGTAAAGTTGTATCATTTTAAATTCGTGTTAGTCCTAAAAGTGAAAATTGCTTTTAAAGATTATTCTGCCTGCAGTAGAGGAGCACTGGTGACATTTTGACAGCTAGCATCTGAATACAAACTAAATTGATTAGGCTTATGTTCATTTCACTATGGTGTATATTTAAACATCGGCTTGATCAAAGCCTGACGTTCACTGTATGAGGAAATCACACTTCGCTGGCAAGATTTTAGGTATTTTTAGGTAGACTGACTTTTTACCATCAAATTTGTTAAACTGGATTTGTACTCAGCAAAATATTTGCAGGAAGTCAGAATTGAAAAGTAAATAAGGCATGTGTTTTGATGAAACACATTTATTTATTAGATTTCAAGCTATGTTAGGGGCAGACAAACCTTCTTTTGGCCAGAAAACCATCAGCCATCACAACATCTGGCAGGTTTTCCTAGACTTCCACACTGATGCTGAGCAGGAAAGCATGGTGTGTAAATGTCTGTACGAGCTCCAGTTTATATGAACATGATCAGAGCATAGCAAAAGGAAAGATGATGTACTTTGCATGGCACTGTAACATAGTAAATAGTGATGATGTTCGCGCGCGAGTCGAGTCTGAGTCAGCTCCTTTAAGTGAGCGATGGGAGCCGCCTCCCGTATGAGAGCAGATTTATATTAAGTTCCAAAAAAACCCCTAAGACAGAATAATAGGATGACCTTTTCACCACACTGTTTGACTACACGCACTCCCTTCACTGACTGACTGTTGTGTTGACGTATGTGTGCGCGTGACAAATCACATATGATGATGATATATATTTTAATACATTTAATATGTTTTTGAATAACATGGACAACATTAAGGCAGAATGTAGAATTTCAGGTACAAATCATGTGGAGCAGGGTCTACTGACAACCTTCACAGCCATATTAGACATGTACATCCAACAGTGCAGTGAGTGGGATTTGTTTGGAATGGTTTGTGTTTTGGAGAGTTCAATATAAATAAAATGTTCAATACACGTGTAATAGTGTTTGCTGTTTTTACATTATTAAAGGTTTTTATGCTAAGCATAATTCAAAAGTATGTACAATTAAAGGTTTAGTATAATTAGTATAGTAATAAGTAGTTTAGTATAAATTTGGCTGAGTTATAAAAGCCAGAAGTGGTACTAAATGGAGACCTGTTTGAGAGCCGAAAGTGCTGGCCTTCCCATTACTGCAGTTAAACCCATGCTATGATAGCTTACTTGTTTATCCCCTTGGCTAGCGACACCAAACTAGCTTGGTCTCCTGTTAGATAGTCAAAAAGCTTTAGATTTTATCTGTCTAGTAGTCCTGCAAACAGTGATAACACCCGAGACATGTTTTATGATAAATACATTTTGTTCAATTTTCACATTTCTAAAGCAATTGGCCCTCGCATACAAGAAAAAAAATGCATGCAGACAGTGTATTTAGAAACATGTTTTAAAAAGAAAATTATAAAAAAAAATTTTGGGCAAGAATCTGGGCTCAGCCCTGGATGATTAACAGTCCAGCTAACGCCCCTGGTACAAGTCCCTATTGTAGCCTTATGAGACTTGTTGGAAACGGTGAATTAGGGGTTAAATAGTATACGGTGACACACTTGTGCAACTTCTATTGTTAATGACTGATCTTTTTTGTAAGAAAAGATTAAGCTGGGATGTGTTCCCACATGGTCATGTTATAAAGTTGCTTTAACTGCTTTCTCTGTGCTGCTTTAGGAAATGAATACACCTGTGCCACTGGCGCTAAAGGGAATGTGGACTTTGTGATGTAGTATTATTAATGAGCCCACTGAATCTTGTTTTGTTTTAGACTCAAGATGGTAACATTACCTTGTTTTTTTTGTAACATCTACTAAGCTCATGCAAGCAAAGTTACATTCTTTACTACATGATCCGTAAATGGTCTTACACGAGATACATTTTACATGCATCGCATGCACCCAAATACATGTTAGGCATTAATGGGAAAATAGACTTGAGGTGAAAAAATTATGGACATCAGGATATTTGAAATCTGAATCAATGTTTTGCAAATTACTGAGGATGTTTTTGAGAATTTTATATGCTTATAGTTTGCTACACAGCTTACGTGTGTGTGTGTGTGTGTGTGTGTGTGTGTGTGTGTGTGTGTGTGTGTGTGTGTGTCAGCCAATCATGTGGCAGCAGCACGATGCAAAAAAATCAAGTAGATTCAGGTCAAGAGCTTCAGTTAATGTTCACATCAAACATCAGAATGGGAGAAAAGTGTGATCTGTGTGACTTTGACCGTGGCATGGTTGCTGGTACCATAAGGGTTGGTTTGAATATTTTTGAAACTGCTGATCTCCTGGGAATTTTACACACAAACCCTCTCCTTTAAACACTTATTGCGTCTTAGCTAACATCTGCCAACATCACTTGCGATAGCCTTGCCCGTGGTAGCTGCTTCCTGCTGCACAATAGGTTGACTAGCTAGGCAACATGGTGCAATGGTGCAGGTGTTAATGTTGCATATCTAAACACAGGCAGTGTTCTTATTAAGCTTATATTTTATATTCAGAATGCTGTTGTAGAGAGAGATGGACAAGAGGGAGGCCGCACTTATCCTTCCTCATCCGAGAGAGAAACTGACATTTCCTATGTTTTAATTGTGCTCTCACCATCACTGTTGGACTAAATAGTCGCAGAGGAAGCAAGTGAGACCATGCCAGAGAATGTAAAATGAGAATAGCTGCAAGAAAGGAGAGCAAAACAAAAGAAGTGTCAACCTGTGTATTTAATAGCTGAGTTTTCTCAAAGTGCTTCTGAAGTTAACCGGATCAGAAAGTCTGTTTGTTTTACTCTGAAGTGAAAAACATATATACGTGTTTTAAAATGCCTGGACATTTTAGCCACTGAAGCCTCTGTTCTGATTAGACCCAAACAATGCCTCTAATGCTGCCTGTCATTGTGAATTCTAAACTTCCGCAAAGCTGTCAGAATTAAGCATTTATCATGCTTACTGTTTTACTCCTAAACGGTAAATATATGATCGATATTTGAGTGCTGTATGCTTGAGAACTGCGATCATGGATTGTGTAAGTGTGTTTAGTGCAGTACCATGAAAATGTGAAAAAGAGACAGCCATGGCTTCCTAGTGGCACAGCAGGAATGTTTGTCCTATCGTTGGGTGATCGCCAGGTCGATTCCTACCAATGCCACAGTGATCTGTCGCTGGGAGGCAAGTAGAAAATGTGCTGCCATGTATCTGGGTGGGAGGGATGCCCTGTCAATCACAGAGACAAGCCAATTGTGGACGTCTGTGAGCTCATGTATGCATAAGAGGGCAGATGGCGTTTTACTCCCTAGTGACCAAATGGGGGAGAAACTTGGGGGAAAATGTTAAAAACGAACCAGAAGACGAGTTGCAAACTGTAGATGAGAAATTGAGATACTTCACTTAGTTTGTAACTCGGTTTCTTTTTCAGTATTACTCCGAGCACTCCTCTGTAAAGATGTTGAGTAAAGGCGCACGCAACAGTAAAATGGCTTGTTAATTTCTCTTATACTGACCACATGCTATTTATTTTCTCTCTCTGTCTCTACAGCTAAACCATTCACATCTAAAGTGAAACAGATGAGACTACACAAGGAGGACTTTGAAATCCTAAAAGTGATTGGCCGAGGAGCGTTTGGAGAGGTGAGAGTCATTCATGACCAGAACAATTCTGTCTGGGTCTAGAACAGTGACTTTTATAATGATTTCATAGTTAAGTAAAGGCAAATGTTAGATGATAAACCTAAAATTGGTTTTATTTGTCTTTTCGCATCACTGGTTATAGTCATCATCTGTGAAGAGACAGCATATGTTAATTACAAAAGCTAAATATTTTGAGGCTTTGACGCATAGCCGTCTAGACGGTTCCTATGGCATGAGTATGTTGTACAATTCAGTTTGTGGTTGCAAATAGACATTTTTGTGAGTTTCTTCTCCATGCGTTGAGAGCTACAATCCAGATGTACTGTTAGTGTGGCATATGTCATCAAAGTGATTGTTGTATTACACCATGCTTGAGATGTGGTTTTCCAGTGACTTGTTTTATTTTATACATATGTATTTCTGCATACGTTTAATCAACAACAGTGTGGCATCACTGGATATGTTACTTTTTATGGCTGCTTAGGTTATAAAATTGGTCGACTACAGTAAAAAATGTAAGTACTTTTTTGCTGAATGAAGTTGTCCTTATTGAATTTAAACAACAATTACAGTGTGTTTAACACAGTTCTGTACAATCTCATCTGGCCTATATATATATATATATATATATATATATATATATATATATATATATATATAAGTGCTCTCCACCAATATTGGCACCCTTGATAAATATGAGCAAAGAAGGCTGTGAAAAATTATTTATTGTTTAACCTTTTCATCTTTTGTTTAAAAAAAACTACTTTGCTCTCATGTATATCAATCAATTGCAAACAAAACACAGGTTTGTCAAAATAAATCTTTGTTAAATGTAGGTGTGCAACAATTATTGGCACCCTTTTAGTCAATACTTTGTGCGACCTCCCTTTGCCAAAATAATAGCTCTGCATCTTCTCCTATAATGCCTGATGAGGTTGGAGAATACATGGCAAGGGATCTGAGACCATTCCTCCATGCAGAATCTCTCCAGATCCTTCCAATTTTGAGGTCCGTGCTGGTGGACTCTCCTCTTCAGGTCACCCCACAGGTTTTCTATTGGTTTCAAGTCAGGGGACTGGGATGGCCATGGCAGGACCTTAACTTTGTGGTCAGTAAACCATTATTGTGTTGATTTTAATATATGTCTTGGATCATTGTCCTTTTAAGCGTTCTGGCAGAGGCAGTCAGGTTTTCATTTAATAACTGTTGATATTTGATAGTCCATGATGCCATGCGTCCTAACGAAATATACAGGTCCTCTGGCAGAAAAACAGCCCCAAAACATTAAAGAGACACCACCATATTTAACCGTGGGCATGAGGTACTTTTCCATATGGCTACCTCTTTGTGTGTGCCAAAACCACCTCTGGTGTTTATTGCCAAAAGTTTCTATTTTGGTTTCATCTGACCATAGAACCCGGTCCTATTTGAAGTTCCAGTAGGGTCTGGCAGACTGAAGACGCTTGAGTTTGTTTTTGGATGAGAGTAGATGCTTTTTTTCTTGAACCCTTCCGAACAACTTGTGGTGATGTATGTGACTTCGGATTGTAGTTTTGGAGACTTTCTGACCCCAAGACTCAACTAACTTCTGCAGTTCTCCAGCTGTAATCATGGAGATTTTTTGGCCACTTGAACCATCCTCTTCACGGTGCATTGAGACAGTATAGACACACGTCCAATTCCAGGTTGGTTCATAACATTTCCAGTTGACTGGAGCTTCTAAATTATTGCCCTGATGGTGGAAATGGGCATTTTCAATGCTTGTGCTATTTTCTTATAGACACTTCCCTTTTGCCGCACATCACAGCTATATTATCCTTGGTCTTACCCATTGTTATGAATGACTAAGGGAATGTGGTCTGTGTGTTACCTCATATTTATACCCTTCTGAAACAGGAGGTCATGGTTGAACAAGTTCCTGCTCCTAGTCAACTAAGTGTACTAAATGGTGGTGTGTTTTTTTTTTTTTTTTTTTTTTTGGTTTTTTTTTTTTTTTTTTTTTTTTTTTATATCAGTGGAAATATACTTCAAATATTTTTTTCTCGTATGAATTCATAAGGGTGCTAATAATTATTGCACACCTGTATTTAACAAAGTTTTTTTTGAGAAACCTGTGTTTGCAATTGTTTGATATCCGTGAGAGCAGAGTATTTTTGTGAATTTCTTGAACAAAATATCAAACGTTTAAACAATAGACATTTTTTCACAGCCTAGTAATTCCAGTTCTCTTCATTTTGTTGTTTATTTGGGGGGGGGTCCTTTTAGCAGATAGATTTTGTCTGAAATTACAATCCAATTCCAAAAAAGTTGGGACAGTGGGAGAATGCTAATAAAATCAAAGAGGAGTGTTTTGTAAATGTACTTTGACTTGTATTTAAACAAAAAACGTTTAAAAATGAGGTATTTTATGTTTTACCTAATCAACTGCATAGTTTTTTGAAGATAAATGTTTATTTGGAAATTGATGCATGTAACACGTTCCAAAAAAAAGTTGTCACCGGGGCAATTTAAGACTAATAGAGATGTGTTGAAATAAGAAGGTGATGTGAAACAGGTGAGGCAATCATCTAATCATAGTATATAAGGAGCCTCTAAAAATGGCCTAGTCCTTCAAGATCAAGGATGGGTTGATGCTCGCCAATCTGTCAACAGATGCGTCAGCGAATAATCCAACACTTTGAAAACAACATTCCCCAAAGACAAATCGATAGGGTTTTGGGCCTTTCAGCTTCTACAGTGCACAATATAATTAAAATATTCAAGGAATCCGGACAAAATCCTGACCAAACTCTTAATTAAGTGTTATTAAAAGAAAAGATTATGTTACACAGTGGTAAACAGTCGACTGTTCCAACTGTTCTGGCGTGTGTTTAAGTCATCAGATTTGAAATATGTATATTTTAGAAAATAAACTAATTCAAAAAGTAAAACATCAAATAATGTGTGTTCAATATAGTACAGGGTGAAATTTAAAATTTTTTTTTTGTTTTTTGCGTTTTCTGTACTGTCCTAACTTTTTCGGAACTGGGGTTGTATATTCAAGGTCTCATGTATTCTACTGCCTTCAGTTTGAATCTACATAGTCTTAAATGAATGCTCGAATGTTTTTAAAAACCTAATTTATATCTATTCAAACTGTAGTGTACAGTATGCAGCCATGTACAGTGATTTAAATGTGGTAAGTGCATTGTGTAAGCACCATGCCAACAGGCCATGCACATTGATGTAGGCGGAGTGTGAAGCAGTTATTTCTTGCACTGGGTTAGTCAAGTTATAAATAAATAATAACATATAGTTATAATGATATTAATTAGCTTCATATCAGCCATAACAACAGCTATGTTATGAGGCAGCATCTGCAAATTAGCTTTCTAACTTTAGTCCACTTGGCAGTTAGTAATCAGTAACATGAAAATGGTCTTCAGTTAACCAGCTCATT
Organism: Ictalurus punctatus; assembly: GCF_001660625.3. Taxonomy (NCBI): domain Eukaryota; kingdom Metazoa; phylum Chordata; class Actinopteri; order Siluriformes; family Ictaluridae; genus Ictalurus; species Ictalurus punctatus. Next base: position 18,634,731 of record NC_030424.2, on the reverse strand, counting down.
CTAAAGGTCTGTCAGAATGTGATCATGAGCACATATGACTTTAGTTTTTCATATATACAATATTACCTATAATAAAGTAATCCAGTAAGGATTGCACTCAAACTTTTCACTAAAGAGTAAAATATTTGCATACTTGGTTCTATTTGGGAGAGTGGGAAGCCACTAAGTAAAAGTTTGCTCCTCTTTATTTAAACAAAACATTGTCACACTAGTGTTTGGGTTGAACGCTACCGTTAACAAACATGCTGTCTTATTTTCATTCTAAGAGAGAGAAGCACTGCAGCGCCTCTCATTTTTAACATTAAATGAGAAATGCCTGATTTAGTTTAAAAATTGTTTTGTTTATTTCAATATTCTTTTGAACTTTTATTCTAGCATGTTTAGTTTGTTTGAAATCAACCCACATACTTTTTGTTTGACCTATAATACATTTGTTAATTCGCAAGAAATACTGTTTAGTCTAAATCTGTGTCTGTTGCATGCACCGCTTATGATCACTTAAGATGACCTTACATGGATGTGTTCTAACACACAAGCTTTGATTCATTCAGTGCTGTTGTGCAATATTCAACACACTTGGAGGACATGCTCTTTTGATTAACTTGAGCCAAGTATACTTGGGTACTCAAGGGATACTCAAGGGCTCAGTCTCTGTAGCTGTCAGCTGGTATTCAACTGCAGAGGAAAAGAGTTCATTTCAGTTCATTAGGTGACACATCCCTATGAGAGCAATGTCTTCTCTGTACCTAAATTCCTTAATTAAGAATAGTCCTTCATTCTCTTTTGTTTCTAGGGCATTATGTATCTACTAACTTGAACTAAGCCATTGTGTAACTTAAGACATTTATGCTCAGATGTCACTGCAATTAGACAACTATTATATCTACACCAGAATCTTTCAATAAACAACAAACACACACAGACGATTCTGTTGAGTTTTAGAAATATTCTTTACATTATATTTAAATAATTTATTACCAGGAAGTTGTTTTTCTTGTTTGTGTATTCCAGGTAGCAGTTGTGAAGGTGAAGAACTCTGACAAGGTTTTTGCCATGAAAATTCTCAATAAGTGGGAGATGCTGAAAAGAGCTGAGGTACATGTCAAATGATGACAGTAATGTGGATGATAAATTTGCAGAAATAAGTCCTGTCTATTTAAATGATGCATCAGCCATATCAGCATACTAATTTAATATACTGAATTGAACCCGTTTATTAGGATGTCAGAAGATGATGCTTAATGTAACGGCGATGGTTTGTTTGTAGACTGCATGCTTTCGGGAGGAGCGGGATGTTCTGGTGAACGGGGACAGTCAATGGATCACAACACTACATTATGCCTTCCAAGATGACAACTTTCTGGTGAGCTTACAATAACAATGACGTCACTGCTAATTAATCAGTGTTTTGTTGATTGTGCCGGTGTCCCGGTAGAATTGTCCACTAACATGGTGCCAGTGCTGCTCCTGTAGCTGCCGGTTTGTTCAGGTAACCAGCAAACTTCTGTATAATCCAATTTGCATTTCCACTGGTATGAGAGCCAAACCATTACATCTTTAAATGTGAGTTTGCCATGGCATAAGTAATCATGAATAACAGTAGAGTACTGCATACATTTTAGTTCTTCCTTTAAAAGCTCTATCGCGATTCAGAACTCAACTAATTTTGCTGGAATAGACCCTTTTGAGGTGAAAAGTGTGGAACTGGCACCAGCACTGACACCATGTTGGTGGGAAAATTATAGCAGTGCCACAGTGTTAGAATTATTCCAATTTTAACCCGGTTTTTTTTTTTGTTTTTTTTTTTGTTTTTTTTTGGGTGGGGGGTGATTATGTCCATCCTGGCGGTATTTCATTTAAGGCCAGAAGAGTGCTTCTGACTTCTTAAGTCCTGTTATGTAAAGTGTTTGTTATTTAAGGCTCTTCTTAATAAGACACAACCTACACCCGATAAGAGCCGAGACAGATGGACAAGCACAGGTTGCTGAGGAACATGAACAATACTTGGTGAATGTAACAGTCTGACACAGTAATGTAATATGGCTACTGGCATGGCTGTCTCCTGCAGTATCTGGTGATGGATTACTATGTGGGCGGAGATCTCCTGACGCTGCTGAGTAAGTTTGAGGACCGCTTACCTGAGGACATGGCCCGATTTTACCTGGCTGAAATGGTGCTGGCTATTGACTCTGTACATCAGCTTCATTATGTCCACAGGTAAGGCTTCATGGAGGCTTTTCAGCAGAGATCGAGCAGTCATGCATACTCTTTACCTGGACAGTTTGACATGGGGGCGGGGACCGTTCTGGTCAGTTCTCCCTAAGAGACAGATTGCTGCATGGTGTCCTTTGAGAAACCAAGTTAGCTGCATTATGATGATTGAGTGCTTTGAGATTTCTGTAATCACATAATGCATCTTGTGGATCTGCACAATCTGTGCCTGGTGTTTCTGTTAGTGTTTCTTCTTGTAGTTCTTTCTTTAAAAGATTTCTGTGGCACCCAGGTTCTTCACTGGAGGTGATCTAAGCTGTTAATTGCATGCTTCTGAGGAGCAGATCTGAACTGTGAGTGTGGAGACTGCTCGCTCAATTCAGGATTAAAGATGTAGGTAATTACTTTTTTGGTTGTGCAGAGAGGTGTCCAGGACATTAAAGAATGTTTAACAGGCCTGGCTTTTTATGGTCTTCCTTACAACATTAGACAGACAATATTGTGGAAAATCTTTAATGGAAACTTTTTTTTTGTACGGAAATATCTACAAACTAAAATAAAGTGCTTGTGACAAATATACACCCCCCCCTTTTCCTATGCATCTTTTTATTGCATACATAATATGCTGCTTTAAATAACATTTGAAAGTTGCCAGTAGCTGCTACACAAATATAAAAATGGGCTTTGATGCTATGTAAAGCAGTTATTGTTGTGATCGGGGGTCGATTCAGGAAAAGGCCAGTCTGAGCTTCCTGTTGGCACAGCCATGCTGTTGAGCTAGTGTTGAGCTAGTGTTTCTGTGAGGACCAAACCACAATTCAGTGCTGCAGCCCAAGTCTGTTCCTTTTGTGGAGGTTTATTGTCCAGTTACTATATTCTTAACATAGTTTAAATTTGTTCATTACAGTATGCTGTCTCAGTGGATGGCTGTAGCACAGTAGTGAGTTTTGATTGGAGAAGAGCTGTTATATCAAGGACCGTATTTCTGTAAAATGATTTTGGAGCGTAATCTTTGAACTTAGCTTTTGACTTATCACATGGTGGTAGGATAAGGATGACGTACCTTGTAGCTGCAGAACCAGTGTTCCAAGATGGCTTAGTGATGGTGATAAAGATGCTAGTGATAAACAAATTAGTTTTGATATTAATCTAGTTTGACAAGTTTCGCAGCTATTAATACGTCTCGATGAACATGGCACTGCAAATCATGACTTGGCAGCAGTTACTGATACTGAAATCCTGCCGATGTCCCACCCTGTGAAAGCTAGTTTACCAGCAGCTAACTAGCTGTCTATCTATTTGGAATTACAGGCGATATTTCCAAACTGTATATTCATACATATTCAGACATTCTGGCAAATGTAGTCATGTTCTTAGCCATTTGGTGCTTTTTTGTGTATTCAGAACAGATATTCAAAATGATATTATGCTTAAAACATTTGAATAATTATTAAGTTACCTGTTCAGGTGTACTTTAAGGGTAACACTGTGTATCTGCTTAGCTAAGGGCCTGACCCTGTACCCTCGTGTCATAAGATGAGCACCCCACATCGTCAGGGCTTTAGAGCATGCACAACTCAACATGGAAAAAGGCGTTCCTTTCTTACTAGTATTGTTTCAGTTTGTTATTCTCAACTCTTCTATGTGTAAGTGCGTATGTTTATTTTAAAGGGCGTCATTTGACAAGTGTACCACTCATGGATCCCAAAAGCGTATCCAAGATTTTGTCTCCTATCAGGCTCTGACAAGCTCACCTGTGTCAATGGTCGGGAACATGCATGCCAACCTGTCTCTGATGCATTATATAACACACCCAACTCCCCCAGTCAGCTGCTGCTAAGATGCAACTAGGCAGGGATCTTCTCTGTACAGTATTACTTCGATATGCGTTTGCTTTTTTAGTTTCTGATTCAATCTTGCTTTTGTCATTGCAGAAGAGGAGAAGATTGATGCGTGAAACCTAAATTACTCTCAGTAATTGCTGTTTTTTCTTTTTAATTGGCATTTGTCTCTCAAGGTCCGTTATTATGATGAGCAGTTTGTGCTTTATGTAGGTGTAGGCTGTTGTGCTCATCTTGCATATGTCTTGAAAGGAGAGAAAAATAGAAACACAGGAAGAAGTATGCAAGAGAACGAAACAAATTTGGACCAGCGCGAGAGAGAGGCGTATTGAGCAAAACTGGAGGCAGTGGGAGGAATGCTGAGCTTGGGCGTGGTGAGCCGCAGCTGTGCAGAGCCTGTGAGTGTATGTCCTGGGCTGGAATGCTGGGACCTCCCTCAGGAATGAGCAGTCCTTCAGTCTCAGTGTCTCTGTGGGAAAGGAGGAGCAGTCATGTTTCATACGTCCCCTGACCTCCAGAGCTCATAACCCCAAAACTCTGACTCACCATGAGTTACATGGAACCTCAAGCACAAAGTGGTTCACATTCCTCAGCTCTGTGTTCGTAGGAAGCACTGGACGCAGTGAGGCTGGAGCGTGTAGTACAGCACTGTAATCTTCCCACAACCGCGTAGTTTCCTGCTCCTAGATCAGCCTGCAGAACGAGGCTGTGGGTAAAACAAAGTTGAACTGCATTTCAGGGCTTTATAGAGGACGTCATTTCTGTGTAACACAGGCTGCATAAAGTTAATATTCACTCTTGTGCAGATGTTTTCTGCTTGCAAGAAATTAGACTGAAGAAACTCAGTGGGCAGGATGATTTTGGGTATGTGATCTGCCTCTTTCATGTATATGACACTTATCATTCAGAAGCTGTTGAATTTGATAAAGTACACCCATGGAATTTTTGGCCATTTTAATTTGGTCGCACATTTTAATTTGTATCAAATAGAGATTGTGTTCAATGTTGAGAATAAATAAGACGTATTATTTAAAAAATAATATGGGCACACAGAAATTTCAGTCACTGAATATCTTTGTTGTGGCATATTTTTTTTTGCTGAAAAATGGCAAAAACTGTTTTAAAGGTGTAAATGTTGTAGTTTCTTTATATTTACATACTTAATTACCTAGCTGCCTACCTACCTATAGAACAAATATTTTTCTTTTGTGTTGTCAGAGGCCCCCTACATTCACCACTTTTACAGAGATTGATACACCACCTGAATTGATGACATCCTGGTCAATATGCAGATCATGTATTATTGTATTTCTTTCTTTATTTTTGTTTTGTGATTTTATTTTATTTTTAAATTCACTGTTTAGTTTTTTTTCCTCCACATTTGGGAGGCAAGCATTTTAGTTCAATCCATCAATAATTAATATTTATGGGCTTTCTGTATTAAACCATTAAAATGTACAATAATTACTTGTCCAATATCCCCAAGAAATTAGTTAACTGGACTCATTTACCTTATTTAGTCCAGGTTGGAGGTTCAGTGAACAATTGTGCAGTTTCTGGATTAAAAAAAAAGTCAGTTCTAATATTTTTCATAACAGTAGCACCTGTAGAGGAAATGAGCAATAATCATGACAGGATGTGGTGTCATTCTCAAGCCACATTGGGTGGAAGTGGTAAGCCACTTCGCTTTTTCTCTTTTTGCAGGGTGTGTGTGGCTGAGTGAAGTGTAAATAAGTGGTAGACCGTGCAGACAATGCTCTGTGACAGATAGGGCCAGAGGGTCAGTCTGTTGCACTGTGGTCCTACTGAGGCCCTGCAGCTAAGGCACATGGCCTCCACAGGGCTTAAGAGAAAAGCTGGTGGTAGTGGTGGTGGCTTTTTTTGTTTGTTTTTTTTTGTGTTGGCCTCATTCTGTTTCTGAACCTGCTGAATGATCACTCAGTCATCCTTTCTCTTCACTATTTGTATCTTTCATGTGATATATGCATCTGGTTGTTTATGGTATTAGCAGTCAGTACCCAGCTTTGGACCCCCCCCCCCCCCCCCCCCCCCCCCCTTTTTTTTTAAATGTGTCAACAGGGGGCTGCTGCTGTGTTTTTCTTTTTCAAGAATGTTATAAATAAAGTAAAGGGACCTTTGGCCAGTTGAGGAGTGGGAAATAAAGTTCTGATATCTGCAGACACTCTCACACATGTTGTTATAAAGTAGTTTCTCATCATCATTCCTTGGGACAAGGAGGAAAATTACTGATAATCACAACAAGATTACTTTGAAAGGAGGAGATTCATTTTTTTCCCCTGTTCTGTGACAGACATAAATTAAGGCAACCGAGGGGAATGCTGGATCATGTTAAAGAGCTGAACCTACCCTTAGCTGTTGCTGATTTAAAGAAATATTAGAAATGGTTTTTAAAAAAACAAGCTCTCAACCCTGCTCTCTCTGTGGAAGAGTTGCTCTAGAGATTATGCTTTCTATATGCTTACACTCACTCACATTGGTAATGTGTGCAGTAGACTGTAGCTCTCTCTCTTGTCTCCTGACTGGTGAGAGATCAAGGGAGTGTAGTGTCCTCATACACAATGCCCGGTCTCTGTAAACACTACTTTAGAGCAGATAAGAGTTTGAGTCACCTCCGCAGCATGCCATGATCCACGCATCTCACACATGCCTTAATTGGAAATCTCCAGAATTGCCCTTTTTTTTTCTTTTCCCTCCCTATCTCCTAACTCTTTCTGTCTTTTGTCCCCATTTTGTCTGCCCCTCCCTCTTTCCTTTATTTCTCCTTCTTCCTCTGCATTTCTGGTCTTCTCTCTGAGGCAACAGCACTCATTCTGCCTTTATGATTCTGACCACTGTGTTTTCTCTTCATCGTTTATCTTTCTGAGAATCACAAGGTGTCTGTAGGTCTTTTGTGGGTCGTCTTTCTCTCTGAACATACTGCCAATAAAACTGTGTTCCGTGTCTTCCTCCTGCAAGTATGCCCGTGTTTACACGCTACAGCATGCCTCTGACGCTCATCCTAGCCCTCAGCTTGGCAGATTCTGCCAAATTTGGGAAAGCCTGGCTCCGTGCTCTGTGTGTGTGTGTGTGTGTGGCTGGCTGGCTGGCTGGCTGTGCCAGGGCCAGTAATAGCTTCCTCGTTTGTTTTTGTCCTTCTATTATGAAGTTAAGGGGCATTTCAGACAAAAATAGTATTCAAGTTTCTGTATCAAACTGCCACACACACAGACCAAAACATTAAGCCTTTTCTCCATGTGTGTGGACTGCACGTACTGTAGTTCGGAGGGGATTGTAGTGGCAAGTAAAGTTTAATCCAACTCCAATTTGAGCACGTTTGCTGCTTACTCGGAGGAAAAATGTCTTTATTTTGCTGTACAGACAATTCACACATTTGCCATAACATCGGGGTAAAAACACAGCATGGCAACATGATAGCAGTGAGACAGATGCTCATGATACACTGGCAAAGTTAGCCCTGTCTTTTTGTGTTGCAAAACTGAAATACAAAAAATACATTTTGAATAGTTTGAAGATTTGCTGCTAATCTATGTGGTAATCAAAGACTCACTCAGGAAGCCACAGACCTGCTTGCCGATGGTTTCCCGTAATCGTGCTAAGCATGCAACTCTTCTGATAATGAAATAATTGAATCACAGTCAGAAGCCATAGACCATATTCCAGATTAGTGGGAGTTGATTGCTGTTTATCAGAAAGAGAGGCATGTTGACAAACATGACCTCTACTGTTGTCACACAAAATGCTATTCCTGACAAACCACATTTATTTTATGTTTTGTAAGATTTCTAACCCCTCTGTGTTTTACAGATACACTTTTGTGTCTTGATAAATGGTATTGTTTCCACAGTAATAATAATAAAAAATGACATCTTAGTCAAATTAATACAGACCAAACACAATGTAAATGTACAAAACATAATGTTTATACGATGCAGCTCTTGCATCTAATGTACTGTGACTGAGTGGATCTAAACAACTTTCTCAAGTGTTTATCCATTTGGTCACAGGCTTGCGTCTCAGCATGTTGGCTGGTCAGCTTAGGACCAGGAGGAGAAATGGTTATTTTTAACCTAGTAGTGTGCTTTACTCAGGCTCACTGATCCTTGACCACACACACACTGACATCTCCCCTTGACAGAGTCTAGCCACCTGCCCACCTGTGACACCTGATCCTACCCAGCTCTTCACCACCTGCTTCACTTTGTGTGTTTTATCTCACGGACACAGATGCGCTCATGCACATCCATCCACCAAGCAAACCCATGGTTCCCTTCTGCTGACATACCCTTTATTCACTGGCTTTCACATCACTAATCATAGGATCAGCTGTGAAAGATCGGTCAGCTGTGTTAATTTCGGTAGATCAGCTGTATTCATCTTCCATCACTTCAGCATTGCATAATTTAGGGTTTTCCTCTCATGACATTCATAAACTAATTGAATTAGACATATTAGGATACAGAAGGCAATTTGAGGAAGAACAATGTACACCATGTTACTTCATAATTCTTTCATGCTAATTCTGTATTAAAGTCTAGTATTGTCCTTGGTTCAGTATTCAGGGCAACAGTTTCATTAGCGTTTATGTCTTTAGGTGACTAGGGATTATTGTAGAGGATTGCAGAAACAGCATTGATGAGTGCATGGGTGGGGGAAGGTGGTCAGTCCTCTCACTTCCTTGACCATATGTCAACTTTTTCAGTCATGACACAGACAATATGCACATTTGTTTTGTCTACTGAAGATGCCTGTCTAATGTAGACTTAATACTATGTGCTACTATGTTTCTGTATTCCAAGTAGGTGCCTCTATTACACATCCTTCAAGTCATCATTCGAAGTAAATAAGATATTCACCAGATTCCCAATAGCAACAGGAATGAAATATGCTGCCAGTCACTTCATTTCTGTTTGTCTTTGATGTTGCCATGGCAATCCTCAAAAATGAAGTAGCTAATAATGGTAATATTTTGTGCAATAATGTTTAAGTATTTAAACTTACTAAAGCTTTAGTGTTTGTGGACCTTGTAGAAGATTGGGACATTGACAGTGCTTAAACCGCCTGATAATAGTTAAGAGCTAAAAAAGATATATATATTTACCTGGAATTGGGAACCATGTGTAATATTGAATTACATTGTCCAGTTGTTTCTTTTGCTTTTTGATTACTGGAGGGTCTCTTTGATCATTTTTTTTTTGCCACTGTGTCACTCCATGCCTAGAAATTGACAGGTACAGTTCAGTTTTCCAGCAGGCGTAAATTAAAGAAATGATTCTAAGGCCTCCCATTTATAATATTGATGTCAGAATTTGCGAAGCTTGTATCACACATCACTAAAAGTTTCATTGTGTGCTGTGAGTAACTTCCCCAACCACAGATATTCCTCATGATTATTCTGTGGGTAAGTTGATCAGTCATGCCATTGCCAGGACTCAGTTAGTGTAAATCATTTTTGTGCTGGCCTTTTTCAAACCATGTCACTTGAAAGATTCACCAATGTGTTTTCAGTGTATTACATGACATACCAAAATTGCAGTGTGCATCATATCATCATATCGTTTGCAGTCCTAGATGAATAGCCAACTCTGATCTTTTCTCAGCATGGTACAGGAGAAATTGGGGCATTACACCTTGTGACTTAAAAGTATTTCCCAAATGTACCCATGCTATGTGTTTGTCTGTTTGGGCAAGAGCTGCCACCTGCTGGACTGCTGAGTTGGAGTGTTGGAGAGCTAGAATAAGCTATGGGCTCTAGTGTTCTCATTGCTCAGTAATGAAGAGCTAGTCATTTACTCGGTAACATTTGCCATGCCTAAAGACATTATAATTATTTGTTTGCTAAATGCTGCTTAATTTCACAGTGGTTTTAACTGTCACAGAATGTAGAAGTTCTTAGTTAAATAATGTAATTTATTTTCAAACTATTGGTCCACAAAATGATGACTAAGTGACAAATCTTTTGTGAATTCTTTGCATGTTAATTGACAAATGAAGTCCGGCAATAACTGCAGCTTGTGTGCTCTCGCTCTCTCTGGGTTTCATATGAATGTTGCTCAGTATTCTCTTGGGGTGGTTCTCCAGTAGCCCTAGCTCTCTGTAAACACTGATGCAAAGAAGGCAGAATGGGGAGGAGGAACAAATAAACAGTCTATAATAAGGTGGAAATTGGAGACAATCCAAAGTACTGTACAACCTCTCACTTTTTCCCTGGAATGTCAAACATGGTCAACCACAAGCAAGAGATGCTCCAACGTCTCACTGTCTCAGTATAATTTGTTTAGTTTTTTTAAATGCATATTCTGTAGTGTATGTAGATGGTTTTTAATGCCCCCAGGTAATCTTGACACAAACTCCTGCTCAGGCTTGCCACTTTTATGTTGGGGACTTTACGGAGTTCTAATCTAGTGCACTTTCATTTTTCTTCTTTTAAACAAATATTTTATGCATCTTTCTTCAGTTTAATTTTTTTTTCCAGTTCAAGAAGCACTATTCCTGTTCTTTCTTTTGTTTGTGTATCCTGGAAAATCAGTGTAATAGTTAGCTTTATATTATTTGGGCAACACTGAGTGATGGACAAAACAGAAAAGACAGCTCGTTTCCAGGTCTTTACAGTCCAACAGTCCATGTTTCAGTTTATGCCTAAAATTTCAGTTTATAGCTCCACACTGTAAGAATTGTCGTGAAGGTGTTAATGTGTAGACTTTCGTAACCTCAAGAGGAATTCAGTTTCCGTTGGAGTCTGTACTCCCGACTCTGCTTCTTCTGCTGACGTACACAAGACTCCTGTAGAACTCAGTCATGCAGCTGGAATGAGAATTTCTATCATGGTTTGGTGTCCATGGTCTCTTTGTGCTGTGTTATGAGTTCAAGTATGTGATTTCATTAGAGGCACACTTAGGGTATATATGGTGTTCTGGCCCCAAAGCCAAGGTGAGTTTGAAGAGGCAGAACTAATTGACTGCTTGTCATTTTAACTTGCTCTGGTTTTGCTCAGAGTTCTCACTTCATCTTTCAGGGCCCGATGTTTGGTTTTCCATATATTACTAATCCACCATTTGTATTTGGTTAATGCTGTATTTGTAAATATATTGAATTGAACGTTGTTCTCTCTCTCTCTTTTGCAGAGACATCAAGCCAGACAACATTCTCTTGGATATGAACGGACACATTCGGCTGGCTGATTTTGGCTCCTGCCTTAAACTCATGGATGACGGAACGGTAAGGATGTAGTCCCACTGCTAAGCCTTTGGCATGTAAGATTTTGGAATGCTGTTTCTTACAGAAAAACATTTTGTAACATGGATTGTGCTGTGCCCTTTGTTGCTGTACAGATTAATCTCGCATCATCAGAAGAGAATTCAGGGTGATGTCCCAAACCACACAATATGCACAAAATAGTATGCCTAAAAAGCAATGACCATCATGCAGTTTGAAGTTTGGAACATGGCCCAAGTGTTCACGACGAACACATTATTCAACATGCTAGTCAAACACGGAGCAAAAAATATACATGAAGGGCGTCTTGGATGACGCTGAACAGAGTTTGAAATATGAAAATACAGATGACCATCTTTCATTAGCGTCACACCAACACTTTATCTCCCTGATTGGTTGCTGGCACTTGCCTATCACCAGGTAGTAAAACTTCAATCGTGCATAATGCAGGTACTATCAAAACAAAACGGTCCGATTTAACCACAAGGCTCTTAAAAAAAAAAAACAATTTTCTTAGCAAGGCAAATGTCAAAAAATATTCTTTGTGGAATTTCTCTTTGATTGTCTTGCTCAGTCTGTGGAACAGTAATCCCAAAAGAACATGAGTTAGAAAGGCAAATTATTATTAGAATATCTCCCTGAAAAGTCCTAAGGCATCTAGGAAATAATTGCTGTTTCATAACCCTTAACTAAGATTTGCTGTTGTTTTGTGGCACATCACAGACAGCTCAGCAGGATTTTCCCCTGTCCTCCGACAAGACGAGTGTGAGTGTGTGTGTGTGTGTGTGTGTGTGTGTGTGTGTGTGTGTGTGTCTTAGCATGCTCACACGTGCGTGCTTATAGCTGTTCACGTATGTGTGTGTATGTTTAGAACCACAGTGTATCATTGCAGAAGAATTGGCTAATTTACTTCCTCACTTCCACAAATTTTTCCAGCTGCACACATCTGCCACAGGCTTCCCTCCCACCTGCTCTGCTTCCTGGTAGCAGACAGGGAGCTCCAGTCCTGGGCTCTCTCTCTCTCTCTCTCTCTCTCTCTCTCTCTCTCTCTCTCTCTCCCCCAATTACCTTCAGGTCTGGTTGCTCTTAGAGAGTTGTTTTTGTTCTTCAGAAATATACACAGAGTGTTGTGAAATGGGTTTTTCCTGAAGCCAGGCATGGTTCGGTTGATTGTGTCCAATGAGAGCATGAACCACTGTGCATTAGCATTTTGCATTATTTCACTCTTCTGTAAGGAAAGGCGTTTCTGAGCACTTGGCTTCTTAGATAAAGCCCAGATAGAGCTGATTAACACACTTCTGATGTTTTGCCAGCATCATTGTCTGTGTGTAGGATGAAATAATGGCCTTGCTGAAGGACTGGCAGCAGAAAATTCTCTCAAAAGACTGCCAGATCCTACAACATTCAGCACTGCTGATGCCTGCAGTAAACGACCTTATCCTTTGCCCCATTAAAGGATGTTGTAAAATGATGAGGGGGTGATCATGACTATGAAATTGGATTTCATGGTCTATGACGATGCATTACAGTATTGTCTGTGTAGAATTATTTCACTGTGGCTCAGTAGTTCAATATCAATATCCTCCATCTTGGTGCTGATGGTGTCCTGTGTTATCTTTTAGGTGCAGTCCTCTGTGGCAGTTGGCACTCCAGATTACATCTCTCCTGAGATCCTGCAGGCCATGGAGGATGGCAAGGGCAAATATGGCCCTGAGTGTGACTGGTGGTCTCTGGGTGTCTGTATGTATGAAATGCTGTATGGGGAAACCCCCTTCTATGCTGAATCTCTGGTGGAGACTTACGGCAAGATAATGAACCACAAGGTAAGCTTTGAAAATGATTCCAGATCATGTTATTCAGTAATGCGCTATTTAGAATGATCTTCAGTCACTTCATGAAAAGTCAATAAATACATAAGTGTCATTGTCTGTTCAAGTTACTTTTCATAAGTAACCACTGTATTAAATCATGGCTTTAAACAGGAGCGGTTCCAATTTCCTGCCAATATCACAGAGGTGTCTGAGAATGCCAAAGACTTGATCCGCAGGCTCATCTGCAGCAGGGAGCACCGGCTAGGACAGAACGGCATCCAGGACTTCAAGCAACATCCATTTTTTTCTGGCATTGACTGGGACAACATCCGAAACTGTGATGCTCCATACATCCCTGAAGTCAGCAGCCCTTCAGACACTTCCAACTTTGATGTGGAGGATGACTGCCTCAAAAACACAGTGCGTAGTGTTGCATTTTTCATTACAGTCTAGTGTTTAGCTAGACCGTGTAGCATGATGTGGTAATTTAGTCATGATTTAAATGTTTTTCTGAACAGTCTAGTTCATTGTGCTCAAATTATTTATTTCTTTTTGTCCAGGAGACAATGCCTCCTCCTTCTATAACAGCCTTTTCTGGACATCATCTTCCATTTGTAGGCTTTACTTACACTAGTCAATGGTAAGCTTAAGTAATTTTTTGTATTCTCATTTCTGCAAATTCATTCTTGTGCAAGGAGACTTTTTTCAAAATTGAATTCTGATCAGAAATGATGGTTGAGTTATTATATGGTTAAATAGCTGGTTGTGTCTGCTTAGCAAGCCAGAGTGTTGTGGAAATTTAATGTTTATACCAAATGGATGATTTAAACTGACCACATTATTTCCACAGACAAAAATACAATTATAAAATGACCATGTGTTACTTATTTTTTTTTATTGTCCTGCTCAAAATAGGCTTAAGTTTTTCCCTGTTATGTAGTATGCCTGACACAGAATAAGCCTTTTTTGTAGTCCTTCAAAATTCTACACATTAATTTATGTAAATAAAATCACCGAAGTAACGCTAGTAAGCAAGCACAGATCTCTGAGAGAAGTTCTACACAAATGCACTAGCTGCACAGGTGTCACAATAGCTGCACAGGTGACACAGTAGTCTCTAATACTGTAACAACTTTGGAGAGTGCTATTTGATTTTTTTTTTTCTTCTTTCCTTCCCTGCTACCTAACTCACTAGTTTATGTAGTTGATGATGCAGAAAAACTACCAATCTGCTGTTATTATGCCACAAAATAATTAATTTTAATAAGAAAGTAATTTTCTTTCTTTAGTGTCCCTGCATCCTGCCGACATCCCACCATGCAAAAACTAATTTCAGGGAGGTATCTCCACCACCCCTGTAGCCCCCATCTCACCCATATATTGTCTATATTCTATATAGGACAGCAAACATTTGATCCTCTTTGAAGCACTGCCTATTAATAAAGGTGATGCACTCTATCAAATGACACATAAAATAGACAGTTTTAGTAATTTTCACTATTTAAATGAACAAAAACAAGGCACATGGAAACAGTAAGTACACCCCTACATTTATTACACCTTCAAATCCATGAAATTAGAATCAGGTGTTCAAGATTGGTTGCCAGTGATTAGAACCTGCTTATGGATTGCAGGAGGAACCTGTCTTATTTATACCCCTCTCATATCTAGTGTCTGGATTTCCCTTTGTTACTGAGGTGTGTGGAGTCATCACAGTTCTTTATGGCCTTCAGAAAAAAGGTTGTGGATGCCTATGAATCTGGCAAGGGATTTAAAAAGATCTCCAAATTATTTTAAATACATCATTCCACTGTAAAGAAAATCATCTACAAATGGCGCAGATTTCAAATGACTGCCAATTCCAGCAAATTCCACCCTATAGCAGACTGTCTGATGCAAAAACAAAAAGTCTTCAAGAACCCCAAAATTTCATCAGAGGATCTGCTAGTAAGTCTTGCAACTGTTGGAGTCAAAGTGCATGCTTCTACAATCAGAAAGAGATTGCACAAATTTCACCTGCATGGGTGTGAGGAAAAAGCTTGTGCAAGAGTTTGCCAATGAGCATATAGGCAAAGACCAGGCCTTTTGGAATAATGTGCTCTGGACAGACGAAGATAGGGTTGTTTGGCCACAGTAACAGCAGACAAGTTTGGCGAAGACCAAAGACAGCTTTACAGGAGAAGCACCTCATACCAACTGTGAAGCACGATGTTATGGTTTGGGGTTGCTTCGCTGCCTCAGGGACTGGACAGCTTGCATTCATTGACTCAACTATGAATTCTGCCTCATATCAAAGAGTGCTTGAAGATAATGCGAGGCCATCTGTCTGAAGGCTGAAGTTGAACTGAAAGTGGACCTTTCAGCAGGATAATGATCCTAAGCACACTAGCAAATCCACCAAGGAATGGCTCAAAAAGAAAAAAATGGGTTTGGAATGGCCTAGTCAAAGCCTGGATTTGAATCCCATTGAAATGTGGGGGATTTGAAACAGGCAGTACATGCAAGAAACCCCCAAATACCTTGCAACTGAAAGAATATTTCATGGAAGTGGTCAAAAATTCCAGCAAGCCGATGTTAAGTCTGGTGAACAATTATGCAAAACGGCAACAAGAAGTTATTTCTGCTAAAGGGAGCAATACTTCGTTCTGAGGCCATGGGTGTACTTACTTTTTCCACAGAGGAATAGCACTTCTAATATATACGGCTATATCTCTTGATATTTCTGTTGAATAAGTTATTGAAAAAGCTATTTTTACTTGTGGTTCTGTTCAAGTATATCAACTTTATTAATAGTCACAGTTTCAAAGATGATCAAGTGTTCGCTTGTCCAGATATGTCAAAAAAAGGCAACAATTCCCATGGGGTGTACTTACTTTTTCACATGAATGTATACTCCTTTTCAAGTATTTTATTGGCAGTCTCAATGGTAAGAGGTAAATGCTAAATGTGACATTTAAAATATGTGCTTAATACGTACTATTATATTATTCAACTCACTTAGTCGTTTTTTTTTTTTTTTTTTTTAATTTTTTAAAATTCTATTAAAACCTTTAAGCAAGTCTACAGGGAGTTTGGCCTCATCACATAGGACATCAATAGAGTAGCTCCCTTGCAGATTGCCAGCTAGTTTAAATAACGTTGGCTATGCTAATGAACGCATGACTCTTAAACTCACCTCAGCTGTTTACACCTCACCTCTTACAATCATTTAACCCATTGATGGACAATTGAAGAGTCACTGTTGAGAACAGTGCAGCAAGGAAAACTGTTATGTTTGACCCCTATTAAGCAGGGGTACAGGGTCTGGGGGGAAGTGCGCTTTGTATTTTCTTTTTCTTTTTTTGACACTCTGCCATGGCACTGCAGGACATTAGTGTTACTGAACTACAGTGGTACACAGTACTGATGGATGAACTGGAGGGAGAGAGAGAGAGGTGGTCTGTAAAGCCCGCCCACAGAGAAAACTGAGTGGTCTAGTTAATGGAAAGAGAGACTAATCAGGTTACGCTCTCGGTCACGCTCTTGCTACGTCACTCACTCTCTCGTGTCTCTCCAGATCCCATTTACTATTAGAAATAGTTCCCCTAAAATTTTTTTTTTTTTTGAAATTTCCAGGATATTGTATATAATTTGCTGGCGTCAGAGAGCTGCTATCAATATATGGAAGACTTCCCGGAGATGTGTGATGTCTGCACCTGTGTCAGCACTATGTTGCTAATGATTGGTTGCTCACAGTGGGGATTATTAATTGATTGTATGTACAGGGTTATTTAGCACAGGTGACACATTGATAGACTAACAAAAGCTTGTATTCTGCCATACCACTGAGGCTAAGTGAAGTCATACTGTGCTATAGATTACTACAAGACTTGACAGGTAACATACTAAATGCTTGTGTTATGTCCAAATTTTCCTTTCAAGTCATATAATTGGACTGTACTAACAGGGTAAACAGTTGAAGCCAACAAGACTTGAAACCAAGTGGAGATGGTTTGCATGTTTTGGGTTTATCCTCTGGCCTCTGTCCACCAGCTCTCTATCTGATCGTGGGTGTCTGCGCGAGACTGCAGCCCCTGTGCAGATGGACGTGTGTGTACAGCGCAGCTTGGAGGAGAGCCTAGCTACTGAGGCATACGAGAGGAGGCTCCGCCGTCTGGAGCAGGAAAAATTGGAGCTCAGCCGCAAACTACAAGGTCTGTCTCTTACAAATGAATCACATAATCTGAGGCATACTGAAAGTTCTAATTTATTGTTTTGTTAACCATGTCGCAGTGTAGTTTCAGTGAAGTTTACTTAAATAATTTTAACCCTAGCACATTCACATTTGCCCTGCTTTTTAGAGTCCACTAAGACTGTGCAAGCTCTGCAGTATGCTGGAGATGCTCCTGTCTCTGCTAACAGGGAGTTTGAGATCCAAGGCCTGAAAGAGGAGATTGAGACCCTAAAGAAGCAGATAGCAGGTAACTAAATGTTCCTACAAAGTACTATTCTTCATGCTATCATTCCTGCCCCTCTAAATATTTCCTGTTTGCCTTTGCATGTTTTTGACCATGTTTGTCACTTATTCCTGGTTTGTCACTCCTCAGACTCTGGTCAGTTGGAGCAGAGGTTGGAACAGGCCAGTGCAACCCGCAAAGATGTGGAGGAGTCCACCAAACACATCTGCTCTCTAGAGAAACAGATAAAAAGCATGAAGCAGGAGAGGGAGGCCATGCAAAAGGTACAGGCTCATGAACAGCTTGGAAATCTCTGCCCCTTATTCCTGCCAAGTCACTAGACGTAGACTAGGTTTCCGTGCACTGGGCTTCTTTCAGCTTCAAAAAAGCTGAGAATCTTGGTTGGCCCTTCTTTGGCCTGTCTTTAATTGTGTGATAACTTTTTGCTAGAGCTGTATCTCCAGCCTAACCTCAAGCTGGTGTTTTGTGTAGGAGCTGATGGAGTCTGCAGAGAAGCTGAGGGCTCAGGGGAAGGAGCTGAAGGAGGCTGACAGTCAGAGAAAGCTAGCTATGCACGAGTTCTCTGAGATGAGTGAACGATTGACAGAGCTGCGTTCTCACAAACAGCGCCTCTCTCGCCAACTACGAGACAAAGAAGAGGAGATGGATGCACTCAACCAGAAGCTGGAGGCCCTGAGGCTGGATTTGCGCAAAGCAGAAAGGACAAGAAAAGAGGTGGGCAGAACTCTGAGACTGTCACATCACAGTATTGATCAGAGTTCTCAAAAATGTAATAAGGTGTACTTGTCTTATTTATTTTCTTACTTACTTACTTACTTACTTACTTATTTGCGTCAGATGGAAGCCCAGGCCGAGGAGAGCGCTTCGGAAGCCCAGAAAGAGAAGAAGTTGAGGGATCGCAGTGAACAGTACAGCAGACAACTGGAGGAGGAATTGGCGGCAGTGAAGGTTTATAAAACTTACTTGTTTGCACATACTTGCCTCCCCTAATCAATGTTACCTAAAGTAATGCTGCTTCAATCTAATCTCTGCGTAAGAAATCTGTATGTGCAGTTACCGTAAGCATCAATTTAAACATGTTTCCCTGTACTGAGAAAATAACACACATACTGTTTTTAGAGCTCCATTATAATGGAAGTTTAAGGGCAGTTAAACATTTGCAGTCAAATAAACATTTATGCCAAACTTTCTTGTAGACTGCTTTCATGAGTGTGTAAATTACAGTCTACATTGTTATGTTGTTTTAGATATGAGACTTCATATTCAGACAGAAGTACGATGGAAACATGGCCAGAAGTACTTTTTTATTGAATTCATATCTAAAACGAAAAAATCCCGCACACTAAAAGTACTTGCACACGTATCAAAATGGCTTTATTCGCAACCTTTTGGTCCCATGACCTTCATCAGGCATATACAATCAACACCTTTATATGATCGTAGTTACAATGATGTATTATGTCACTGATTGTGATTGGATATGATGGATCATTGCAGTGATTGGTCATGTGTTGATTTTAAATGAGATTGTGTTGAATAGATTGTTTATATATGCCTGAAGAAGTTCTTGGGACCGAAATGTTGTGAATAAAGCTATTTTGATACATGTGCAAGTACTTTGAGTGTGCTGGATTTTTTTCGTTTTTGATTTTTGACTTGGTTTGTGTTCATTTTTTTCCCTACGTCCCTATCTATCACCTGCAGGTGTGTAAGGTTAATTGATGATTGAATTGAATTTATATAAAAGCTACTTTAAGAGTCCTCATACTTGTATTATGAGTGGGTTTCTCCTACCTGCACAGATTTTGTTTTTCTCTCTGTATAGGGAAATTTGTAAAAAAAACAAAACAATTTATTGCTTACAAATGTGGTAGATCGCGATTACGGTGATAAAAAAAACTGCAGTATTTTCTTGATTGAGACCTGGGAGTCTAATTTGTGCTACATGTTTTGGAATAGCAAAAGCAGGCTGGTCGCTCCCCAGCTGCCGGAGCCCCTGAGCAGCACCAGGAGCTCACTAAGCTGCGTGGCGATCTGGAGAAGAAGACAATGTTTTATGAGGAGGAGTTGTCTCGTCGCGATGTCCAACATGCCAATGAGCTGAAGAGCCTGAAAAAGGAGCTCCGTGATGCAGATACACAGCATCTCTCTTTAAACAAAGAAATAATGATGTTAAAAGACAAGCTAGAGAAGACTCGCAGAGAAAGGTACAGCACTGGTGTCAAAAATCCACTCATCCTTAAAAATGTACACATAGAAAAAGAAAAAATATGTGGGGGTTTTTTTGTGATTAGTGCAGTCGAAGAAATTTTCCTTTATAGAAACAATTAGTGTTTTTACAGGGTTAATAAGTGTTATGTCCTCACCCTCACAGTCAGAGCGAACGAGAGGAGTTTGAGACTGAATACAAACAAAAGTATGAGAGGGAAAGAGTGCTGCTGATGGAAGAGAACAAGAAAATCTCCAGTGAACTGGATAACGTGAGCATTTTTCTTCTCTGTCTGCCCCATTGTGACTACTTCTTTCTGTCTCACAAACACACACAGACACGTTCTTACACCTATCTCTTCTTACTCCCCATACATCAAGCTTGTATTACCCAAGTCAACATTCAGAACTTGATGTTCTTTCTTTATGTAGTTATATTGAATTAGGGTGAGATCAGAAGTGTGACTGGGATTGCTAGACTATAATGAGGGTGGACAGGCTCTCTTGATTCACTTTGTTAACCAAAAGAGATGTTGAGCATCATGCTGTTTTCTAGATGTTCCAGGCAGGCAAAGCACCTACAGGGAAGCATGGAAAGCTTTATAGAGAGCATGTATATGACGCACTACCCCTTAGACAGCCTGTATACTTCCCACAAATGGTGTTCCCATACCCCAACACTGTAATTTCCCCTTACCCCAACACTGTATGGCTGTATGTCTTACCACAGGTTCTCTCAAATCAGCCAGCCTGGTTCACTACAGCAGAACTCTTAGAATAACAGAATGAGGTCTTGGTCCATGTTGGTCCATTAGGCTTCTGTGAAAATACTGACATTTTGAGATTATGTGGTTTTGTAATGTACAGAAATCATCCAACCTTTTCGAACCTTTCAAAAACGTTAGTGGACCTCTCTGTTGAATAAGGCAGGAACAGCATCCCTCTGTGAAGAAAGACTTTCATTGCTTTGAACTAAATATATGCAGCTGTCCGAATGTTCTTGGGAAGTCAATCAGTAGCATCTGGCACTTGCAAGCAGAATGAATACAAATATGAAAAGTGGAATCTCACTGCAGAGGATCGTTGCTCCCGTCATAGTGCTCTGAATACATGAAATGTTTGAAATAATCAGTTGATAATCACAATGTGGTTGGATTCTTCACTGGCCCTTGAAATAAACACAGAATCCTCTAAATTACTATGTCAGCAAACTGACATGTTTACCCCAGATAGGCAGAGCTGTCTACACAGATTGGGTCATGTTTATGAATGAAACCACTGCTGTTAGAGGGGCTTAGGGGAGTGCCTGTGCAGAATATCAGTGAAACAGAGGCTTTGTATACTGCTGTGCTGCTCACCTTACGCCCTCTGTGACCCTGCTTATATTAACATTTTATTATTCTCTTAGGGAGGTATACTTCTCTGAACATCATGTGTTTCTGGATTATTTACTGTATGCAGGGACCCTGGCTGACCGAGCATGGCTTTACTAAGTGAGCACTAGTGGTCCACATGGGGTTTAAAATTTAATTTATGAGACTATTTAATAGATGTAATAGAAACCAGACAGTAGTCAAAGACTGTCCCAGTTGTGTACACATACTCAGTCATTACTCTGAGGCTGTGTTGTTGTGTTTTTTAAATATATGAATTAAACCTGGCTATCGCCATGAATATAGCCATTGAAGCTGGCATGGAAACAAAAAAAAATGAAAGAAAGAAAAGCACTATACAAATATAACTAAATTATATACTGAATTGAATGTGGAATGACTGAGAGTTGCATAGGTGTTTTAGCTCTTGACACCCCAAGAAGACCCTCATCTCACATTAGTATTCTTGCATCTCAACCTTGTTTTCTGTCAGGGTAAACGGAGAATGTTTTGAGTTCATTAATGTGAAATAAAATCTCTCAAAACATATGAATATATAAAATGGAAATATGCCTCGTTGGTCTTCAAAAGTTTCGCCTGTCTTACTGTTTCTCTATTTTGCAAAATGTGTCGCTAATTTATTGGGAAACACTGGTAATCATAGATCGCCATGTTTGTAACAATTCCCACAATTTTAAATGGCAAGTATTATTTGAATAACCCTTATTTGATGTGCAATACAGTAAAAATGCTTTGCAATACTTGAAGATCAATATATTTACAGTCATGTGGAAAAAATAAGTACACCCCATGGAAATTTTTTTGACATAATTGGACAGCAAACATTTGATCCTCTTTGAAACGGTGCCTATTAATAAAGTTGATGCACTCTATCAAATATCACATAAAATTGACATTTTGTAGTAATTTTAAATTAACAAAAAAAAACAGATGAAAGTAAGGACACCCTGACATTTATCACACTTTAATAAAAAAAAATATTCCATAAAATTAGAATCGGGTGTTCAAGTTGCTGCCAGTGATTAGAACCTGCTTAGGGAGTGCAGGTGGAACCGGATTTATTTATACCCCTCTCATATCTAGTGTCTGGTGTTCCCTTTGCTATTGAGATGTGTGGTGTAATCATGCGAGATCTAAAGAGTTCTGTAAGGCCTTCAGGAAAAAAAAGGGTGTGGATGCCTCTGAGTCTGGCAAGGAATTTAAAAAGATTTCACAATTTATTTTAAATTATTTGAAATGCCTCATTGCACTGTAAGGAAAATCGTCTACAAATGGCGCAGATTTCAAACAACTGCGAGTTTGTCTAGTACTGGCCGTCCCAGCAAATTCAGCCCAAGAGCAGACCATCTGATGCAAAAAGAAGTCGCCAAGAATCCCAAAAATTCATCACAGGATCTGCTAGTAAGTCTTGCAGCTGTTGGTGTAAAAGTGCATGCTTCTACAATCAGAAAGAGATTGTTCAAATTTGGCCTGCATGGGACGTGTGCCAGGAAAAATCCTTTGCAAGATTACAGTTTGCCAATGAGCATATAAGCAATGATCAGTCCTTTTGGAATAATCAAAGATAGAGTTGTTTGGCCCCAGTAACAGCAGGCATGTTTGGCAAAATCACTGACGAAAGACAGCTTTTCAGGAGAAGCACCTCATACCAACTGTGAAGCAAGGTGGTGGAAATGTTATGGTTTGAGGTTGCTTCACTTCCTCAGGGACTGGACAGCTTGCATTCATTGATTCAACTATGAATTCTGCATCATGTCAGAGTGCTTAAAGATAATGCGAGGCCATCTGTCTGAAAGTTGAACTGAAAGTGGAACTTTCAACAGGATAATGATCCTAAGCACCCTAGCAAATCCACCAAGGAATGGCTCAAAAAGAAGAAATGGAGGGTTATGGAATGGCCTAGTCAAAGCCTGGATTTGAATCCCATTGAAATATTGTGGGGGATTTGAAACAGGCAGTACATTCAAGAAAACCCTCAAACATCTTGCAACTGAAAGATTATTGCATGGAAGACTGGTCAAAAATTCCAGCAAGCCGATGTCAGAGACTGGTGAACAATTATGCAAAACACTAACAAGAAGTTATTTCTGCTAAAGGGGGCAATACTGGCTTCTGAGGCCAAGGGTGTACTTACTTTTTCCACACATAATTATATATGTATGAGTGTGTGTGTTTTATGAATGTTATTGTCAAAACTGAAAAGAAAACATGATTATTGATTCAGGGGACAATGAAATGTACTATAATTCTGCATCTGTGAGTCACACTGATAATCCTGTATTAGTAATTTATTGGTCAGTATTATAAAAGAATTGATGTGACATTTCAGAAAAGTGTATTGCAATTAATCTCAATACTAGTGTTATATTGCCCAGCCCCAGTAAATCTTTATACCTAAAATCTGTCTATCACACTATTACATGGGAGTGTTGCATTATTTAGAAGCATGGTTATTACTTAAAACATTAATGTGGTGGTAATCCGTGTCATTTCTGTGTGTGTCTCTAGTTGATGATCTTGTATAAGAAGTTGAACAGCAGTCAGAAGCAGCTAGACGAGGAAATGAGAGAGCTGACTGATAAGAAAGAGAGTGTGGCCCACTGGGAAGCTCAAATCACAGAGATCATACAGTGGTTTGTGACCCATAAAGCAAGAACATTCTATAGCGGCTGACTTATTAATTCAGCAAATATCTTGCATTACAGTGTATTGTAGTATTACATGATATCTGTGATCTAGTGGTCATGAAGTGTAGTGAAATTTTTCAACTTTGTTCCACAGGGTGAGTGATGAGAAAGATGCACGGGGCTACCTCCAGGCTCTGGCCTCAAAGATGAATGAGGAGCTGGAGGGCCTGAGGAACACCAGTCTTGGTGCTCGCTCTACGGTAGAGTTTGTTTGTTTGTTTGTTTATTAATTTATTTGGCCTAAGCTCTTTGACCACTTAAATGGTCTCTAAATATTTAACTATTGGAAAAAAATTTTCCATGGCTTAATGATTAAATCAAAGTAAATTTATGTAAGAAGAGAGACATTTTTGTCAAAGCAGTGATTTTTCACGGTATTCCTCCATTGTGATAGGACATGCCGTGGAAGATGCGACGATTGGCTAAGCTGGACATGTCTGCCCGTCTGGAGCTGCAATCTGCGCTGGACTCTGAAATAAAAGCAAAACAAACCATCCAAGATGAGCTCAACAAAGTGAAGGCTGCCAACATGGCCACTGAGTGGTAAAGTTTTTCAGCTGTGTATTGGGAAGCTAAGACGCTATTAAATAGAATGCAGTATATTTTTGTTTTGTACTGTCAACCAGTTATGGATAAAGTGCATAATTTTCTTCCCTAAACACAACAGTGTTATTAGACTAGAAGTCTGGGAGGTATGCACAAATTTCATCATCATTTGAATGTTATTTTCCCTCCTTCAGCAAACTCCAGGACTCTGAAAAGAGGAACCAGGATTTACAGACTGAGATTGAGAGACTGAAAAGAGAAACAGAAGAACTACGTTTGTCTAAGGGTAAATTCTCCCAACTTCTTACCACAGATTAATGTTTAGCCACTCGCATTGTTTTGAGCTACAGTGTATTGTACGGTTTTACAAATCATGTTCTTTGTGTTGCAGGTGTAAAGCACCAGGATTCACAGAACTCTTTCCTTGCATTCCTTAATGCCCCAACCTCTGCTGTGGAACAATTTGATGTTAGTACTGATAAACTGAGCACTTGTAAATGGCATGATAATATGAACGTAATACAGTTGGGATATTTAACTGTCAAGTTTCCAAATTGATGTTGCTGTTGATGGTTTTTCTTGGGACCTCTGCATATAATCCCAAATTGTTTTCTCCTTCCATCTACTTCCCATGCCGGCTTGTTTCTTTCCAAATTGTTTTCAGACATGCGTTATCTGCAGTTTTCTTTCACTAGTCCCTGTATTAATGTGATCTATTCTTGATTATTATTATTTTGTTTATATTGAAGCGATCTCCTGCCTGTGGTCAAGCCAGCAAAGGCAGACATGTAAGCTCCTGGTTTGTCTTGGTGGTACTTTGGGTGCAGTGGAATTTTTTTTTGTGTGTTCTCATTGACAGTGTGATATTGTCTGTGCCTTTAATGCATGTGTTTACATTCTCATCTTGCATGGATCTGGACTTGCACCTGGGAATCGCTGTGATCTGTAGTATTAGGGTCATAACATACAGTCCTCTGAAACTATTGGAACAGCATGGCCAATTCATTTGTTTGTGCTATACACCAAGGACATTTGGGTTTGAGATTAAAATATGGATATGAGACAAGATTTTAGTATTTCAGTTTTTATTTCCTGATATTTACATCTAGATCTGTTAAACAACATAAAACAGAACCTTTGTATCAGACCTCCCAATTGTTAGGCAAGCAAAAGTACAGGAACATAAGTTTTGAAGTCTTGGCAGTGTGTTTTGGATCATTGTCTTGCTGGTGATTAAAATTCCTCCTGATTAATATAGATGCATTTGTCTGTAAATTGGCAGACAAAATGTTCCTGTAAACTTCTGAATTCATTCTACTGCTAGCGAGCCCATTCCAGAAGCAGCCATGCAAGCCCAAGCCGTGACACTAACTCCACCATGTTTCACAGATGAGCGTCTCTGTTTTGGGTCATGAGCCGTTCCTTTCTTTCTCCACACCTTTGGACTTTCCATCACTTTGGTAGAGGTTCATTTTAGTTCCAGGATACCAGTGCCTTAACCACTGAGCTACCACTGCCTTGTGCTATGGCCTCTATATTTCTGCTCACAAAGTCGTCTTTAAATGCTGGATTATAATACCTTTACCCCTCCTCTGTGGAGGTTGTTTGTGTCACTGACTTGTTTTTGTGTTTCTCTTCACAGCTCTCACAATGTTTGTAATCAGTTATTGTTGGTTTCCTTGACCGACCCATTCAGTGTCTGTTGCTCAGTACACCAGTGGTTTCTTTCTTTTTCAGGACATTCCAAATTGTTGTATTGGCTATGCCCAATGCTTGTGCAATGCCGCTGATTGATTTTTTTTCTTTCTCTTTTCTCAGCTCAGTCTTGCTTTTCTCCCATAGACAGCTCTCTGATATTCATATAGGCTTATCCTTTTTAACAACAAATGCAGTCTTCACAGGTGAAACTGAAGTCTAAAACCAAGAGTAGATGTTCAGAGCTTTTTATTGTTTAAACAATCTACCAGGACACACCTGGGTAACAAGAAGTGCCAGTCAGTCACATGTTCCAGTAGTTTTGCTTGCCTACAAATTGAGTGGTCTGATACAATGCTATGTTCTGTGTCGTTTAGCACATCTACATATAAATACCAGGAAATAAAAGCTGAAATTCTAACCTTTCTTCTCATATTCATCTTTTGATCTCAATCCCAAGTGTCTTCAGTCTACAGCAAAAATAATTGAATTGGCCTTGCAATTCCAACAGTTTTGGAAGGGACTGTATGGGTGTGCTCTGTACTGATGCTCAGTTCTGTATCTTTGAACAGGGGTGGGGCTCCTATCTTAACTTATCTATATTTTACATATCTTCCTGGTTTAGCCATATTTAAAATTATACATTTACTTAAGCCTAGATTAAAAAAGAAAGAAAAGGAAAATGTGTGGAAACTTGTTTTACTCTAGCAGTAAATGCTTTTCTATGTGATCATAATCAGGATTTCACAATTATCTGTAACAGTTTTAGTGGGTTTTATTTTATATGAATAGCATGTATTTTATGGCATGTATTTTCACCAGTGTGAAGGCATGAATGTTTTTTTGCTTGGTTGGTTGATTTTGTTTTTTGTTGAGCGGTTCTGTGTGTACACCACATGGCCAAAAGTTTGTGGACACCTGACCATCACACATATATTTATGTGTTAGTCTTCAACATACTGTTGTCACAAGTGCTGTAACATTACAGTTTCCCTTTACTGGAACTTAGAAACCCAAACATGTTCCAGTATGACATGCCTCTGCGCACAATGTGAGGTCCATGAAGACATGGTTAGCCAGGGTTGGAGTGGAAGAACATGAGTGGCCTGCACAATACCTTGAGCTCAACCCCACTGAACACCTTTGGAATGAACTGGAATGCTGACATGCACCACTCTTCCTCACCCGACATCAGTGCTTGACCTCACTAATGCGGTTGTGGCTGAATGGGCTTATCCCCACAGCCATACTCCAAACTCTAGTGGAAAGCCTTCCTAGAAGAATGGAGGTTATTGTAACAGCAAAACGTATTCAAAATGCATGTATGGGTGTGAGGGTCAGATATCCACAAATTTTTGCCTGCATAGTGTATTTTAAAGGCACAATCATGAAATGTATTTTAACTTATGTGCATAGTGTATTTTAATAATCTAAATACAAATGTACTTTGGAATGGATATTTTGTTGTTTTTTTGTCCCTTAAGAGCTCTTTGTAATTAGTACTTATTAGCACACAACATATTAGGTGTTCTGAAATTCATGATTGTGGCTTTAATTTTTCAAAAGTTTTATCTGGTATGCATCTATAACTTGTCGTGTACATTGTTTATGTTGAGGTCATACCATGTAAGCAGCCTTTGAATGTATGAAATGTCTACGGACTTGCAATAATTAAGATTTCCCTAGGATTTTAGAGCTCTTATACCTCTCTTGTTGGTAACATTATTGTGTGAAGATTGAATTAATTTGGCAATTTTTGTGATTTTGCTTATTTAGATTTAGATGTGTATAGAACATTTTAGTAAGAGGTACAGCAATATATTTTAAGTACTCTTGTAATGGTCACTGCAGAACTTTTAATAATATTATATGAATCCTAGGAAACTCTTAATTAGTGTAAAAATTAAGGTTAGTAATTTATCTTTGTGTCTGACTCATCATCGTCTCTGCCCTTTCAGATTGACTCCATTGACAACTTTAGCCTGTCAAATACGCCGTCCCGAGATGATGATCGCAAGTCTCAAGTTGTATCCCACTCTCGTTCTCCTTCCACCACCAGTGACCTGGAGCCTCTAGAGGTACTCTTATCATACATCATGCAACACACACTCATATGTGGAATAGTGAACCATGATAATTGTGTTTGTGTACTAATGAATAACTTTACTCTTCCAGCCGATTGATTATCCCCATAGAGGTACACAGACTCCTACCATGCGATCAGGAGGATACAGTAGCTCTGGGTTTACCACACCTAAGGTATTGATTCCCACTTATTTATTTGTTTAAATTAATTATTACATGTACTCAGTATTCTCAAATCAAGTATTAGCACTAAAAGATGATTATTAAAGGTGGGACCAGTGACTTCTAATTTTTTAAATATTTCTCCTCATATTTGGACAGCTGTCAGTAAAATATATGCTCAGCCTCCATAACTTCCAAGTTCTGTAAACAAGAGAAAAACAGTACTAGGAAGCATCTATACTTTAAAGTTCCCTTGTTTGCAAAAGTGTTCAGGCCTTGTAGCCTGTTTTTGATCTAACTTTTTTAAAGTTCAATTAAATATACTTTCTTGAGCTCTTTGCATTTAGATTTTCCATGCTCCCTTACAGCCCAAAGCTCACCAATTTGTGGTAAAGTCCTTCACTGCTCCAACTAAGTGTAACCAGTGCACTTCTCTGATGGTGGGACTCATCCGACAAGGCTGTATATGCGAAGGTGACATACTAATTAAAAAAAAAAAAAAAAAAAAAGAACTTTATGATGGTTTTCAGATTTCATTTACCTGCTCTCTCTGCTTTCCTGCAGTCTGCAACTTCTCATGTCATGTGACCTGTGCGGACAAAGCCCCTGCAGTGTGTCCTATTCCGCCAGACCAGACGAAAGGTCCATTGGGTATCGACACACAGAAAGGCATTGGCACGGCTTATGAGGGCCATGTTAGGGTAAGAAGCTCTGCTGTCATCACTTCTATAGTTAATTGATTTATTAGGGTCTTAACTTTCTGCATAGTATAGATAAACAGTCCCCATTGAAATTATTGGAACAGCAAAGCCAATTCTATTATTTTTGCTGTACATTGTAGACATTTGGGTTTGAGATCCAAAAATGAATATTAGATGATAAATCAGAATTTCAGCTTTCGTTTCCTCATATTTACATCTAGGTGTGTTAAACAACTTAAAACATGGCACCTTTTGTTTGAACTCACCCATTTTTTTTTTCAAGTGATTAAAAGCATTGGAACATGTGACTGATAGGTGTTTGCCCAGGTGAGTCCTGTTAAACGAATTGTTTAAAGAATGCCTACTTTTGGTTTGAGCCCTAGGTTTTGCCTGTAAAGACTACATTTGTTAAAAATGATAAACCTGGATTCATTGAACCAAAAAGCACTGCCAACACAACAAAGGACTTCATCAGGGGAAGGTTTTAGACTGGCTAAGTCAATTACCAGACCTTAACCCATTTGAGCGTTTCACTTCCTGAAGAGAAGACTGAAGGTAGAAACCACCCGAAACAAACAACTGAAAGAAACTGTAATACAAGCTTGGAGAAGCAACACAGAAGAAAAATGCAACATTTTGTCAGTGGGTCACCCACTTGATGCAGTTATTGCAAGCAAGGGATATGTAACCAAATATTACATTTTATTTACTTTAAGACTATGTTCTTATAATTTTGCTCACCTAAAAATTGAGTGGTCTGCCACCAAAGATGCCATATTTTAAGTTGTTAAACACATCTAGATGTAAATATGAGGACATGAAAACTGAAATTCTGATCTGTTGTCTCATATTCACCTTTTGAGCTGAAACCCAGCAAAAACACTACAATTGGCCTTTCTGTTCCAATACTTTAGGAGGGTATGTATAAGTTGGAGTTGTGTTATGAATCTTCTGTCTTTATCATTATTATTACTTTTCAGGTGCCTAAGCCAGCAGGGGTGAAGAAAGGCTGGCAGAAGGCCCTTGCTGTTGTATGTGATTTTAAGTTGTTCCTCTATGAGCTTGCCGAAGGGAAGGTCGCACAGCCCAGTGTAGTGGTTAGCCAGGTCATCGACATGAGGTCAGTCATTATTGAGACCACTTTCAAATCCTATCTAACTTTTACCAATGATGTTTGCTTGCAGTATAATCTGTAAATAATCTGACTGATGGCTCAGTGAGAATTTAAAATGTTCATGTTTACGCCTCAGTCTCGATAGGGTGGGAGTTGAAGCTATTCGGAAAGAATTTTTTTTTTAATCAGTCTGAGCACAGTGGGTAATCTGTGAATTTGAAGATTAACAGATTAACAATGTAAATTGTGTTGTCTGATTACTTTTACTATCAGAATTGGCACAGTTCAGTGCGTGTGTTTGTATCATGATATTTTGGTGGGGGCAAAAGGCCTTGTGAGAAAAAGGTTTCCTACTACACATTTTATTGTATGAATCTCAGGAGGTAGGATGGGAAGGGTTATTTCCAGCTGTAGGTGGCACTGGAAGATAAGAAAAGGGAATATGTCTACTTTCCTAAAAGTTAATGCAATTTATTTTCAGCAACTTTCTTGCTTAAGAGTGTTGGACATTATCAAATGTTGAGCAGCTTTATAACAACGTCGTCTTGTGTTCTGTGTAATAATGACATTTGGATCAAATTTTCCTAAGATTCAAAATATTTAAAAATACAAACAGTATGTTTGAACATTATAAAGCTGATCAATGTGACCAGACTCTGTCGCTTGTCATGTCGCTTTATGCAAGATATGTTTATTGTAATATTACACTGGTCTTTGGAGCGGCACAAAGTGTCAAGAGTGTCAAGCCCATGATTATCTCTGCTGAATGATCCAG
This sequence comes from Ictalurus punctatus, assembly GCF_001660625.3. Lineage (NCBI taxonomy): Eukaryota > Metazoa > Chordata > Actinopteri > Siluriformes > Ictaluridae > Ictalurus > Ictalurus punctatus. The sequence goes on along the minus strand of NC_030424.2, from coordinate 18,603,811 downwards.
TGATGTTCTGATCTGTAACATCATTTTAGTTTGTAATACGGAGGCTCAGTTTTGGATGCTGTTTAGTCTCAAATGTGGAGAGGAGTCTTCTGTTGAATAGTTGAATTGTCATGACCATTAATCACCAGTTAGACTAATGAGGTCATGTCCGGCCAGTAAGCATCCTGCTGCAAAATGACACCAAGACCAATTCAGAATCTAGCAATATAAATGGAGATTTGTTAACTGACCTGTTAAGTATACATATAAAGTTCATTTGGACTCTGTAATCAGAATGAATTCATGTGGATCAGTGAAAAACTTTGCATGTACCCATAGCCATTGCTATCTGGGGCCTTTATAATTGTCTGAACATTATCTTCTTTCTGCAGGGATGAGGATTTTTCAGTCAGTTCAGTACTAGCATCTGATGTTATCCATGCCAATAGGAAGGACATTCCCTGTATTTTCAGGGTGAGTTAAACCCTGAGTTTGTGCTCGTTTAGTTTTAATTAAAACATAATTGATCTTACTGCTAGAGCTACCATTTACACGTTTTGTACAAATGACCTGCTCTAGAACTGTCACTTTGTACCATGTTGTCATAAATAGATTGAGTAATTAGTTTAACTATAAGGAAAACGTATTTTGTTTTAGTGTTCATTTTAAGAAATTTACCGATAAGTGATTCCTGACCAAAAACCTGGATATTTTATTTTCACATATAGATCGTTACTCTGCATCCTGACACCATGTGCAAAATGTCAACATAAATTAACCAGAATAAATCACATAGATTTGTCATTTAAGACATTATGCTAACTTAAACACTAGTAGTGTTCTTGATTTTGTCAGAATTTGTCATCTTTAAGCATGCTTTTTTTTGTCATCATTACAAGTGCTTTTATCATCTTAAAATTTACAAATTTGCCTTTTTTTAAAAAGGCATTTCACAACTGTGCTTGATGTGTGACTCAGGCGGATGGGAAGTGTTATTTAGTACTCACAAATTACCTGACTGAGTACCACTACCATGAGTACTATGACTAGAAACCATGTAAAAACCCATTTGGATGAATGTGTACATCATGCACACTTACTTGGCAAAAAGCTTGCTCAGACAGATGTGACATATCATTTTGCAGGTAGCAAAGGATGTAATTGTATGTTACCTGCTATCTCCCCTTCAGGTCACAGCATCTCAGCTCTCTGCATCTCGCAGTAAAAAATGCTCCATCCTGATTCTGGCTGACAGTGATCAGGAAAGGAATAAGTGGGTAGGACTGCTGAATGAGCTACACCGTCTCCTAAAGAAGAACAAGTTAAAGGAGCGCTCTGTTTATGTCCCTAAAGAAGCTTATGATAGCACCCTGCCGCTTATCAAAACCACCCAGTCTGCTGCTATTATAGGTACTGCTCCAACACCATGACCGTGTAGTAGAACACTTTAAGCTCTCTGCAACATTGTAGTGCAGAATAACATTCCCATTTATCTTTGTACATTTTATTTTGTTTACAGATCATGAGAGGATAGCCCTGGGCAATGAGGAGGGACTGTATATCATCCATGTCACCAAAGATGGTAAGATTCTTGTTGTACAACCCCAATTCTGAAAATGTTGGGACAGTATGGAAAATGGTAATAAAAACAAAGAGGGGTGATTTTGTAAATGTACTTTGACTTGTATGTAAGAAAAAAATGCATAAAGATGAGGTATTTTATATTTTAATTAATCAACTGCATAGTTTTTTTTTGTTGTTGTTGTTTTTAAGTTATTAAAAACATTTATTTTTAAAATTGATGCATGCAGCACATTCCAAAAAAGTTGGGACAGGGGCAATTTAGGACTAATAGCAATGTGACCAGTTGAAATAAGAAGGTGATGTGATACAGGTGAGGCAATCGTCTAATCATAGTATATAAGGAGCCTCCAAAAAAGAACTAGTCCTTCAAGAGCAAGGATGGGTTGAAGCTTGCCAATCTGTCAACAGATGTGTCAGCGAACGAATAATCCTACACTTTGAGAACATTCCCCAAAGAGAAATCGGTAGGATTTTGTACATTTCACCTTCTGCACTGCACAATATAATTAAAAGATTCAAGGAATCCGGTCAAATCTCGGTGCGTAAAGGGCAAGACCGAAAACCACTTCTGAATGCGCGTGATTTCCCATCCCTCAGACGTGACTGTCTTAAAAACCTGAGTCTGTAATGAATATCCTGACATGGGCTCGGGAATACTTTGGTAAACCTTTGGCAGGCAACACCATTCGCTGCTGCATCCACAGATGCAAGTTAAGGCTTTACTATGCAAAGCAGAAGTCATACATCAACACTGTCCAGAAACGCCGCAGACTTCTCTGGGCTCGGTCTCATCTGAGATGGACAGTAGAACAGTGGGGCAGTATGCTGCCATCCAGAGCAGGGCAATATCCAACCACTTTCTGCCTGGATTACAAGTGCATGGTTGCGTAAGCAGAGTGCTGGTGCTAGCATGACCTGCCTGCAGTCCTGACCTGTCTCTGATTGAGAATGTGTGGCACATTTATGAAGTGCAAAACAAGGCAATGAAAGCCCCACAGCTGAAGAAATGCATAATAGATGAATGGGGGAAATTTTCGTTTGTTAAACGTAACCAACTGGTGTCTTCACTTGGTTCCCAAATGCCTAATAAGTGTTATTAAATGAAAAGGTGGTAAACAGTTGACTCTCCCAACTTTTTTGGGATGTGTTAGTCATCAGATATGAAATGAGTGTATATTTAAAAAAATAAAATTCACACATTATTTGAAGTAAAACATCAAACAGTGTGTTAACAATGTGTTTTCATTATAGTACAGGGTGAATTGAACTTACAAATGACACTTTTGTGGGTTTTATTTATTTATTTATTTATTTATTGCATTTTCCATACTGTCCTAACTTTTTTGGAATTGGAGTTGTACTAATGAAAGTACTAATGTTATAATTTAACTTTTCTTCTCTCATGCATTTCTTTCTTCTTTATCTCACAGAGATTATCAAGGTAGGGGATAGTAAAAAGGTCCATCTGATTGACCTGATTCCCTCTGAGCAGCTGCTAGCGGTCATCTCTGGCCGTAACCGCCATGTTCGGCTTTTCTCCATGGCGGCTCTGGACGATCGTGACACAGACTTCTATAAGCTTCCTGAAACTAAGGGCTGCCAGACGTTGGTATCTGGCACGGTGAAGCATGGTGTTCGTCCCTGCCTGTGCGTTGCCATGAAGAGACAGGTAATCTGCTACGAGCTCAACAAGGGTAAAACACGGCACCGCAAGCTGCGGGAGCTGCAAGTACCTGCTGTGGTGCAGTGGATGGCTCTACAGGGGGATAAGCTGTGTGTAGGTTACCAGGCTGGATTCCTACGCTACAGCTTGCAAGGAGATGGGCCTCCCAATAGTCTGCTCCATCCGGAGGACCACACCCTGGCTTTCATAGGGCAGCTGGGCTTGGATGCACTCTGCGCTGTGGAAATTTCCAGCAAAGAGTTACTCCTGTGCTTTAGCAGCATTGGTGTTTATGTTGACTGCCAGGGTAGACGTTCACGCCAGCAGGAGCTGATGTGGCCAGCTGTACCAACTGCCTGTTGTAAGTGCTGTCAACACTAATAATCTGTCAGATGATCACTCACTAATGGATAATGTTTGCAAACAAATGTATGTATTTTTTGTACTCTACAGGTTATAATGCACCTTACTTATCAGTGTACAGTGAGAATGCAGTGGATGTGTTCGATGTGAACAGTATGGAGTGGATCCAGACGATTCCTTTGAAAAAGGCAAATATTTAAGACGTGCATGGCACACAGCTAGTATTCAGAATAATTATTTGTAGTTTAGATAGCTGTGGAAAGTTTATTTAGTCACCGTTTATATTTTGGCATAAATAATGAATAACTTACAATCTGTATTAAGTAGAAGTCACAAGTTAGTATCCTGATGCACTCTTACACATTTGTTATGATTTTGTTGCTTTGTGTTTAGGTTCATCCTCTGAACACAGACGGCTCATTGAACCTGCTAGGAATGGAGACAGTACGGCTAATCTACTTTAAAAATAAAACAGCAGGTATGTGCCATATGTGAATCCTAGGGAAGTAACGATGCATAATATTCAAATACCATATGATGTGGTGTCTTGATGGGATACTTTTTGATACTGCAAAAATAAGTATTACGTTTATGGTTTTTGACAGATGCCATTATCCAGGGCAACTTACATTTATCTCATTTATACAGCTCAAGGGCCCAGCAGTGGCAGCTTGGCTGTGCTGGGATTTGAACTTTCGACCTTCCGATCAATAGTCCAATGTCTTAAACCCATGAAAACATGCATCAGAGAGAGTATATATATATATATATATATATATATATATATATATATATATATATATATATATATATATATATATATATATAAAAAATACTTATATATATATATATATATATATATAAGTATTTTTTATATATATATATATATAAGTTTTTTGCAAACTGAGTGTAACACTCAGTTTGTGGATTTTTATTTTAAAAAAACAAAAAAAATGGTATTGAAAGTTTGGGTTTTGTGGTGTCCATTCTCCGAGGAAAAAAAAATTGATTTTGAAGATAATCGTAAGTTGCAGCCCTTCATTCAACATTGCAAGTACAAAAATTGAAACCATTCTGTTAGCAGCAACAAAACAAAATCTGTGAATTAGAATATAATATTTAAATTAAACATGACTAATTTAGCCTTAGCGCTCAGGTGTTCAATGTTGCCAGGTCTCAAACATTTTCACCCTAAATACATCTCATAAACCACACAAACAATCTTTGCAACTTAATTTTTCCACCCACAACCTTGTTTGAAATCTGTTCCAATTCGAGATGGGTATGACTAGTGTGACTTTTGAGGTAATATATAACACAGTAGACTGTATACATGAATATGCTGTATAGTACACATCCATTGTTTCAGTCACTACACAAAAGACAAACCTTGAATAACCTTGAGAATTGTTAGCGTAAAGACAGCATTACATCCCTGATTTCATCTTTAATCATGTCATTTTACAATCAGCACTGGATTACATTTCCTCAGTAATTCAACCAACACTGTTCGCTAACTAGGAAGTAGTGTCTGTACTGATAATGTCATCTGTTACAGAGGGAGACGAGCTGGTGGTTCCAGAGACATCTGATAACAGCCGGAAGCAGATGGTGCGCAGTATGACAAGCAAACGCCGCTTTTCCTTCAGAGTGCCAGAGGAAGAGAGGCTGCAACAGCGGAGGTGAAGAAAAATTTACAGTATACACGTACTAGCACATGCAGATCAGTACTTGGCTGCAAATAAAGAGAACCCCAATGTTGTTTCTGCATTATACCTCAAGGATAAAAATTTCAATGTGCGCTCCTCTTCACTTTTTTTGATGTATTATTTTCGTTAATGCTTTAGAGAGATGCTTAGAGATCCTGAGATGAGGAATAAGTTGATTTCAAATCCAACCAACTTCAACCATGTTGTTCATATGGGTCCTGGAGATGGGATACAAATACTTAAAGACCTGCCAATGGTAAAATTTTATCCCTCCTGCCTCATGCCATCCCATTTATTTCCACTTTTCTAAATTCCTAGCACTTTCCTATGTATTTAGTATCATTTCTATTCTTGGTATTTTTGGTGCTTTTTCCCCCCCTACCATTATCTGATTCAACTGCCATCACTATCCATTTAAGGTGTCCATGGCTATATATATTTTTTTCCATAATTTGCTAATTTCTCACCATTTCTGTTCCACTCTCTCACTCTGTCCTCACTCTTGTGCTGTAGCTCGGTTCTCCTCTCCCCTCTCCTTGCCTGCGCCACATCTCCGTTGCCACCAGCTTTGAGCATGTATATCACATGACCGTCACCTCTGCCGAAAACTTCCTGTCCCAGAATACCCCTCTTTCCTCCTACTCCCCATCCCTAAGCTCTGCTCCTGGGACTCCTGCCTCCATCTGCTCTCTGGTAGGACCAGGGGCCCTTGCATCATTTATCAATCTCTACAATAAGGCCTTAATTTACAAAGATCCAAAATAACAAGTACTGAATTGCTTGCACGGCCAGAGAGAGGGCATGCTGTGGGTATTTCATAATTGCATGAATAATTGAATGAATATCACAAGTAGCGGTAGAAAACATGTTATTGAGGTTTATGCATGTGCTATTCATTCTCAGTACACATGGGAAGTTCAGATCTCAAAAACATTCTCTAAACTGAAGTACAACAATGACTAAAGGCAACAAGATGTGACAAAGTACTATGATATGAACTTAAAACAAAAGTGTGAAAACGGCAAATTTTTGGTTGTTTTAAAAAATGAAAGCATAATTAAAGATTAACTTACTCAATCGCGGCATTTAAACTGATTACTGTGAAGTTTAGTACCTGAACACCTTTGTATTAAATTGCAATAAATTGTAAGCATTGCATGGCAGATGCTAAATTAATCGGTTTGCATTGAAACTGCCCTGTATTTTGCATTTTTTAAAAGCAATTGCATAGTCATTAAGCCAAACATGCGAAATGGATAAGACACAATCAATCCTCAGCCATTGTTAGTAAATCAGTTGTTTCTAAATCAAATTTGTGACACCGTGTGGTGTAATTAAATTGAAAACTTTAGTAAATCAGGGCCCCACTCACCCACACTTGGTTTGATAGCATCTTTCTCAAAAGATTTATTGGGTGTAATACGTTGTGTAGGTGACTAACAAAATCTCTTTGTTTTTGACAAAAGTAATACGTGTGTAAATAAATATATTCTCGTCCCCAAATGTCCTGTGCAGAATGTGCGTCCTCAGGAGAGCCGGGGAGTATTGGGCGGCTCAGTCAGCATCCCCTCTATAAGCAAAGCAAGACCTGAACCGGGCCGCTCCATGAGTGCCAGCAGTGGCCTTGGCACACGTAAGTTCCATATAAGAAAGAATACAAAGATGCATCCTGAAAAAGAGAATAATTGAAAAGGCCAGTTAAGAGTTTTCATTCACTGCTGGAATGGACATTTAAGTTTGGTCTTTGACTCATAGGTTCATCCTCGCAGAATGGCAGTGCACTTAGAAGGGAGTTCTCTAGTGGGAGTTATGGCTCCAACAAGCAGCAGGCAAAGACCTCCCCCTCTGAGGGCTCCCTCTCGTCAGGGGGCGGCATGGACTGTGCAGGTGATGCCCCACTCTCCCAATTTGACAGAGAGGTGAGTAATAGTACTATGGGGGAGGCCTGGAACATGTGTAATTCACATTTGATGAATACTATAGTTAAAATAACTGCTAAACTATCAAGCAGAATGCATATCTTGCCATATATTTCAGTTGTCGCAAATATCACTAACACAAATGTCACACAGTGTATTTTAATTCTGTTTATGGAATCTCTTCGACGTTCAGAAAGCTGTGACAGGTAAAGTGTTCACACCCAAGAGTTCTTTGCTTCATTCTAATCTACACTGGGCAGCAGTGACGGGGGGGGAGTTGAAACTACTCACAGTTAGAATTTGCTCTGAAGCACGGTATTGTTTTAAAACCATCCATGCTGCATATAAAAAGGTCTAGGCTTTTGTTTCACACTCAGAACCCCCCTCTTTTTTGTAAAGAAAAAAAAAAGGTCCTGTTCTTTCTTTCCCACGCTATGTGCATGTATTGAGTGGCACCATGCCTAGAGAATGAGCGATATTTTTCCACTAGACAACCACTTGCGTGCACACTACACTCTGTTCCACCGCATGTATGTGGACTCCATTATGACATGTGGTCAATGTGTGACTCTCTGTAGTGGAAGGCAGTTTCTCCCACAGGCAAGACCCCTGATGTGAAAAGGACTTTAAGGACCCTGTTTAGTAAGATAAAGGTAACCAGCAGCACTATGTGATACAGCACCCCCCTCCTATATCCATGCATCTAGCATCAAACGAAGCCATTAGCTTAGTAGTGCTCTTTGTTCAGATCTGTAGAGATCTTCATGGGTTTATTTAGACATGAAATCCTGAGGTTCATTACAAAGCAACAGCACCCCTCCAATCCCCCCCACCACTAATTCGTTAACACCACTTAACTTTCTTGTGCATATGCGCACACATGCCAAGACCTTCCAAGAAATGTATGAATTGACAGTGTGATAAAGCATTTACTATGAATACCATTTGATCGACAGTAAACTTTCCTTTTAACATTCTCACAGAGTTCCCAGTTCTGAATGATGTAACGTGGCAGTTGGTGTTAAATCTCTGTTATTTTGGGATCACAGATTTACTCAGGGATGAAGTTTCCAAGATGTTCTAAGTACCAGTGAGAGTAGCAGTAGAAACTAAATGTCACTTACCATTTTAGGGCCATGAGCAGTAGCCTAATTGCTAAATTATTTGCAGTGAGGGCAATATCAGCAGTAAATGGCGCACTTATATTGTGCTTTCATCCAAAGCACTTTACACTGTGTCTTACTCACCCATTCACACACACACACACACACACTCACACACCAATGGTAGCAGAGCTGCCATGCAAGGCGCTAACTTGGGGTTCAGTGTCTTGCCCAAGGACACTTCGGCATGTGGAGTCTTGTGGGCCGGGAATCAAACCGCCAACCCTACAATTAGTGGATTAGTGGACAACCCACTCAGCCACCTGAGCCACAGCCGCCCCGTAGCAGTAGAGGTGGACATGTGCCATGGCTCAATGTCTTGTGCTAGCAGACCCGCTGTCTCCACAAGGAAGGACCACAGTCTGAGTGCCGTACTGAACAAGTAGCTACATAAGTACCTCCATAGCTACAGCATGGAGTGAAAACTAACTGTAGTCTTGAGCTATTACTGAGATCACTCCAAGGTGCACCAGAGCTCTGACACATTAACACAGCAAGAAGACGAAAGAGACAGATGGCTGTGTGACAACAGTTTATATGAAAGTCTACATCATGCAGTCACTTTGTGACTTTGGTGATGGTCTTGGCATGTGAGTACAAGAAATTAAGCAGGTGATATTCACCAGCCCTGGTGGTTAGGAGATGGTAAATAGAGCTAAAATGTAAGTGTCAGATTAAATTCCTGGTGCTCATAAATTGTAGTCCTTTGTGATCCTTGAAAAAAATTTGACCACCTCAAATTTTATTGAATACTTAATTGTTACATTATGTGATCTGGAAAAATAGGACATATTGTGACCCAGTCCTATGGTGAAATGAAATCATGAAGTTTGTTTTGAAAAATCAATCAATAAATAAATAAATTCACAGCACACAGTTGGGGAACTGATGTATTGAAATACGTTTAGCTCAAGTAAGGTCATATCATGGTTAAGCAATTCTTATTCTGCCTGGGTCTGTATTATACCTGTGAAGATCTCTGGCTGACAGCACTTCCCTCGGATAGCAATGCTCTGTAAGAAAGTGCTGTTTTGAAGTTACATGCCCAACAGATGGGGCTGACTGGCATTGGTACAGACTTTAATGTACTGCCTTGAGGCCAGCAGCACCAGATCCTGATGTCTTTCTGCTGCAAACAGTGTTAGAATATTATTACAGCCTCACTTTATAGTTTTTTTTTTTAGGTGTGTGTGCTATCAACCACATAGGTAGGCTCCAAGGCTATGTGTATCAGCAAGTAATTCATTTCTTTCTGTTTTTTCTTCTCTTTTTAATTGAAGATTAAACTGTGTGATGAGTTGTTTTTGTGGGTTTTTTTTTTTTTTTTTTATATCAATTTTCCTAAAAATGTTGGTTAAATTTGTGTGAACATTCTCTTTCAAATCCTTAGGATTCTGATTCACCGAGACATTCTACAGCCTCCAACAGCTCCAACCTGAGCAGCCCACCAAGTCCATCATCCCCACAAAAGAGCAAGTCCCTCTCTCTGGAGCGCAGTGAGCATCCAGGCTGGGAGTCCTGAGGACAGCACCAGGCGTTCATCCTACTCACTCTGCTCGCTGTACCCCTCTCTAGAGCATCAGGATCCCTCAAACCTATGGTAAAGGGAAAAAAAAAGACAAAGCAGCATTGACACTCAAGGAACTTGATACACTACATTTGGGGTGGTGTGTGAACAGGCCCTATGTTTGTTTGTGCATGTGTGTGAATGAGTTCACAAACACACATAATTGCAAAAACAGTCCAATATGCACATTTGATTCCAGCCTTTTTAAGCCCTGCTTTGGCCTAAAAATCACAAACATTTCCAGTAGATTTAGATTTCTTGTGGTGAACAAAGTTCAGTGGTTTTCTTCTAACCTATTAGAAAAGTTTTATCTGCTAATGACACTACTATTTTAAACTTTAAATATTAAGAATAATTTAAACTTCCCTGATTTAAAAAAAAAAGGCTTTTTAAAACACTAAATACAATCGAGTCACCCTTTGTTTACGAACAAGATGAATTTGGAGCATGATTAGATTAGATGTTAGTGCTTAGTAACCAATTAATGCTTCGAAACATTTATAACATGGAGATAAGATTGTTCCCAGCCTCAGCACTACATTTAAATTGACCTCGGCACTCCGGTGCCACGCAGCTCTTTCATATGTAAAGCTCAGAATAACGTAGAAATAGAACAAATGAATTCAATAATGTACATAGAGTTTAAGTAGAGTATAATATATTATGAAAAATAACACTATTGTGAAAAGTGACTTTGCTTGGAGAGTGCTATTTTCTTTTGACTTTGTGAGTCAAAGTTTTTAAACCTTCAAATGCAGCCACGTTTAATTGAACAATTTTAGCTTTCTTTTATCAGAATATCCACAAGTGTCCATAGTCCCACTGACCCTGCCTGGATTTTATTAGGAACTATGTTAAATATTATGTCCAAATGTAATGACAAAGACCAGGCCCATGCATGCAGGCGCACACAGATAGGTGTGTAGGATTACACATGAGATCATATTAGAATAGAAACACAATCCCTCAGTCACATATTCTTTGTGGTGAATGTATCAAAAAAATATGATTGCAGCCACCTTCTTCTTCCTCCTCTCCTTGCCTACTTTAGTGTGCTTCGTGGTTCCTTTACTGGAGCAATAATGCTGTTTCCAAAGATTTTTTTTGTTAATTGTTATTACTGTTTTTGTCTAATTTTATTTTTATTTTATGTTTGTTTTGTTTTAATGAGTGTTTTTATGACACGCGTAACATGAAACCAAACATAGCCTGGGTGTGGATGTACATATAAAGTATAATCTGTATGTTATCACGGGTTTGATGACACTAAAGTCACTGTTGTGTGACACTCACAAAACATAATCCAGTTAAGCTTTAGAGTGCTTCTCCCATTTAGGGAGCATTCAAGGGCTTTTACTCATTCACTGGTGCATTTATCTGTTGCCTCTTCTTTTGTTACTTTCCGTAGCCAGTAAAAACACCGTTGGGATGGGGGAGAGGGGTGGGGAGTGGATGGCAAGGTGTGAAATTAACTATTAATTAAGGATCATTTTAAGAGTTCAGGGATAGTGCGTAGTTGGACTGTCAAGCACCCCTGGGTCTTTTTACCTCAACTTTCCGAGACAAGCCATTAATTATAGTTCACTTTCAAGCAGAACAAGCTTTCTGTACTATATCGCTCATTCCATGCATTTTATTTTTGGGTTTATGCGCATCTTGTTTTGTCAGAAGAGCCAACTTGTGCATATAATTTAAACAAAGCTTTTGGTTTATTTTTCTGATTATTCCTTTTAAAGATATTTCTAGGGTCCATTAATTCATGCTATTGGAGCAATCCATGAGCTATCCAAATTCCAGAGATCAGGATTTGTTTACTGGGGCAAGAAATGAGTTTTCAGTGTAAAAGCACAGCTTTGCATATGAAGATAACAAAAAGTATTTGTATTTACATAAAGTGTAAACATAGACTTGGTAAAATGGTCACTATTCTTGTCAGCATATTGTCACAACTCTGACATCATTGTAGCTCCTGAACTATTATTTAAGGGATTTACATTATTATAAACTTCACGCTGCCTTTTATCCATATTGCTTTTATTAACTCCAGATCTATAAAAACGCCTAAAGGACATAATGAGGGACAGCTGGCTGAGAGGAAAAACTAATCTAAACAGTCTACACTGGAGTTACAAGATTTTCATGCAACAGTATTTTACAATACTGTTTTGCAAACATGATTTGAAATTCACTGTGGACCAGTCAGATAAACTTGGCACATTGGATTCTCAAATAAGCAGCTGATTTGCAATGTGCGCTATTGTTTGGGATCATTCTTATGTGGTATTATGTTGTCATATTTATTCCTACTGAATCTAAGCGACCATACTCTATAATGTAAGTTTAATGCAGAGTGCGTTTGCCTTGTTGAATTGAGGCGATGATGGATAAAATGTTTATACAAGCATGTTGGTATAACAGGAAGCCTGTTTGATGTTACTCAGGTATGTTAGAACCAATGATTTATTTTATTACAATGAGAAATAGAGAGCAAGAGGAGAACACAATCAGACTTTTCTGTATGTCTTTTGGTGTTGTATTAGGACTGTTAGTCATGGTGTAGGCCAACATTAGCGGGAGGTGCCTTAACTGAACTCAGTTTGAATGCTGGGTAGTGTAGTATGAATATGGATTAGACTTGAGGGAACCGAGGGGGAACTGAAAACAAAATGAGGGTTTACTCTGCCTTGTATATTACAGCTTTTTCATATCACATTTTTTTTCTTTCTTTTTTTTTTTTTTTTTTTTTTGTAAGAATATGTACAGTTTTGCATGTCAGGTGTATTCACTTAAAAAGTTAAGGCTGGATTTTCCAACTGTTTTTACCATATTTTATTGATCTGTGTAGTGTGGACACTTGGGATGTGAACAAGAAGAATACCACCCTTTTTTTTTTTTCTTTTCTTTTTTTTTGGGGGGGGGGGCACATGCTTATTTAAGGTGGAATGTCATTGAGTTTATATTTAATTAGCCATCACTCTTCACATTGAGAACTCGTATCTTGACTGATTTATTTCAATAAAATGGGGAACTGTTACAAAACCTAATTTACTTATGATTGTTTGCCAGCCTTTTTGCAGTGATGCTTTGTGGGAAAAGGTTTATTGGCCATTTTCCTTTTACATTAAATGTAATCGGTCAGGCCAGACATGAATGCTATGCGGTTTTTGCTGGATGCAAACTACATGGTGTAGCACTCGCACTTCTCTAAGGCAGAGATGTTCATTAATCTGATGCTTATCCTGTACACTAAAGTCAGAATGACAGAATTTTGAAGCTAGACTTGCTCTGATTTTAAGTATGATGTATACCATTAAAATGTAATGAAATCCTATTTTATTAAAATATTAGAGTATAAAGAGTATTACTTAACCATATACTATTGAGCGAATTGTGATTTCTGCATTTAACTTTCCATGATGCCAAGAATCCAACTAAATCTGAAAAGTGTCAGATTTGTGTAAATTACTTTTGAAACATTCATCCATGGGTTTGAACAGAAAAGTGTGGGGGGGGCATTAAAAACAGAATTCACCAGCAACTTTTTCTTTATTTAAAAAAAAAAAATTATCTGAAATTTTGCAAGACCCTAAAACTGAAAAGAACATCTATAGACATTCAACAGCTAGCCATAGTTAAAGTGCTAAATCTTCCTCCCTCTACAAAAATCTGCAGTCTCTACAGTATAGACAGAAGTTGATCACGAAGCATTGAGCATACTTTGGAGACTGAAGGCAACGAAACTAGAGATGCAGTAGTAGCTGTTAAAATGTGGTCAATTTACAAATCTCAGGTCCACAGTCACATTTTCAGGCACTAAATACCACAAAGAGAATTCACTTTTCCATAAACAAAACAAAGCACTCAGGAGAATCACCCAGACATCTGGATTTAGCTACAATTTAACAAAAGTATGACTTGCTGCAGCCAAATAAAAATAAAGTAATACAAAATTCATAACTTGATATAAATACGTATTAAATTCTGAATTCTGTACCAGATAAGCATCTGGAGGCAGAAATATTTTAGTGTTGCACATTTACATGCTTACAGTAGGAGCACACATTGCATACTGAAGTGACCAACAGAAAAATGTCAGGCAGATGAGTTTTTCAAAGCTTTTTGCATATAGCGTGCAGACTGGAGCTCATTTATCAAGCAGAAGCAGTAACCGTTAATGTAGATTTCTAAACCAGAAGCGTTCGCACAAAGCACAAGTCTCTGGTTCAAGTTGCGTTTAGCATTCCATCAGTAGTGTGCACAAAATCCATTTACACATGTGCCTCTGTAAAATGTTTTCTTTCCCATGACGTTACAGACCTGTGTTAAAACAAATGCGTTGTGGAAACGCTGCGCTTTGCCAGTCACGCCATTCTGCTTAGAAAGCTGGCTCAAAACATTATTAACAGGAGAGCGACCACAGGTTAAATGTTTACTGTGATCTGAGGCAGGTGTGGGATCTCTGAACTGATGAGGTAGGCTGACGCAGCAGGGAATGTTACGTCTGGTGGAAGTGAGGTTTTCAGGTGTGTGGTTTCAGGAGTACTGTAATAAATGTACAGAAACATGCACATCACAAGAGCTAATGTGAGTAAATCCTTTACTTTCTCCATCCTTATCTTGTATATGTAATTGCTCGCCAGAGGCACATAACTGCCAAGTACAGTCACGCTTGTCTTAATTTCCCCTTCATCTTTACGCTTGGCTTTGAGTGCTTGAACATGAAGAAGGTTAAGATGTAAAGATCCTCGCTGAGTGGAATCTGGAGTTGCTCCGACAAGCTGCATAGAGCCGTGGAGATGATCACGCGAGGAAAAAGCTGCAAGTCAGCAAGTAAGACACTGCGTCTGTAAGACTGTGCACAGCTGCATGCTGCTTGCCATTTATTTATTTGTTTGTTTGTTTGTTTGTTTGTTTGTTTGAAAACTGCATTAACTGTGAGAAACATGTCTGCAGTCCCTCAGCAGGGGTCAGAGTAATGAGTAATGTACTTTACTCACTTGCCCCGTCACTCACCCTGAACTTCACAGTATCAAAGAAACCGGTCTTATGAGGGTGTATGGTGTACCACAGGCAGTGTTGGACAGGCACACGTTCTCCCAGAGGTTCTTCTGTGCATGTAAAATACACAAACTATGTACTATTTTGAGTGCAGTTTTCACATTAGCACCTTCTGTATCTGAAGAGCAACGACTCTCTCTTTCTGACATACTGAGGGGAGTGTGTGTAAACTGAACGACTCTAGTAATTACGCGCTCATGCCGTCTTCCTCCACCACACGGTTCATGCTGGAGCCGTGTGTTATGTTGGTGGGTGGAGGATGGCTTAAGTCCCGCATGCTGCTGTGCCGTGATTGGCTGTCGAGTCGGTGTAGGCTGCTGTGACGCGATAGCTGCTCGTTAAGGCGGGGCATGCTCCCATAGGGCGGGCGTTCCTCTATGCCTCTGTGGCTGGTGGGAGTGTACCTATAAGATGAAAACAAAAAGGTGAACGTAGTTCAGTCGTCTTACAAAACGTGCAGCATGAGATCACTCAGTTCTACAGGTCTGAACAACGTACTACTGTTACATATATGAGACTTTCTTTTTATCACTTTTATAGACCTGTCTTTTGTTGTCAATCTCAGGCATGTTTCAGCTCCTGTCTTGCAGGGTTGCCAGATCTGCATAACAAAAGTCTACGAGCGGTGAATATTTAACCAGTCATGGCAGATGTATTTACAAGGTAATATTGTACAGTATAAATGTGCAGTACTGAAAACATGCAGTTTCCCTAAAAAGGTACTTTAACAAGGTCATGAAGTGGTCTTGTATATTTACATACTGTATATAGTTATGAACAAAGAAAGAATAGTTAGGACACTTCACTGATCCACATAATAAATTCATACAGATAAGATGGCCGTATGCATTTACCTTATACACATTTCCATTTGGTTGTTATGGAGATTACTACAGTGCACTCCAATTTAGCTTCTGATTCCAATAGAAAGCCCCAGCCACATGTCTAATCTTTCAGATAACAAAATTAGTATTCCCACTTTTGTCCTTTCCATGACTTTGTCAGTAGAATGTTTAGGCTTAAGCAAGTGTGTATGAGACCAGACCACCAAACATGGCAACTAATGCACGCTGAGTTAAGGGCGTGTTGGGTGTTTTTATGCCATCATGTATTTGTGAAGAGCTTGGTGTACTGCTTGGGTATAATTGTGCAATTTTATTTGATTCATTGTAAATTTAGACTTGCTGTCTGTTGCGCTCTCTCTCTCTCTCTCTCCATCCCTCCATCCACCCACCCACCCACCCACCCACAAATGCAGCTGGTCATTACAAATCGCTTACAACCGAGACTCCTTCCATAAACGTTAAATGTCTCCTAACAAAAAACGTCACCACATTAACAATTCTACGTGTTAATGTGTTAAACACTTCTTTTTTTTTTTTTTTTTTTAATGAAATCTGATCATCATTATTCTCGGATGATGTGGACCATACTGTAAAAACAATAAGGTAGTAGAACAAGCACATTATTATATAGTAAGATAATGTAATTCTATAACATTAATTTCTTTTGCTGTTATAAAATAATAAACACCTTCTGACCAATCACATTCAAGAAATCAACAATGCTGATTTAAATATAATAGTATTTAAATGCATGCAAATGGCAAGCGCTCATGCCCTGAATAAATAAATCGCCACCTCATGCTGGGCCTCACCTGCCGTCACGTGAGCGGTGCAGGCTGCCGTGGTAACTGCTCATCTTGCTGTGGACACTGCTTGCTTTGCTGCGCACATCATCTAACATGGCCAGGTGAGTGGAGGAGGCATGGGTGGATGTGCCCTGTGTGGACGTGCCACGTGACTTGCGGATGATGGGCGTATTGGGGTCACGTAACAGAGCCTGAGCAAAGTCAGGCTCCTGCAGTACCTGACGGCTGTCATTCACCGCACTGCTGCGGGAGAAGAAAAGATCAAAGATGTAAGGGAAATGGAACAGGATGAGTTATAGTGCTAATTGAACAGAACAGAGGTGTAGACCAACAGAGCAGAACAGTAAATAAGCTGCCCTATTTTGTGGCATAAACCAGTGTTTCCAGTGTGCCGTCGTCTGAGAGCAGGGGTGCCATGTAAAAATAGTTCAAACGTTTCTTAAATGCTAAAATGTGTATAAAACTTTTAATATATATGAGAAATGTTTGAAATAATGACACACACACACACACACAACAATAATAATAAAAAATTATGTATTAAAAATAATTCCCTGACCCTCGCTGATCCGTCAGCAGCACGTCAGTCACGTCAACATCAGTAACGTATGCGTGTGTTTTATCCTAATAATTAGCTTGTGACGATGCATGTGTAGTGCAAAAGAAAATGGACAGATTTGTTAAAAGAAAAACTCCAGATGCTTCTGGACCATCAACTTCATCATCATGGAGCTAAAGCCTTATTTATACTTTCGCCTGTCTCCGCACCACGATCCTTCACTGACTGCGCGCACCTCCCCAAACGGACGAGGCGTTTATACTTGACGATGAATAAAACATGGTGCAGCCCCAAAGAAACTTTCAGCTTTGGCTTTATTCTTTCAGCAGTTTGTACAAAGCACATCGAAATCTCTATTTTTAAAAACCTTTCCATGAATTTTGTGCCATCTGGCTCTCTCTATGGTTCCGCATGGATGGATCATAGAGATGCCTGTACACTCGTACCTTTCGGAAAGAGTAGCCTCGAAGTTATTGATTTTCAGATGCTGCGCCGTGCGGCAAGTTACAAAAAATGCCGTACAGACCGCCACGCGGTCTCTCCTTAATGAGGCCTCGCCCACTCCGCGGCGACGTTGTTTTTGCCGCACGCTCCCTCGCTCCATTGCGGACACATTGAGTATAAACCAGACTTAACGCTGTCTAGCATTAGTGTTCGTGTAGGTTGGCACAAATTTTTTAACATTTTCAAAGGGTGCCGTGAATGAAAAAGGTTGGGAAACGCTGGTATAGACTGAAACAATGAATTTAGACAGCACCAGAATATGCAACATTTACTAAAATCAGCACCGTGAGCACCAGCTGATTCAAGATTCCAGATATTATTTCACAGACACAATTATATACCGTATATAACTTGCAGTGAAATGAAAATCTGGCCTACCCCTCTTTAGACTGTGCATGAAATACTAAATTAAAAATAAATATCAGAAATTAATTTGAAATATGCTTACAGTTATGTGCAGCATGCACGTGTAGTAACAATACAATGCAGAGTTTATGTGTAGTGCAGAGTGAACTTTAGAGTCCTTATGAAGTCCTAAGGGATCTTTATGGGGAACATGTCTGTGTTGAGTCTGATGGCTTAAGGGAAGAAGCTCTCCTGAGCCTCTCAGTTTTAGCCATCAGACTACAGAAGTGCTTGTACTGCAACGCCTGGTGTAGATGTGCAGAGAGGGGAGAGCAGACCCAGAGATGCGTTCAGCTAAGCGCACCACTCTCTGCAGGGATTTGCTCCTGGTTTGAGCAGTTTCTGACCACTGAGACGGAACGAGATACACTGAGTCAGTAAACATTCTATGACCCCAGTACTGAATGTTTTCAGGATCACTGGGGAGACCCTGAGTTTCCTCAGCAGTCTCGGATGGTACAACCCTTCTCTTGTGATGGGTCCAGTTCAGGTCCTCAGAGATGTGCACTCCAAGATACCTGCCGCTGCTCATGCTCACTCCATGGGGACCTCGAGTGGGGTGTAGTTCCACTGTTGCCTCTTCCTGAAGTCCACAACCAGCTCCTTGGTTTTACTGATGTTCAGGGAGAGACTGTTGGTCTGGAACCAAGCTACAAGTTTCTCCACCTCGTCAGGGTAGGCGGCCTCGTTGTTTTTGGAGATGAGTCCCATAACCTCTATGTTGTCAGCAAACTTGACCACAGAAGTGGAGTTGTGAGAGGACACACAGTCATTGACTGCAAATGACCGGCATCAAAGTATTAAAAATAATTCTAATATCTATGTGTTAGTTTGTCCAATGACATCTGTTCCTGTGAAAATGGAAGGAAGCTGCAAAAATGGCTGTAATTCATAAATGGTTGAACCAATATTTTGGACTGCTTTATTTAAAATCCACTTTGGTGTATAGAGGCAAAATGACAATAATTTCGTCACTGTCCAAATACTTATGGCCCTGACTGTATGTAGGTGTGTGTGTGTGTGTGTGTAATATGATAGATAGATAGATAGATAGATAGATAGATAGATAGATAGCGGTGTTCCTAATAAAGTGATCAGTTAATGTGCATTTTTACATGATACTGCGGCTGGGGAGTGTATTATGAAATTCCTGTGTTGCCAAACCCTGGATGTCTACGTCCGCAAGCTCTCTAAACATGAAGTGAGGTAGAAGCAAGGTGCTCATCTGAGAAGGAACTTACTCTTTGCGTCTGCGGCCATGAAGAAAGCTGGCCCACTCGAAGCAGGTCTTCTTACTGCCCACCCAGAACACAGATGGGATGCCAACAACCAACACCATCAGGTACTTCATAATGAACAAAACCAGGTCAGGCTTGCTTGTCTGAGCCACCTACACACACACACACACACGTTAGGGATGTAACTGAATACAAATGCTACTTGGAATGAAGGGCTAATGTGTTTCTAAACACACACACACACACACACACACACACACACACACTGCTAAAAATGACATCATAGTATGTGGAAATATCGTGCATACATAGTATTTCCAATTATAAGAATAACAAGACAAAATATAAGATTAGTAAAGCTATTTCAAGCTTTTCATTTTCTTATTACCTATTTTACTATTGGCAGACAATGACATATGTACAGTACTTTGAAAACGTATTTGCCCCCATCCTGATATATAAGGGCTGTCGATTTAAAATGTTAATTTAGTGCAATTAATTATGGAAAAAAATAACACGTTAAAGTGTTTAACGCATTTAACACACCCCACCTTGCCCCGGACCTGTACGTCATCTTACATTGCATGCAGTTGCTTAGTGACAAGCATGATGCAAGGCAACAACCAAACTCTGCTTGGCCTTCTGAAGGGAAATTTTAAAGTCACACATCCAGATGGAAGCAGTGATGAGACCAAATGGGTGGTGGTAGGAGTGGTAGCTCAGTGATTAGGACACTGCACTTCTGATCAGAAGTTCGTGAGCTGCCACTGCTGGGACTTTGAGCGAGGCCCTTAATCCTCTACTGCTCAGTTGTATAAAATGAGAAATGTAAGTCGCTCTGGATAAGGGCGTTGGTCAAATGCCTTACATGTAAATGTAAATCTGTAATAAGGAACTTGCATACCATTGCAGCAATTCTAGCCTGAAATACCACCTGAACTCAAAGCATGAACTAAAACTGTAATGTTGACACATTCCCACAAATGAGGGGGCAGTGCTGTGTTTTCAGGCCAAGTGTGTGTGTGTGTGTGTGTGTGTGTGTGTGTGTGTGTGTGTATATGCCCTATCAAAGTTTGACTAGAAAATTATGTGTGGGTACTTGGCTCTCAGTAATCTCTTCATTATTTAAGCGTTTCTCATCCACACCTCACTTCTACAGGTCTTCACATCAGACTAAAGCTGACTTGTTCTCATATCCTCTCGCGTGTGCATGTCCGCCTCTTCACCATGCTAACCCTAACCCTAGTGCTCTGACTGGGTGCTCTCACTGGGCTAGACAAACAGATATAAGGCATTTAGAAAGAATTATTTGATAACACAATGTGAAAATGAATTCTCGAGCAGAGATGTGCTTCAGTGGAACAGACAGGAACTCAACATGAGCAGTGGCCAAGGTGTAACACACACTTGAGTGAAGTGTGTTGGGAAAAACTCACTGATGCATAATAGTACTCATTATGCAGGCTAAATGACACTTTCTTGCATTTCTGTGTGTTATTTCTTTTCCAAATGAATTAAGAGCACAGGTTCATATTGATTTCAGAAAGATTTCATTCTGTTCCATTCAGTAATAGCAGCTGTTGCAGGAATTTTCTCAATTTCAAAGCATTTTCTCAATTCAGACATATGCTAGAAATTCTCCTGAAGAGCAGAGGGGAAAACACACAGACCACGTGTTACCCCCTCTTCAGTGTCATCTCGAACCTCAGTGTTCTATGAAACATAACACTCAGACTCTGTGCTCTGTGCACCACATACTGTAGGCACTGAGGGTGGGTTTCTACTGCATGGCTGAAAGTTTCTGACTGCAGAGAGGAATCATTCCTCTAGTATTTCCAATTGTAGCGGTTCACACAGAACATTTACAAACTGCCTAGCATGGTACCTTCCGTATGACGAGGTTCTGTGGAGGTTAATGGGTGTTGACTAGCTACAGGCATGAGCAGTATACAACTCAAAAGTTTTTCATTCATTTTACCCTGGTCAGGGTCGTAGTGATTCCAGAGCAAATTTTGGACACAACACTGGACGAAAGGTGGGTGAATTCACTGCAGATGGTAAGTCAGTCCAGGGCAATCACGTTGCTCTGTATAGAACAATCATCATTAATCTAAGACTTTCTCCTCTGCATTTTTCTCTAAAATGCTACTGAGGCCTGTCACATAAAGAAATCAGTAATGCATGACAAACCTGCAGATCAAAGAGAACAAGAGGAAAAGCAGAACGCCCCTTTTCCTCCCATCACACACAGCTCATGCTAATACACCTACACATATATAAAGTGGAGCTCTGTTCAGGTACTCTATAATTTAAATAAGTAGCTCAGTGTAGGCAGGGCATGTTACAGGTTGACAGAGAGTAGGAGTGAATGAAGAGCTTGGCCAGGCAGGAGAAAGAGGAGAAGGAATCTATCCTGCACAGGTTTGGTGAGCCAGTGAGAGACTGAGTGAGTTTCTGTGTCACATGACACGCAGCTCCAGTTGGATCACTATGCGATTGTGCATTGACAAAGGCCAAGGGTCTTAGATTACATGGTAACATAAGCACACAGTATGTCACTGTGGTGTATCACATCACACCATCCAATTCTCCAGACACAAAAAAATGTCTCAGCTTGGACATCTTTT
Organism: Ictalurus punctatus; assembly: GCF_001660625.3. Lineage (NCBI taxonomy): Eukaryota > Metazoa > Chordata > Actinopteri > Siluriformes > Ictaluridae > Ictalurus > Ictalurus punctatus. The sequence continues at coordinate 18,581,822 of NC_030424.2, read as the reverse complement.
GACAAATTTAGATCTTGAAATGTTATGTAGATTGTCAAAGATGTATAAACAGTAAATTACATACTGAAATATGAGTACTCTAATTAAAGATGTATGAGAGAATAGATTTTTGAAATCCACTGACAAGGAGGGGGTTTTAATGGGTGTGCAGAATTATAATTGAATATAATGATAATTAGGCTGTCTTAGAGCCATGTGCACCTGACCCCAGTCTGAGATCTCTCTTTGGGATTCATAATCAGTAGTTAGGCACATTCCTTTATTACCCAACAAAGATGGGCCTATTCATCAATTAAATCAATAACTATTTATTGCTCCAAATATACTCTGACACTAACAGATAATGTAAACAGAATGCTGCTCACAGCACATGAAGTCCTGTAGGAAATTATTGTTGCTGTGGCAGCAGAAATATATTGCCTAGCTAACACAGATGTGTAATGTTCACTAACACAGCTTGAGTGATCTCACCATAGCGGATACCTTCATTTACTATAAGAACGTAGAAAAGTCTGAACACTTTTTTCCCCACAGTGCTCTTTGCTCGAAATGTTATTCACTTCTGTAATCATTCATCACTGAAACTAAAAGATGCTTTTGACAATATGTCAACAGTGCTATAGTTTGTTAAGTCGCCTACACAGGTTTTATTTTTCATGACAGGACACTGATCTTAACCCAAGTGGTGTAGCACATTTTAAGGGCTTGCAAAACATATGATGTTAACCAGAGTATATGTTGCACATCATTATTACTATTATTATTATTATTATTATTATTATTATTATTATTATCAGCAGTAATTGAAATTTTAGATGCTATTCAAGATAGAAAATAGTAGATAAACCATTCACTACTCCAACATTTTTTGTCTAAAGTCTCCTTTGTGCATGGTATAATATTTGATGCTACAGCAGCTTTCAGGTGGACTGGATCTGTTAGAATTAGTGAGAATAAGATGACAGTGGTGTTACCTGATAAGGGCAGGGGATGTGATACTCTCGGCAGCGATCCTGTACCCAGGTGGTCTCCCACACTGGACGGTATGCCTGTTCATACAGGTAACAGCCCAACACTGTCAGCAGTGGCACCAGGTAAAGAACAGAGAACACGCCAATACGGATCATGAACTTCACCAACTTGTCCTGGTTCTCCTTCTCCAGAGGGATCTCCATGCGGATCCGGTTTAGGGCCACAATTCCAGCAAGGAGCAGAGACACGCCAACCAGAACATCCAGGCACAGCGGAGCCAGCACGAACCAGCGCAGAGTGTGCACATCGTACAATCCCACAAAGCATACGCCGCTGATGTTATCACCCTCAATCTTATTCATGGCCAGCAGTGCTACAGTCAGCACACCGGGTACACCCCAAGCAGTGGCATGGAACAGCAGGGCTTTCTTTTCAATGGCTTCACTGCCCCACTTGGGCACAGCAGCCAGGAACCAGGTGATTGTGAGGATCACCCACCACACGCTTCCGGCCATGGTGAAGAAGTAGAGCACCATGAAGAGCAAAGTACAAGCTTTGTTATGGGAGCCCTGAGTCACTGTGGAGGCTTTGAACTGGGCTGGACTAGCTGCATTACATGCCACACGCTCCTCCAGCAAAAAGCCCAGGAAAAAGACCAGTGACACCATCATGTAGCACACGGCGTAGAAGATGATGGGCCGCTCTGGGTAGCGGAAGCGTGTGACGTCAATAAGAAATGTAAGGAACGTGAACAGTGTGGCGGACAAACAGACGATGGAGATGACGCCGATAAAGTAGCGGGCGAAGGTGAGCTCTTCTTGTCTGAAGTACATGTTGGGGCAGGGAGGGGAGCAGTCACGCACACCGAGGAATGTGTACCCCAGCTCAGGCTCAATCTTCAACTCATGCGGACACCAGAAACCATAGTCTCGCTGCACTGTCATGGGCAACTCATCAGAGGCATTCATAGTGGTCAGCATATCTACAGCACGAGGATACGGCTCATCACAGTCTGGGAACCTTGGGTTAGGGGCACAAAAACATGACATTACTGCAAATGCACACAAAGAAATCTATGTCTGCCTTTTTAGTAATTATACTTTCAGTATTTAAGAAGACATTTAAAGAAAAGTTTGTAAATAACCTCCTGGCATATGTGCAACATATTATAAATAATATTTACATTTATTCATTTAGCAGACGCTTTTATCCAAAGCGACTTACAAATGAGAAAATACAAGAAAGAAAAAGAAAAAAAAATTATATATAATTTTGTGCAATTTGTGTAATGTTCTAGGGGTTTGAACTGTATAATGAATAGCTTTAGCAGTCTCTCCTCCAAGTGTGAAAAGATGCAGTGGCTATACATGTGTCTTGGAAGAAGCATATGTTAGCCTTTGCCCTTTAAGACTGCTGGCTGTCAACTAACTTGGAATAAATACATTTTTAAATAAATAAAATCTTAGATATTTTTACATGTAGAAATACAGTGATTTTCTGGGCTAATTAACTACAGCATTTTATTCACATATAAATTGATCTTCCATATATGTATTACGACATATCTGCATTTTTACTCAAACAATTCTTCAGAGTACTAATGAATATTATCATGCCAGCATTTTATGAGACTCAATGACCAAACCTGATTCCTTTACCTGTTGCACTCCATCTCCTCAGGCCATGACACACCAAACATATCCATCAGCTTGTGACAGTCTCTCTTCGAGTGGATACACAGGCTGCGGCAGGGCAGTGACATGCGGCCATATTCTGTACACACGGGGGCGTAGAGCGCACACAGGAAAGGCCTCAGGTCTGGAGAACACTGCAGGTTCACCATGGGGTGAAAGAGCTGTGGACAGCGATGAGTGGAGGATCAGACTCTGCCAAGAGCACTGTGACAGAATGACAGTTCTCATAACAGCTCGCTGCATGATGTCAGTGCCACTTCAGTGGAACTAATCAAACCAGCCTGGCAAACATAACTGTTTTTTTTTTCTCTATTTTGAAATGGAAAAAGGTCAACTGTGTAAGTTGATGTGTGCAATATTTCTAACTAAGATATATTCGGTGCAACTGCATCAAACAATCAATTGAAGACACCACCCTTGAGTTTTATTTAAAAAATCATCATGTCTGCAGAGGTAAACAGAAAGGCAGCCATGCAAGTCTGCCTCAGTACTGTAATCCTATGCCCATTCCTGAGGCTCGCCAGCCTGTGGGTGGCTCTGACTGTGCTTTTGTGTCCCCGAGGAGACCGGTGCATGCTGGGAGACAGAACAGCTGCAGAGCTGGGCATTAACATGTAAATCTCTGGAGAAGCGAACAATGCCCTTCCACCTGGGGCCAGCCAATACACATGCACTTCCTGCTGGGGTCTGGCCCTTTATCACTGGCCTACTGACTGGGGCGGTGGGGGCATGGATGAATTCCCTGCCTAGTGCTGCACTGAAAGTGTCAGAAGTTTTCAATACTTCAATCAACAATCAAATAAATAATCTAATCAAATAAAAAAATTTTTAAACAGACCCACAACGCTGTAGTTTTTGCCTTTAGACACGGTAATATATGCATACTAATTTGACTTGGATGGGAAGAGCAACGCAAAGACATCAGAGTTTCCATCACACGCAGTCTAATTAGCAAAAGTAATAGTGAATCGTGTGTAGCCTACTTTTTTATCTAGCCTACTTGTAAATAAGTTTGATAACACATTTAAAACACAAAGTTGTTCACCACAAATTAAATTGAAGGAAAGTCAGTGGGGGAAAAAGTAATAGCCAGTAAATATTTGCTTATTTCTGAAACAACAGCATATCTAATAGATACAGATGAATTTTTTTATTCAGTAATATGTGACGTTATACACAGAGAAACAGTCAATGTGTACAAAAACAAATACAAAAAGCGTGATGAATGTGTAATCATGCCAATTGTAGTTTTTTCTGCCATGAGATTGTTTTGATATCGGGACAATACTTAAAAAAAATTTTTAACCATCTTCAGTCTCAGTTCTCTCAGCAGTCTTTTCTAAAACAAGGAGTGTAATGCACCAAAAACACCCGACCCTAAAATGAAAAAAATGTTTGAAAATAACTTTAAAATTGACAGGACAGGAACAAGATGTCAAATCAATATTTAAAGGAAGCAGCGAAATATTTAGTTTGTCTCCGAAGGGGCGAGATTAAACAAAGATCTAAAGACGATCACAACTTGCTGATTTTTACACCCACCAGACAAAGCTGTGGAAATGGACAGGAGAGTGCGGAGTCTGTTGCTCTGGTCATGGAATACTGACTTGTCTTCCCCATGCTGTCTCAGTGCCTGCTCTATTGGTGAAGTCTCTAAGTGCTTTGTGCTTGCCAGGTTGAAATGCTTGAATTACAGGACTGCTGCTGCTGAAAGTTTAGTGCTGCCAAAAGCCACACACTGCCTGTGTATTATTCATGGACCTGGGACTGAGGTAGAGCACCAGAGGCATGCACCAAACAGCATGACATTTTACAAAACTGATGTTCGTTTGTCTGACATGTTCACTTTACAAGCATGCAGGTCAGAATACATATGAATTCAAAGTGGCGCAACATTAAAATAAAGTAGACTTTCTAAAGCATTTAAAAATGAGCCCAACCCACTATTTTGACATGAATGTGTCTACATTGTGTTTAATCTTTCTACTCTTTTCACTAGCACACAAGTGGGACTGACTGAAAAAGGACAGAATTGAATGGGGCGTTAAAGGCATGTCAAGTAGTGTTAATCATTCTCCAGGGTTCATGGATGCATTGAAAGGACTAAAAAAAAAATAATAAAAAAACACAGGGGAACGATTCTTTCTTTTTTTTTTTTTAGGTCTGAGGCTGAGAGTCTGACATTTACACTAATGTCACAGCCAGATGAAAGATCACACCACTGTGTTTAGTAAATAAAGATTAAAGGTCTTTAACTCGAGACTCACAAGGCAAATCCTGCCACTGGAAAACATGAAGAAACAATCCTCACAGTGCTCCAAAGCAGAGCGAGAAAAGATCAAGAGAAACTCTTCGCCATCCATCAAAGCAAACACAGGGGTAAAAGCACACAATTTTGAAACTGTGCTACATTTAGACAACTGCAGCTTAGGACATGAGCATTAAACAAAATTTAACTCTGGATCTGTTTCCACTCGTGCACTCTTCAGGCTTTTAAAGCATATTTGACCTCAATATTTCATGTGTGCTATGGGTACAATAAGTGTGTGTGTTCACTGAATCACTGGTTTGTGTGTTATGTGCAGAAGCTGGACCTGAGGGGAGAGTGAGTAGTGAATATCTCGGCTTCCCCCTGCTCTGTATCTAGTGTGTATATGTTGACCCTGCCTCCTCCAGAGAGCAACTCTTGTGTGACTGATCAGCTCCGAGAGCTGAAGCATTACGCTACCTTCACACATACAGCGACTCGTAGCAACAAAGCGACCGGAGACCATTAATTTTCAATGAAAGCCGTCGGTTCCGGCGATGGCGACTACTGGCGCCTAGATGTGGGCGGGTCCAGTGAAACAAAGTTGAGAAAAGTTACATTTTTTCAAATGTGGAGTGACCTGACGCAGCTACTACCAATGGGAGTGAAGACAACAGCGCGCATGTGATCCATAGCAACGATCTGTGGTCGACACGCGTGGCTCCGGCACCCGAGAATGATCAGCGCCAAGCCACACACTTCACCCAGGAAACATGGAGGCTGTGGCCGAGGAGGCCATATGCTAAGCTAATTAGCTCTCACGCTTTCACCCCAGATAGATGGCCACAATGGCACAGAGCACACCTGTTTCTCCTTCATCTCGTAGATTTTGATGCATATAAAAACTGGTGATTTTTATATACAAACGCGCCAGAATGGTTCATTTCAGCAGCAAGAAAACTGAGTTGTTGTGAATGCTAGTAACCCATGTTATTATGACAACCAGTAGTAGGAACAATTCATAGTACAGTGACTGGCAACTTTCAGCAATAAAATCACCATATGTGTGAACGTTGCATTACAGACATCAGAGGTCATATTCAACGTGCTGAAGCCTCTCTTATTCATCAGTCATCACTGAGCTACAGCAGCCAAGTGATTCTGTCAGACAGCATGCGTGTTCTGTACTGTAATAATCTAACATCTAATAATGAATGAAATTGATCATAAAGAGTTGTAACCAGTAAAAAAACTCAACCTAAATGTAACTGGTTTTAAAACAGCAGGAATTCGATTAGGTACACTGACTGATGTGTAGTTTCAGGCAGAAATCAGCTAGTGGGTTCTTGCAAACATTTGGGAGAATTTGCCACAGTTCCTCAGCTGAAATCCCAGACAGCCACCATCATGTTTCTTCTGAAAAGTGGTCTCTTGTGTAACATATTCTTTAATGATGGCAATGATGCAATTTCCTTAATGTTTTCCATCACCCTGTTGCAGAAGACTATATACACAAAAATGTCTGACAAAATTTATATAAATATGTATTTAAAATAACCTTCTTCTGTAATCTAACTGTAAACTAAAAACATCACTGAAGACTGATGTAGTAACGTCCTCCTTGTGAAGGATATCAAAAAAATGTTCTCATGACAAAAGAATGTGAGTGAAGAATTGAGGATTGGCTCATATTCTGTTCCTGAAATGCAAATGCGAGAACATTATCTAGCTTAAACTCTGTGTCTAAGATGCTAATAGGTAATTAAAACGTTGCAATGTCGGATCTGATTACCCGGCTGCTGTGCTAGGCAGCCCACGCTGCACAGGAGGAGTAGCAGGAGAAACGGGGTGGGCTTTTTTTGGCAGGAGTGAAAAAGAACACATTTGTCTCTCACCGATGCCAATGGCATTCCTCTTCAAATACTTAAATGGAAGGATTAAGTTCCTGCCTGTTTTCCCTTTGTCTAAGCTACAATTTACTTAAAGAATCAATGGAGGTTAGGCCTTCAAGTGTATGACTGCTTTCAGTGCTTCCTGTGCTATTCAGACATGTCTGTGAGTGTGATGTGTAAATGCATCCAGCTATTCCAATGGTGTAGTAGAAAGAAATATTCTGAGCTATTAGGTTACAGCCATTCTTGTTGAGGCTTATAAGTAGGAAGGTGAGAAATAGAGGGTAGGAAAAAAATTAGAGACAGTGAGAGATACAGTATTGGACTCGCCTGACAGCTGGGATATTCTCTGAAGTAGATGAATTTGGCTCAGAGTCTGGACGTCTCGCTCGATCTCTCCCCCTCCCTCCCTCCAGCTTTCTCAGTGTGCAGGTGGAGATTTGGGTTGCTATTAGTGGAAAAGCCAGTTTGCCAGCTTTTTCAGCGAGCATACTTGTGAAGAAAACTGGGTTCTCCAAGGATCAGTCATTCAAAAGACTCTGAGTCTATAGACTGACAATGTGTCACCTTTCCCCTACTCGAATGTGTGCATGGACCTGAGATTACCTCTAAATGAGTATCTCACACACACTTCATAAAACTGTCAGGAGCAATATAATTATCCCCAAGTGCATTTTAGGGATCAGATTTAACAATCACTTAATCCTGAGGCTTTGACGACAGTTCACGCTCAATTACAGAACGCTAAGTAGTTTAAAGTTGAAGAAAAGTACACCTGCACGATAAATACATTTGATTACCATTTTCTAAACATACTCAACCAGAACATGAACATGTAATCCCACAACAAAGCTGCACACCTTCGTATCCACACTTTATTTCCATGCGTATCTATGAACCAGCTCTGTAGGTAATGCATTGGCTGGCAATAATTCTTGCTGTTTGTTCTTGAATACACTGCAGAGAAAATGGCAGTGTGTGTTTGTATGACAGCTTTTTCCCTCCAGGCTCACAACACTGTCAGGACCTAAGAGTTCAACTCAGTGAAGCATCCATAGATTCTCTGCCTGCTCACACACTCACTCATCTGCTCTCTTGTGATGCTGCTGTTTTGTCCTGGAGCCGGAAAAACATTTTGCACGATTCATTTGTGTTCTGGGTGTGGCAAATGTAAACAGTTCTGACACGTTCTCCAGGTTAAGTTTACTGTCAGGATGGAAGGTGGATCAGCTGGCATCATTGAGAACTCTTACATGAGGGCGTGAAACGAGCAGGGGAAATAGCGATGTGAGTGACATGGAGACACTGCAGTAACTCTATTCATGGTAAATAAAAAGCGGCATGCAGGGACAGACACAGAATAAAACACAGCCTGTCTGTCCAACCAAGATAAACTTCATCCGCACCAACCGATTGGCTCCGGGTGGCCCTCCACATTCTTCCACAATTGTGAAAAGACTGGCAGCTCTGAATAGGTAAAACTGCCCAAAGGGGGAATTATTTCCTTAATATTTGTTCTTTTCTCTATCTTAAAGAGGAAAAAGAGAAAGAAGGAATGGCAGCTCCCATACTCCCTCGCTCCTGACATTCAGTCGTCCTTGAATCAGGGGTCTCTTTCTGGCCGTGTCTTTCCTCCACGCCACTCATCTAAGTGACACATTCTTCCCCTGCCTATGCGCCAGTGCTGCCATGGCAACCACTGATGCAGAAAAAGGCTGGTTTAAAGAGAAAGTCTTTGATGAGCCCTCATCCTCAGGGGTCAGAGGTCACTTGGAGAAACCACCTCCTGAGAGCAGTACTGGATGTCCTTTTGTGGATTCACAATCACGAGCGGTTTCCATAGTTTCCATAGCTGCCCCCAATAAGCCAAGCTAAGAAGCGGGAACTGCTTTAGAATGGAGCCTTGTAAAGAAACTAACTGCAAGCAAATACCCAACATTAACAACTGAAATTCACGCATCTATGGCCTACGCAACAAGGGCCCAACCAATATGAACATTTTGTCACCAATACTGATTTTAGATTGTCTGATATACTAAGCATTACAATGCAGAAACTAATGAAACTAATGAAACCTTCGTGCTCTCACTGTTGTGACTGCCTGATTGACATGACAGCTTCGGACTAAATAAACGTCTGACGAATGATCGAACAAACACATTATAATTAGAGCTGTAAATGAATAAGTCGTGCATTTTGAGGATTATGTACAACATTTATGTAATTTCAAAGCAGGATTGCTCGCTAATGATTTGTAACTCAGTAACAATGCAAGATCAGGAAAACTTTCATAAAAATTATGATCTATATGTCACATCTGAATGATGGGTGGTTTCCAGGAAACAGCTTTTTTTTTAATGTCCACAAATTGCATTCACAAAGCTTGAGTGTTTTTTGTAGTGTAAAGACAAACATCTTGAAGTTAATAAATGTGACTTTAGAGTGATTTGAGAGTGGTAGTGCACAAATATAAATGGCTGTGCCAGATTTTGAAGCTGTAAGATCTCCCATACGAGTGTGTATATGGAATTCAAACAGAATACGTGAATTTGTGCATAAGACATGAAGACAAACACACAATATGCTGTTTTAGTGATTACAAATAAAATTTAAAAAAGACAGACAACTGAAATATGGACGCAGTGCATAAACCAAATAATGACTGAAGCTAAAGATTCAGGTTGCAAAAATGTAGCCATTAAGTCTTTTACACAAACAGTTTAGAAGAAGCCTTTATTTGTCACATACACATTGCAGTACAGTGAAATTATTTTCTTTGCATATCCCAGCTTGTTAGGAAGGTGAGGTCAGAGTGCAGGGTCAGTTATGATATTGCACATTTAGAGCAGAGAGAGTTAATGCTTGGTGTCGCTGCTCCTCCAGTGCCCATAGGATTACCATGCTCGTCCTTCAGCCTTGCCAACATTAGGCCTGTCACGAGAACTATTTTTGTTGGACGATATATTGTCTCAGAAATAATTGCGATAAATGATATGATTGTCATTTTAAGACTATTTTATGCCACTGATATAATGAAAATTTAATATCAATGATTTTTTTTTAAGTCTTAAGAATATACAGAATGTCAAAAGAAGTTTTTGTCTCCTGACGAAAATATCCTTAAATTTAGTCTATATCAATTTAGTCAATTTATGCCATATTTATTCATTTATTGATTTTACTCAATTTTACTTGATTACAATGGCACTGAATATTAGTCAACAGCATTTTACTTGATGAGAAAATGCAAAAATGAAACCAAATATTCACACATTCTGTTGTTACGGAAAGCGCGTATTCACACCATGACTTACCATTCTACCTCAAGTTCACTTGTGCATGCGCATCATTTTGTGCAGAAGCAAGTAGTAATTTTACGTTTATGCTGTGTATATGTCTGATTAATTGATATGTGTTTAGGTTGCATTTGGGTGAGTTAATTAACCTGCTAGTAAAGCACGTCAGTTTACTGTTTCACTGTTCAGCTTCAGCTCACGCAGCTAAAGCAGGTCGATCCCAGACATTATTGACTATGACTGCATTACTTGAAACACTAGAACTATTCCTTCTAGATTTTTCTTCTTCAAAATACATTGTTAGTGCATTGTTACTATCTTTGTCATTTTTTCAACAGTATGTTTGAATTAAAATCGGTGCTAGTGCTTGCTATTCATCTTAAATTTGAATGCACAGTTTTTGCAGTCGAATGTGTGTTTTTATCTTAAATTCAACAAATATTTAAAGTTCAAATTTAAATTTGACGGCCCTAGAGCAGCACGAATGGCTAAAATGTGGGTGACAATCATTCTTATGTAAACTACACACACTTGTAAACAAAATGGGCAATCTCGAGGTCAGCAAAAACTATCAAGGTCATTTGCATATATCTTACAATAAGTCGAAAACATAATTATTGTGACAGGCCTAGCCAACATGCCTAACACAGCCAAAACTATACAGGTCTCCCCGGTGACTAAAGCTGTAGCAAGCCCCACTGGCACCATTAATTATGGTTGCTCTGTGCAACTAAAATTATACTGTAATTACACTTAGCTTTAATTGCAAACCAGATGTTTTTATGCTCTGGCTTACTGAGAAACACATCTTGACCAGTAGTCATAAAAACAATTTATGATGCTCCTAACATCAACATCATGAAATGCATTTTTCTTTCTTTTAGTTTCTCAGTTTACAAACCCTTGGGCCCCTGAGTGTCTCTAAAGATCTCTAAATGTATGGTTAATTTAATCTGTTGTTAGAGATAGGAAATGGAAGCCAAGTGACAATTTTGCATGATAGGCAAAAGCATTTAAATAATTGTCTGAACATACAGTGCATCATATTTGACAAAACAAAATGGAGAGAGAATGAACTGTGAGCTCCACATTAATCTCAGACCTGCCATGACTGGCTGTTATCTTTCATGAATACAGTAAGTGTGAATTACCAGGCCATGTAAATAACAGTGGAACAGAAAGATAATCTTCTCACACTATTCCAGATTTTAGACTCATTTAAATGACAAAGGACGTTAAAAGGGGGGTTCTGTGTTAATACCTACAAATCCACGCATTGATAAGAAACTTGCTCGTGTTGTAAATTCACCAGTGAGCTCACACACAGGCCTGGCATTATCAGTCATTCAGTACTCATGTCAGATTTCACAGTTACTGCAACCCAGCTGCAGCCCATAAGCACCACCCTGCAATTAGCCAAACACACTTTATTCTCCAGCCTAATCAGTCTCGGATGGAAATGTTGAGTGGGTATGAAAAACATTTCTCCTTCCTGCTCTTATCAAAAATTAATATAGATGTAGAAGGTTCAATGATTTAAAAATATGTTAATAATAGCTTTTTTGTGCATAAACTGAAGTCTATCTGAATGTTGGCATTACGTTCTGTCGTCCTAATTTTGTGACAAGCTACATGGTGAACTTGTGATCAGCATCAAGTCAGTGTTGTACCAACAACAAGCTAAAATCAGTACTTCTGAAACTGTTCAAACCATCCAATGCCTTCTGAAGTCAGCAAGCATTTATTTTAATCTTAGCTGGCTCTGTGTGTGTGTGTGTGTGTGTGTGTGTGTGTGTGTGTGTGTGTGTGTGTGTGCATGCACGTGTGAAGTGGATAACATTCCAACACTGAGCCTATTGGTTTTGGTGGTGGGTCCTGTATGCAGCTCAATATAAATACACACAACATAGCTAAGCTATTGTTTAATTAATTATGTCATTATTTGTTACACTATATCCTAAACAAAGAACCTATTCCCACTTGCTTATATCAAAATGTTACCTGAGGTTTCAATGAAGCTATATATAAAATTACATTAAAAGGTTCATCAACATCAAAATGTTAAGTGTGGCTTTGAGGAAGCTGATATGAATGATTAAACTAGGTATAACTGAAAAGGTCATATTAGACCTAACAATATGATACTGATACTGCAATGTTAACATCATGATGCACTTTAGAGTATAATTTTATCATTATATTTCAATACTTTCACCTAAAGTGTACTTTAAGAATTATTTTTGTACTGACTGTTATGTTTTCTATCATTCTGCTAAAAGTTTAATCATAACTTATACATATTATCGTAATATTTATGTTTTGCTGGCATTCAGTACCTTTGTATCATTAGTAGTATCTTTGAAGGTCATTAAAATGTCTTTAACGAAAAGAACAAAAGACTATTACCATCCATCCATCCATCCATCCATCCATCATACCACTTCATCCTTTTCAGGGTCGTGGGGAATCCTGGACCCTATCCCAGGGAGCATGGGGCACAAGGCGGGGTACACCCTGGACAGGGTGCCAATCCATCGCAGGGCACAATCACATACATACTCACACACCCATTCATACACTATGGACAATTTGGACATGCCAATCAGCCTACCATGCATGTCTTTGGACTGGGGGAGGAAACCGGAGTACCCAGAGGAAACCCCCGCAGCACGGGGGTGGGAACCCCCGACCCTGGAGGTGTGAGGCGAACGTGCTAACCACTAAGCCACCGTGCGCCCTAAAGACTATTACATTACGAGTGGCTCTCTTAAAAATTCCCATCAACTCAAAAAACTATTTCCCTGTGGAGTTTTTAATATGTATGCTGCACTCATCAGCTGAGTTATTTTATGTAAATAAATATATTTTATTTCTTTACATGGTTATCTTATCTGGAAAATATCAGTGTCTTTCTCACAGAGCTTTTGTAAATGAGCCAAAGGTGAATTAATGCAGATTTGGTTTTATGTACATGTGTAATTTAGTTTTGATGTGTACTAATATGTTATTTATTCATTATTTTGTCCTCCGTCTAGTGCTCATGATGGATCAGTACATGTTATAATTATCACTGTATAAGTTCTTTTGTGTGCATGCTCTATGTTAGTGTTTATTTTATTTCTTTAAAACAGTAATAACACTCTTCCTGAAAATCTTGCTGAGTATCGAGACAATCAAGAATATTCTGCCATATTCTCTACACCATTCTCAGTTTCTAATACGCAGATGCAAGGAGCCTGAGAAAGAGAGGATACTCCCTGTTCATATTAACACTGCATGGTGATACGCTGGCAGGGAGGGGGAGGGTCTGATTTACAGGGTTGGCTCTGGTTTCTCAGCACACAGAACATCCCGAGAGTAATGTAATACTAATCCAGGGGGAACAGTGAACCCTTGTGACAGATGGGCAGACGTTGACATGGTGGCACCCCATACTGCAGTAGGGCCCACATGACCTGCTATCAACTGACAGCAGACACTCCGCTGTGCTTTTAGAGATCTGCACAGACACCAGCGCTCTCCGCTGTGCTCTCCACTGTGACTACAGTAATGGGAGGAAGAGGATCATTCAACACCTCCAATCAATCCATCCATTGTAGGCCTTCCAGATTATAAGGCGGTTAGCAGTGGTTAACAATGTTGGCTGACAGCATTATTTCCTCCCACCATATCCGGAATAAAGCATCCTTCAATGTTTTGCTCTTGAGCCAAGCACAGGATGACAGCGAGCAAGCAGCACAAAGTACTTTATTGCTTCCTCTGTATGTGTGCACTCTTTAAACTTTCTGCTACTTCAAGGCTAAGATCTAGATTAGGAATTTGTAGTAACGTGCTGTAATGAACCAATCCTTAAATGTACTGTTTGTTTGTTTATTTGCACAAATACATAAAAAGGGGAGTCTGTCCATATTGCATGGTCACTTCAAAATGCACTGCTAAGATAAGCACTCACCCACTGCACCGTTACTACTTACCTGCAATGAATTAACATTATATTTCACATATTCTCAATGATTTACAAGTATATAGATATTTTAAAAATAACAGCTGACTACAGAATGACGCACTAATTTGACACAAACAAGTCAGACATGGCATCATCTGGGTGACTAGAGAATGCCTTTTCACAGCGCAATACTACAGACATCTGTGTGTAAAATGAAATTTGAATCGGACTATCCTATTAAATCTGGTGCATTTAAAAATAACAACAGAAAATAGCAGATGTACCTGTACTTACAAATTTATTTTTGTGCCACTCATTTAATTTGCTAAAGGTCTCCCGCTGTTTGATTATTCATGCGAGTCGGCATAGAACGACAAACTACCATCTTACCCAACAACAAGCTCCATGGCAACCCCATTTTTCCCCTCACCTGCCCACACAGAACACAGACCAACAGGGAAACAGAAAGACGAAAGAAAACATCCACTTACTTCCATGGCAAGAGCGGCTGTCTGTTGGTCGTAGTGGTTGAGCAGGTTGGGCATGAAAGTGGTGTTGTAAGGGAGGTCCTGACACATACGGAGCCCTATGGGCTCACAGGTGAATGTGCTGTGGCTTTCCACAGAATCCATGAGAATAGCAGAGCAGCAGGCAAAGTAAGCGGAGACCAGCAGCATCCATAGCAGCCCCATCCCCCTGTAGCAGAAACCAAGCACAGGTACCAATAAATCCACTTCGAGTCCCATCCTTCATTCACAAAATGCAGCGTGGTGAGACTGGCAGGGTGTGTAAGGTGAGCCGATTCATCTCCCAACGTATATGCACCACACCCAGAGCATCAGGGAGGTAAATTGGGCTGGTCCACTGCTTCCATCCCCCTGTGTGAGCGCTCACGATGCCCTCTTCAGTGGCTGCGTGCCGACCTGGTGCTTACCTCTGATCAGCCACCTCAAAGCTCACGCAGTCATACAAATCAGAGGTTATAAAAAGATATCGTCTTTCACCATGCTGTCCTTCAATAAAGAGCATGCATTCTGTCGTCACTGGCTCTAAGTGCACCTGCAGCACAAAACAACATGACACAAAACATTAACACTTACCTTGAACATTAAAACTTAGCTTATCTCAAACCATGCAAGAAGAAGAAGAATATGCATGTAGGACTTCAATAATAAATTATAATTCAAATTGTAATTAATCATTTGAATCTTTATTACCACCTTTAGTTTTTTCAGTTCCTACAACAACCTTTACCTTACAACAGAGCAGACTGAACTGATATCATGTAATATTAACATTTACTGCTCTTAATGACAATGTTATTAGTGTCATGCTGTAATACAGACGTTCAATGTACTGAAAAGATCAAATAAACAAGTAAATGAAAACAGAACAGTTAATAAGAGCATAACATAGTAAATATTGCACGGTCAAATCAATAAAACATAAGATGACAGTAAGAGTGAAAGTGAATACATAAATAAGGATCTTTAACTATACATATAATTATACAAACATGAAATATCTCTAAATATAATGTACTACAAATAATTATCTCTTGTTTAGTGACTTGACACAGGATTGCAGAATGTAATGCAGACGTTTTTCCCCCACTAATACTTATTTTTTATCTTTCAACAGACATTGCATATATATCATAAATAGATACACTTTTAAAATCTGTAATAAGAATAATTAATCCATTAATAAAAAGGATGTACGAATGGATATAACAACAGCATTCAGATAACTTTATCAGCCCTGAACATCTTTCCTCCCCTATACCCGCATCCCACTGATCACTGTGTCCAAAGGTCCATGATCCAAACCCTGTGACTGGAAACCTACCCCATCCCCCCACAACACACACACACACCTCATCAAGCAGCAGGACTCATCAAGTATAGGTTGATGAAAATGGACAGGAATGACTGGAGCGGTGTATCAGTCACACCTGAGCACAAACAGACCAACTTCATTATCAAATATTTACGAAACAAAATTACTAGTCAGACTTGTTCATGAATTCCGGCCCGTCCTTTTACATAACAAAGACCGTATGGAGTAAACAAAGCTACAGTTTGTAATTACTGAGTTATTACTGTTTTATAACATTAAGCCTTTCCTCGGTTTCTCCATCTTTCTCGTGTCCCCATGACCGGCTGTTTAACCCGTCAGCCTTCTCCCAACGTGCGCGCGCACACGGCAGACCTTAGCAATACACTGACATGCTCTTTTCATTTCAAATGAGAAACACACACACACACACACATACACAAGTCCACAACCACGGGTTGATAAATGTAAAGCTGAAACTTTACCGTTGGTAGACGTTATTCTTCAGCTTCTTGTCGCCGTTTGTGTGTATGACAATACACCGCGTCTACGTTGCAGCAGCTCTGAGCTTCACACACGCCTTGTGTTTAACACGCACACACGCACGCGCACGCACGCGCACGCACAAAACAGAAACGTCAGAGGCAGACACCTGTTTCAGACTGAACCGAGTTTACATGTACACACAGTCTACACTGTAAAGTATTAAAGCTGTGTAAAGGTCCTGAAACTGAAACACACACACACGGTTGCACGGACCGCTGCTCGCTTTGCATACTCCAGTCGAAACTGCCCCGCCCCTACAGACAGGCCACGCCCTCCTCTTACTGCGCATGCACCCTGGATGAGCGACGACAGGGCAGGAGTTCAGGACGCTGCATGATGGATAACCTAAACTTTCTAATGAGTAATCCCGAAGATAATGACTGAAGACTTCACTGAAGAAAAATAATCATTACTTTAGATTGGAGTCACGAAATTGTGTAATCGAATAAATACAGATAAATGCGGGTCTTCTAGTGGGAGTATTTTGAGCCTTATCTATCTTGGTGTCTAAAATAAACCTCCTTAAATGAATAATAAACCTCCATAAAATGAAAGCAATTATTAAGGCCAACTTTGTAATCCAAAGAAATGTTGAAAAATGATATTTATATATTACTTTTAACAATAAACATTTTCACAAAGTAGCATTACAGAAACCTGGATGTAGATTTAGACAAAACTCCCCAAGATGACATGATTAACTTTGAGAAGAACCAGGCTTAAAAGGGAACCCATCTTCTTCTAGATGACACCTGATTCAATTATAGATCATTAATCTTCCTAAACTGCATACTATACAGTCAAACACAAGCCTGCTTATTGATGAATAAATATATTTGTCTTAGTGTTGTTTTATTTCTTAAAATAATTTGTCTACAATGTAGTATTACTAGTGGTAATTCAGAATTCCTTTCTATCAGCACTTACCAAGTGTCTAGAGGGTCAAGCCAGTTTGACCAAGAGGGCCAAGAGGGTCTACTAGTTTGACCATTCTGGCCTGTGTTTTGGCAGCTGGTGAGTGCCCAGACTAAGCTAGATTGTTAGCTGGGAAGACCATGAATAAATAAAGTCACCTTTCTTGACATAGTAAATAGGCATGAGATGAAGAGCTGAGTAATACAATAACAGGTGCAGAAGTGACTCCGGTCACCACAACACCACCAAGAACAGCATGAATACCATGAATATAACCATGAATATAACCTGAACTCATCTTTATCTATATATTTAGAAAGTTGCACTTGCACACCCTCACTTCTTAGGAAGACTAGATCAGTGTCTATACTGGAATTCAGAATACTAATTAGAGTCCTTATTATACTTCAATAAAAACATCTGTTAAAAGACATAAAAGATACAATAACCACATACAATAATTGTTTTATTTATTAGAACTCATTTAACATATAAATGAAAAACATTTGTGAAATAAACATAAGTATCAAGAGTGCAAACAATATTATTAAGAAATTGTAAGGTATTTGATTAAAAACATAAAAATGTATACAAATTAATGATTTTTCATATGCTTCAACAGAAACACTGTGTTATATCCCATACATCAAACTTCATACTTGCTTTAAAAGTGTCACACGATTCTGACAGTAATTACTTTTTCCCTCTCAGCACATGGGATTAACTCTGAAACTAAGATTTTCATCATCCTATTAAAACTAGACAAGATTTAGATCATCCAGAATAACTACTATTTCAGTACCTTACAGAAATGTTCCTCTCATTCCTGTACTTTTCTCAAAATCTTAGGTAAATAAATAATGAAACACTGAAATCACTTGTTTAAATTAATGATGGAAGTCATATTGTGTATATTCACCAAATTAGAATAATTAGCACAGGTTGATTGACAAATTACTTTTCTTTTTTTAAGCCTTTGGAAAAATGTAACCTAATTGAT
This sequence comes from Ictalurus punctatus, assembly GCF_001660625.3. Lineage (NCBI taxonomy): Eukaryota > Metazoa > Chordata > Actinopteri > Siluriformes > Ictaluridae > Ictalurus > Ictalurus punctatus. The sequence goes on along the minus strand of NC_030424.2, from coordinate 18,563,477 downwards.
AAACATTTGGTCTTTATAATAATGACAGTTTTTCTAGTTTCATTTAATATGGGTAGATTAGCCAGATTTGACCATCTCTTGAACAGAACCACTCAAGAAAACAAGAAAATGTTTTTAGCTAAAAAAAAAAAAAAGATTCTAAATGGTTATAACAAACAGTTTGAGTCAAATTTGCTCAAAAGCCTGACTGTATGCTTAAAATAAATGCTATAAATTGTTGTAAACACATTTCTTTTTTTCCATAATATAAATCAACAATTGATATAAAGACATTGTAGCTCAAACTTCTGGAGACAAAGAGTTTCATCAAATCTGAAATGAATAATAAAAAAGTTCAATTAGTCAGCCTTAATATACATAAAAACAATTAAACTTTATTGAAAATGTTTATATTTACATACAAATACACTGAAACATAAAAACACCACACTTTATATATACACACACTAAAATTGGCATTATTGCCAGGCTAAAATTTTCTTAATTCACTATAACCACATGAAAATCTAAAAGAAGGAAACAGTACAAGGTTGATGGAAATGCTACCTTTGATTTCTGATTGATCTGCCTGTCTATGGCTGGCCAGAACGGTGTGCAATGAGACGATGGCTTGGGGCTGAAAATTCTGGATCCACCTTTGATGTATGTGCCAAGGTGTCTTCTTCCAGCTGTCATGTAATACAATATCATAAGGTAGTGTGACATGAAGTGACGAAGACATAATCTAAAAAAGTGGATTATAAAGCAATGATAAAAATAAAAAAATAAAAATCCATGAAGGGAAAATAACTAATGTGTGTGGAATGTTCACTCACTGGGTTTTGCATTAGTTTATTTTAAAACATTTTTTAAATAAATCTCAAATATTACCAGTAATTCAGTGTTATTCAGTGCGAGTATGCATGGTTTACCTGCTCTCTGAGGTAAGTATGAGCACAAGGCCCAATACCTCTCAGGGTAAGACCCACTATAAAGCACCACACAGACAGACCAGACTCCATGGCTGATAGCAGAGTGCACAGGAACCACAAGGCTAGAGTTGTGTCCTTAAAGACAAAAGACTCAAGAACTTCAACACATCTGACACTCACATGTTTAACTATACGTTAAAATATTCTGCAGCTTACTGTTATAGTCGACAACTAAACTGCACAGGATGATATCTACTATTATCCAACCAACATTAAGAGTTGACAGAAACTCACGTAAATGCGTGTAGTGTCAAAGGGGCAGTTGGCAGAGATGGGCGAGCGAGCATTAACGGGCATGTCTGTATTATTGCAGCCCTGCATGAGGGCACTGCCATCAGCGGAAATAGTGAGGCTGATGGCCATCACTAGCCCAATGCAGCAGGCTGCTGACAGCAGAGCATTTAAGAAGGAGCTCACCAACAGACCCACATGCTGGAAGAAAAGCAGAGTTACAATGTGAGCTCCAGGACTCACTTTAAATTATATTCCAACCCAAATATGAATCATCCATTTAATTACTCATGACCGGAATCACAGCAGGCTCAATGAAGTGCCTGATCAAAAGGTGCCAAGCTAGCAAACATACACATGTAAAACACCTGAGAAAAGATGAAGTTGATAAATATTTCGAATTAAATAAGAGGGATTCTTACTAGTTTGAAATTCTTAATATTCCTCGACACCAATATCGCAACGATTCCACTTGCAATGCTCTAAAAAATTAAAAAGCATTATTATTAGTTCAACAATACAGGCTACAGTACATGTACAACAAATAAATCTCATTATGCTGAATAAGAATAATTACATGTTATTATCTCACCGTACCAGCAGTCCTGAGGTGACAGCGATGATGTTGGACACTGTGTACTTTGTAGATATTTTGCCACTGGGTTTAGAGATGTGTCGTAAAACGCTGCCATGAACGATGGCTCCCAAAATGAAATTGACATGACCGACAACTATGAGTGTTAGTCCTTTAGTCATCAGCCTCCCAGGCCCTTTCTCTTTGTCTAGAAAGCAGACCAAGAAACAGTATATTAGCCATGTTTCAGACGTGTCGCTAACTCACCCGAATTGACATTGGCATACGTGCTAAGCGATGATTATTATGGTTAAACAGAGTCTATTAACAGTTAAACAGAAAAGGTGCAAAAGGGATTCCCAAATCTTAATCCTGCAACAGTGGGGAAACTTTCACTGCGATTATAATTACTAAGCAGCTTAAGCAGAGAAACAGAGCATGTTCTTACCAAAGCCGCACATATTCTCCACACACTCTGAGTACTTTTATCCCAAAGGAAAAATCTCTTCCGCCATTTACTAAATCCGTGTTAGTTAACGCCCATCTGCTCACCTGTATACCGGAAGTGGGCAGAGCTGAGGGTTAACGGTCACAGCTCAGTTGTGTTAATTATCACTCAAAAAGCTCACGAGCTTAGTGATGGGAAGTTCGGATCATTTTACTGACTCGGATCTTTGAATCTCGTTCAGCAAAATGAACGAATCTTTTTTTTTTTTCGAGTCATTTCTTTGATTTCAGCATAATATAATTAAAATGTTTACATGTTAAATTCCCCAACACATTTAGTACTTACGCAAACATTGATCACATTTGGAATAAAAAAAATAAACTATAGGCTAATGCAGCCAAGGCCGAATTATGAGAAACAGAAATGATTCATTAATAGCTTAGCATTAGGTCTTCAGGCTATGCAGTCTGTAAGTTCACCTCACCTCCTGATCCGAGTCTTTCTTTCTTTTGTCACGTCACATTTGTCACGTCTGTTCCCCGGAAACAGAAATGATTAGTTCACCTCTCCAGTCTTGGGGTTGGAGTTGTTCGTTCATCACGTGACAGTCCTACTGCATTCAGCCTATGGGGCGGTTCATGAAGGACACATCACTAGAGGAGCTCAGAGCCTGCACATCAAATTCTAAGAAAAAGAAATGTTTTGTAACATTATGATGACACATTGTATTATTTTTTAGCGATCCTATATTTTCTAATAAATGCATGCTATTATTAGTAGTATACCTATTATGTATGCCAATACCACAGCCGGAGTAGAAAGACATGATGATTGTCCTTGAGTTGGACAAAAGTTTTCATAACCCCCGTTTTTTCACAGAATTACCAAATTCACAAATGAAACATAAATTATTACGCTTTACTCAACTGTTATTCTTGAACAAGTTTGCATAGTTCTGCTACAAACTGCCACACGTTACCTGACTGCCACACACTGCCTGACTGCATGCACTGCCTGCCAGTTGATTTGGAAGGTTGATTTGGAATCAGTGGACCAGTAGAGCCTTTAATTCCATCCCTGATTTGCATGAAGCTCTGTTCGTAATTTTTCATAAGAGAAGAACTTGGAAACGAGGGCAAAAAATACTGAAGCATGAATGAAATAAAATAAAATAATAATCAGAAAATAGCAGCGAGAGCAAGCATCAGAGTAAGTTAAACAAGGACAGCACAGTTTTGTTTTTAATTCAAGTTATTTCATGTTGTTTTTGTTAGTTTTTTTTCTAGATTTTTAAAATTGTGTATACAGTTCTATGATTGGCGTGTATTTTATTTTATTTTTACGACTACGATACTGATAGCATGAAATTGACGCCATAGGCCTCTTTTCCTGCAAAGTGGTCTCCGAAGTGGCGACCCCACTTCCAGAGCTCCAGCCTAAGACAGACAAAGTGGTCTCCCCTGCCGAGCTCCAGTCTGAGGTCAATGTGCTGACCTTACTTCCAGAGCTCCACCCTTTGACAGACAAAATGGTCTCCCCTCGAGCTCCAGCGTGATCTCAACTTGGTGATAACTTAGTTATTAGGGGCCGATGGCGCTGCCTCCCAAGCTTTGTTCCTGCCAGAGGCTGATGAGACAGCCTCCCACTCCATATTCAAGCCAGAGGACAGCAAGATGGCCTCCCTCGCCATGTTAATGCCAGAGGCTGAACAGACGGCCTCCCATGACATGCTCAAGCCAGAGGCCAAAGAGACGGCCTTTCAAGCACTGCTCAAGCCAGAGGCTGACAAAAAGGCTTCCCAAAACCTGATTACGCTCAAACCAAACAAGATGGCCTCATACACCATGCTCCTGTCCGAGGCCGACGACGTGGCCTACCAAGCCTGCTTATGCCAGAGTCTGATGAGATGGCCTACCAAGCCTTGCTCAAGCCTGAGTCCAACGAGATGGCATATCAAGTCCTGAACATATGTGAGGCAGAAGAGGTGCATCCCACACCATGCTCAAGCCAGAGACTGCCAAGATGGCCTCCCAAGACCAGCTCAAGCCTGGTTCCCACCTAATACTCCTGACGATTATGTCCAAGCCCAGCCATTTGACCCCATCAAGCCTATTGTCAACCCACCTCCTGCTTCCTGCCAGTATGCCCCATGTCCACTTCTGGGCTCCTTTACCACACCAAGTCCATACCAAAGACATTACCTGCCTCAGAACTTTGGACCTTGTGTGGACATTTTGCCTAGGGGGCAGGACTGCTGGGGAGAGGTCTGCCAGGTATCCCCCCTCACGCTGAGTGTCAAAGCGCTTTGCATACTTTTGCAGCCCGGAGCACAACAGCACACTTCAGGGTTTGCGCATTTGTTTTCTTTCACATGTCCGCTTGTTTTAGGTCCTGTCTCCTCCCTTGTCATGTCCACATGTTTCTGTGTTTTTTCATGAAGTATTGTTTCAGTGTTTGCCGCCTGAGCTGTATCGAGACTTTTGTTCTTTGTTTATGATTCATAGATTTTGAATCTGCTTTCGTCCTCATGTTTTGTGTTTCTCATTTTGTGTTTATGCCTACTTTTGCCTGTTTGCTGATAGCCTGACCCTGTGATTGTTTTTGGCCATGTTTTTGCTTTACGTTTTTTTACTGCATTGCATTCACCTCTGTTCTGCTTTACGTGACACTTTAGTCCTAGCTGTCTATTTTTTACTCTGTTTAGTGATATATTTCTCTTCTGAGGGATGGCTATCACAAACATCTTCCAATGGGGTCTTCATTGTTCCCTAAGCCTGACCACACCCTGTCTACTTATCTTTAGTCATGCCAAATTAGTTTACAGAAAATGTCTTCTATGTTTTCTCCTATTTGTCTCCTACAGCCTGTCCAGATGGTAGCCACTAGTCCATTTTTCCAATTAACAAGTCTTTTGGTGATCCAGACCTCACCTATAGAGTCCCCTCCAAATCTATTGGAACTGCAAAGGCCAATTCATTCGTTTTTGCTGTAGACTGAAGACATTTGGGATTGAGATCAAAAGATGAATATAACAAAAGAGTTTAGAATTTCAGCTTTTATTTCCTGGTATTTATATGTAGATGTGTTAAACAACATAGAATATTGTCCATTTTGTGTCAGATCGCCCAATTTGTAGGCAAGCAAAAATATTGGAACATGTGACTGACAGGTGTTTCTTGTTACCCAGGTGTGTCCTGGTAGATTGTTTAAACAATAAAAAGCTCTGAACAGCTACTCTTGATATTAGCCTTCAGTTTCACCTGTGAAGTCTGCATTTGTTGTTAAAAAGGATAAGCCAACATGAATATCAGAGAGCTGTCCAGCCATTTTGAAGCTGAGAAAATAGGAAAAATCAATCAGAGGCATTGCACAAACACTGGGTATAGCCAATACAACAATTTTGAATGTCTCAAAAAAGAAAGAAACCACTGGTGTACTGAGCACCAGACACCGAAAGGGTCAACCAAGGAAATCAAGAACAGCGGATGACAGAAACATTGTGAGAGCTGTGAAGAAAAACCCAAAAACAACAGACAGTGGCATCACCAACAACCTACACAGGGGAGGGGTAAAGGAATCACAATCCAAAATTCAAAGAAGATTTTGAGAGCAGAAATATAGAGGCCATACCACAAGATGCAAACCACTCGCCAGCTGTAAGATTCAGAAAGCCAGATTGGAATTCATAAGAAACTCAGAGATGAGACACAAGTTCTGGAACTAAGAATAAACTCTACCAAAGTGATGGAAAATCCAAAGTGTGGCTAAAGAAAGGAACGGCTCATGATCCAAAACAGAGACGCTCATCTGTGAAACATGGTGGAATTAGTGTCATGGCTTGGGCTTGCTACTTCTGAAACAGGCTCAATATTCTTTATTAATGATGATTACTCATAATGGTAGCAGCAGAATGAATTCAGAAGTTTTCAAGAACATTTTGTGTGCAAATTTACAAAGAAATGCATGGAAATGAATTGGGAGAAACTTGATCATGCAGCAAGACAATGATCCAAAACATACATATAAACTATACTTCCCACAAAACTAACATGACCGTCCAGAACTACAACAACCAGACTGAAGGAAGATTTTAGACTGGCCAAGTCAATCACAAGACCTTAACCTAGTGAGCATGCATTTCACCCAATGAAAAGGTGAAATTCAAAACAAACAACACCTGAAAAAGGCTGCAGTAAAAGCCTGGCAAAGCATCCCAAAAAAATAAACCAGCGATTTGGTGATGTCAGTGAGTCGCAGGCTTGATGTACTTATTGCACGCAAGGGATATGCAAGCAAATATTAAGTGTTATTTAGTTTAATTTACTTAAAGACATATCTGTTCCTATACTTTTGCTCACCTAAATATTGGGTGGCCTGATACAAAAGGTTCTATGTTTTATGTTGTGTAACACACCTAGATGTAAATACCAGGAAATAAAAGCTTAAATCCTACCCTCTTGTTCAGGGCCCTTGCTAGTGGGGTGAATGGTGTTGACAATTATAGGGGCCCCACTAAATCCAGTAGTATGTATATTACAATAGTAGTAGTATATATATTACAGCTTCAGCTTGTATGTCTGAGAATTTAATGAAAACCACCAAAACATGCATTTTCATGAAAGAAGTTACAGTATAAGAACAGGAGACTGAGTGATTGAAACTATCAGGGGGGAAAACATAAATCTGGGTATCAGAAACGTAATGAAAAGAAGGAGAGGGAGGCCAGGAGAACTGCTGGATCCCAGTCTATCAAGACCTTCTTTAATAAGACAGGTTAGTGCACTGTAGGGATGTTAATGTGATGGGATGCTGTGCCCTCATCATTTCACTCCCCAAATGACTTCCTTGGGAATAGGACACCTAATAAGAGCTGCCCCCCTGCCAATACTGTCACATCATTTTCTCATTACTGTACTGGCACACAGGGACCGAACAATTATGCGGTCAAAGTCCCCGTCTTTTTGTACTTTCATGTAAATAGAGTTGGTTTGTATAACACATGGAAAAAATGGATATGCATGTCACAAGGATTACAGACCTGTCGGCTGCTGATGTGATATGTTTTAATATAACAATACTGTCAAGAAAATGCAAATACAACTCACTTCTCTTGGGTGGATACATTTATTTACTTTATTTAATAATATATTATGCAGCAGCATATTGTCTTCATCAAAAATGAAGACAATGAGTAATTTAACTGGTTTTATTTTACATTTGACTGCATTCTTTTCAATTTCTGAATGTTTACTTCAGCTGTTAAGACACCAGACTGACTGGAAAGACTAATATATTGCTGGTACTAAAAAAATAAAAAAAATAAATATATATATATATATATATATATATATATATATATATATATATATATATATATATATATATATATATATATATATGTAAAATTATTTGATTAATTTCTTGCCTTTTGTTATTTTATTAGTTTGTCTTGAGTAATTGCAGAACTCCCTAGCTCTTGTCTCATATCCATCTTTTGATCTCAAACACAAAAGAAAACACTTAACAAAAGAATGGTATTTTGATGATTTTTATTATTTTTTAATTTTTTTTTTTAAATTTGTACTGTCATTGATGCTTGGTACAAGAAACAAACACAATAAAAACATAGCCCACTGTCCTAATATACATATACTGGCAAAGTGGGCTGAAGAACACACATTTCAGTAACAACAAAATGGACTACAGGTGGTATCATAACATTCACAAGGCAAACAAAAACAAAAAACATTTTGCATACTATGGCAATACAAATCTAACAGCAACATCAAAATATTTTCTATTTTACATCTATAAAAATATCAGCAAGAGAGCAGTGTGAGGAAAAGTAGATGGTAGAATAACCAGACATGTGATCTTGTTTTATGGAACTCAGACATGAAAAAAGAAAAGTGTTTCCTGAGCAGGTTGGCACACGGCTCCTGACCGTTTCACTGTGAGCTGCCATTCATAGTCTTAGTATCAGACAAAAATTTTTAATTCTCTCACTGAACCCAATAAATCTGACATGCCCAAGTTGCTTAAACACTTCTGGGTAAATGAATACAAAAATGCCTGAACATTAGGGCTGGTGGTTGTTAGACTCATGTGTTGTGTCTATTTAATAAGGTTACAAGGCCAAGTTAAGAAAAAGGGTCACACTGAGGTTATGAATAGTTAAACCTTTTGTCTTCACCTTTTGACAAATACACTATCTACCAATATAATTAATCACTTATAAGGAAATAGAAAGAAACACAGGTTAACAGACTAAATGCATCTACGTGTTTTGCAGAAGGGGTGAGTGATGCCGAACTTCCTTTGAGAACTCAGTGAGTGGACTAGAAATCCTGCCCACCTGGCCATACACATGGTCCCAAGAAGACAAGTAAGTTAAAGCATACATGTGGAGGGAAAACATCTGGAACAAAAATAACTAAATCCAAGAAAAACTAAAATCCCATGACAAGACAAGAGCAAAAGGACACCTCCACACTGCATATTTGAGCTGTTCCCACTGCAGTTCGCTGTAGCTCCTAGTTAATTTCCTTCTTCTTGTCCCTGGTTTGAAGTTAACTCGCTATATGAACTGTGCTGTGAGTTGTTCAGTAGCACGCCTCCCTGCGTTTGGTTACACCTCAGATGTGTGTTCTCTGTGCTCATGTGTGTGGGATTGGTTCAGGCAGGGGGTACAGTTGGGCTGGGGGCCTGGTGGCAGGGAGAGGGCATGGGCACTGGAACCCCCACCTGGCTTTGTGCCCTCCTCTGGTTCTCCACAAGTCATCCCCACTGGACCCTGGGCATGTCTAGAGGAAAGCCAGGAAAACAAAGTCATACATGGCTTTTAACTAATAGAAAGCATGTTGTAGTTAAATACCTCAGGGTATATTAAATAAAGTAATTAAGCACAGTTTCAAAACGAAATGAGAACAAGCCCCTTATGATGAAACTCATGTGGTGGATACATCTACAGTGGCTTGCAAAAGTATTCACCCCCCCCCCCCCCCCCCCCCTAGATTTGTCTGAATAACAAATGATAAATACACACATTCTTCCTCTCAATATTTTTATTGCAAACTCATGTTCTCTCACAGTGAATTTTCAAAGTCAAAATCAATTATCATAAAGTATTTCAAAGAAAACCAACAACTGAAAAATGCTGCTTGCATGTGTTAAACCCCCAGGTCATCAGCTCCATATGAAAGAGATTATCTTAACAAGGAACCAGTTGACTTGTAATTGGCCTTCACCTTTGAAATATTAAAACAGCTCTCATTTTCTGAACAAAAACCACCTCAGTTAAACTGTAATTAAGTAAAGTGAAAATGACTAGAAAGCATTTTAAGGAAGTTGAAAATCAGGTAAAAGAAATGAATATTTTAGGAATAGGGTGTACAATTGTATCCAAGAGGTTCAACATCCAGTAAGCACTGTTCGATCTACAGAGAGGAAGTGGAAGCTGCATCACACCACACAAGCACCACCTACACAAGGCCATTCCCTCAAAACTCTTTTCAGCAGGATATTGGTCCCAAGCCAAAAGAATGTAGGAGTGGTTAAAAAAACAAAAGGATGAATGTTCTACAGTGGCCAAGTCAAAGTCCAGATCTGAATCCCATTGAGAATCTGTGGCACTGTGTGAAAATCCCAGTCAACAAGCAACGTCCAACCAACCCTAAGAACGTGGAGCATATCTGTGAGAAAGAATGTGCAAAAATCACTCCCAACCAATGTGCAAAGCTGGTAGGAACTTAGCCCAACAGACTTAAAGCTGTTAAAGCAGCAAATGTTAGTTCTACCACAAAGTGGGTTGTAGGGGTTGAATACTTATGCAAACAGCATTTTCAGGGTTGTTTTTTTTTTTTTTTTTTTTTAAAGATTTGCTGACTAATAGTGAATTTTGATTTCTGAAAATATGCTATAAGAACGTATTGGTTTGAAAGAGAAATCCTGGATAGAAGAATCTGTGTGCATCATTTGTAATCCAGACAAATCTAAGGGGGTTGAATACTTTTTTTGCAAGGCACTGTATTTTCAACAATATAGACCATGTTAATCTTCTCAATGACATTACATTTCAAAGCATTAACTAATGGAGATGATGTTTATAGATGCGGTCTATGAGCACATGGTCAGAAATAATCACAGAAGCAACAGAGCACTGAAAAAATACAAACAAAGGAAAAATATGAAGTGAAATATTTGAAGGTCGTAGTAATAGAGGCATCTTTGGCACATAGACATCCAACCATAACAGAGAGAAACTGTTTTTAAATTTCTGTAAGTAATTACATCATGTATTATAAAGTATTCATGATACAAACTACCTCATAGTATTTTTGGGGGGAGTCAAAGCTGAAATTATTGTGGGCAGATACAGAAATACACTGGAAACTATGCACTAATATATATTTACCTGTTTGCGTTTAGGTATACATTTTGTCTTGCAGGCCACCAGGAGATATGGCTGGTAATGGTTGGGCCACTCTGCTGAGTGAAAAAAGTAGTCAGATCGAGCAAGAAACGCAAGGCCAGAGAATGTGTGTGACAGCTGAACAGTTTAAGATGGAAAGTTGGGGTCTTTAAAAGCGTTGTAGTGTGTTATTGTGAGGGACAACACTCAGTGGGTTAATGAATAAGCTAGATGTTTGTCAGTAAAATAAATAATACTGAATGGTAGAATTCTTGGGGTAAAAGCACATCCAGTCCAAATGGCCCTTAGTATGTGATCCATATTTGTCTGCTTCATGGTAAAATGAATTGCCAGAGGGTGACAGATTTGGGTTAAAAGAAAAAAGGTATGCGTCCTCCTTTTTGAAATCTGCTGTGCATTTCGTTACCTATATGCACCACCGTTGAGCTCTGGATGCACCTGCTGCTCCACTGCTCCCCATGGCGCAGTGGCAATAAAGTACTCTTTGTTGACACAGTTTCTAAGGCTGTCTGGAATACGACCTGTGCATATACAAAACAGACATAGGTGCTGAAAACTGAAAACATCCAAGATTATTCCTGTGGATCAACGTGCAAGCGGATTCAGGAAGCATGTACCTGTGATAGCTCTTCTTATCTCAGTGGCAGCTGCTTCTCGCATCTCCAGCGAGGCCTGCTCACTGTACCAGGCTGTGTGAGGTGTGCAGATCAGATTGGGAGCATCTTTCAGTGGACCTTGGGTAAAACTAGTGAGGGGGAAATAAAGGGAGAATATTAAATAGGGAGCAGCATAAACCCCCCCTTTTTTATTTTAATACAAAACTATAGAGAAACTCATCAACACCTATTTATCACTACCAGCTAATATGAATTCTCTAGTTCATCAGCTTCACAATGGGTAACAATACAAACTTCACAACAAGGATACTTGGCTGATTGTCTCTCACTATCTTTGCACCAAATTAGAGAACAAATTTATACTCTCAATTTCTCTCCCTTGATTGGCTGCAGACTTCTGCCCAGGACAACAGCCATTTGGGAGACACTTGAACTAGCACAGTGAGCACCGATTTTTTTTTTTTTCCAATCACCAAGGTCAATTGTTTTGCTCATCACAATACCCAGTTCTGCTGTACTAGGCTAGAAGGCAGTAAATGTGAGGGAGTCCACAAAGTTTACTTGATGTTCAGCAAAAATGAGTAGTAGCTAGATAAATAGGTTGTTTAATGGTTAGTAGTCTGGTAATTTTTAATTAATTAAGCAAAATATGTAACTTTTTTCAATATACAGTCATGTAAAAAGTAAGTACATCCCATGGATTTTATTTATTTATTTACATATTTGGACAAGCAAACATTTGATCCTCTTTGAAACAGTGATGCACAGAAAAAAATGTATACACTATCAAATTACATGAAATTGATATTTTGTAGTAATTTTCCCAATTTAAATGAACAACAAAAAAAAAACAGATCAGTCGCATGGAAAAAGCAAGATTAGTTGCCAGTGATTAGAGCATGCTTAGGGAGTGCAGGAGGAACCTGTCTTATTTATACCCCTTTCATATCTAGTGTCTGGTGTTCCCTTTGCTATTGAGGTGTGTGGTTTCATCATGCCAAGATTTAAAGAGTACTATAAGAGGCCTTCAGATGAAAGGTTGTGGATGTCTATGAGTCTGGCAAGGGATTTAAAAAGATCTCCAAATTATTTTAAATACATCATTCCACTGTAAGGAAAATAATCTACAAGTGCCGCAGATTTCAAACAACTGCCAATTTGTCCAGGACTGCCCGTCCCAGTAAATTCAGCCAAACAGCAGACCGTCTGATGCAAAAAGAAATCTCTAAGAACCCCAAAATTTCATCACAGTCTTGCAACTGTTGGTGTCAAAGTGCATGCTTCTACAATCAGAAAGAGATGGGAGGCATGGCAGGAGAAATCCTTTGCTATCTAAAAAGAACATTAGAGCAAGACTACAGCTTGCCAATGAGCATATAGGCAAAGACCAGGCCTTTTGGAATAATGTGCTTTGGACAGATGAAAATAGAGTTGTGTGGCCACAGTAACAGCAGACAAGTTTGGCCCTGACCAAAGACAGCTTTTCAGGAGAAGCACCTCATACCAACTGTGAAGAATGGTGGTGGAAATGGTATGGTTTGGGATTGCTTCACTGCATCAGGGACTGGACAGCTTGCCTTCATTGACTCAACTATCAAACCTGCATCATATCAAAGAGTGCTTGATGATAGTGTGAGGCTATCTGTCTGAAGGTTGAAGTTGAACCGAAAGTGGGCCTTTCAGTGGGATAAATGATCCTAAGCACACTAGCAAATCCACCAAGGAATGGCTCAAAAAGAAGAAATGGAGGGTTATGGAATGGCCTAGTCAAAGCCCGGATTTGAATCCCATTGAAATATTGTGGGGGATTTGAAACGGGCAGTACGTGCAAGAAAACCCTCAAACATCTTGCAACTGAAAGAATATTGCATGCAAGAGTGGCCAAAAATTCCAGAAAGCCGATGTCAGAGACTGGTGAACAATTATGCAAAAAATGCCTATAAGACGTTCTGCTAAAGGGGGCAACACTAGCTTCTTAGGCCCAAGGTGTGCTTACTTATTCCACCGAAGAATATCACATCTATTGATATTCCTGTTGAATAAATGATTTTCTTTCCTTCAAAGATGATCAAATGTTTGCTTGTCCAAATATGTAAAAAATTAAAATAAAAACAATTTCCATGGGGTGTACTTATTTTTTCCTACACGACTATATGTAAAGACACCGTGGTTTATATCTGAACCAGAATTAACATGCCGCTATAAGCACACAGCTACAAACATCACCTGAATGGTTCAGACTCATGCACATCCAGAGCAGCTCCCCTGATTCTTCCTTCCTTCAGGGCCTGAGCCAGAGCTTTCTCATCCACCAGACCCCCACGAGCACAGTTCACCAGGAATGCACCCTGACGCATCTACAAACAGCAATGTCCCACAGGATGTTAGGATACCAACACAAATAACACTGATTCGCCAAAATAACCACTAGATGGCAGTTCAGCATCACAAGTAATTGTCTGTATGCCTGTACTGTGTATGTGTGTGTGTTGATACACATTTGCACACCTGTTTGATGGTAAAGTCATTGATCAAGTGGTGGTTATGTTCATTCAGATTGCAATGCAGAGAGACACAGTCACTTTGGTACAGCAGGTCCTGAAGGGTGTACACTCTCTGAACACCCAATGAGCGTTCTAAACCGTCCTGCAGATACGGGTCGTAAAATATCACGTTGAAGCCAAATGCTTTTGCCCGAACTGCTACCGCCTGACCTGTTCGGCCTGTACAACGTAAAGACAGATTTATACTAAAGGTTACTACACGCACTCAGCGAACCTTCAAACTGTGTTTTTCTCTGACTCTCACCAAAACCTATGAGTCCGAGGGTCTCTCCCCGTATGCGAGCTGCTCCTGACGCCAGCTCCCTGATCTGCTCTATGCTTTGGAAGCGCGAGCCCTCCCGGAGAGCCTGGTACAGCCAGGTGTTCCTCCGGTACAGGTTCAGGATGTGACAGAGGGTAGAGTCTGCGGTCTCCTCTACAGCTGCAGATGGGATATTACACACTGCAATGCCTACATTAACACACACACAAACAAATATGGGTTTTGTACAAATGCATTTGAGTAGTTTTTCTCTTACGCCCCTTTCACACAGGCAAGTTTATTCAGGGATTCAAAATGAATTAATCAGGAAAAGCTTAAGTGTGAATGAAAGTGAGAGTTGAAATCACAGGATGAATGATGGAATCAACACTACAGGGGCAAGACCTAAAACAACCCCCATTAAGTATCAGGAAGGTTGGTGTGTGAACAAAGCCAACAGATTACTGGGAAAGAGGACAATGTCTTGATGAAGTGCTTGCACCTTTGGAGCAGTTGATTTAAATGTTAGGCTTTCCTCCTGTTGTCGCTTTATTATGTTAACGTCGATAAAGAAGAATAACAGGAGAACTGGATCAGGAATTAATTAAACTGAATGGTTTAAATCCAGCAAAGCCCACACATTACCAGTAGGGACAGCTGGAATATTTCAAAGATAAAAAAGGCATAAATACAACATATAACATTTTTGGCATCCAAATCAAATGTCTTGAGGCAGACTGTATTGAATGATGCAATGAACAGCACGTCTAAACAAACAAAAAAAAAAATGTATGATGAAGTGAGGCTGGGACTGATTCTCTCTAGCACAGACTGTAGATTCATGCAGCTCATCAGTGACAGATGTGTCAGATGATTACACAGAGTGAAACGTCCCCTAGATTTGATTTTCATTTGAGCTGATATTTTTCCACTCATGTCCCTGAGAGAGCCCTAACACGGCAATAGAGGTGACTGACGCGGATGTAATAAATGCGAACAAGATGGAATATTTACTCAATCATCTTTTACAGCATTTCTGCTTACCACGTTTGGTATTCGAAGGAAACAAGTTATGAACCCAGTAGGGCAGAGCAAACCTGAAAAAACCTGGTAAATATAAATAAAGAAAGAAATAAATGATACTGTGGGCAGCTGCCTATCTGTCTTTAAGTGTGTGTAATAGTTCGCCCCATAATTCTCATTGTGCCATTGAGACCTCTGATATAATGCATTACTCAACGCTAACAGATTCATTGTCAAGATATAAGATTTTAGCCCTCACATTTAATCACAAGCAGCCAGCAGAGTAAAATTATGATGAAAATGTCCTGGATTTTGAGTGCAAAAAAGCTAAACAATAGTCTGCAGATGACTCACAGATGTAAATGGAACATTTGGATGCCTGCTGTGATATTTCTCTTAGGTTGAATTGATTTCGTTTGATAGATACAGGAAATACAAATCATCCACTCATATTTCAAATAGTAACAAATGCTATAGATATTATGGACACTGTTGTGTGCAGTAACTCAGTAACTGCAGTAAGAGGCAGTAGTGAGCCACCACAGAGATGGAGTTGACCGAGGTTCTCACCCATCTCATTTGGTATGCTAGTGACTCTGTGACCTGCTGTAGTTTATGCTGGCTCTCATTGTTATGCTTTCCCCTCTGAATAAAATCATAATAAAATGATAATTCTCTTACAATTGGCACGAGTAGGCAACCATTAGCTGGTGAGGTATGCAGTTGATGGAGCGACGACTGACACATTGCCATTCTGTCGGTTTATAGAGAGACTGCTAAAATTACACACTTTGTGATCATATTTTTTTACATTTATGGCACCTGGCAGACGCATTTATCCAGAGCAACTTCCATTTATCTCATTTATACAACTGAGCAGTTGAGGGTTAAGGGCTTTGCTCAAGGGCCCAGCAGTGACAGTGACTCACGACCTTCTGATCATTAGTTAGTTTAACCACTGAGCTATCACTGTCCCAAAGTCCAAAAACCGATTTGATCAAACTCCATAGAGGTGGCTCCAATGCTGTTGTAGTTAACTGCCTGGGTCACTGATATGGATGTGCTGTCTCTGCCTCCAGCTCGCTCAACTGCCGCCCTCTTTTGATAAGGTTATTCTTGCTTTAGAGTTCCTCTCAAAAATCACAGACAAACATATCCGATGTTTACTTTTTTCAGTTGAAAATGTAGAATTACAATAAACATCTTTCTTTGACAATGCCTATGAGGTGAATTCTGTTGAGATACAAACTCCAGGATCAGTCACAGGCTGCAAATAACTTTCAGACACACAATTTCCTTCCACTCGGTGTACTCCCACGCAAAGCTTCTGAACAACACTGCTAAAGAGCACCACTATTCATCCTGTCTGTTTTTACCTGTTGTGAAGTATAGCCTCTGCTCTGACTGTTATCTGTACAAAGTCTCACCCATTTCTCCAGCAGCTTTTATGTCAACGTTATCATAGCCGCTGCCAACGCGGATGATGATGCGTAAGGCTTTAAACTTCTCCAGGTCCTCTCTGGTGAGTGTGATGGTGTGGTACATCATTGCTCCCACTGCCTCATTTAGTACCTGCCAAAAACCAAACAAACACACACACAATGCTTGTCATCATCATCATCAGAATCAACCGGTCTCTCACTGTTACATTATTGAGATGAAATGCCATCCTCTCATTTTAAGCTTCTGCCATTTGAGCTTCACAGTCATTTTAGAGGATATCCCTGGGTGAATCAATATCTCGTTAACACCCTTCATCTCATTTTTAAAAATTCATTATTCATTACTCAATTATCATTTCACATTATTCACCCTTATAAAAAAATTAACAAGAGTGCTGATATTCTGCAATACAAAATATTGACAGCATAATAGAATTTCATCTTTTTATACCATGAAAGATATAAAAATACATCTCATACCTGGATAATGAGAAAGCACAATATTTGAGTGTGTGAAGTACCTTCTCATGGATCTCCTGTGTGGACTGGGCATCACAGAAGGCCACGGTTGCCAGATCTTTGAGGATGGGCATCTCCACTGTACAATCCCGTCCATCCAGCAGAGCGACCAGCGGCCGAGGATGCATCGGTCCATTCATGATTTGCGGCCTTATACCTGTAAAGAGAGAGTAAGAGGGGTGGAAAATGGAGACGAAGAGATGTAATTTCATACACTTGTAAACTTAAGAGAACCACTTTGCATTTGTAAGTGTGTGAGAAAGCCATAAAAAAAGAGAATGGGATCAACACACTTAGTATGACTTTCCAGCTCACACTCTTGCTGTGAATCTGGTTGTCATGGAGATTACAGCAGGATTTGAGCAGGATTATGAATATATTTAATTTAATGGTATCTGGGAGAGTAGAGGTAGTCCTCTCTTCACTCCACTCTGGCCATTCCTCAGGAATACGTGAGAATTATTTACAATGCTGTCACTAAAGAAGTAAGAATCATGGAATCAGCTTTGTCCCTGGTTTCCATATAAAAAAATTTTTTTAAATCAGATCACAAGGACAACCTCTACAGTCTCAGTCGGATTTCCATGCTTAATAAAAAAAATCAATTTAAAACAAACAAACAAACAAACAAACAAACAAACCAAAAAAACACCTACTATTCAAGGCTAACTTGCATATAAGGCAGAAATACTCATGAAAGATCAAAGCATCACAGTGTCAGGTTGGCGGTATGGCTCATAGTAGTAATAATAGTAAGTTGCATTTAAAAAGCACTTTGATCAGCCTTAAGGTTGCTTGTTGCTTACAATTAGCAATACACATTTCAAAAGGAAATGACATTGATGATCAAATGTTTGTAAGAGTTCCTGATACTACTGCACACTATCAAAGCTAAAAGCTTTTTTCCCCGACATCTCCTGCAAAGACGAACATAAGCCCAAGTTCTTTATTTTAAAAGAAGCCGAGTTGTGTGGGTCCTGTTCATGCTACCAGCTTATACAACCAGGCAGCACACACTCTACTGCAAGAGAAACCACACTCCCAAAATCAAAAGGTGTGAGTGAGAAAGAAAGAGCGAGAGAGAGAGAAAGAGAGAGAGAGAGGAGCGTAATGGAGAGATTATGTAATGTAATAGTGTCCAAAACCACATGAACAATAAAGGACTGTCAAAACAAAAGGAAATGAGCAAAAGTTTCCACAGCGTGGACATGTGCTGACGTGTGTGCGTGTGTTCGCAGGGGCATTTGACTTTTACTTGACTTTTACTTTTAAGTAGAGTGAGAGAGACAATTCTTGTCTCTCTCAGAGTGGCTTCACCTCACTGTCTATAACTGTCCCTGGTTACCTAGCAACCTAATCTCTCAGAGTATGCCAAAGGATGTCCTGGGAAAAAGTACCACTAATTAATTAATTTATATATATATATATATATATATATATATATATATATATATATATATATATATATATATATAAATATATATATATATATATATATATATATAGAGGGTCACTGGGTTCCCTCAAAGCCCCAGCACCACCACCAGAGAGGCAGTCGGACAGACAGACAGATGTGCGCACACACACACGCCCGCACACACACACACACACACACACACACGCCACATGCAAAGCATAACCGCAGATTATAATAGTTGCCAAGAGGGTTAGGGTGAGTCAATATACAAATCTTGTGCCAAGTCAGACTGTGTGTGTGAGGGAACTGTAGTCATGAAAATTAATACTCATATGGCATAGTATGTATTTAATATCCAGTGCCTGCATATCTAACAAAGCTTTCATGAGTACACATATACACATATGCACATGCAGTGTTGCATTACTATCTTTGTAAGGTATTTGCATTTTGTGTATTAATGAAAATTAATAATGCTACAGCACACCTTAACCTTAGTGAATAAAAATATCTTCGGCTGTTTTAGTTTTTCAAATAAAATCTGCATTTTTATACCAAAATCAGTCAAATGTTAACACAAGGTCAAAACTATCATGTGCTCTTATTATGGAGATGTTTAGTCCCCACACAGAGAAAAATACATCCTCTCTCTCTCTCTCTCTCTCTCTCTCTCACACACACACACACACACACACACACACACACACACACACACACACACACACACACAGTGTGTGAGGACGAAATATGTTTCTTGCCTGGAAACTGCTGCCTCCACATTCCTCCCATAAGAGCTCTGCAGACACCCAAAATCGAGTGAAGAATGGAAGGTGGTGAGTGGGGGGAAAAAAATCCTCAGGGGGATCTCTCCTTCCGTATATCAGCCCCCTCCTCTTCTCTGCGTCTTCCCCAGTCTTCCTCAGTGTGTTTGTAGTGGTTTCTCTTCCCCAGCTCAAGGGGAGCCTGATTAGTGGCATGCACACACATACACACACGCTCTTCCTCCTTTTTGCCTCAGTGTCTAGTGAGAACGATCCCGTCACAGCAGCAGAATGCAATGCGTTTCAGCAATGAGGAATGAGCGTCAGGGAGAAGGGGGAAAAGAAAGGAAAAAAGAAAAAAGAAAGGAAAAAAAAAAAAAAACTACTGCGAGAGCCAGTACAAACGAGCACTTCTGCGGCTCTCCTCTGGTCTCGGCTGCAGTCTCTCCTCCTCCCTCTGTTCTTCCCCACGGCCCCTTCACTCCTCTGCACTGCCTTTTTCTTCAATTTATGTTTTGTAAAAGCACAGCATTTAGGAGCTGTCGACCCCCTCCCCTGCCTTTTCTTTCTTACTTAACCCTGATCTCCCTCACTCTCCCTCTCTCTCTCTCTCTCTCACACACACACACACACACACACCCCTCACCTCCTAGTCCTATTTCCTGTGCTCTATCTGTGTTCCAATTGCTGGTTTTGGCTAAACATGCCTCATATTAAATAGTCTTATAATATGAGCTCTTATAAAAAGTGTGTGTGTGTTTGTGTGTGTGTGTGTGTGTGTGTGTAAGTGTACATGGGAACTGTTCAGAATAAATGCAGGAACACAGACTTAAAGGAATACTCCCGAGTTGGATGATTGAATACTTACCTCAGACAATTGTTTTGATGCATTTCCCTGTACTTTGAAAAGAATAGAAACCTGTTCATTCAAAACTGACTGATAATGGAAGTCTAAGGGCAACTGAATTGCATGAATGTGCCACTCATAAACACACTACTCTCATTACTTTCAGCTTCGTTCAGCTCACAGCCACATACACACATGCTCAGGAAGAGAGAAACGGATCACTCGAATATACTGGGAAACCAGGGCATGGGCACCACTCACATGTGTCATGCCAATCATTGCACCCATAGCTAGTCCTCCAAACACTACCCTCCCACTGCAGACTCTTGCTAAACCATGCCCCCATCACATAGTGATAAAGTGGTTATGTAGTTTTAACCATATTTGTACATTTGGAGCAATAGAGTAAAAACCTTTCTAAAGGTTTTTGGTATCCATGCATCATCTGACCCACACAACTGCACTGTAAATAACCACATACATCTTAAATTAAAAAATAAATAAATACAAAAAAAAGGGGAAGGGACAATTATCTGAAGGGACAATCATACAGCTTCACATCAAAGAATTACTTCAAGCAGTTTACAAATATATGCACAACATATGCTCTCAGCCTATTAGGGATCTTAGAGTAAATTGATTTTAAATTATTTTCTTAGTACAAGGAAAAAATGTTAAAACTGATGTCCATGGTAATCACACACATGTTACAGATGCATTAGAAGGGAATTAGGTCACCATAAGCAACAAAACAGGATCTATGGTAAGGGTTAGACATCTGACACACTCATTTACTCTCCCTCGCTTACACAATTCCACAAACTCATGAGCACTGCATAGTGTAATACAGACATGACGGCTAGTAAATGTGGCTCTGGTCATGATATTGTTCTAAAAGTGTGTGACTCATAGACTGAGCTGTGTGTGTGCGTGTTGTTAAAGAATGAACAGGACATTATAAAAATTTTTAAAAAGCCCATGTATTTACACAGCCTTCACACTTCTGGCCGTGCCATTCACATTACTCCACACTGTGCAGCTGCGGATGTGTTTTCTCACATTGCAATCTGCTTCCTACTGATTTTTTGCTATTTCCTCTATTCATTATATTCATTCCCTTACTCCCTCCTATCAGGGCTCTCTGTGACAGGAGCCATCTGGCCTGGCAAAGAGAGAGCACAGGACCAGCCCTGAACATGCACATGCACTAGCGTGCACACACACGTGCGTGCGTGCATGCACACACACACACACACACACACACACACACACACACACACACACACACACACACACAGCTGGGCCTTATTACCACTCAACGCTAAAAGCTGTTATGTGGAGGCATCAGTGCAGAGCATCTGAAGAGTTACAATAAGTGGAACACGCACACAAACATTTCTTTATGGAGCAAAGAATAAAAACAGAAGTTTATCAAGAGTGTATTCAAAACTTCAGAAAAGGGATGCCACTAATGTCTAGTGGACGTGTCTTTCAAAATCCCAGAAAAACTGATCTGCTCATCTTTCACCTCGAAGAAATCAGCAGATACTGCCTGATCTCACAATCCCTTTGCCTCATGAGACCAATCATGTGACTTTGCCAAACTGGATCCTGAGCAAGTTTCTGTGGCCTAGTTGTTCTTTCTGAACTCATTTGTCTTGTGAATACCAAAAAAAAAAAAAAAAAGTTTGCTCCATGCTCCACAGACACAAAAATAATAAGCAAGACCTTAGCTAATAGAAATGAAACAGTTATCCCTTCAATAACCAACCCAGATCAAACTGGATTCATTAAAAACCGACAGTCGACCACTAACATGTGTAGGCTCCTTAAATATATATATTTCACATCGCATATAAATCTAGAATGAGCAATAGTAACACTTGACGTAGAGAAGGCCTCTGACAAAGTGAACTGGAAATTTCTACCCACGACACTTCATAAACTAGGTTTCGGTGAATCATTTATTCATTGGATAAAAATACTCTACACATCACCAAAGGCCACAGTTATCACTAATGGACCAATATCACAAAGTTTCACACTGCAGAGAGGCACTAGACAAGGATTCCCACTCTCTCCATCCCTATCTGCCATTATTATAGAACCATTAGCCACAGCAATAAGAAAAAATGTCAATATTAATGGGATCCAGACAGCAAACATAGAACACAAAATCATCTTATATGCTGATGATATTGTACTCGTCTTACAAAAACCTATAGAATCAATACAAGAAACTTTTCACACAATCGAAAAATATTCCAAACTTTCAAATTACTCAGTCAAACTGAACTCAATCTACAGTATGCTCCCTCTAAACATGAAACTCCCCGAAAATACAGTAAAATCTCTACCTATCCCAATAAGCACTGACTACATCAATTATCTTGGTGTCAACATATCCACCAAGCTGTCAGACTTGCATAAATCCAATTTTAACCCTTTATTGAACACCATAAATAATGATATCCACCGCTGGATAAACCTCCCCCTCTCTCTCATTGACAGAATAGCATCCATAAAAATGACGATACTACCCAATATTAATTAGTTATTTTCAATGATCCCAGTTCAACCTCCCCCTTCTTGGTTCAAATAACTCAACTCCTGTATCGCTAAATTTTACTAGAAAAACAAACCTCCAAGAATCAAACTAACCACTTTTCCAAAGACCCAAATATCAGGGAGGACTTGATGCCCCGACCTTTCAACAATATTACCTCACTAACCAACTCCAATATATAATCAAATGGATAAAGCTCAGTCAGACAAAGGAAAATTGTCTAGATATAGAACAGACACTACGCAATAAAATCAGTATCACAGTATCACAGATTTGCCCTTCGTCAGTACAGCTACCAAACACCACCCCTGCTTCAAATGTCCAACGACTATAACAGCTTGGTGGAAATTTGATAAAACTATTAATTCACCACTCCAACTAGCCTAAAACACTCCCATATGGCATAATCCCAACTTCACAAACACAGTTAAGATAACAAACATCTCCACATGGGTAGAAAAAGGAATTATACACCTTAAGATCAACGCTTTTTCATCAATTCCATATCTAGCTGAAAAGCATGGACTAGAAAATAAACATTTCCTTGAATTTCTACAACTTAAATCCATTATATGCTCTGAAATCAATCTAAAAGACAACACATTAGACCTCCCCCCATTAGTATCAGACCTACTAAATATATCACCACCAACTACAGTCTTATCCAAAATATATAAAATAATATTCCATTCCAACTCCTCAATTACCATACCTTGATGATACCAATTCACCATACCAAGACGACTTAGCAATCCCATCTAGAGAAGACTTTTGGCAACAGATATTACAGAACATGTCCATCATAGCTAATAACAATAGTCTGCACCTGATACAATACAAAATAATCAATAGAACTCATTACACAGGTCATAGGATGTATAGAATGGGCTTTGGGGAATCAGACATCTGCACACAAAATAAACAAGACCATTACATACATGCCATATGGGACAGCACACCAGTTAAGCACTGGAAACAAATCACTGAGGAAATATCTTGTTTTCTAAATAGCACCATCCCACTTACCCCTTCACTTTGAATACATCTGGGATCAGCATTTCAAAGGAAAACCTAGTCCTCCTTACAGCACTAATCATCGCCAAGAAAACCATACTAACAATGTGGAAATCAAAGAACAATATTAATATCACACATTGGAAAAACCTAATAATCGACTACATAATAGAAAAACTCGAAAATAAAACTTTCAAATTTAACCGAGCAAAAGTCAACAATTCAGCTTCTACAGATCAACTACATAGTTAAAGCCATACCACACATCTCAAACAGGATGGTTACAAACACATGTAAATAAATGAAACATACATGCATACATTACTCACAGAGTCCAAAGTCGGTGTTATACATATTAATTAACTCAATTTATATTTCAAATATTACAAACTTTCCCCCTATGCCCCACTAGCCCATTGCTCTAATAAGTACCATATCCCAATCACATCCACTGTCTTGTCTACTACTCTGTCTTATAACTGTCCTCTCCATGTCCTGCACCCACCACTCACCCATACTAACCCTTAAATACAAACATGAAAACATGAATAAAATAAAATAAATAAAGTCTTAATTTTTTTCTCTCAAATTCTAGCAAGCTTATGTCAGAGACATGTTGAAAATTATGCAAAACGCTTACAAGAAGTTATTTCTGCTAAAGAGAGCAATACTAGCTTCTGAAGCCAAGGGTTTACTTACTTTGTCCACAGAAGAATATCACATCTATTGATATTCCTGTTGGATAAATGATTGAAAAAGCTATTTTTATTTGTGGTTTTTGTTCAAGTATATCAACTTTATAAACAGGCACTATTTCAAAAGGTGTTAAACGTTTGCTTGTCCACATATGTCAAAAAAAGGCAACAATTTCCATGGGGGTATACTTATTTTTTCACATTACTGTACTGGCTCTTGCATCAATAAAGGTCACTGTTCATGACTCCACTATCAGAGACACACTGGGCAAAAATGGCTTCTATGAAAGCGTGGCGAGGTGAAAACCACTGGTAACCCAGAAGAACATTAAGTCTCGCCTGAATTTTGTCAAAACACACCTTGATGATCCTTAAACTTTTTGGATGAATGTTCTGTTGACTGATGAGTCGAAAGTGGAACTGAGTCGAAAGGGTCCCGTTACATCTGGAGTAAACCAATCTCAGAATTCCACAAAAAGAACATCATACCTACGGTCAAGCATGTTGGAGGAAGTGTGATAGTGTGGGAATGCTTTGCTGTTTCAGGGTCTGGGTGACTTGTAATAATTGAGGGAAACATGAATTCTGCTTTCTACCAGAAAATCCTAAAGGAGAATATTCGGTCTTCAGTCCGTAAGTTGAAACTCAAGACTGATCTCCAGTTATCGGAAGTTTTTGGTTGCAGTTATTGCTGCTGAAGGAGGCAATGCTTTTTTCACATGGGTGATAGGTGTTGGATAGCTATTTTTTTTTTGCTTAAAACAAACAAACAAACAAACAAACGGAAACTATATTGTGTGTTTACTTAGGTTGCCTTTGTTTTATGTTGTATTTGGTTTGGAGATCCAAAACTATTTAGTATGAGATATTCACAAAAACCTAAGAAATCAGGATGGAGCAAAGACTTTTTCCAGTGCTGTATATAGTATATATCAGTGCTTTAGAGCTGCCTAAAGGCACAGTAACACATTTTACTACATTTGTTACATTTAACTCCTGTTAAACCTGTTAACTCCTGTTACATTTAACTCATGTTCCAAAACCTTTTCAGGTTTAACCCCTTCTACATTATCAGATCAGAGCAAACAGGTTAGATGTCTTCCGGAAAATGTCTTCCCTAACCCTAACCCTAACCCTAAGGATCTGAATTCTGCACATAGTTTCAGCTCCACCTTCTTAGGTGGAGTGTAACTCAATCTCCATGACACCATGACTTTTTCTTATTTATAGTAATTCACATCACCTGTTTGCCTACACATATACCAAAATGTATGTGCACATACACGCACACACAAATGGAGAACTGTTCATCTGTCCCTCTTCATGTCTGGTCAGAGAGATAGGAATTTGATTTTTAAGGATTGAGAACTCATGGTTTTCCTACAGCAAGCATAATTTCCAAATGGAAGTTATACTCTGTTCATTCAGTTGGATTAAGCACTGCGACCCACCTTCCCCACTGAGCCCAACCCAGCACAGATGGCTGGTAGGATTTTATGTCTGTAATCCCTCTTCTCTCGTCTCTTTTTCCCCTTAGCTATAGTTCCAAAACCACAATAATGAAAGAGCACATTAAGTTGAACATATGGCCACTGCATTTACTCTGACTGACTCCGGCCCTTTTCTGTTTTCTTGCCTCTTCCACCCTTTTTTCTCTAGATATTTACTTTAAACTCCTCTATATATTGCTCTAAAGACTGTAAATTCCCCTTTAGTTTTCCAGCTTAAAAGTGCACATGCACTGAGCACTTCTTGCAAATTGCATGCATTCTATTGGAAAACCCATCTCTACGACTTATAGGAGAGTGGCCTTGCGATACTGCCATGTACAAAGTGGTTAAACACATCAGGTATGAATACTTAACACATCAAGAATATGCACCTTATGGAGACAAAAAGGAATGACATGAAGTCAAATTATTACCAAAGACTTGTTACTTGAGGGAAATCACAAACAGAAACAGAGTTGTAAATTTAAAATTCATGACTACACACAAACAACATAATATTACACTCCTTCAGTCTGCCTTTCAACTTCTAAATCTAAACAGTATTTCAAAAATTCTACAATGCAAATTGTGCAAAAGTGTGGGTATTTATCAAAATAAATGTTTGCATAGACTCATTCTCATATTCTTGCGTAGTTTTGACCATGAATATGCAAAATAACTAGCAGTGAAATTCTAAACAGAATGTGAAATATGTTCACCGAAAGCACTTTGCAAGAGCTTGTGAAATAATGGACTGGACTGCTAATACAGTTATTTAACTATGAAAGTAATTAGTGTTAAATACAAGCAACTGTGGTTACATTTAAATCCAATAAAAGGCTGACAAAGGCAGCCTGTTAATGAATGTTTACTATTCTGTGGATGTGCAGGTAGACTTGACAATTGTTAATGTTCGCTGAAACAGGGAAATATTCAACAGCAATGCTTAAGAATGTAAACTTTGTTGACCTATATCATAATGTGTGCCATACCATACCTGGTAAATTATGGCCATGTCTGTATTTAAAAGAGCAGTGAAATGCAGGCACATGGTGGCTAAGAACAATTTCTTTTTATATAAGCCTCATAGTTTACACTTGTGCAAATGATATCCATGCACACATTTAATGAATGCCAAATTGTGTCTGAGACTTTACATTTTATGAGTGAGAAACTGTTTAGAACCTTTCTATGCAAAGTTAATAAATTACAGCCCAGCTTCAAGTACTTCTAACCTCCATGTCAGCAATTAACTAACAGTAATCTTCATGGAGTCACAAGAAAGCGCATGCAACCCTAAAATCTCTGCTGAGAAACTCAATGAGCTTCCAAATGTGTGATACATCAAACAACTAAATGTTAAACACAGGCATAATTTACCACAAGCAAATTAATTAAAACAACTGATACTCATACACACATGGCCAACCCTAGGTATTTGTGTGTGTTCTGACCACTACCTCCATTGCCATGGCAACAACATCTGCTTTTACTGGAAAATAGGGACTTAATTACATGTTCTTGCTCTTATATAGTCGATAACAAACAGTTACTGCTACACCAGGACGCAATTTATGGAACAGGAGCAACAATTTCAAATTACATTTTGTTAACTAGAAAATATTAAACATGTGCCTTGTGTCTGAACATAAGTGATGGTCCAAAATATTCAAACAAGTTACAGAACTTCAGCATGACCAATTTGTCTTTCAAAGTCTCTCATACCGTGAAGAATGTATTCCAAGACAAAACCAAAACCAGCTGTGAAGACAACAGTTCAAAATTGACATTATATTAGATGAAAGTCATCTAAAGTCATGAAGTGGTGATTAACCTAAAGAATCTGAAGGAGAGACGTCTAAAGCGAGAGAATTATGTCAGCCCAAAATGGATTGTATAAAAGAATGTTGTAAAGAGGATAAAAGAGGACTTAAGATATTGCAAATGCTTCTCAACACAGCTCGGAGAGAAAAGTCACAATGATCTTGATTTACAGGCAGCAATAGGCAGTATCTGGCAACAACATTAAGATTATGAGAGACAGGGCAATCACATGAAAGATATCTGATTTAAAATGTATCAGGATCACTTATTGTGCATTCCTCCAAACCCATCAAGTCACCAATTACCAATGTTTCAGATTGGTTTTCCGTGTTTGTCTCTTTCCCATCTTCCTCTCATTAGGCTCTCTAATAATATCTCATTATTTAGATTACAATAATTAGAATCAGATAATATGATGGTGACATGCCATGTAATTTCACGCAGGGTTTTGACACTGTATCTCATATCTCTATTCCAGTTACTGCTCTTCTTGGGCACCTCCCCCAACACAGTCATTTCACATCAGATTCATGAGCTGCAGGGTGAAAGCGCTCTGTTACATCAACAGCATGGGTGGGATTAGAGAATGCTCTGAAAGGCCACTGCACTGTGATACAGAAAAAGATTACACCAGTTCAGTCACTAGTAATGCAGAAATCATGCAGCATATGCTTAGGTCTTCTTTTATGTATCCTAGACAAAGAAATTAAGAGAATTACTGGATACGTTATTGTAAAGCACGAAAGAATAACCTAAAAAGGCAACTGGAAAAAAGAACTCAAAGAAATATATACTATATACCCATCAAGACCCTAGAAATGTGATGGGCTGCAAGCTTGTAGCAATTAGAAGAGCAAACAGAGGAAAGGTTCTCGTATAAAATAGCCAACATTGCAACATATAAAGTTCTAGAAGATAGGCTGTAAAACACTGTATAACTGATATTTTCTAGTGTTCATACAGAATTATTCAGCAGAAAAAAGTCCAAAACATTTATAATATACCAGTAAACACAATATACCAATAATGTCATCAGAATAACCCCAACATGAAGCTAAAATGGCATTTACAATTAATCATACTAACTAATTTTGCCTTATGTCAGAAATATCCAGATTTTCACTTGCTAATACTGGCTAATAGAAGAATATTATAGAGATGAAAGAAGATTATTGAAACTTTGCATAAATTGAAGTGTTTCACAATCATTCAAGGTATTTGAGAAAAGATGATATTGTGGAAAATTTGGACAAAGATTTTGATTTACTTGTGTCAGGCGATGCCATGGTGGATACAATAACCGGGGGTCCAGTGCGTCGTGAGAGCTTCTGATTGGCAAGCCAAGGAGTCTGTATAGCAGCACCTACAGGCACCAGGGCACTCTCATGAGGTGTTGCCCCAGTCTTTCGCATTATATGGGGGCTTGGTTGTGGATTAGACAGGGTAGACATTGTGGCCAGGCTTCTATCCCTTTTCATCAGTTCCATGGGCACAGTGTAGCTGGTGGAATATGCTTTGGGGGCGTGCTGTGGTGGCAGACTGGTCATGGTTGTTGACTGTGGTGTTTGCTGTGGCATGCCATGGATATGAGTTGGCATTTGCTGTTGCAAACCAAGGATTTGTGGTTGCGCTCCTGGTATGTGTGATGTGTAAGCAGAAAGTGAACGAGGTTGAACAGGCAGCACTGCACTACTGAAAGACCCTGGTGTTCTTATTACAGGGTATCCACTAGCCTCTAGAAGCTGCTGGGAGGGAGCACTACTAGGTCTGCGGCCCATGACTTCAGCCATCCTGGGGAAGATGGTCTGGACTTGGGTCAGTGGTGGCTGCATATACTGAGAGTCCATGCTTGGAGTCGTTTTTGGTTGCTGGTGTATGTATATGTCACTGCAATGGCTGAAACTGTTGGATCGTCCTCGGACTGGAGCAGTCTGGTGCTGAGGCATGTCCATAGGACGTCTGCAACTGACTGCCACACGAGAGAGAACACGTGCCTGCCCTAAGTTGGGTGCAACAGAGTGAACATCATTCTGTTCCATAACAGCTAACATTGCAGTGGAATCAAAGCCCTGCTGTAGCAGAGAGGTTATAGTGCTCTCAGACAAACCTTCGTTGCGCAAAAATGCCAGAAATTCTGGGTCAGCAACCTTCTTGGGGTCCACAGGAGCCAGTGAATTTTGAGGTGTTGTAGGAGGAGGAACAGGTAGAGTAGGGAGCTGAGGAGGACCCTGAGCAGAGATAGCAGCAGTGACTGAAGTAGTCTCTGGGGCAGGAACTGGCAAGGGATGGTTAGGGTCATACACAGGATTTGGTGGTGCCACAGGTTGTCCCTGCTGAACAGATTGTGCAGGCTGGGTTTGTTGCACAAGTGGCATTTGCTGCACTTGCTGGATTGGTTGCATTTGCTGTGGTTGTTGAACTGGCTGCCCTTGCAGTACTGGCTGAACCTGCTGTGACTGGTGAAATGACTGAACTTGTTGAATTTGCTGCTGACCTGGATCCTGTTTTTGCTGTTGGGCCTGTTGCTGCTGTCGTATAACATATGGTGAAGGGCTTTTCTGCCGCATAACCATACCTTGAGAAGATGGATCGATAACCAGGCAGGTGGCTGCAGGCTGACTTGGATCCACTGGTCTCCCATTAAGATCACTATACAATGAGCATCCAGGAAGAGAGGAGGGTGCCTCAGCCCCATAGCAAGGAGTAGTTGCCTCAGTGGCATAGCAAGCAGGAGATGGTGCACGGCTTGGTATGTGCTGGCCTCCTGAGATAATTTTGGCTACAGGTGTGGCAGGTAGAGGGCTAGGAAGGCATGGCTCCCGGTAAATACGGGTCATTTCGTGAGCGGTATGGGGTGGAGGAGGTGGTGCTGGATTGGGGGTAGGCGCACTAGACCTCCCAGACTGGTTCTGGTTCCAAAGTGGTTGAGTCCCTCCCATCATAACATAATGAGAAGCTGACCGGTTATGGAGCATTTGTTCTCCACGATAGAAGTCATCAGGTTGCCTGGAAAACATTACAGGATTTTGCTGGCAAGGATCCAGTGGAGTTAGAGAACCACGATGGACCATGGGTGAACGGTCATAATGACTGTTCAGCTCTGGAACAGAACTCTTCCTCATGCTGCGGCAATCAGGTCGATCATAATTTTGATTATAAAGTGATACCTGGTAATGGTAGGGCTCCCGTTTTATATCCATGTCAGATGGACGCACACCAGTGAGGGGTTCATTCCAACCCCCCGTATCCCCTCCAAAGGAGTTCCGTTGCTCAGTTGTCCTTGTCTGCTGCTCATACATATTCTCACTGCATTCCCAAGTACTTCCATTCCCACCCAGCACGTCCCAGCTTTGGGAACGGCCAATCGGCAACTGCTTGCTAGAGACCAACATTAGCACCTAGACAGTCCCCTCGAAGGAAAAAATGTGCAGAGAGGATGTTCTCTTGTGCTCGCTTCAGTTTTTCTGTTATGTAATTTAAAGAGTGGAGGATTTAAAAAAGAAAAAAAAAAGATGCTGCAGGAATATCCTTTTTCATACGAGTTCCAGCTGTAATTTCTGTCTTTCCTCTCTTTTAGAGTTTTGCTTTTAGATAGCTCCTCTTGGTAGGTGACAGCTGAATAATTAATCCAGTTCGTACTGCTGTTGGCAATACAAAAGGGAAAGAAGATACCAAATGCTCTCTCACACACACCGGCTGTAGGCGAAGGCAACCTTGCTACTCCATTGTGAAAATGCAAAACAACAACCATGAACTGATGAGAATACAGTGATGAGATTTTTTCTTTACCAAAGGAGGGGTGGTGCATAGTAGGCAGGGGCTTTTGTTAATCCAGGAGAGCTGATCTGCTTCTACTCCGAGACATTTTACTCGGTCTGAGTGCTATGAGGGATTAAAGACTAAATGAAGCCCGGTTAAATCCACTGCAGCAATAGCACATACACATAAATACATACTAATTCATTATACAAGTCTTACATACAGACAGATTAAATACATTTATGACAATGATGATGACGATGATGATGATGTCACCCTGTACGATACAACACACCTACCTGTTGTAGATAATTGACAAACTCTGTGATGTTGCTGAGTCTCTGTCCAGTGGTCATTAAAAAGCATGACTTTCTCTGAACCCCACAGGGCTGGACAAAGAAGCTCTCCGGTGGAATTAATACAAACCTAATGCATCAGTGTTAAGTCGCACAGCACCCTCAGAAAGATCAAATCCTGACTGAACAGTAATCCGGCAACTAGTCAAGCACTGTACGCTCAGTAACAAGTGCAAAGGGCCGACCTGACACTACAACCGCATCTGTGTGACACAAATACAGCACATTTAAACCATGTTAAAGCACATCTGACATGAAAAAAAATTGCAAATATAATAAATTCATATTCTTTGAAATTACTAAAGATAAAAATAAAGTGTTAAAGTACAGCTATTGTACCCAATGCCCTTTATATCAGCGCCTTGACACAAAAACTCTGTTCATCAAAGACTAATATATCTTACTGAAACGTTCATTGTTCATACATAACTGACTAACTGAAATAAATAAACGCAATCCTACTACAAATCTATTCAGACATTTGTAGGGGGGGGAACAGAAGGAGCAAGCAAAGGATTTGATTTTTTTTTTTTTTTTAAGCCAAAGTATAAAATTAGTCTCATTGTGCATCATTATTGATCATGCACATGTCTAGGTGTCTCCATTGTCATGACACATTTATGCTGCCATTTTTAAACCAAACTGTAGCCCTCTTTAGTTATTTTTGTGCACATTTACATTGTATGAACAAAGCTGCTGTGACATAATGCACCCAAATACAAAGGAAAAGACTGTGTATAAGGAGTACGATTACACAATTAGATAAGATTACTCAGAACCTTGAAAGAGCAGTCAGCATTCACAAATGGGAAAATTATGTGCATGAGCACTAAAAACAAATATTAGTACACTAACTCCTGGGATGTTCAGCCTCACAGAGTCTCATTCTATCCAGTATGGCCATTTTAATAATAAATATTCTTTTGCCCTCCAAACAAACTGCAAATGCTGAAAACATAATGAGTAAAATGAGAAATGAATGAAAACGGTTTGAATAAAGAGTGAAGATGACGGCTAATTAGATTATGTTTCTACAGTAAATTTAATGGCTCTTTCTTGACTGACGCACAAATTTGTGTACCTCATTCAGCTTTAGCTGAAATGTCATAATTGTTAACATATTTCCCCCAATTTGTGTGTGAATGACAAAATAAATTATACACAATTAGTTGTGAAGAGCGTTCTGTATTGTGCAGCTGTAATTTGCAGAGAGAAATGAACCTTGCTTAGTAAAGCTCTAAACATCTGACATCGTGTCTCTACCACATAAATCAAATAAAATCCAATAATCTTAATCCTCATGCTGCATGAATTGAAAAGCAATGTTGTCTCATATACAAGCAGAACGGCCTAGTAAAAACAGGTCCAGAAACAAATATTCAGCTTTAGTATGGAAAAATGCATAACTAAAAAAATCTCCCATTTTGTACAGAGAGTCACCCCTGCACAGAGTTCTATGATGAGTCACGATGGATTAGTTTTTCATATTGTGTGTCAATGAGGGTAAGCACACACACACACACACACACACACACACACACACACACACAGACAACTGTGCCAACTATGTGCTTTACCCTAAAGGGCCCTTACCAATCACTCATAATCCATTCACCACAAGGAGTATTGCTCATCTTGTTCATTTCCATTCCAGACGTTCCTTTCCTCCTGCTAAACCACTTTCATACATTGCCAAATAAGAGTATTGATCGAGCACGAATAAAATTACATGGCCAGAGTCAGCACTTAACACTCAATGTATATCTACATATTATTATCCTGGACATTACAAAAAAAAAAAGAAAAAATAAAAGAAAGAAGCAGAGCAGTGAAAAAATTGTCTGAGCACAATCAAATGCAGTCCACAATTAGAATCCACTACCTCTCGTATTTGATAAACAGACCAGCACTGTGTCTTTCTGCTGGATAAAGCATACTGCTGAGTTAATAGTCTCTGCATTCATTTTTTCTTTGGCCTGGCCTCTTTGGCAACCGCAACCCCCTCTGGGTCCCTTTGCCACAGTCAAAAGTAGATGAGATCACTTTCCATTGTAATTAGGCACGAAAGTAAGAATTTGCTTTTGTAGGAAGCCTGCATTCAATCTACAGTTCTTCTTCACAGCATGCTATAGTGGTGACAGATTTTTACCCTACGTATTGTAGACATAAATTTCAAACGTATAGGTACTTACTTCAGCAGAACTACACCCTGACTACTCTTCATGCAAAACTGTGCCTGTTAATGGAGAACATTTAAAATATAGGATGTAGTGATTTGTGTTACATGTTTACATGTCTAAGCATAATTAATCTCACTACATTTCCTTCTCCATTCCTGGAGCGGACTTTGCCTCAGGAGGCACATTTCTAAACTAGAGGCTTAATTGTTCTGTGCACAGAGGAGAAAGAAAGAAAAAAAAACATTGTGCTTAGTCAGACCTAATCCAGTACTCACATAGTGGGGAGGATCAGTGGTCAAGTATATTGTTTATATGTTCATAAAATCAGGCATTTAAAAAGGCATTTAAAATGTGCCAAACCGTTATAGTGTTTCACAGGCACATGGAAAGTATTCCTAAAGTTTGATTGTTTTACTCCGAAAAGGAGTGTGTCATGTGGAGATCATTATACTATAATTAGAATAGTAGAGAAAGTGGAAAAGCTTTCAAAAAAGATTCATGGGGTTTCATCATCGAACTCTCATACCCGCACTGCTAACTGGCATCGTGAAGTGCAGTAAGACATTTGGGATGTCAAAACAACAAATTACTGGAAAAAAATGAAACACTCTAAAACTTACCTTCACAGATTCTGTCGAGCCGTTGACGTTTTACTTTGTGTTTGTCAAGCA
This sequence comes from Ictalurus punctatus, assembly GCF_001660625.3. Lineage (NCBI taxonomy): Eukaryota > Metazoa > Chordata > Actinopteri > Siluriformes > Ictaluridae > Ictalurus > Ictalurus punctatus. The sequence continues at coordinate 18,528,836 of NC_030424.2, read as the reverse complement.
AAGCCATTGTAGTGCTGCAGCCTCCTCGTCTCGGCTAGCTGTACAACGGGCTAAGCCACAAAACACTAGTGTCCCCTCACCCCCGGCAGGGCATGCCGTCACCTCACACCTGCATGCACACACACACACACACACACACACATATACACACACACACACACACACACTTCATTGAACAGATAACCTCAATTCCTACAATGGTCTACTTTGTCTTTTCATTGAGGTTGACTCTTCGGACAGGTCGAATGGAGTGTTGCAATAATGAAATATTCCCACAAGAGGGAGCTATCTCACTATTCAAGCAAGCCATTTTTGTGAGTTCAATAAAACACTAAAAACAACCCAAATCCAGACACAAAACATACTATCAAACACTCACTGCTATGGATGTAAAAACTGCTTAAAATCCTTTGCATTTTTTACACACACACACACACACACACACACACACCACTTCTTTGATTAAAAACCTGGTGCCCTTTAAGGTTGACCGAGAGTGATCACAACATGAGCCATAACCGTACTTCCTCAGTTCCAGCATTTACACTGGAGGCTAAATATCAGTCATTCAGAGCAGAGATTCCAGGCATTCAGAGAGGTCTTATGGAAACTTTTTATCACAACTCCTCCGTCATCAATATATTCTTTTAAATCCCAAGCTCTCCTCTCATACGCTCTCCATATTTCACTCATTCACTGAGTGAAAGCTAGAAACTCCTCAGCCTCGAATATCTATTATTTTTGAGTCTGCTTTGAGTTTTTGACTGCTTTACTACCAGAGTGAGATACACCACAGCAGCACATGGACGACTTGAGCGACATTTCTCAATCAGCCCACGTTCAGGTTGCTGCTAAAATAAACCAAATCATTTAGACTTCATGTGATTCATATGCAAATAATAAAATAAAAAGGTGCAGCATTTGCGTCTATATTTGTTCACAGTCTAGGACCGGTACGTCTTCTAATCCCTGATACATTTAAGCACCAACAGAAAATATATAACGCATCCGATACACTTAGTGTGCACTTACATAACACTCACACACATCTCACCAGTGGATACTCGTACTGTAATTTTGATAGACCAACCTGCTGGGAATATAATTAGAATATCGATATCACAAAAAATAACAAATCACTAGACAACTATCGTCAGTTCTGACTAATGCCCTTGCTTCTCATAATAACAAGTAGAATGACAGCGAACACATGGACACACACATATATACATACATATATTTCCAGCACTGCCTTAACACTCTTGGACATGGAGTTCACCAGAGCTTCACAGAGTTGCCACTGGAGAACTCTGCCACTCCTCCATGATGACATCACACAGCTGGTGGATGTTAGAGACCTTGTGCTCCTCCACCTTCTGTTTGAGGATGCCCCATAGATGCTCAATAGGGATTAGGTCTGGAGACATGCTTGGCCAGTCCATCACCTTCACACTCAGCTTCTTTAGGAAGGCAGTGGTCGTCTTGGAGGTGTGTTTGGGGTCGTTATCATGCTGGAATACTGCCCTGCGATCATGCTCTGCTTCAGTATGTCACAGTACATGTTGGCATTCATGGTTCCCTCAATGAACTGTAGCTCCCCAGTGCCGGCAGCACTCATGCAGCCCCACACCATGACACTCCCACCACCATGCTTGACTGTAGGCAAGACACACTTGTCCTTGTACTCCTCACCTGGTTGCCGCCACACACGCTTGACACCATCTGAACCAAATAAGTTTATCCTGGTCTCATTAGACCACAGGACATGGTTCCAGTAATCCATGTCCTTAGTCTGCTTGTCTTCAGCAAACTGTTTGTGGGTTTTCTTGTACATCATCTTCAGAAGAGGCTTCCTACTGGGACGACAGCCATGCAGGCCAATTTGATGCAGTGTGCGGCATATGGTCTGAGCACTGACAGGCTGACCCCCCACCCCTTCAACCTCTGCAGCAATGCTGGCAGCACTCATACGGCTATTTCCCAAAGACAACCTTTGGATATGACGCTGAACACGTGCACTCAACTTCTTTGGTCGACCATGGCGAGGCCTGTTCTGAGTGGAACCTGTCCTGTTAAACCGCTGTATGGTCTTGGCCAACGTGCTGCAGCTCAGTGTCAGGGTCTTGGTAATCTTCTTATAGCCTAGGCCATTTTTATGTAGAGCAACAATTCTTTTTTTCAGATCCTCAGAGAATTCTTTGCCATGAGGTGCCATGTTGAACTTCCAGTGACCAGTATGAGGGAGTGTGAGAGCGATGACACCAAATTTAACACACCTGCTCCCCATTCACACCTGAGACCTTGTAACACTAAGTCACATGACACCGGGGAGGGAAAATGGCTAACTGGGCCCAATTTGGACATTTTCACTTAGGGGTGTACTCACTTTTGTTGCCAGCGGTTTAGACATTAATGGCTGTGTGTTGAGTTATTTTGAGGGGACAGCAAATTTACACTGTTACACAAGTAGTACACTCACTACTTTACATTGTAGCAAAATTTCTTCAGTGTTGTCACATGAAAAGATATAATCAAATATTTACAAAAATGTGAGGGGTGTACTCACTTTTGTGAGATACTAATATACATACATACATACATACATACACACACACATATACATATATACATATATATATATATATATATATATATATATATATATATATATATATACACACATATATATACATATATATATACATTATATATATATACACACATTATATATATATATATATATATATATATATATATATATATATATATATATATATATATATATATATATATACACATTTTATATATTATATATATATATATATATATATATATATATATATATATATATATATATATATATATATATATATATATATATATATATTTGTGTGTGTGTGTATATATATATATATATATATATATATATATATATATACACATACATATACACACACACATATATTTCTGTCACATCAACCTAATTTAACTAACTGGCCAGACATCAGACATTAAGTTTTCAGTGGTTCTTGTTGGACAGTTTGGCATCAGAGTAATCTCATAATATCTTCTGATAATTTCTGGGAAAGCAGAAACACTAAAGCCTTTAAATTAGCAAAATATACTTTAATAAATCACAAGTTAACGAGCATCTTTCAGGATTCTTTCGCATATGCAGTATTAAGCCCAATTAAACAGAACCTTGGTGTGTTTTCCCCTCTGTGCAGTTCAGGTTTGGACCACACACCGTGGTCCGAGAGCGTCTGAACAAGGTTGTCTGGGTCCACATTCATGCGAACTCTACAGTGGTTCAGCTGTAGGGAGAACATAATTCGACCCTAAATCAATCCAACCAAAGAAGTCAAACCAAATGGGTTCTGTTTATAGGTTTGTCATGCAGCAGTTTTTTTTTGTTGTTTTTTTTTTTATAGATGTGAGCTGCTAAACCGATAACGCAGCACTGTAGCACTGCAGAAATGCAATATGTTGTGGATATTTGGACAGACCAACAGAAAGAGAAACTAAACTATGGATACGATACACAAAATCTTTTAACTAGATATTCATACAATCTGTTAGTTGTTAGTGGCCTCCATGCTCATGATTTCTATGCATCCTTGTAGCCACATGTGTAATGAATTGTTTGGAAACTGTTGTGGATGTTTGCAGAGATGCTGCTATTTGGAAAGGACCGTTTTAAAGGAAAATATTATATAAATATAAATTAATGTTGTTTAAATAGCCCACAGAGGTGGCAGAAACAGCTTTTCAGAAGACACAAAGAGATCACCTGTATCCACTTCAAAGCTGTGTCTGTGTTTTAAAGTGCTCTCTCACGCAGTGTGTGAATTACAGCTGTCCCATTCACCAACCTGCTGCTTTGATTCATCTGCACCTGTGAGCATGCCTGCGAGAGACAATTACAGTGGTGCAGCATTTTGTGATTGAAATGTTCGAGTCCGCACCCCTGCAGTTCAGTCTTGCCAGTTTGGATATTTTTCATGTCACCTATTTTTGCAACGCAATGTCTTAATGATTTAATAATTGCAAAAATAATGTGCATAGGTATTTAATAAATTGCACCTACAGAGCAGGTGTCAGAAGATTATATTTGAAATAGCTCAGCCCTGGTTTTGTTCAGGTATCATCTCTAATATGCTGCTCCTTTTCCCGTCATAACATTCATTCTGCTTGGGAAATCCACCACGAGCATATGTCCATAACAGGGTTTCATCCAGGGGCTCTTTGAAATGACACTGCCGATAAAACCAACAACAGCCTTATGCACTTTCCTCAGTATGACAACAAATACAATTTCTGTGAGCTGAACAAGCCTGCAATATATCATCCAACACACACAGAGATAGATAGATAGATAGATAGATAGATAGATAGATAGAGAGAGAGAGAGAAGCAAATTCAGAGAGGCTTGGAATATGCCACAACTTTACTGAGACTAATACATATTAATGTGTTTATGCCTTCAAAAAACTGACCTTTTGCTTTAATGCCTCAAGGGAACTTGAGAAAAACCTTTTTTTTATTATTTTTTTATTTATTTTTTTAGATAAAGCTCAAAATACTTGACCTTCCTCCCACACAATGCATTTGTCTGTCTTTCAGACTGTCATTCACCGCCACACACACACACACAGGGTCTTGCAGATAGAAATGAATTGATAAAGTAAATGAAGACACGTCTCATTTAAAGGAAAACTCCAGCATTTTTCAACTTAATCTCCATGTTGTCAGTTTATGATTAATATTGACAAGAATTTTGACTTTTTCCTATACTGAGAAGTCACTTATAATCGATGTCTTATGGCCAGTCGTTGAATTCCACTCATAAAGGTTTCTAATATGCAACTATGTAACATGAATTCAAAACTATGCCTGTTACATTTTAAACTGAATGGTCTAAGGATAGACAACGTGACGGTGCCTTAAAAAGCTATTTTTATGTCGTTTTATACAACTTTTAAACACTAGGGCGACTCAGTAAAAAGATATTCTGCTCACTCATCACTTTCACGATGGATTTGTCCAATTCCCATGCGCTCAGCTGGAAACTAAGGCACTTCTGTGTTTGCTTTGAGCTACACCAACTACATACATACACCATAATGACAAATTCTTCCCTCTGTAAAAAGTAGACCCATTTCTTATAGGATGAATTAACCAGCTTTATATCTTACCAATGAATTCATGAACGTTTTCTACAAAAATATGTTGAGTGCCGCACTGCTTTTGGTGTTTTGGATTATAGCTTTATGTTGAAATTTTGAAATGATTGCCTGTAGTAATACTACACGCACTACACATGCAGTAGATAGTGATAAGTTGAGGTTGTGTGTCTTTTTGTTGTTTTTTTTTAAACAAAGCATGACAACAGATGGCCCCTTCCCTATGACCTCCTCTTGACATTCTGAAGTCATGGACATCTGCTTGCCTTTCACTCTCTAAACTAAACCACCTGCATATTACTCATGTGTTGGGATATGCTTTAAAAAAAAAAAAATAAAATAAAATAAAATAAAAAACCATCATCATCATCATTTAGGGCAAAACTTGAAAAATGGATGCAAATCCTCTTAACCTCAACACTTCCCAATTTAAGACTTCTGGAAGAAACATAGTACATAGATATAAAGTACTGTTTCTCAGTGGTCTTGGAAAGTTGATTGTGCATTTATTCCACTAGAGATCACATGCTCAGAAGAATTCTGAGCACTTCATATCACCATGTAGCTAAAGAGACACCCAGCTGACTGGTATGCAGAGAGACACAGAGGAGGGGGGGCTCTAAAGAAACAAGACAGCTGTGACTCAAACAATGATCTCTGGTGTATTCATATGTTTATATAGATCAGGAATTTAGTCATGGGAGTCACTTCAGGTATGTTAATTAAAAACATTATTTAATAGATTGAAGCCAGGTATGAAAGACCATGCCACAAAAGACATGTTGCTTATCCTAACCCTCATGGCTCCTCCTTTACTGAACAGAGCCAGCATGGCACTGAGAAGCTCCATCTGTCAACTATATGTAAAGATCTGTTAGCTCTGACTGCTTCTCCTTCTGTGTGTGTGTGTGTGTGTGTGTGTGTGTGTGTGTGTGTGTGTGTGTGTGTGTGTGTGTGTGTGTGTGTGTGTGTGTGTGAGTGAGAGAGAGAGAGAGAGAGATGGAGACGCATTTCAACCCTATAACCCCAGACTCATTACTGTGCAAGCTCAGGGACAAAAATCAAAGCTATTTCAATTTTACAGCACTATGAATGACATCATGATTCCTAAAATGGGATAAACATACAGTGCCCTCCACTAATATTGGCACCCTTGTTAAATATGAAGGATCAAAATTTGAAGAATCTGGAGAGATTCTGTATGGAGAAATGGTCTCAGATCCCTTGCCATGTATTCTCCAACCTCATCAGGCATTATAAATGGTAAATGACCTGCACTTGTATAGCGCTTTTTAAACCTTAGCGGTTCCAAAGCGCTTTCCACTGTGTCTCAGTCATCCATTCACACACACCAATGGTAGCAGAGCAAGGCGCTAACTTGCCATCAAGAACAACTCGGGGTTCAGTGTCTTGCCCAAGGACACTTCGGTATGTGGAGTCATGTGGGCCGGGAATCGAACCGCCAACCCTACGATTAGTGGACAACCCGCTCTACCAACTGATCCACAGCCTATATTATAGGAGAAGACTCAGAGTTGTTATCTTGGCAAAGGGAGGTAGCACAAAGTATTGACGAAAAGGGTGCCGATACTTGTTGCACACTTATATTTAACAAATCTTTTTCTTTTTGATAAACTTGTGTTTTGTTTGCAATTGTTTGATATCCCTGAGAGCAGAGTATTTTTGTGATTTTTTTTGAACAAAAGATCAAAAGGTTCAACACCAAAGACAATTTTTCACAGCCTTCTTTGCTCATATTTATCAAGGGTGCCGTGTCATGTCGTCCTCCTTTACCATCACCCTCTTGCTATTTTTAAAAAGCACATAGTGATCCATATTAGCAGCACATCAGACACTGACAGAATTTTTAATCTACCCTTCTTGCTACTTGATACCCAGTAATTGCTATTTTGAACATCTCGTTTGCATATATCAGGGGAAAATGAAAACCAAATGAACTCAATGTACTGGTGTGTATCAGTGGTATTTGTAACATTTGTAAAGGTCTAGCTGCGTAAAATTCCTTGCTTACAAAGGTCCAGCTAACATAACAACGGCGACTACGCCTTTTTTTAATAGCGACGAGTTTTTTACGCTTAATCATTAATGGTTTTTTATGGGTACAAATAAGACAATTTGAAGTGGTTATGTTTTGTTGGATTTGACTCGAGGAGAATAAATACATTCCATAGTCCATTCGCCTTTGGACATTTTATCATCACTGTCAACCTTTTTGTTAAATAAGCCATGTTGTCAGATCACTAATCAGACCAGAGAAGGTAAATAAAAAAGAAAAATCTACTCTGTGAAAACTCTCCCCTTTCTGACTGAATGTCTCTAGCCCTGGAGTATATTATACACCAAAAACTAATTCTATGTGTTTGTGCCTCTGCCCTCCCCCACCAACCTGCACAACAGCAAATCATAAATATTAAAGTGCCTGTTCACATTTACCTAACTAAGTGATAATTCATGTCCAGTGTCCTTCTTCACATTCTGCTATGTATGCTGAGACTGTGGAATGATTTAGTGCCTTAGGGAAGGTAGAAATGTGAAGGGCTCTCACATGAGACAGGGATAAGGGGGGAGGGGGGGTATAAAACCAAGGTCACCTGTCATTTTACCTTAAAATGCAACTGTGTGTTTGATTCTCTCCATGCTTGTGATGTTTATCACTGGACAAGTCTTCTTATACAAGTTTAATATAGATGGTGTTTTTTGGGGCTATTTTTCAAACTAATACAAAAGAAAAAAAAAAGTGGTTGATGGCATGAGTGATAATGCCAGTCATTAATAGAGAACAAATTTGATTAAATCTTTAATCTACTGACAGTTGTTACTGACACATTTCTTTAAACCCCTCTAGAATTCCCTGTAGCAAAACACTACACACGATTCAGGCGGTCTATCACATACTAGATCAGTGACTCAAGCATATAATGCCTTACTTACATTTTTTTCTGTACGAGTGATGATAACCCGATAGGGAACATGCAACACTTTGGAGAAAAAACTGCAGCAAAACATTGAACATGAAACTGTACGTACACCAGATCATTGTTTGCACTGAGCGCTGTTGTGATTTGAAATATCTTCCCAGCATGCCTCATCAAACAAGTATCTAATAACCATAGACAGCAGATGCCTGAGTGAAAAAGAGCTGCACGTACTCCCTTCTCCCAGACTAGAGCTCCTTACCAACAAAGGGCCATTCCCCTAATCACTCCTAAACACACACACACAGCATCCAAACATTCACTCTGGGTTTCTAGAGGTGTAAAATTGTTTTTCAGCTTCTGAGCTGAGGTTCCCGAAAGCATCACAGCACAAAGACGACCTTAACTTTACAGTGCTTTTAAGGAACCTGGACCCTGACCAAGCGGACACAATCAAACCTGGTTTGAAGAATCAGATAAATACAACTGAGCATTTCAAAGCATGTTGTTATGCTTAAGCCAATTTTTTACTCAATTGCTTTCAGTGTGCTTCCATTCAACTGCACATTAGACACTAAGCTCTCATGTTATAACACTTTTCTAGAAAGTGTTCAAAGATGCAGAAGTTCTCCCAGCTCACTGTAGGCTTTCAGAGCCAGGGACTTCTTTTAACAGTTAAATAAATTTCACAAAAACTCCTTCAGTACAGATATATTTTACAAACACAATCCAACTATTCAAACATTAGGCTCATTATTTAAAAGTATGCACTAATGTGCTGTTTATGTATTAGTGCCCTAGAGCATTTTGTTCCTGAACACATTAGGTCCAGGTTGATATTATGTAACAAGACCTACTTGTTTCGGAGTTATTGAGGTATAAATGAAACTCATTCGATGCAAGGGACCAGTCAAACTAGCTAATAACTAGAACAACTCGATATTAAATAAAATAGCTTTCATAAATGGTGAATTATGACTTCCTGTAGCAAAAACCACCTGGCTGTGCTTCACTGACCCCTGAACCCACTGGTCTAGAGTACCCTGGGCAACCCCCTCCCCTTGTGTGTGTCTCTCTCTCTCTCTCTCACTCACACACACACTCACACACACACACCAGCATTTCAACCATCCAACACATTGTACTTCAAATGCCTGCAAACACTAAGTTTGATCTTACCTGAGATCAGAGAAGCCTTTTACCCCAAAAAAGCCAATTTCACACAGGTCTGTATTTATTAGGGTGTGATTAAAAGTCCGGCTCGTGTTCAGGATTCTGTTAAGGTGAAATGGTAGAGGAAAGGAACCCGTCGCGAAGTTAAAAAACCGCGCCAAGCCCGAGAGAGATCACCGCGATGTAACCTGCTGTGCTCAGCGCACAGAGCTTTCAGTCACCGGGGTTTTTGAGCTATATTATGGTGACGCTATCGGTTAAGCTGCTCTGGTTCATCGTGTCCGTTTGCAGCAGGGAGGAACTGAGGTGAAGGGACTGTTTCTCCTTTTTTTGCGCTCTGATTCTGAGAGGCGGAGTTAAACACTTGAATAGACTACACACCCTCGAGGAGCTCCTGCCGCTTCGCTGCGGAAGAGACTAGTGGGCGGGACCGCGGGTGGAGTGGGCGGGACCGCGGGTGGAGTGGGCGGGATCACACGGCACTGCCCAGTTTATATATATATATATATATATATATATATATATATATATATATATATATATATATATATATATATATATATATATATATATATATATATATATGTGTGTGTGTGTGTGTGTGTGTGTGCGTGCATACACTGGCTGAATCCCAAATGTGTCCTTATTGCTTATATAAAGTGCATAATGTAGACTATAATGACTGTTGCACCGTTGGAAGTGCACTCTATAACCAACAGGAAACAATTTACGATTCAGCCATAACTTTTCTGTCTTACTTTTTCTTTTTTTTTAAATAAGTGACTGCCAGTAAATTGAGTTTAATGGAACAATAATACCTGACAGTAAGCTTCGGTTATTGAGAATCGTGTGCCATAAAACTGTGTATGAAATTAACATTTGGTAATAAAGTGTGATACATAGTTAATGCATGCATTCTTTGTGGCTGTTTTAGTCCTAAAATTCTGATAGTACAGTAGTTATATATAATCATATCTTGTAAACTGACTTAGTGATGAGCAGGAACCCCTTACACCTCCAGGGTTGGGAGTTCGATTCCCTCTGCCCTGTGTGTGCGGAGTTTGCGGGGGTTTCCTCCCCCAGTCCAAAGACATGCATGGTAGGCTGATTGGTATGTCCAAAGTGTCCGTAGTGTATGAATGGGTGTGTGAATGGGTGTGTGATTGGCACCGTGTTCAGGATGTACCCTGCCTTGTGCCCCATGCTCCCTGGGATAGGTTCCAGGTTCCCCGTGACCCTGAAGGATAAGCGGCATGGAAAATAGATGGATCTTGAAAACCTTAATTGTCTGCATGCCATATCATGCCGCATCACACTTTATTGTGTTCATTTCATACACAGTTTTATGGCAGACGATTCTCAATAACCGAAGCTTAAATACTGTCTTGTTTTATTATACCATTAAACTGATATTACTAATATAGCTGTATTTATTAGGTCGAAAAATGTTTATGATGTAAAATCGCTTGGTGCTCATGGGTGAGAGTCTTTCAATTTCCTCTAGTGGATAAATTCAGAAATCACACATCTGTGAATCAAAGTATGGAAGTATGGAGGCCTCTATTGTAAAATGCTGTGTAACTGAGTAGGTTAGAAGGGAAAAAAGGGAGAGGAGTGAGTAGGGTAGAGACAGAAGCAGGTTAAACGTAGAGGAGCAGAATAAGAAAGATGAAAAAGAAAGATTAATGTCCTGTATGATTTGTGTTTCCTTAGAGTATGTGTTTAGTAACACTAAGTACCAAGTACAAAGTGGATATTATTGTATACACTCTCCATCCACTTTCTTAGGAACACCTGTACACCTGCCCATTTGTGTAGTTATCTAATCAGCCAATCATGTGGCTGCAAAGGAATGGGGGGGGGGGGGGGGTCATGCAGGTATAGGTCAAGAGATTCAGTTACTGTTAACCTCAAACATCAGAATGAAGAAAAAGTGTGATCTCTGTGACTTTGACCATGGCATGGATGTTGGTACCAGACTGGTTGGTTTGAGTATTTCATAAACTGCAGACCTCCTGGGATTTTCACACACAACAGTACCACTCATCAGCAGTAAGAATCAGAATCAGAAAGACAGATTGGAATTCACAAAGACGAGCCATAAAAGATTGGCACCCTGTCCAGGGTGTACCCCGCATTGTGCCCGATGATCCCTGGGATAGGCTCCAGGTTTCTCCGTGACCCTGAAAGAAGGATAAGCTGTATAGAAGATGGATGGATGGATGGATGGATGGAGCCATAAAAGTTCTGGAACCAAGATTAACCACTACCAAAGTGAAGGAAAGGCCAAAGTGTGGAGAGCAGAAAAACAAAAGAACTGGCTTGGCTGTTCCCAATACTTTTGGAGGGGAATGTTCAATCATGTATATTCAGTCATGAGAAAAATAAAGTAAAGAAAAATAAAGAAAAATACACCCTCCTTCAATTCTGTGTTTTTGTTTATCAGGGCCAAATAACAATTGTATGGTCCTCACCAACTTCTAAAAGCAAACAAATAAGTTCAGGTGACAAACAAACAAACAAAAAAAAACACAACAGATTTAAATAAAAAATAAACCAACATTCATAAACCAGGTGGGAAAAAATTAGTACACCCTTCATACTTCTACAATCATTAAGAGAGTAATTAGCAGCCAGAGATTACTAATGAAATGCACAAGATTAGTTCATCTTCAAGATGTGACTCCCTTTATAAAAGCAGAACCTTTGGCAGTTTGGTGTTCTGTAGCACTCAGGTGTGTGTTTGCATTATGCCAAAAAGAAAGGACATCAGACATGACCTCAGAGAAGCAATTGTTGCTGCTCATCAATCTGGGAAGGGTTATAAGTCCATCTCCAACCAAATTCAAAATCCCAATTCTAAAGTGACATCTCTATACACATTAAATGTTTATATTCATGACAGTACAACCAGAAAAAAGACTGAACAAGTATGGCTTTCATGGAAGGGTGGCTACGAAAAAGTCCTTTCACTACAAAAAGAATATGGCAGCAAACCACAAAAGTTCTGAAACAATATACTTTGGACTGATGAAGCCAAGCAGGAGATGTTTGGTCATCACACACAGTGCCATGTCTGGTGAAAACCAAAAACAGCGCATCACCTTGCTTGACAATTGGTATGAGGCATTTGTAGTCTTGATAATTTGGTCTTGTTTTGCAGCCACAGGACATGGGAAACTTGTAGTCATTAAGACAAGACTCCACTTTATACCAGAATATTCTTGAGACAAATGTGAGCCTATCGGTCCATCTGGGTCATGCAACAGGACAATAATCCCGAGCACACCAGCATCTCAACGTCTGTAACATTTCATTTTTTTGTTGGAAAAGTAATGTTTGAAAATATAAAATGTTTTCATACTGGCTCAGTAATGCAAAAAGGCATAAAATAAATGAGTACTGTATACTTGAATAAAAATGAAACTGGAAAACTATACATGTGAGGGAGTAAATGAATGACATAACAGTAGACAGCATTTAGGTTTTAGAGAACCCCTTCCTGCAGAAAAGGGATGACTTGTACAGTCTGACTGTACAGTCTGTGTGCTCACACACATACACATAAATATGTAGGTCCCTATGTGCTGACAAAACAGCTCTGACCCGTCAAGGCATGGACTCCATAAGATCTCTGAACATGTGCTGTGGTATCTGGCACCAAGACATTAGCAGCAGATCCTTTAAGTCCTGTAAGTTGCGAGAAGGTTCCGTGCTGGATCGAACTTGTTTGTCGAGCACACCCCACAGATGCTCGATCATATTGAGATCTGGGGAATTTGGAGGCCAGTAAACACCATAAACTCTGTCATATTCCTCAAACCATTCCTGAACAATTTTTGCAGTGTGGCAGCACGCATTATCCTGCTGAAAGAGGCCACTACCATTATGGAATACCGTTGCCATGAAGGGGTGTACTTGGTCTGCAACAATGTTTAGGAAGGTGGTAAATGTCAAAGTAACATCCACATGAATGCCAGGAACCAAGATTTCCCAACAGAACTTTGCCCAGAGCATCACACTACCTCTGTTGGCTTACCTTCTTCCGCACCATCCTAGTGTCATCTCTTCTCCAAGTAAGCAACACACACACACACACACACACACACACACACACACACACACACACACACACACCCCCCCCCTACCTACCTACCTACCTACCTACCTACCTGTCCATCCGTCCACATGATGTAAAAGAAAACATAATTTATTAGACCAGGCCACCTTCTTCCACTGTTCCATGTACCAGTTCTGATTCTCTTTGTAGACGCTTTCGGTTGTGGACTGGGGTCACCATGGGCACTCTGACTGGTCTGCACTGTGTGTTTATCATAGTCAGCAGTAACTTTTTCAGCAATTCGTACTGCAGTAGCTCTTCTGTGGGATCGGACCAGACGGGCCACTCTTCACTCCCCACCTGCGTCAGTATGCCTTGTGTGCCCATGACCCTGTCACCCATTCACCAGTTGTCCTTCCTTGGAACACTTTTAGTACGTACTAACCATTGCATACCAGGAACAACCCACAACACCTGCTGTTTTGGAGATGCTCTGATCCAGTCATCTAGCCATCATAATTTGGCCCTGAGATCCTTACACTTGCCCATTTTTCCTGTTTCCAACACATCAATTTTGACAACTGACTGTTCACTTGCTGCCTAATATACCCCACCCCTCAAGATAATCAAAGTCATTCACCTCACCTGTCAGTGGTTTTAATGTAACGGCTGATCGATACACCACACACACACAGAGAGAGAGAGAGAGAGAGAGAGAGAGAGAGAGAGAGAGAGAGAGAGAGAGAGAGAGAGAGAGACTTTTATTCTGACGACCTATTTTAAACAATACAGACCTGGATATGACGCAGCACATTCTGCTCCCTCGTTGCGACTCTCTCGACTCCGCCCACTCACTGTGCTTTGCTGTCGTCTCTCAGCTCAGCTGGCCAGCTTCGTTAACAGTAACGCTGTGCAATGGCCGTTGAACTGCGCTCTAGCGTGAAATATGGCACTGTTTTATCTTTTACAGTGCTTCTGCTTGCCTACTGGTACCGCTCTCCTCAGTCGGTGCTGGATGAGAGACTGGGAGCTGTGCTGTCCTCTTTACTACGCGCTGAGCGTAAAGTGGGGATGAATAACATCGCCAGACCCAGAGTGGCCATAGGTAACTACAGTCTCTGCAACAGTTACTACTGTTGCTCCTGTGCTGTTTTTATGCTTTTAATTCACATGTAAGCGTGAAAACTTTTTCCCTTTATTTTATTTTATTTTATTTTTCGCATAGTATTCACATAACCAACACTAATTAATTAAAGTGTTTAATTATGCACAAGTGTACATTTCTGTGCTGATATTAGCAACACACATGGTGTTCATCTCTTACTGTGTTTAACCAGAGATTATTTTACACACTCTCAGCAGTCTCACCCATTCAGCACTTTACTTTCAGATCACTTAACATATGGCATTTTCTATATGTAAGTACTGTAGGTTTAATTATAGTTAAAAAAAAAAAAATAGGTTGCTGTAGTGTAATTATTCAGAGGCTTAGACCTAATTAAAATGTCTGACCCAGTCTTTATTAGTGGGCAATCTGAGTGCTTTATAAGCTAATGTCATCATCAGCTTTGCACTTTACTCACAGTGAGGGCTTTAAAGATTACTGACTGATAAAGATTTTCATCACTCTGGTTTATTTTTCTAAAACTTACATTGATCTGAATATTATGGTTTAGCAGAGTGTTGCTTTATTCTTTGTATAAAAAAACAACTCATTTTAACTACATTGCCAGTCTAAAGCCACATTAGATACTGCAAAATTGTTACAATAAAGTACAACAAAGTTTCCCAACCCTGTTCCTGAGTAGCCTATCCTGCACATGCACAGTGTTTTCCCTGCTCTAAGACACCCTATTCAAATAATCAGCTCATTAAAAACACTTGCTGTGTTGCACCGAGTGTGTTCGAGCAGAAAATGTGCAGTACATGGGGTACTCCATGGTCAGGATTGGGAACAACAACAAAAAACGTTGCCTCATTGTGGCCATGTGCTTTGTTGGATGGTCAGGTTCAAAGATTAGGCAGCTGTGAGATTAGATCGGTTTTGAAAGGCTGTAATGGTGAAAGATAATCACTATCTCCTGCCATAGTTTGCATGAACCACAGTTACTAGTGTACTTTATGTAAATGTTTCATGCAGCACAAGCAATGTAGGTGTAAAAACCACTTAATGTCAGTAATGCCTGGTATCTGTGTGTCATCTCACACTTCTTTAATCATCAGGGTTTGGGGGCTGTGTGGACATTATTGTGGATGGTGTGACATTGCTGAACAAGATTGGTCTGCAGCCAACTAATCAGCCTCTGCACCATGACTACATTGAGAATGTGGAACAGCTTGCTGAGAGTTTTGCCTACTTTTTTGCTCCAGGAGCAGCTTCTGAGTAAGTTTGCTATATGTTTGTATGTGTGAACTGGCTTTCTGGTTGTCTTCTGCAGCTGGTTGATGTATACATTTACTTGTACCACAGTACTCAAATTTCAAGAGTGGGCAAATGCCTGTCATTGTAAGGAGAGTCACAGAGACTTGTCACATATTAGCTTGATCAGCCCTCTAATAGACGAGATGTTTATCTATGAAATTGTTCTTGATATACCCGAATAACCCATCTTATCCATAATTGAAGTTGATTGGTTGTTATATTGTTTCTAATGTGCATTTTCCTGTAAGCTTTGAATATAATGCACAATGTATATTTATATGTACACACACAGTCATGTGAAAAAATAAGTACACCCCATGGAATGGAAAAAAAAAAAATATATATATATATAATTTTTTTTTCTTACTGTTTCTCTATTTTGCAAAATGTGTCGCTAATTTATTGAGAAATACTGGTAATCATAGATCGCCATATTTGTAACAATTCCCACAATTTTAAATGTGAAGTATTATTTGAATAACCCTTATGGGATGTGCAATATAGTAAAAATGCTTTGCAATACTTGAGGACCAATATATTTACAGTCATGTGGAAAAAAATAAGTACACCCGATGGAAATGATCTTTTTTTTAATATATATATTTGAACAAAACATTTGATCCTGTTTGGAATAGTACCTATTAATAAAGGTGACACACTATCAAATGAGACACAGTTGACATTTTGTAGTCATTTTCACAGTTTATATTAACCAAAAAAAGGTTACATGGTCACATGGAAAAAGTAAGTACATCCCTACATGTATCACACATTCAAATCCATAAAATTAGAATCAGGTGTTCAAGATTGAGTGTCAGTGATTAGAACCTGCTTAGGGAGTGCAGGTGGAACCGAATTTATTTATACCCCTCTCATATCTAGTGTCTCGTGTTCCCTTTGCTATTGAGGTGTGTGGTTTCATCATGCCAAGATTTAAAGAGTACTATAAGAGGCCTTCAGATAAAAGGTTGTGGATGTCTATGAGTCTGGCAAGGGATTTAAAAAGATCTCCAAATTATTTTAAATACATCATTCCACTGTAAAGAAAATCATCTACAAGTGGCGTAGATTTCAAACAACTGACAATTTGTCCAGGACTGTCCGTCCCAGTAAATTCAGCCCAAGAGCAGACCGTCTGATACAAAAAGAAGTCTTCGGGAACTTACTAGATCTGCTAGTAAGTCTTGCAACTGTTGGTGTCAAAGTGCATGCTTCTACAATCAGAAAGAGATGGGAGGCATGGCAGGAGAAATCCTTTGCTGTCTAAAAAGAACATTAGAGCAAGACTACAGCTTGCCAATGAGCATATAGGCAAAGACCAGGCCTTTTGGAATAATGTGCTCTGGACAGATGAAAATAGAGTTGTATGGCCACAGTAACAGCAGACAAGTTTGGCGCTGACCAAAGACAGCTTTTCAGGAGAAGCACCTCATACCAACTGTGAAGAATGGTGGTGGAAATGTTATGGTTTGTGGTTGCTTCACTGCATCAGGGACTGGACAGCTTGCATTCATTGACTCAACTATGAATTCTGCATCATATCAAAGAGTGCTTGAAGATAATGCGAGGCCATCTGTCTGAAGGCTGAAGTTGAACCGAAAGTGGACCTTTCAACAGGATAATGATCCTAAGCACACTAGCAAATCCACCAAGGAAATGGGCAGTATATGCAAGATAACCCTCAAAAATCTTGCAACTGAAAGAATATTTCATGCAGTAATTCCAGGAAGCCGATGTCAGAGACTGGTGAACAATTATGCAAAATGCCTACAAAATGTTTTTTCTGCTAAAGGGGACAATACTAACTTCTGAGGTGAAGGGTGTCTCTATTGTTGTATCTATTGGTATTTCTGTTGAATAAATGATCTTGTGGTGGTGTTCAAGTATATTAACACCTCACAGCTCATGGCTCACAGTTCAGTTCTGAGTTTGGATTATGGTATGTGTAGTGTTCTCTTGTGTATTTGTAAGTTTCTTCCAGGTTCTCTGGTTTCCTCCCACCTTCCAAAAACATGTCTATGCTAAATTTCCCCCCTAGTTAGGACTGAGTGTGTGGCTCCACGACAAGCCTGACCATAGTAAAGCTCTTATTGAAGACAAATGAATGTACATTAAACAATAACGACCTTAGCATGACCGAGAGACACAAACATGAGACACCCACCAAAGAGCTTCTTATTGATGTTGAAGTGACTTTCAGACACTGGTGCTGTATAGCAAAAAGCAATTCTTGTTACTTATACTTTCTCTAAGGTTTTTGTAGTATCCTTGTATGGTGAGACCTACATTTTATGTTCTAATACACAGCCACAATTGATTTCCTCTGAAAATATACTGACACAATTATACAGATCTAGAGCTTAGTTTATAAAGGCCCTTTGACTTAAGAATTCATGAAAAAATATGTCTTGGCCAAAGGTTTATTGACTGTCCCACCAAAGGTGTTTATACTTCTATTACAAAGAGTTGTAACAGGTTTTCTGTTTTTTTTCTTGATGCATATATGGGGTACAGGTATAACTGGTAGAGATTAGGCTGAAAAATGCTGGTATATTCCTTTTACTTCTGGAACCATACAGAATTTAACATGTGTCTTTCCAGTTAGCTGACCTTTAAGTTTATAGGTTGTTGAACAGTAAAATTGTCCAATAATGTAGTTCATAGAAGAATTATAGAGTTAATTTGAAGAATACAGGCATATGTGATTCATATCACAGAGGACTGCAAGTGTTTTCTTCTTCTTCTTCTTCTTCCTCTTATTATTATTATTATTATTATTATTATTATTATTATTATCATCATTACTTAATTTCTTCTTTTCTTTTCACTCATGCTCGTCCTGTAGGAGGTTGGTAGTGAACGACACACTCTTCAGTCAGCTGGTGGAGGCCTCTCGAGAGTTGCCAGGAAACCGCTGGTCAATTGGGGGTAATGCACCTGTGATGGCAGGCAGGATGGCTAGCGAGGGCTGTGACGTGCTACTTGGGGGAAGCTTCAGCCCAGACTTTAATGACTACCTCTCAGAACATATCACAGGTCAGATATTGACTCCACGACTGCCTTCTTATTTATCTCCGTATTATGGAAATAGGATTACATAATTTCTTTGCTTTAATTTTCTGCTGTTGGTTAACTTGTCAGTGTGTGGTGAATGAAACTTAAATGGCCGTGTTCCATCAGTTATGTGTATGTGCTCTTTTGGAATGACTAGTCCAACAAAAAACAGCTGATTTTGCCATCCTGGTGTTTGTTTGTTTTGTGATAATTATGCCTTCTCCTTTTAGTGGCAGGTAACACAGTGGAAGAACCAGATATTCATCTGATTCTGGAGTATCCCTCTGGGGCAACATGGGGGCCGTACACCTCCCGAAGAGCAAATAGGTTAGCACACTTACAGTGCCCGCCACTAATATTGGCACCCTTGGTAAATATGAGCATAGAAGGCTGTGAAAAATTGTCTTTATTGTTTAACCTTTTGTTCTTTTGTTAAAAAAAAAAATCACAAAAATACTCAGGGATATCAAACAATTTCAAACAAAACACAGGTTTATCAAAAAGAAAAATCTTTGTTAAATATAGTTGTGCAACAATTATTGGCAGTCTTTTAGTCAATACTTTGTGTTATCTCAATTTGCCAAGATATCAACTCTGAGCATTCTCCTATAATGCCTGATGAGGTTGGAGAATATATGGCAAGAGATCTGAGACCATTATTCCATACATAATCCATACGTCCTCTTACAAGTTGATTCATGACATTT
Organism: Ictalurus punctatus; assembly: GCF_001660625.3. Lineage (NCBI taxonomy): Eukaryota > Metazoa > Chordata > Actinopteri > Siluriformes > Ictaluridae > Ictalurus > Ictalurus punctatus. Next base: position 18,509,301 of record NC_030424.2, on the reverse strand, counting down.
CCAGTTTATTGGAGCTTCTTAATTATTGTCCTGATGGTGGAAATGGCATAAATATTCTTATAGCCACTTTCCATTTTGTGAAGCTCAACAACCCTTTGCCGTACATCACAGCTATAGTACTTGGTCTTACCCATTGTTATGAATGACTAAGGGAATTTGTGTTAACTCATATCTTTTTTTGTTTTGTTTTGTTTTATGGAGGTTGAGAGTGCTCTATTAATTGCCAATTTCTTTGTGGCTGAAGAGTAAGTCTGTGTCAGGCTGATATCTCTGTGGAACACAAGTTTAGAAATTCAGAATAGCTTGCTAGGGTTGCTTTCCAGCAGTGTGATTATTTTTGAATAATCAAGCTGTTTGCAAATCAGGTTACGTAAACTACTTTGCCTGTATGCTGCAGAGGGTCTCATTTTGGAGTGTCTCTAATTCTAGTTCTAATACTTTGTTTTTCATAAATATTGACACATAATATCACACACAAATACACATTACACACAAAATACAGTACAAAGAAGAGTAAATTCACTATTAGTGAATATCCAGTTTGGAAAATTTGGATATTTGGGGCTAGAAAGATATCGTTTTGAATTAAAATAATGGTGTTTTGTGTCCTTTAATTACAAAGTTTACTTTCTTTGTCTGTGCAGTAGGACAGAGCTTGAAAGTAACGCTTTATAAATGCACCACTTGAAACAACTTATAAGAAAAACAATATATGATTATGATGAGGATAGACCTGCAGTGTATGCATGGCCTAAATCAAAGTGTAGTTAAAGTGTTTAAAAGAACTACCAGACTGTCCTGTAGGTTTGGATCTTTATATATTTAAATCTATTTAGTTAGGAAATGTTTGTTCGTTCTTGAATGTTTATGTACAACTGAACAAAAATGTATTAACATTGCAATCTCCGTTCAGTATTCAATGCAGTTTGTTCATGTACAATGTATTTTAGAGTGTTGCATATGCACCTTTTACACTTGGACAACCATCGCATAGAACAGTGTCACTATTCACCTTATACCCCCTTATAGGCCGATGGCTATAGATGTTTTACAGCATGACTTCAGGTATGCTTTGAGTCTGCAGAAGGAAAGGGAGAAGAAAAGCTCATTTGAATGAAATGGTTGAATGTTAAATTAGGTCTTGGTAATCACTGTCTCACTCTGAACCTTAAATAACTCTGAACTTTGAATAGCATATAATGTTCACCCATGATTAATTTATGAACCACTATTGGCAGAAAAACTGCCATGCCACTACAGTCATTTACATTTACATTACATTTATTCATTTAGCAGATACTTTTATCCAAAGTGAAGTACAAATGTGGAATTGTTTAACATATTACTTGTTTAACAGGAATTATTTAACGTAATATTGTTTGTGTCCATTTAAGGAGGTTTATTTTTTAATTCTGGAAGACTCACTGGTCATGGCCCACTAATGGGGTTAAAAATTTATATAAAAGAGCAGCTAATTTGCTCAGGATATTGGGTCTTTCATTGATATTGGCTCTGAAACCTGGTTCTTGTCCACAGATACATTGTCCATAGTGATGACCACAACCCATACTTAGACTCGATGGAAGACTTTGAGAAGAAGCTGCAGGGCTTTAAGCCTGACCTGCTGGTGGTTGGAGGCCTTCAGATGATGGACAACTTTCCATTCAACCAAGGTGGGTGGGGTGATTCATGGATATAACATGACAGTTTCTTTCTTCTCCATACCTTCTAACAAAATTGTGTTAGATCAAGCGTTTTAATCTTTAGTTTTGTTTGTTAGAAATTAATGAATTTTTCAGAATGCCACAATTACACCAGTTTATGTTTAAACAGATTATTGCATAACTCTGATGCTCGTGAAGGCTGCAAGATAAGATGTTGTTTTTTAATTTATTTTCCTGGTTTACAGCCTGTACTGTTGAATATTTATTCATTAATATTTCGTAGTGAAACCAAATGTATGCACAATTCATGCTTTTGTAATATTGTAGTAGATTTGAATATTTATTTAATACTTATTTAAAATCTTATTTATAATTCGGCGCTGCTTGGTGTGAATGTATGCATACCCCTCTGTCATCCTTTAGCTACCATGGGAAAAATGTTTCTGTTGTCTTTGTGCTTTACCATTATGCCCTGGAGCAAACACAGGATTAGCTGAACTTACATACTCCCCCATACTCTTGTCATATTGATGATGTTTGGGTTGGACTAATTTGGAGGGTCTAGAGATGTACTTAGGATAAAGAATGTGCATTAAATGAAGAGAATAAACCCTAGGTTAATGTAACTTGCTATTCTTTGTGCCATTGGTTTGGTCTTTCAGTATTTTATAAATACTAAAGTTCCTACATATTTTCAGATCATACTTTACAGGTGAAAAATATTACCAGTTGTTACTTTCATGATCAGTATGTATTGTGTTTGAGTTTTTGTTCAGTATTTATGTGGCAGGGTGACAAGTGTCCGACATAATGTACTCTTTTCCAGGAGAGCGCGAGGCGCTACTCAGTCGCCTGGCTCAGCTGCTGTCTTCAGCCTCACCTCAGACCAATGTGCATTTTGAAATGGCAAGCTTTGTTGATGAGGCTCTGATGTCTGACTTGCTAGAGCTCGTGCTGCCTCATGCTGACTCCCTGGGCATGAACGAGCAGGAGCTGCCCAACCTACTAAGCCTTTTGCGTGGTAGCACTGTAACTGTTCTGTCTGACCCCAACCCCCGTGTGGCCACCGTGTTGGACCAGATGCGTGAGCTTTACCGTGTCGTCAACCTCGGACACAGGCAAAGGCAGGCCGGCCGTGGTCGACCCCTCACTAGGCTACATGTTCACACGCTGGCCTTCCAGGCAATAATTGTTACGCAGGGCTCTCAGTGGAAGAACACCATGTCAGCCACGGCCAAGGCCTCACTGACCGCCAACCGGCACGTATGTGGCTCCTCTGACATCGACCCCAGCAAGGCGCGCCTCATCTTGGACGAGTCATTCTCTGTAAGCAGAACGGAAGGCAGCCAGAGAATTCCCCTGCAGGAATCCCGGCCTGTCTCCTGCTGGACCGAGGACGAATATGAGATCTGTGTGGCTCCTGTGCTTGTGTGCACTGAGGTGTATCAAACCGCTGGGGGAGGAGACAACATCTCTGCTGCTGGCCTCGTGCTGCAGATCTAACCGAGGAGAAGGGAAGTGAACTAACACAAACATCCCACATATATGAAGACTTTTATTTTATGCTGTAGTCTTGCAAATCAAGTGCAACATCAATGTTGGGTTCCAAAATTCTACAGTTCTTTCTGTTTTTGTGACTTGCATATAAAACCTTCAGATGTGTGTTTTTAATTCTGTACCATAGTATTTGCATGTGTCTGGGGCCAGTCATCTCATAACCATTCACAGAAATGCTGTAAACTTTAATGTGGATTTGTTTAAAACCCATATCTATAGTCTGATCGAGTAAAATGACTGGAATAATTGTTCTTTTTTTATTTTTTATTTTAGTCCTCTATTAATGCAGATATTTGTTTCTTAATTGAATTTGTCACAACACATCCATAATCAGTGCTTTGCATTGCAACATTCACTATTCTACCACTTGCAAGACAAAACTCTTATTTGACTACACACCTGTTCTTCTTTCTATTTTACTTTGCCTCTCATCATTTTATGTCTTTTAAAAAAATCACATTAACATTTCCTTTTATGCCTAACTTGATTTCATTGTGATTGGGTAAAAGAGAATATGTTTTGGAACACATATTATAGCCAGACCTTTTCTTCTTTTCTGAATTCCTGCATTTTGTTTGTTGATTTTTATTTTTTATCTTTATTTAAATATCACAGCAAAGCCACTCATCTGCCAAGAACATTCTCTTCATCTCAAAGTCTTGAGATATGCATGGCTACCTATGGGAAACATCAAAAGCTTTAGTTATTAATTTAATAGTTTTTGTTAATTTATTGAAATGTAAATTGAGCTCAACATGTTAGGATTTCATTGGTTTTCATCCTTGTTTCTTTCAATCATTAGTACCTAGAGAATGAACCCATTATCTACCTACCTCTTGTGCCTATGGAAGAATTTGTTACTACTTGATCTCTATGAAATCTGTTGACTGCTGCCTAGATTAATGCGTGGAAGAGGGTACTTGTTTTCCTGTTACCCTCCTGTATGAGGCACAACTGGGTAGAGTTGGAGATGGTCCACCCTGTGAACGCTATCAGAAATGTTTTCGGACATTTAGCTGCCGATAGCCCAAGGTGTCTCAGGGATTAGCCGAGCCTGGTTAGTATGGATTCACATCATTTGACTTTGAAGCAATGAAGAAAACAGCAGCACACTTGATGGTGTTTGTTCCAGCCTTACTATTATTGTTTGAACTTGCTAATGACTGATCACCTGCTCAGAAATAGGAATATTTTGTATTGTATGAAGTAAAAACAAGAAATGCAATGGAAATTCCGTTTGTGTTGAGAGTTATATGTATAATACTATACATATTTAGATGGTTTTAAGTTTGAAAGAATATACACACAATGGTAATGATGTTTATGGATAATGTAGCGTAGTAATGAGCCATATTTGAGTGGAAGTAAATGTATCTGTTATCTGTCTGGTGTGGCAGTGCCTTTGCTGCTCTTTTTACCTGTTCTGTTTTTATATCTCTGTACCAAGTTTGATGAATGAATAAGCTGGGTTACAAGTGAAAGTGTGTTTCTGAACTGCTCCTTTTTATTTTTATGTAATTAAAACTTGCATTCCATTTCTGACATGCTTTCTGACATATTTCGTGTTTTTATTGTTAAATATTGCACATAGCAACAATGAAACACCCATAACAGTGCAGAGTTTGGGCAGAAATATAAAGAGCTCCTCTTTGACAAAACTGATCATCAATCAACAGTGATCAAGACACACCTCAGCATGCCCTCACATCTAAATATTAGGTAAATACACAATAACATTAGATGTCATGGTCACACCTGAGATCACTGTAGTAATAATTGCATGGATATTCATGCTGGCTTGGTGAAGAAGTATAATCCTGTCAGCTTTGTGTATAATTAAAACTCAAAATATTTATTGATTGCAATAAGAATTTTAATACATCCCAGTTGTAAAAATCTTGTCAAATAATTTTAGAGCAAAATAAACACTTGGGTGACAATTTAACACTTAGAACAGCAGATAAACTTGTATTCCTGAATGTGGATGAAATTTCTGTAATATCTCAACATGATATAAAATGCATTCATTCATTAATTTTCAGTAACCACTTTATTCTGGTCAGGGTCATGTTGCATCTGGAATACTGGCCTTGTGGTGGGAATACACCTTAGATGGGAACCTGTAAAACATGGCACAGACATCAAACTGGGGACCCTGGAGCTGTGAGGCAGATATAAAGTTTCACTGCTTATTTTTATTTTTTTATTAAGCTGGATATAAATATCATCAGGACAGGTACTTCCTGAATACACTGGATTGGTATCAGATTGAATTTGTGATATTTTTCACTGTGATCCATAGATATTTTTTGTGAATGCTGACTGCAGTTCAGTCGTGAACACCATCAGTAAGTCCTTTTCCATCAGCAATGCAAGATCTTGTTTGTCCAGGATATAGTGAGGAACATGATATACACCCTATGGCCAAAAGTATGTGGACATTTGTCCATGACTTCCATGTGTGTTTGTTGAACATCCTTTTCCAAGGGTATGGCATTAATCTGGAATTCACCCCCCTTTAATTTTTCTTAATTAAATCTACCCAAGTATCCTTAATCCACCTGCTGTACTCGGCACCTTAAACACTTCTCTTCACTACTTCTCAGCCTATCATGGGCACAGGCTCACCCAAACTGGAGAGTTAAAGATTAGAAAACAATATCACCTGGTCTATTTCCAGTCTTCAGTTGTCCATGTGTTGTCTGTGCCCATGATAGCCTCTGATTCTTGTTCTTGGCTGACAGGAGTGGAACCTGATGTGGTCTTCTGCTGTTGTAGCCCATCCACCTCAAGGTTTGATGTGTTATGCATTCTGAGATGCTTTTCTGTTCCTCACAGTTGCAAAGAGTGTTTATTTGAGTTACTATAGACGGTCAGCTCAGACCAGTCTAGTCATTCTCCTCTAATCTCTCTTATCAACAAGGTGTTTCAGCCAGTAGACTCTCTGCTCACAGGGTGTTTTTAGTTTTTCGCACCATTATGTGTAAACTCTAGAGCAGGGGTGTCCAATCTTATCCGGAAAGGGCCTGAGTCTATTGAAAGCCAAGATCAACTGATTAAACAGGTGGAATCAGGTGTGGCTCCTGCTTGGTTGGAATGAAAACCTGCACCTACACCGGCCCTTTACAGAGAAGACTGGACACCCCTGCTCTAGAGACTGTTGTGTGTAAAATTCCCAGGAGATCAACAGTTTCTGAAATACTCAAACCAGCCCATCTGGCACCAACAACCATATCAAGGTTAAAGTCATAGAGAACATACCCCCAATTCTGTTGTTTGATATGAACATTAAATGTCGCTCTTGACCAGTACCTGCATGATTTATTTTTTTTTGCATTGTGCTGCTGCCACGTGATTGGCTGATTAGATAACTGCATCAGTGTGTACAGGTGTTTCTATTAAAGTGTACGGTGAGTGTGTGTGCTTCAAGTTTCTAACAGAATTTTTATTTATTTTAGCAGACTTTTTAATATTTACATTTACGTTGATTCATTTAGCAGACAGTTCTTTTATACAAAGCGACTTACAAATGAGGAAATACAAGCAAAATATATTCATATTAATAATATTGTTATTATAAATAACCTTTATTGCATTTAAAGTGGACATATAAAGAGGTTCGGAGTTCCAATCAGCTGTTCAAAAAGATACAACCATATAAAAAAAGAGAAACACTTTATCTTTATGTCCAGAGGTTTGTGTTTTCGTAGCCTGAGAAGCTGACTTCACGTCACTGGAACGTTTTAACTACGTCGTGATTGGAGGATATTGTGTCCAATCAGAGACGTCCTTATTGCGTGGTGCCTGATTCAGTCAGGAATTGCCGCTACCGTTAGCAGATGCTATAGTTAGCTAGTTGGTGGTTTGTGGTGAACTAAAGTGTACAGGTGTAGAGTAAAATGAGTTCTATTGGGACCGGGGTGAGTTTAAATTGAATGTTTGTACCTGTTATTTTTTTTTTTTTTAAAGCTGCTTCAGTTTATAATATTTAGAGTTTGCTCTTTAATGAATGTTCCGGTGTTTGTAGCTGCGCTGCTCTCACACTGCCCAAGAGCACATTCTGAGTGATTAGTCAACTGCCTAAGCACCAATTGAAGCTTATATATTTTTAGTGATTACAGTCGAAAATGTAAGAATAATGCTTTGGCGAGCTTTTTAATATTGGTTCTATACTTCTAGTGAACGCTGGACTTTATTTTCGTTTATGTCTCTGCTGAGTCACTGCCTGCTAACAATGAATAACAAGCTAAACTCCCTGCACTCAGCTCTAATGACACACAGCGTTAGCTAACTGGCTAACAAAAGTGAAAGTAATCTTCTTTTTCTCCCAAGGCAAATAAATGTTCGCTGTAACCAGAAAACATTTCGTATCAATATCTACTGTCATAAGGAATGATAATAATTTAACACATGCTGTATATTTGTATGTAATTAGTTAACTTATGAGCATTCTGTTGTTAAGATTTACTTAATACTAACAGCTTTTTCTTTTTTTTAAACCTTAATCTAGTATGACTTGTCTGCCTCCACGTTTTCGCCCGATGGCAGGGTATTTCAAGTAGAGTATGCCATGAAAGCAGTAGAAAATAGCAGGTAAGCGCTATTGTATGGGAAGTCTGTCTTTCTTGTTCACCTTTCTAAACGTTTCTATCAGATAAATGTGCAGCATGTTGATGGCCTTTTGTTTGTTTCTGCAGTACAGCTATTGGAATCCGCTGCAAAGATGGAGTAGTGTTTGGTGTAGAGAAGTTGGTGCTGTCCAAACTGTACGAAGAGGGCTCTAACAAGCGTATCTTCAACATCGATCGTCATGTTGGCATGGTGCGAGGTTATATTCATGATATAAAGGCACTTGGTAGTGGTGTAACGCAGATATGCACTCACCATCCACTTTAATAGGAACACCTGTACCCCTGCTCATTCATGCAGTTATCCGGTCATCTGCTCATGAGGCAGTAGAGCAATGATGTGAGTTTGTTCGTGGCATGGCTGATGGTGCCAGGCAGGTTGGTGTGAGAGTCCTGTTTTTGGCTGACAGGACGGGAACCCGATGTGGCTTGTTGTAGCACATGCACCTCAAGGTTTAGCCATTTCTGAGCTTCTCTTCTGCTCAGCATGCTTATAAAGTGTGTTGAGTTACCATTCTCCTCTGACCATGCCCAACATCATTTCCACCCAGAGCACCAGCAGTTTCTGAAATATTCAAACCCTCTTATCAGGCACCAACAACCATGTCATGGTTGTATGCACTGTAAATACATTTTGGCCTTTCAAATTGGTCTTTAGTAGTGGATGTCTCTGTTCCTACTACAGCTATCTCCCACTTAATTATATTCCCACTTAACATTGTATTAACATGTTAATTTAGATAAGTCCATTTATACCACAGTGCTTTTTAATTCTTAAATGTGGTCAGTATGTGCAGATTTTTCTATAACAGCACAGCTGTGACAAGGTTATGGACAAGTTGATTTTAATGCTCTGGTTCCAGTGTTATTTCTATAGTAACAACTAACTCACAGAAACTTGTGATGCCAAAATATTGTTGGCAGAAGCACTATATACACTAACATTTATGGAAGGAGTCTCTATTGTATAGGAGGTAAAGCTGGAGGGCTTTGCGATTTCTCTTTAACAACCTGCTACAATTGTGGGAATGAATGATTTATAGCTAACAGGAACCAACTTGTTGCACAACATTAAATAGAACTATGGATAAATTCATGTTCTTTAATAAAATATATGCAAAGTGCTGTTTTTAGGACAGTTTTATAAATTCTTTCCTCTTAATTACTTGATATGTATATTTCCTTTTAAGTTTAATGCTTTTAATATGAGACATGAATATCATTCCTTGTTCTGTCTTTAGGCTGTGGCAGGACTGCTTGCAGATGCTAGATCTCTTGCTGAGGTGTCGAGGGAAGAGGCATCCAACTTCCGCTCCAACTATGGCCATGACATCCCTCTGAAAGTAAGATTGAAAGCTGGGATGCACTGGATGCACATAATCATTATTTTTGTTATGTAAAAGACAGTGCTGTTACTAACATTTCCCAGTATTATAGAGCCTAAAAAATGTTTGAGTTGTGGTAGTTACAGTGGGTAGTATAACTTGTTTTTAAATTTAAATTATTATCCAAAAATCCCATACAAACCCCTGCTTTATTCCTTCACAACTTGCACTGTTTATTTAAAAAAAAAAAAAAAAAAAAAAAAAAAAATGATTTAATTTCCTTGTTATTTCTTTCATTTTCCAAAAAGCATCTAGCAGACAGAGTCGCCATGTATGTCCATGCCTACACGTTATACAGTGCTGTACGTCCCTTTGGGTGCAGGTAGGTAAAATTAATACAAAACAAGATTATCATTCAACAGTTTCAATACAGTATTAGATGGTTTTTATGTTTACAAAAGTATTTGAGGGTTGAAGAGGACATTTTTGTGACTTCTGATTCCAGTTTCATCCTTGGCTCTTATGACGAAGATGACGGCCCCCAGCTGTACATGGTGGACCCATCAGGGATTTCATATGTAAGATGGTGTCAGTTTTGCCACATATAAGCCTTAAACAGAGTTTGTATGGATAGAGTTTTACAGAATCTTAGTACAAGTATAAACATTATGTCCCTGTTTATAGGGTTACTGGGGCTGTGCCATTGGAAAAGCCAAGCAAGCTGCAAAAACAGAAATTGAGAAACTTCAGGTGGGTTTCCACTATTTGTGTCTGAGATAATGTGAATCCTAGATCCTTATTCATCAAAATTGCATAGAAATAAGCACCAATTTGAGCATGCAAAAATGGCAAATTAGTTTGTCTGCAAATTTTTTCACCAAAAATTAGCTTTGTTCTGAGCATAATTTATTAATCAGCTTCAGCTGCATGAAAACAAAATGCTTATATGCAAGTAGCTAGGTTTTTATTTATTTTTGAACTTGAGTAGGTCAGATTTAATTAAATCTTCATTTATGAATATAGATGAGCCAGGCTTCCATATGCACCATGATCAGTTCAAGGTGTCTCTTGTGTGTAAAGCTTATTATTCAACTGAGCTAATAAAGATCCATGTGTGTGACTGATGCACATTTACAAATGACATGTTTACACTAAACCCCATTACCTAAATTTTAGTATGAGCTTTGTGTGTACAATTGATTATTAACGTTATTTGACATTATTGTTTGTACTACTCTACTTATTATACTGGACAATATTGATATCAATTTTAATTATTTAACTCTTAATCAAGCATGTTTAGGTTGTTAAATGGTTATGTTCAAATTTACATGCACACTGACCAGACATGAGTTTGATTGCACAGATTGTAAGGAAACTGCACACGCACACTTTCTGATCAGATATACTGTATGTAACACTGAGGAATAAGGAACAGTATGCGGGTATTCCCGGACATAATTAATTCATGTTGGACATGTGAAATGTTACAAGAAGATTGTTCAGTAGACTGGCTAATTCTTTTTAAACATCCTCCTTATTTAAACAGATGAAAGAAATGACCTGCCGAGAGCTGGTGAAAGAGGTTGCAAAAATGTAAGTACAATCTATACAGAGTAAAAACCTTTAGGCTCTCATACCGGTTCTATCTCTCAGCACTGTAAAATTAATGGTTGGAATGAATGGAACACAATTTCCAATTCAGTCACATAACAAGTGACAAAAGAAATCAATTGCATATGTGTAGTATCACTTAGGATGCATGCTTGGTTAGGAAACATTTCAATAGTTATGTTGGGTAACTAAAAGTAGACCTTAAAACTTTAGTGTTAGTTTGACTTGTAAACAAATGCTATGAAAACTGGAACAAAATGACTACAGAGAAATTCATTGAATTTATTCCAGTTAACTTAGCTTCATCAAGCTTGGTGTTTTTCATAATGGATCTTTAAAAAGAACAAACAAGCAACAAATACTGGTGAAAAATCATTAAAGAATCAAATTATTTATGCAATCTCGCACTTGCGAGAGTGCAGATATACTAAACACTGGTATGGCTGTGATTCGGCTGTAGGCACAAGGTTATAGGTAATCACAGTTGTGCTGATATCTGCACTCTTGCAAGTGTGATCTTGCTTTTATGTCACAGTTTTATAAACAAGAAATTAATAGCAAGTAACTGACATTTTGGACAATAATTAGTTTATTTTTGCTCTGCAAATGGAAATACATCCTAAAGAAGCTACACTCACTTTATAGCATGTCAGTTAGCTAGCTCACATTGATTTGTACATTCCTGTTGAAGGTGCATCCAGTGAAATAGGCTTGCCAAAAGTTAAACACAAATGTATCATGCTATATCCGCTGATGTTGCTAACACTACTGTAGTAAAGGTTTCACTGGGACTGTTGCTAGAATTGGAATTTTACGTGGTGAACATAGACAAGCGGAGTGATTCAAATAGTGAAAGGTCCCAGTGCAATTACATTAAATATAAGCACTCTTGGAACACAGCATGTCCTATCAAAATAGTGGACCAGAATGAACTGTTGTATAAAATCAGATAGGGTGCCACAGAGTTTAAATCTAATCAAATCACAAGGTCTGCTAGTGCTGATGGGGAAAGCTTACTCTTCATTCCTTACATTGGGAAGAGGCAAAGTTTTACAGGATGAGCACAAGATTAATTATGCTTTTTTTTTTTTTTTTTTAAAACAGCATCTACATTGTACACGATGAGGTGAAGGACAAATCCTTTGAGTTGGAGCTGAGCTGGGTTGGAGAAGGTAGCAAAGATCCATTTGTTTTAGTTTTAAAGAGAAAAGAAGTGAACATGCCACACGTATCAAAGTGCCTTACTGACGTTATCCTTCATTTCAGTCACTAAAGGAAGGCATGAGCTGGTCCCTAAAGATATCAAAGAGGAGGCTGAGAAATACGCTAAAGTAAGTCCTTCAGCAATAAACTCGATCTCAATTTTTCTGTAGTTTTTGCTCATTTCTTGTTGTGGTTGTGTTCTCCCCTCCCCAGGATTCATTGGAAGAAGATGATGACTCAGATGAGGACAATATGTAACCCGCTGGACACCAATATTCTCGAACATACTCCTTTTACATGCACCTGACAGCCCTCAAACTTCCTTTTATATGTTTTCTAGATAATTAAACTGTGGGTATGCTTAAGATCAGAATTAAATAAATGAAACATGTCTAATGTTCCATTTTGTATTAAGTTGGAATTTAAATTTAAAAAATTACACTATATTAGGAAAACATCAACACAACTCAATAGCTAAATGAATTAATGAAGGCTTATCCAGGTATTCAGAGAGGCTGCCCTGTTCACAAGTCCAGCGTTACCTATAGGCAGAGAAGGCAATTGCTTTGGCCCTCGGCCTTAGTCATAACCATCACATACTTATACGATAGTCCGCCAGTCAAGATGGGAAGCAAAATATTAGGCACTTTGTCCAGTGGAGATATAGATATATAATGAATTGTCACTCACCTGTAGTGTCTCCAATTAATGTCAGTTTCATTCCCTCTGAATATATGAAGAGAGGGTACAATGAACAAAATGCAACTTTTCTTCAGCTAGCTGACTAAGTCAGTGACTTATGATGGTGCAGAAACTAACATCTTTCTGGGACTGCAGAGTTAAATGCTAAACAGGCACGCAAAGAAAGTGTGAGTCAAATACTCATTATATTTATTGAAAATAAGCATACAATTTTATGAAGAAATGAACTATTCTCTGCTCAGTAGTTTGTCTCTCTCACTTAAACTAGTAGTTGAGCTGTGTATATAGTGCATATTTAAGCTATTGCACTGCAGTACATAATGACTATAGTCTATATTGGTTCTGTTCCTTACTACATCAGTGAATCAATCATTACTAATGCATTAGACCACTCATCTATAACAGTGCATTTATGACCCATGACACTGTTCCTGTCCTGATTGTAAAACAAAACGTGATTGGTTGGAGCACGAAAGTGCTGATTGGTTGGTGCAATGTGACTTATCTGATTTGCAGAGTCCAACTGTTGTGTGCATTCTTGAGGCTAGAATTATTAAAATGCACAGGACACAATCCACAAATGAATGCAGGGCAGAGTTGTTTGTGACACAGCATTTGTTAAACAAAAAAAAAAAAAAAAAAAAAAATTTCACAAATCTCTTTTGTGAAACTACTAACATTTTGGATCATAATCTATTTATATTAAAATTAACCCCATACTTAGTTACTTCTGTTCTGAAAATGTGTTTTCAGAAAAATTATGTACTATACACACTTACATCATGCACTGTGAACTCTACCATCTAGTGTATGAATTTTAGAAAGATAGTAATTTATTTACTAACTGGAAGTATAAAGGTGTTTCCCAGTGAATGACACGACATCAAACAAGTAATGCAACGCCGCTAGCTTTAGCCCAATACCAGAGTGAGCGTAAAAAAAAATTCCGTTTACTGTTTGTCAGCGTTACCTTTTATTCCCAACATGACCTCAGTCACCATCAGACAGAGGCATAATCAAGTGACAGAAGTCCTCTAAGGCAAGGGAGCATTTTATATTAAATGCCACAAAGACTTGCAAACTTTACAAAGTGGCGCTTGTGTAGCAGGGGAGCAAGACAGTGATGGACGAGCACAAACTTGTTTGTATCCAATATGCTTCACTGTATGTAAGGGGTTGTGGAAACTGGAACGAGTTGCTTAAAAGATTCAGTTTAAATCAAATTTGTGATTAAATGCTGTATTTGCATGTTTGCAGGGTAAATTCTGTTGTTTATTATAACAGCAGTGATCTGTTAGTAATGAGGCCATATATATATATATATATATATATATATATATATATATATATATATATATATATATATATATATATATATACATATACATATATACATATACATATATACATATACATATATACATACATACATACATACACACATACATACATATATACACATACATAAATATAACTACAGTGTAGCATGAGTAAGATCTGTAATGTCACATTAAAACTCTACAATCAAAATCAATAAGTAAATATGCCTAAAGGCAGTGAGTAACAAACCATAAGGTGCAGTAAAGGTGAATTGGTTTAGGACTGTAATTTAATTGTGCATCCATAAAAAAAAATGCCTTAATACTTACAGTGCATCCGGAAAGTATTCACAGCGCTTCACCTTTTCCACGTTTTATGTTACGTTACAGCCTTATTCCAAAATTGATTAATTATTTTCCTCAAAATTCTACAAACAATATCCCATAATGACAACACGAAAGAAGTTTGTTTGAAATCTTCGCAAATTTATTAAAAATAAAAAACAACAACAAAAAAAAGCACACATACACAAGTATTCACAGCCTTTGCTCAATACTTTGCTGAAGCACCCTTGGCACCAATTACAGCCTCAAGTCATTTTGAGTATGACACACCTATTTTTGGACAGTTTCTTCCATTCTTCTTTGGACCTCATCAGGTTGGATGGCACAGCCATTTTCAGATCTCTCCAGAGATGTTCAATCGGGTTCAAGTCTGGGCTCTGGCTGGGCCATTCAAGGACACTCACAGAATTGTTCTGTAGCCACTCCTTTGTTATCTTGGCTGTGTGCTTAGGGTCGTTGTCCTGTTGGAAGATAAACCTTCACCCCAGTCTGAGGTCTAGAGCGCTCTGGAGCAGGTTTTCATCAAGGATGTCCCTGTACATTTCTGCATTCATCTTTCCCTCAATCCTGACTAGCCTCCCAGTTCCTGCCGCTTAAAAACATCCCCACAGCATGATGCTGCCACCACCATGCTTCACTGTAGGGATGGTATTGACCAGGTGATGACTGGTGCCTGGTTTCCTCCAGACATGACGCTTACCATTCAGGCCACAGAGTTCAATCTTTGTTTCATCATGGTCTGAGAGTCCTTCAGGTGCCTTTTGGCAAAGTCCAGGCGGGCTGACATGTGCCTTTTACTGAGGAGTGGCTTCCGTCTGGCCACTCTACCATAGAGGCCTGATTGTGGAGTTCTGCAGAGATGGTTGTTCTTCTGGAAGGTTCTCCTCTCTCCACAGAGACATGCTGGAGCTGTCAGAGTGACCATCGGGTTTTTGGTCACCTCCCTGACTAAGGCCCTTCTCCCCCGATTGCTCAGTTTGGCCGGGCGGCCAGCTCTAGGAAGAGTCCTGCTGGTTCCAAACTTCTTCCATTTACGGATGATTGAGGCCACTGTGCTCATTGGGACCTTCAATGCTGCAGAAATGTTTCTGTACCCTTCCCCAGATCTGTGCCTTGATACAATCCTGTCTCAGAGGTCTCCAGACAATTCCTTGGACTTCATGACTTGGTTTGTGCTCTGACATGCATTGTTAACTGTGGGACCTTATATAGACAGGTGTGTGCCTTTCCAGATCATGTACATTCAACTGAATTTACCACAGGTGGACTCCAATCGAGTTGTAGAAATATCTCAAGGATCATCAGTGGAAACAGGATGCACCTGAGCTCAATTTTGAGTGTCGTGGCAAAGGCTGTGAACACTTATGTACATGTGCTTTTTTTGTTTTT
Source organism: Ictalurus punctatus (assembly GCF_001660625.3). Lineage (NCBI taxonomy): Eukaryota > Metazoa > Chordata > Actinopteri > Siluriformes > Ictaluridae > Ictalurus > Ictalurus punctatus. The sequence goes on along the minus strand of NC_030424.2, from coordinate 18,493,555 downwards.
TATTTTTAATAAATTTGCAAAGATTTAAAAACAAACTTCTTTCATGTTGTCATTATGGAGTATTGTTTGTAGGAATTTTGAGGAAAATATTGATTTTAATCCATACTGAATAAGGCTGTAACATAACAAAATGTGGAAAAAGTGAAGCACTGAATACATTTCGGATGCACTGTATACTTATGTATTAGACAACCAGTTGTGTTAATCTTATTCTGAAGTTTATTTGTAACACTCAGTTTGTGAATTTTATTTTAAATAAATGAAAAAAGGTACTAAAAGCCCCCCACCATCCCATTAATAAAAAATAAATTGGCAGATTAATCGATTATAAGCCATCTTTAGTTGCAGCCCTAGTTGGCTTTTCAGGTGGTTGATGAGGTTTGTTGTTACCTCGTGGCACTGATACAGCACAGAAGTGCATTTTGCATAGTACTTGCACCTGGTCAACATAACTTTCTCTTAACCTGAAATACTTCCAAACAATGGAGGATGATGACTTTTAGGAACTAATGTATTCCCCTGTCACCTTCCTCTTGTTACTTTGCCATTTTGTTTGTTCAGTCAAACTGAACGACTGTATGCTTTAATATGGTTTTCTGCCGCGTGCCTGAAGCCATGAACCTCTGCGATACTGTATTGAAAAGTGTGTTCGAAAGTGAAAACACTACTTCTATAAGAGAGCGCGATGTCAGTCGAGGTGAAAAATAACTTTGTGACTTGTGGTTTGGTTCATTGGATGATAGACTTGGTCCATAAAAAGAATGAACAATTTGCAGTCTTATCAGGCTCATGTTTGCCGCTTGCTAGCATTAATATTGCAAACAATTATGCTTAGTCATGGGAGACAGAAATCATGATCATGGTTATAATAGGATTAATTGTGCAGCTCTACTATAAACAAACAGAAGTCTGTAGTAATACACTGCAAGGACTTGAACCTTGTGCTGAGTTTCAGCAGCGCCAGCCACCAGTGTAAGAAACTGTAGAGCAGCGGTTTGTCGGTTTAAATCAAAATCATAACATTGACATTATTTTCAGTAAATTCCATGCTTAAAATTTAAGAGAAACAAAATGAGTCTGATAATGGTGACCTGACTGTATGCATCTTAAACCAGATCACAGTAAATTGGCTGTTATAAAATGACTGGGACTGAGGTTTGTCCTTGACTGGTTACTGTTGTTCATGTAGCACATGTAGATTCAGCAATCACTCACACCAAAAACATTAGCTCTGATTGGCTAAAGGTCTCTGAGGTAACTTTGGGCCAGGAAGTCATTGTATTCAGAAACAGGAATGACGAGTCAATATACATTTGATGGGGACTACAACAGCAGAAGACTACACTGGGTTCCACTCCTGTCAGCCAAGAACAGGAATCTGGGCTACAATGGGCACAGGCTCACAAAGACAGAACAGTTGAAGATCAGGGGGGAAATGTGTTTGCCCCATTCTACTGTAAGTAAACTCTACACAATGCAGAGTCAAAACTTCACGAGATCAGCCATTTCTGAAATACAACAACCATGCCATGTTCAAGGACCCAGATCACTTTTTTTTGTCATTCTAACGTTTGATGTAAACATTAACCAAAACTCATGCCCTGTACCTGCATGATTTTATGCGTTGTGCTACTGACACATGAGTGTCTAATCGGATAACAGCATGAATGAGCAGGTCTACAGGTGGTCCTATTAAAGTGGTCAGCGAGTGTAAATGCAGATGGTACCCTGATTTCTAAAAGAATGGGATACTAGACATTGTGATACATTGTGCAATACTCTCTTAAGAGAACTGCTGTAAATATTCCACAATCAGGCTGTTAATTACTCTGTAAACTTATTTCAAAAACAGCTGAACATGTCATGCAGAGATAATCATCACATACTGCTATATTAGGGCTGAAATGATCACAGTAACACTCTGATGCAGCATGCCCACTGGTGTTGAGTTCTGTGCCCCCATAACGGCAGAGTTCCTCATTTGTGTGTTTCAACTGAGATATAGACCTATATGTAATGATGGAAATTACTGAATTAATAATAAGTACTAGGTCTGCACTATTATAGTGGTGTGTGTTGAAGTGAGAGGTAGCAGAAATGCCTTGTCTCCCTGCCACTTAAATCTTCAACTGCATGTTCTAAAAATGTGGACATGAGATATGTAAAACAAAATGAGGAAATTAGAACAAGCAGCCTTTTCTCCCAGTACATATCCAAAACAACATATTTCCTCTATTCTTAAGAGTGCATGCTGTGGGTTGGAACAGTGAGACAGTTAAGTGAAATGCTTTGAAGTTCCAAAACACAAAACAAAGCATTTAAACGAGAGTGAGAAGTGAGATTCACATGTTAAGGCTCGTCTTGTCTTTCCATTGTTAATGTTTATAAAAATGAATTCCTATCTGTACAGATAGTGCACATTTTTACAGTTTCCCTGGTTTTTGTGCAGTTTATCCTGGCAGAATAACTCATGAGTGAGGAAGAATGTAATCCAGTGACTGAGGATAAGGGCTTTGTTATACAGTTCTTTTCTGGCAGAATGGGGATTTGAACTTGTATCCTACCAGTCACTAACAGAACCTCTACTGAACCACTGCCCATTTTAGCACTTCCAAAATTACTGTCTTTACAATCCAGAAAAAGTGTGACATAACCTCCTATAAATGTGTGAATCTGACTGGAACGAGCAAAGCAGGTGGTGAAACCATGTAAGAGGAACTTGTACTTGGAGAAAGTTTTGCTTATTTGAATTTGCATATCCTGTGCTACCTCAGTCATCGGATGCATCCTCAAAACATAATGGACGCGGCACTCCATGCTTTATGCAGGGCAGGTGACCATCCCATCTGCACTGGTTAGGTCTTCTGTAAATGCTAATGTGCTGGAAAAACAAGAACAAACAGCAGCTCTACTTTTCTGGCAATGCCTATAATGTTTGATTGACTACAATACAGTACAGTATGGAATAGAACCAGCAAAATTCAGAAACATCTGCAGCAGATTTTAAGTTCATAACACTATAAATATTGGGAGTGTATAATCTGAAATGGTGTAAATGAAGCTCCGGCTTCACCTGTGCGCATACATGTAAAATAAAGCAGCATGGAAGGGACTGTGTATTATTTCACATGTTCATATGTTGGACTGAAACATACAGAATATGAAACACAGATGAAATGAAAGTATCTGCTCTGACAGACAAATAAGAACCGGTAATGATGTCAGTAACGTTTGCAATGTACATGGCCAACTAGTTACAAGTAATTATGCAATTAATAAATCAAACATTTGCAGAGCTGTGGCACCAGATAGAGCCTTGGCTGATCAGTTAATACAGCACATCAGCACTGAATGAACTGTATGAAACTGTCCAAACAAAGGAGCTTAATCATTCAGCCGATTAGCAGAACACTTAAAGTGGCAGTCTATCATAATTAGAGGCCTCTGTAGCTTGTTAGGCAAATTGCAATTGCAATGAAAACATTAATAAGGCTTCCATAAGCACCTAACCAACCCAGGGAGTAGAGCCGATCTGTTCAGCCTGCGAGTGCAGCTAATTACCAAGCCGCAAAAATACTGTCTTATTTAGATGTCTGTAATAAAATATTTGCATGTCTCCTCCGTGCTGTAGCTTGCATGTTTGTTACCTTGAGAAAAAACTATTCACATGATGAAATTGGGACATTTTCGGTTATATCTAGTTCTAAAACTACAAACTTTCCTGAACTGAAAAAAGTGTCTATTTCGCATACATCTCAATCAGAAGTAAAGGTTTAGCATTTGAAAGTCTGGTTACCCCAAAAGTAAAAAACTGCATTTAATGATTCTATTCTGACTGCGACACAAGAGCATCCCGGACATTTGGTCAGATATGAGTAATACGTACACTACTTTCTCAAAAGTTTTGAGACATTTGACTGAAATATTTATCAAGAGCTTAAAAACCTTTTGATCTGAAGGTGTATGATTAAATGTTTGAAATCGGTGTTGTAGGCAAATAATTGTGCCAACAAATTCATTTCTTTCATTAGAAAACAGAACATTTTATTTACTCAGAATGAAATATTCCGAAAAGCAGCCAATAAATGTCCAGCATCGGTGGGAACCCCTTTATTACAGTTTAAAAAGCATCTCAGGGAGATTCCTCAAGAAACTGGTGGAGAAAATGCCAAGAATACATTTCTGGAAATTCTAGGCAAAAACGGTGTCTACTTGAAAGATGTTAAAATACTAAATTATTTTGATTTTTTTTTTTTTTATCATCATCATCATCATCATCATCATCACAACATAATTCCCATAGTTGCATTTGTCTTATTCCAGAGTTTTGATAACTTTATTATCATTATTATAAAATGTGGAAAAAATAAAAATAAAGAATGAGTGTGTCTAAACTTTTGACTGGCAGTGCACATATCACTAAATAACCACTTCAAAAAATGATGACTAAATATAACGCAAGGTGAACTGCACGTCGATTAGGGTAAAGTGTAGATACTGACGACAGGGAAATGCACGTGTCTCGGTGCTCGCAGATCTGAAGTACTCTCGCTGTATGCGCGCTTTGCTGCTTCAATTCATAGCACCTCATGATCATGTTTAATGCACACAATCAGATTATTATAGGAAGATAATGTAGTACCTCCTCTTGATAGAGCAGTTTGCTTCACTGATTTACTCAACAGTGAAATGTGTCCAGTTTCCTGTCATTCCGTGTCATCTGTTCATTGGCACTGCAACGTACAGTAAACTTGTGTCAAATTTTGCATCACTTTATCAGATGTTGGTGTCGGAGCATTTTTAGCAGTATCCTTTAATTGAAGGATTAAAATTAATTAAAGGATACTCATGAAAATGCGTATCTATTTGTCTGTCAGAGCAGATAGACTTTCATTTCATGTTTCATATTCTGTATGTTTCAGTCCATCACATGAACTCTGTGAAATAATACACAATCCCTTCCATGCTGCTTTATTTCACACGTATGCACACAAATGAATCCTGAGCTTCATTTACATCTTCTCAGATTATACACTCCCAATATTTAGTGTTATGAACTTAAAACCTGCTGCAGATTTTATCTGAATTTTGCTGGTTCTATTCCATACTGTCTGAGCATTTTTAGGGAGTATCCTTTAATTTAGCACAGTATCGGACGGATACCCAATAGCAGTATCACCATATATGCGTCCCTAAAAATGACATTGCCCAGCCATGCATTTTCCTCAGAAATTTTCCAAACTTAGATCGTCATTAAGATAGAAATAAAAACCACTAAAGCTGGAAAGCCATGCTGCTTCAAGTGGGATCTGTGATGATAACGGACATCACAGCCGACTACTGTTGATACAGCAGTGTATGTATATATATATATATATATATATATATATATATATATATATATATATATATATATATATATATATATATATATGAGAAACAGCTAGTTTTCATAACTCTAGGTCTAACTAACTGGTCACTAAAATTATTGAATGGGCTTAATATAAATCTCAATATCCTAATAAGTATAAACTGTGTCAACTTGAATGGAATTTTGATAAAACTAGTAAAAGTACAATTAAGATGATAGAAAAAAAAAAGTTTGAATTTAGAAACACAGGGTTTGACTTCTATGGGTGGGAAGATAATGATTAAACAGATCTAATGACTCCAATAAATAAAAATACATTTGCCTAATAATCAATATATTGATAATTAGGCAAATGTGGAGGATTCACACAAAGGATTTATTCACGTTTGGATTGCACCACGGTGTCTAAGCATCAGAGCCCAAGCATGTAAAGCATCTTTCAGTGTGAGCTGATTAATCTGACAGAAGTGCTGTAACAGCTCCTTCTGACCAGCGTGACTCTGTTGTCTTCCGGTTACGTCAGAGGTTCGTGATGCGCGCCTGCCGCGTTAAGGCGCCATTATTCTCATAGCCTTCAACTGACCTTTTCTATCCCGTCGCATTTCCACGCCTCTCTCACACACAAAACTGGCTATGAGTCATTAAATAACAGCTAACCGAGGTCATTTATCGCGCTGTTTAAATAAAGGCATATGTTTTAGCTGAACTCAGTATCAGCTCGGACTCACCTCCACATCGCAGAGCACAGCGTCAGTAGTCAAAAATATCTGCGTCGGGAACAAAATGGCGAATGAGCCTTTTATTTTTGACATGCGCAATGAGAGCAAACGGTTTATATTTCCCCTCTGAAATGAGGCCAGCCCCCTCCCTTTCAGTACATTATTTGAGCCAATGAATAAAGTAGGCGGGTTGTTTCGAAGAAAACTTAACCAATGAGCATGGCGGACAACCTTCGGTCAGAAACGTTTAGCCAATCCGATGTCCAATGTGGTGTGTTTTAATTGTAACGATTAGGCCGCCATAACGACCAATAAGAAAAAAACTTTCGTAGCGCCGCTTTCATATGGACCAATCATGTCTAAATGAAATGGCCGTCCAATGTAATTTGTCGTATCAGGGACCCAATCATAATTCCAAGAATGTGGCTACCGCGATTAGAGCAGCCAATCGGATTCCGAGAAACACAACCTTGGCTCAACAGCTTGTTATTTCGTTTATGCTTTGCAACCCAGCCGAGTGGTGCGCGGACATACTGGAGTATGTAAGTATCTCTAAAGGAGACATTCTATTCAAACAAGTTTGGCTTTTGTGAGAGTCGGGAATTGTTGACTTTGTTTGTCAGAAAAGTAAAGTTTAACGTATTAGGAGGTATTTTCCAAGTGCGGGATTAACACGACGGAAAATTGAATGGCTGTGACTAGCTAGCCGGAGCTGCTAGTTGGCTTGTTTTCACAGCTAGCTTGCTAACTGGCGTTTGTGGAATTGTGTTTAACAGACGTAATGACTCGTTATAGGGCACTTTCTCGTCTCGGTGGAACTTACAGTAGAGTAGTGAAGAGAAGAGCAGGGAACTGACGTGCGGATGCTAAAAGAATCGACGCCACAGACTCGACAATCTTCCGGAACTAGCTGTGGCTTTTTTCAGCTCTGCTGAGCCCAAGTTCCCAAAAGCAGGCAGTTTAAATCGCCCTAATACCGATAAACACTGGAGCAAGGTTAGTTGGCAGACTCTCTATATTTAGCTCGGAGGGGGGGAAAAACAACGAATCTCTCGCCAGAACTCTGTAAATGATGTTTAAATCATTTATTCGGTCATCAGTGTCGGTTATAATGTCGATGACAGTTTCCTAAAGGAAAATGTATTCATTACAGTCGGTAGCAGATTGTAAACCAAAACCTGACACGGTTCCGGCGGTGAGCTATGATGGCGACGTGACACACTCTCTCTCGCTCTCTCTCTCTCTCACACACACTCTCTCTCTCTCTCTCTCTCTCTCTCTCTCGGAGTAAAGCGGGAAGAACACACGCACTACTCCGCTCCCCCCTTCCTCACGTCTATACTATGTTATATCTGTGAAGCATTTAAAGCTGGTTAAAACTGGAATTTGTGGTTCGTGGTTTTACGGAATAGTTTTGAAAAGCACTTAAGAGCTCGTTGAACATTTTTGTACCGTGTAAAGGGGAGAGAGAGAGGGAGGAGGGGGGCCGCGGCATCGAGCTTGAAAAGAATGCGTGAGTAGTAGCTAGCCCGTTAGCCTGCTAGCATGTCTCTGTTCTGTCGTGCTATTCGGTGACTTAAAAAAAAACAAAACCTTGACGTATTATTTTTTTTGTAAACCCGCCTCCATTGTCCACTCTTGCATCTTTTTGTGTTCCAGCTCTAAAAACCAAGCTGGACTCCCCCAAATAGCCATCACAATGAAGGTAAGTGAGCTCCAGGCTTCAGTGGAAGACAGCAGTGCAGCCGACGCCTCTCAGACCCGAGCCAGACCAGCAGCCTGCTTTTACTTGGCAACTTATTTATCAACAACACGTGTTGTTCTTTAGAAAGTCATTTCATTTATATGTGAGCATTTTGATGGTGGTGGTTAACCTGGCTGAGCTGCTGTGATGTGCCTTCAGCACAGCTTTGTTTTTATGCTTTATTAACAAAAGAGGTATATGTGATGAGTAGTGCAGTGACCTGGGGAGTTATAGTTTGGAGTGAATTGACAGTAAACAGAAATGAATATATTTCCTGAGAGTTGTACTCAAAGTTTGAAATGTTTACGTGCACACACGTTTTGGTTTAACCTGCTTAATTTCCTGCTTTTGTTTGTTTTTATCTCTGTAGGTAGCAGATGAGCCTGCCTACCTGACTGTGGGAACGGATGTTAGTGCTAAATACAGAGGTGCCTTCTGTGAGGCAAAAATCAAGAATGTTAAACGCATGGTGAAAGTTAAGGCAAGTTTAAAAAAATATATATGTTTGAATAACACGTCAAAACAGTATAACCTGAAATTGCTCTGGGTGCTGGCCATCATGTATACCACATACTTGGTAGGTAGAATATCGTTGATGTGTTTTACGTAATAAATGACAATCCTTCTGTCTGTCGGGTGAGTGACTGAGTCATGACGGAGTCCTCCTTCGCTGTCCAGTCACAGGTGGCTTTACTGTTGAACGTCATTGAACATTTTGTCAGTTTTTTACTGGTTACAACACTCGTGTGCAGACTTGTTCTGATAAGTCATGCTTCGATTAATTGATGGGAACTTGGTGCACTTTGCACTGCCCGTCTTCAAGTGCATAGTTGGCTTAGGGTGGAAAAGTGACTTGTCCTGTTTTGCTTATACATTATGCATGTTTCAGGTATGATCGCCAAGATATAGTACCTCTTAGGACTTATGAGCTCTCAGAATATAGAAATGCTCCACTTTACTGTTAATCCTGTTTCATGTTGGCTAGTCTTACTTGCTTGTCTACTTAAAAAAAAAAAATATATATATATATATATATATATATATATATATATATATATATATATATATTAGTACAATGTAATACGTTCTCGTGTCTGAGGCCACTTGCTTGTGACATGAAGTGTTGAAGAAAATGAAGCATGCTTTAACTGTATCATGAGCTTGAACCTGAGCTGTACTGAACTGTAAGGAGATTTAAATCCTGGACCCTATGTGGGAAGCACTATTATGACAGATCATGGAGTGCAACATTTAAGTGTTACACAACCTGATTACTTCACCTTGACTAAACCTGGTTTCTCTCCTCATCCATTTCTTTTCCTGTCCTCCCATCTATGTGCGTCCTGCTCTGCTACATCTTGTGCACCATGGATTCGTTTCTAGGTGGTACTCAAGGGAGACAGTACCTCACAAGTTGTGCAAGATGACCAGGTCAAAGGACCTTTGAGGGTAAGTGATTATTTGCAGTAGAGTTTCTTCAGTCATCGATTGCACGGGTTGAAAGGATGTTAGAAATTAGCTCTAAATAGAAATAGATATTCTGTGCCTGCAAGCTCACTGATGGAAACTTGCAGTGCTTTTCCACCAGACTGCATGGTGCAGTAACAAATCTATGAAGTCACGTTATTTCTATTGGCAAGTGAGCTTTACCTTCACTATATGTTATACATATGCTAAATTTGGTTACCTATCTTGCTAGAGTACTAAGAGTGCTGAACAGTGACGTGTGGGTGGAGCTGAAAATGTTTTAGGAAGTGCTTTTGTTGTTACACAGAGTTGCGCTTAGCATTGTAACAATGATGTCTTGAGTGTTGTCTCTTGTACTAGGTGCTTTTTGCTCGATTTTCAGATGATATTGTAACACATTGTGGCGTGATGTGTGTCTTCATACTATCAGGTGGGCTCCACAGTGGAAGTGAAAAGTGCAGAAGGAGCATTTAGTGAAGCCGTCATCAGTAAACTTACAGATGCTAGCTGGTACACTGTGGGTAAGTGCAGGCATAACTCAACAGCTTCTTACTGTCACCAGTACACGCTTATCTTTGTCACTTGTTGTGTACATAATATCATTACCTTCTAACAACTTGTGCCTTTTTTGCAGTGTTTGATGATGGAGATGAGAAAACACTCAGAAGAACATCACTGTGTCTTAAGGGTGAAAGGCATTTTGCAGAGAGTGAGGTATGAAACAGTCACATACTTGATGTTTTTGGTATCGGTATCTTTTTAAGAGAGTAAAAGGACCCTTTTTTTTTTCCCTCCACAGACTTTGGACCAACTGCCTCTGACTAATCCGGAGCACTTTGGCACTCCTGTCATTGGAAAGAAGACTAATCGAGGACGGCGGTCTTCTCAAGCAGTGTGAGTATTTGTTTTTTGTTAATTTATTTATATTCATCTTTGCAAAGTACTTCTGTGTTCAGTAATTTTTTTTTCTCCCTCTGACTGGTAACCTTGCTGTAAGCTGTAGTGTTTAAATTGGAGTCATCATGTTTAATCTAATACAACATATTGTAGCTATAAATAGTTTTTTAACACTATTAGTTTTAGACACCTAATGGGTCTGTATTTGGTCAAAAAAGGCATGCTATGGAGTTTGTGTCCCACTTTCACTTCAAAGAATTGCTGTAACTTTATTTATATAGCACCCTTCATACATAATAATGCAGCTCAAAGTGCTGCGCAGTAAAATTTAAATAGACATAAAGCTGTAATGGAGTGAACAGCAAATAAAATATATAATAAAAAAATGAACATTGGAAATGGGATTAAAAAAAGAAACATAAGTTGTATAAACAGCACAACTTAATACTTCCTTACTTTTCAGTGGCATTGACCTTTAGCTTGTCAAACATTTGCTGACAGGACAGATGAAGCGCTATTAATTGTTTAAAAGGACAATGACAATACAACATGTCACAGTTGTGCTCAGGGCAGATTATTGTTCTATAAGTAGGAAGCTCCTTTCTGAGCATTGCTGTAATGTTACTAATTCACTCAGTGATGGTGAGGAAACACGCTCCATAGAGTAGGGTTAAAAAAATTTTTTTTTTTTTTTAGTCAGCCCTAGTCGAAGGAAAAGGTCAGGGTCTGCCAACAGCTTGGCATGTGAAGTCAAAAATTGTGTACCAGTATAACTCCAGTATAGCAGTAGCAGACTGAAGGCGGTGTTTCTGCCCAGTGCTAATCCTCTGCACTCTGTTCACCCCTCTGCCAACTCAGAAACATTACTTGATTTAATGTTAACGCTGTTACTAACAGCAGTTTCTCTGATTTGCTTCTCTCACCACTTGAGATTAGACTGGGGCATTAATAGGAAAACTGAACAAAATGTGCGTGCTTGTATGCACCCAAGGCTGTGTATAATGGCAGTCTTTTTCATTTGTAGATGCCTTCTTTATATCGGTTGTGCTGAGAGGAAAAATGTGCAGCATTTTGCTTTAACTTTGGTAGAGCTGAAACTAACATTTTCATAATCGATTAATCAGCTGATTATTTTTCGATTAATCTTTTTTTTTTTTTAAAGAGAACTTTGAATACCAATTTCCTCCTGTTTATTTAAAATAAAATCCACAAACTAAATGTTACAAATATAAAGTTCAGACTAAAACTTTACTCTCTCTCTATCTCTCTCTTTCTCTCTCTCACTATATATATATATATATATATATATATATATATATATATATATATATATATATATATATATATATATATATATATATATATATATAATTTATGCATTATTTTTCACTGTGAGTGAGGAGCCATGCAACCTCGTTACTAATGGATCGCGTTCAGCTCCTGTTATGTAATAAACGACAGAATTTCTACTGCAAGTGCAAATACAGCATATAATGACACTAAACTACATTTAAACTGAACCTTTTAAGCAACTTGCACCAGTTTCTCCAACCCCTTGCATACAGTGGAGCATTTTGCATATAAACACAAGTTTGTGCTCTTGCATCACTGTCGTGCTTCTGTGCTACACAAGCTCCACTTTGTAAAGTTTGCAGGTTACAGTCTTTTTCACGGCGTTTAATATAAAATGCCCCCATGCCTTAGAGGACTTGGAGGTCTCACACTTTTTTTCCACTGTCAAGTAACAATTACACCTCCGTCTGGTGGTGACTGGGGTCGTGTTGAGCATAAAAGGTAACGTTGACTCTGGGTATTCTGCTAAAGCTAGCGGCATTGCGTTACATGCGTTTGTTGTCATGTGCCATCGTCTGGGGAAACGGTTTGTACTTCCGGTTAGAAAATAACTGCTCGTATAAAATTTGAGACGATACTACCTTTTATAAAGTTCATGCACTAGACTGTAGAGTGCATAGTGTAAGTGTGTAGTACAATTTGGACCAAAACTTTGGTCTGTAGTCTCTGATGCGTGTTTTCGGAAGTAAACGCAATGAGTAAATGTACCCCATGCTACGCGCAGGCCAATTAATCGATAACGAGATTCCTTGATGGTGATAAAAGCTTTAATAATCAAAGTCACTCAGATTTTAACGTCTTCTAACACTTGTTGTCAGTGTTGTAGCCCATTATCTTCAATAGCTACTACTTTAGAAAGTTCTGTGCATCATATTCCGACATGTGAGGAATCTCCTGAAGTTTTTGATCACCCTTTGGGATTGTTTTAAGGTGCAGTGGTGTACTGTGCTATATCAACATGGAGTATAAAGACTGACCAGAGGTGTATAGTAGATAGTGCAGTTTTGACTAGCAACTTTGGACATTGTCTTGAAAACGTGGCACTTGTTGGAACTGGAATTGTCTAAGTGTAAAGTTTACAGTATATACTTGCCAAAAATAACATTGAGACAAGACTTCTAAAACTTCTAAAATGCTGATTTTCTTGCTTGTATGCTTGAGTTTTTTTTTTTTTTTCCTTCCTAAAAAGGCGAATTTACTTTAATACTCCAACAGTCCAGATAGACTCTCACAGCATGTTTAGCACCACCATCTAATCACCAAAGAAAATCTCTACAGCTAGTTTATCACTTCTGACCTGTGTTTTGTTCTTGTCTGTCACTATTATAAACAAGTGCACAGAAATGTGCCTAATATTTGTATTAATTTTCAACTTTACGTGGCTAGAATTCATTCATTCATCAGTTTCTGCTTTTCCATTTTGTTTTCACACCAGAGGGGGATTAGTGTGCTTAGTGTAGAGTGGGTTTTTTTGTTGTGTGTGTGTTTTTTTTTTTTTTTTTTTTTTTTTTTTTTTTTTTTTTTTTTTTAAATGCTCATATCTTCATGAAGGAATGCATTCCAATGAGTTTCCTCTTGAATTTTGTAGTGTGGAGGATGAGAAGGAGTCATCATCCAGCGAGGAGGAGGAAGATGATAGACGGCGACTCAGTGATGATCTCTTGGGGAAGGTGGCGCTCATTCAGACTGGGCCAGACCAAGAATGCTGGTTCCATGCTCTGGTGAGCTCTAGCAGACTTTCAGAGCTTGCTTATTAGAGCCATGAAATAAAGCAGCCACTAATGAAGCTGAGGATCAGCAGTAGGATTCTAAAGCCTCAACCAGGTGTTACTGCAGCAGGCAGAGCTTTTAATAATACAGACATGTGACAAAGAAAAAGCCCACATAGTAAGGTTTTGGGGCAGTCCAAGCTGCCGGAACAGCTTACATGTTCCTTGCTATAGACTCTACAAGGCTCTGTAATTGGACTTTTCTGAAAACTATTCTCCAATAAGACATTCCCTCACTTTAATGATGGGGTGGTGATGAGCTCTATCACATCAGTCCAAAATGTGTTCCCTTTTGCCCTGTGAATGGATCATTTTCATTGTGTAAGAGACCATTCTTGTCAGTACAGAGATGTCATCATACTCTAAAGGTGATCAGTCAGAATAACTTTTGGATTAATTTACATTAACCCTCTAAGGGAGCAAGTGGACCCAAACCATGCAAAATCCCCCCAAAAACATAACAAAGCTACTGGGCATACTTACTGCAGGAGTCAAGCTTCAGGCTTATTCTGTTCTCTTCAAGTGTGCCGCACATGCACTGAAGCTCCTGGCATAAGTGCCCCAATAATGAGCCGTCGTTCAAAGTCAGTTAGATATTTTTTTTTCCTCTTGCGACCTTAATCACATATTGACATTGACTGGGCCGGTTCAGCATTTTTAAACATACCACAGGACATAGTAGGATGTTAATTGCTTCACTGTATCATACAGTACAATTTCCATGAAGAATCTGCAATTGTTATATTTCTCCATGCATTTATTTAGGTTTTATTCAATTTGTCACATGTTCGTATGTTTTCATGTTAATCTCCTGTCCTGAGGTGCACTGCTGTATCAGTAACACCTGATGGCAAGCTTAGGTGTACATCATATTTAAATAAGAGCCTTACAAGTTCTTTGCTAAGGGTTATAGATTATATTTGCTAGGGATGCTACAGTCACATTAAAAAAAAATTTCTCTTACGCTGCTGATATTCGAGCTCTGGGTATTGGTGCATACTAAGTTCTGAGTCAGTACTTATGTCCTCCAAGTAAGCAGGTCATCTCTGTGCACGCCTCGGTTGCCAAGTTATGCAAAACAGTACAGGGTGGGGGTGATTTACTTTAAAACAGTTTGTGTCCAGTCAGTCAACATCATGCACATTCATGGCATAAAATATTTCAGATCAGAATGATATCTAATCTAATTCATGCTGAGAATTTGAGTACATAATATAACGCTTTATTTGACTTGCTGCTTGTTCTCTTCAAGGTGATCTCTCCGAGCTGCAATGATGACTTAACTGTTAAAAAGGACCAGTGCTTAGTGAGGTCATTTGCTGATTCCAAATTGTAAGTTAAATCACAAAATTCAGTGCACCGTCACATCACCTGCACGTATTTGGAAAGTGGGGAGAGTTCTGATTCTGCAGGTTTTCAGCTATGACTTTGTTTTATTTGCCCTCCTTCTAGTCACACTGTGGCCCGCAGTGAAATTCAAGAATTGTGTGTGGACACCATGTGCAAATCGGAGCACTCTGACAAAAACGGTAAGTGTGTGCATCTGAGCTGAAGTTTGTGTATTCAAAGTGTTCCATGAGCTAAGCCTCACTTGGCACCTTGTGTCTTTCTACAGGATTTGAGGAAGCACTGCTCTTCCTCCAATCCAAGCAGATCCCCGATGCCTGGAAGATGGACATGAATGAGATCCTAGAATCCTCCAGCAGTGATGAGGGTGAAGGCAAGGAAAGTGAGGAAGAAGAGAAGGAACCAGAGCCAGAAGAGGTAAGAAACTGTTCATCTTTCATTATCAAGGAGGATTGTAAGATAATGTATTTAGGGTTTAATTATATTTAATGGATGATTTTTCTGTCAGTGTCTTGGCATCTAATTGGTTATGTTGTAAGTTTGTGGCTGAAGATTGTAACATACACTCATGGGTGGGCAAATGGTAAATTCATTGGCAAGGTCACTTGGTACAACGCAGTACAGTGGAGTACATGCCAAGTTTTGGTAAAAGGAAAAAAAAAATTACTAACTTGATTAGCAATGTATGGTGAGCCAGCTAAGAGCAATAATACAGACCAAGGGTAATGAAGGAATATATCTGTTCCCAGCAAGGGGATGGCTATATATCTATAGTTCTTATTATCGCTTGATGTTTTAATGTAGCTAATTGTAACCTCGATTAAAAAGCAATGAGCTGTGTTCTCTCCTTACATTACAACAAACTGTTACTTGTGATTGCAGTATTACCTGGATAGTGTTTTTAGTTTTAGTGTTTTTCTCTCAATTAGATTAACCACATGATGTCTGCTTGCTGTGTTAGCAAGATAATTATATGACAGAGAAGCGATAGACTTTTAGTCGGTTTCATCAGTGTTTCCACATACCTGCATGTCCCTGATTCTTATAAGATGGTCCAAATCAAAACATTTATTTTGCAAAAGTCAGTGGGAAGTAGGGTTTATTTTCTTTTTCTAGTTCTTGAACCCATGTGTCTGCCAGGCATCTATGAAGGAATTAATAGCCTGGACGTTAAATCTGTCCTGGGAGCCCCGGTTACTGATTTGTCCACCCCTGAAACTTAGTCGGAGTGTTGCATTTTGGCTAATGATTACTGAGAGGTTGAATGACATGACATCTCTGCATTGAGGAAACTTTGCCCCGGGCTGGGACTTGATCATGCATCAGTAAATACTGTGGCACTGGTTGGTTGTGTGTGATTTATTTATTTATAAAAGACATTCCTTTTCTCTGACGTGGTGCGATCTGTACCACCTTGAGTGAAATAAGTGAATGGCCTCAGCATGTGGGGAAAACCCTCAAGCTCAGATCAACAATGCTTCATTCTTCCTGCTCCCGGCGCCTGGACAAATAGCCATTCGCTCTGTTTCCGACACTGCTCCCATGGCAACCCTTACTTCCTATGGTTAAGAAAGCTATGGGGATTGGCAAAGGGCCAGTGGAGGTGTGCCAGCTCTGGTTGTGGGCTGGTCTGAAGCTCATCACAAGGTCTCCTCTTTCCACACTGTGTCAAGAGTCTCTGCTTGTGCAGCTCTTAAAGCAGTAGATGATCATGAACTGAATCAATAAGCTAGGTTTGGCATGTATAGCTCTTGAGAACTATCTTGGTGGCCACTTTCAGTTTCATTTCCTGTGAATGGTTTGAGTTGCTGATGTATTCCTGTGCAGCGGAGTACTTGTGTCTGGGTTATTCTTATGTTTCTCCTACAGATGCTTCGGATTCTTGTCATAAACTATTTTAATTCTGTTTATTGAGTGATCAAGCCTTTAGTACAGATTATTGGAGCTTTGTTTTGGTACCATAAGCTCTTATGAGATCAACTGATTGCTTGCTCTGTAGTCGGATAAATGGCTGATCTGCTTCTGTTGTAGCACTTTCCAGTATAAACGTGTGTTTAAAAGTCTTCTCTATTACATCTGGACATGCTTTTACCACTGAACAGAAAAGGTGTTCACTTGACACGGTTCAGATGTCTATGGACATCATCAGTAAATGTTTAAAATGCCTGATTATATAATCTGACTTCATAACTATTGCATTCTAACAATGAAGCTCCAAGGATGATTCAGACCTCAGAGAATCTTACCAAAGCTGTTCTTAAGTAGTTTTATCAAACTTTTCAACATTAGAGAAATGCAGTAAAAACAGTTTGTGGTATTTATGCTTTGCTAAAGCTTTTGTGGTGTCCACATGTAATCAAAACCATGCATCAGAACCAAAAGTTGTCCCATCTATGATGATAAAGGATACTTCAAGGATTTTTTTGTGTGTTCTGCGAAAATGTTTATATAAAGATTTACTGCCTGCCCTTAAATATGCACTCAGACCTCCATTACAAGTGAATTTAAAGTACATGGGTTCTCTGTTTTGTAGTTTTCCAGTTCAGTGAAATGGTAACCTTCTATGGTAATTGCTCATGCGGTACAGATGTGGTAGATGGAGATTACATCGGAAAATACACTACTTACATTGAGTTGATTGAGCATCCTCACACATGACTTGTGTGAATGGGTCAAATATGATGGAAGAGAATGGTTTCAATGACTTTATTGATGTTATGTGATGTAACATTTCTGCTGGCTCTCTGATTTAACCTTTAACATTGATTTACACTGTTCGATGATGGCATGTGTGACCACGGTGCTTAAAAAGGAGTTTCATTCTATGCTGTACATGTGTCACAATCGATTATTTCTGAAATAATATTTATTCCTGATGTTATGAGTCTTGGTGTTTTTGCTATTCTTGCATCTGTGATATACCTGAACGAGGCTCGGAAATTAGTGTGTTCTTTCAAAATTAGTAGAATCCACACAACACTTGATTCAGTAAATTGTATTCACTTTATTCTGCTCCACTACAGTTTACTAAGGTAAATATTCAGCGCTTTGATTTTGTCATGCTCATTCCTTCTCTGTCTGTCTTTCTCTCACTGTGTTTTCATTTGCTGTTTCTTTCTGCTTTCATTTTCTCTGTCTGTCTTGTTTGTTTTGTCTGCGCTTTCACTCTGTGCTCTTTGTCTCACGTGTGTTTGCTCACTATCCTTTGACTCTGCTCTCTCTCTCGCTTTCTCTCTCTGACTTTTCACTCTGCTTGTCTATGTTTGTGGTTTCTTAACCCACCCACCCACAAAACAGGGTTTTAGCTTGATGGTATTCTTAGCCCCTGATCTAGTGAACAAGCATGAGGATGGTTTTTGTTGGAGACTGCAAAGCACTTAAGTCCCTCTGGATCTGGGCGTCTACTAAATGCTGTAAATGTAAATATCTGTGCTTTCTGACTCTGTTTCTTTCTAGCCTGATGATGAGCCAGACCCAGAAGAGAGGGACTACTTCCTACAGCAGCTGTATAAGTTCATGGAAGACAGAGGTATGAAGCAGCCCCCCCCCCTTTTTTGTTTGTTTGTTTGTTTGTTTGTTTGTTTATACACTATATTAGGACTTTAGTTACAGTTTAGCCCACAGAGTTTGAGCAGATTTTTTTTTTTTTACTGCAGGGCTGAATTTTTAGCTCATTCTGTGTTCATGTTTGTGTCTGAGAGGCACAGTATGACTAATTTTGCAGTGTGTATCCTCTGTGCATTGCGTTGCTGAATGTTTCTCTCTCTCTCTCCCTCTCTCTCCCCAGGCACACCAATTAACAAACCTCCTGTGCTGGGTTACAAGGACCTGAACCTCTTCAAGCTCTTCAGGCTGGTTTATCAGCATGGTGGCTGTGACCATGTGAGCATCTTTAATACCTTCACTTATCTTTATGCTTGTATTTGCAGAATGAAAATGTCTATTGAAACGGAACCACGTTGGCTGATTTAGACACGTGTACGCTACTGGTCAAAAGTTTGGAGACACTTGACTGAGAAGTTTCTCATTATCTTAAAAACCTTTTGATTAAACATTTGAAATCCTTGTTGTAGACAAAAAATATAATTGTGCCAACATATTCATTTCTTTCATTAGAAAACTAACCTTTTATTTACAAAAAATTTTTTTTTTAAGTGGATGACTTGGAGGGAAATATTCCGAAAAGCAGCCAATAAGTGTCCAGCTCCTTTAATACAGTTTAAAAATAATCTCAGGGAGATTCCTCAAGAAACTGATTGAGAAAATGCCAAGAATACATTCCTGAAAATTCTAGGCAAAAAGGGTGTCTACTTTGAAGATGCTAAAATATTAAGTTATTTGTAGATACAAAAAAAACTCTGCCTAAAACAAAAAATTTACCATAATATCTTTGTTACAGATTGAAAGCGGATCTGTATGGAAACAGGTCTATATGGATTTGGGCATCCCTGTCCTGAATTCAGCAGCATCATATAATGTGAAGACAGCTTATAAAAAGTAAGCACACTAATGAAGTTAGAAGAATATGTAATGTATGTATCTGACAAGTACATCTGTTTGTTTCATCTGCTGTGCAATCTATTAAAACCTGAAGTGTCCATGCAAAGTTGGATCTTAGTCAAAATAGTTATCTAGCTAGTAACTTGTTGCCATTTGTAATGTAATGTGGGATTAAAAATAATGTATTAAGAGAGATAAAATCGGTTGTTCTGGCTGCCTAGTTTTCTACCTCTAACCTAAAAGGCCTTAGCATCTGGCATAAATGAAAGATTTACCTCTGCAATAGTACCGTTAGCTTGCGGCTTAATTTTTAATCCAGATGCGTGCACACTTGCATTAGTGAAGTTAGCTGAAGTTTTACTTCTGAAAGCTTCAAGATCTTTAGCCTGAAACACTCTTTTTCAAGAATTACTTTCTTTTGGCATGTTTCTAATCTTGTAGAAGGTGCCCAGTATGAATGAACACAAAGTAACAATACTAATCATCTTCAAGGTACCTGTATGGATTTGAAGAGTACTGCAGATCAGCTCGGATCCAGTTCAGGACCGTGCACCATAACGAGCCTAGGCCAGTCATTCAGCCAGATGTGAAGAGTGTTGAACAGGAAAAGGAGGTCGAGAGCGAAGAAAAGGGAGATGAGACCCAGCAGGCTAAAGCTGAGCCCGAAGCAAGCAAAGACAAACCTGATGATGAGGAGTCAGATGGTGAGGGTGAGAAAAGCCACAAAGACATCTGCTCCCCTAGGGTAAGTGTTCTGCTGGCTCCTGTTGTTTTTAAGCAACACATTATACTGGAGTAGCTGAGAATGTTTGTGAGATTATTGGATCTAGTCTGGTTCTTGTAGTGAGATTTACTTGCACATTCCCACAGATTGTGATTCGTTTTGAAGTGTACAGTTTAAGGGGTAGCTGCACATGATGATACAAGAGAATGGTTTCGCTTTCATGAGCTGATGTCATGTGATGTCACATTTCTCTTGGCTGTCTGAATTTCCCCAGTTTTTA
The DNA here is from genome assembly GCF_001660625.3 of Ictalurus punctatus. Taxonomy (NCBI): domain Eukaryota; kingdom Metazoa; phylum Chordata; class Actinopteri; order Siluriformes; family Ictaluridae; genus Ictalurus; species Ictalurus punctatus. The sequence goes on along the minus strand of NC_030424.2, from coordinate 18,473,384 downwards.
CATTTTTGTAAATAATCTCGCACAAAGCCTAAAGCTATAGAACTGCCTGATAACAATCCTCTGCAGTTTAGAAATACGGTGTGTGTTTGACTTAACTAAGAACATGATACTGCATGGAAATAGTGCTGTTTCTGTTCTCTGACATCAAAATGTTGACGAGAATGTTTCTGCCTTATGTAAATGTCAATCATATTGCTTATATTCAGGCTTCTGTGTAGAAATGGCATTAAGTAGGCATTTAGTCCATAATACTTATATAGCTGTTATCTCACATGCACCTATAGGGAAATCTCACTGTAATGACATGAATATTTTTAAAAATCCATTGATGGATTAATCGTGTGATGTGCTTCTCTGTGTTGTAGGGCCGACGGCGCTGTACAGTAACTCCATTGAAAATGGAAGGGAAGGAGCCTGTCAAACAGGAAAAGGTGAGGGAGGAGAAGTGTGAAGAAGTGCAAGGAGGAGAAGGCAGCGGAGAGGAACAGAAGGAAAAAACAGAGGGAGATAATTTGGGAAAGCGACGCAGTCGACGCCTAGAAGAGTCTGACAAAGACTCAGATGAAGAGGATCAGGAGGAAGATGATGATGAAGATGAAGACTGTGATAAATCCAGACTCCGAGAAAGGTGTGTTATTAATTAACTTTTAATGACCAAATTGTTGCTGCACAGGAAGCAGGAATTTTTGCTACGTATAACCATCAAATTCAGCTTTAATTCTCGATTTCATTTGAAAGGATCCTTGTTTTTAGGTATGTACAGCAATTTAGTTCTCATTGTAGGTATTTGAGCCCCCCAGAGTTAACATGATGATACCAGAGAATGGTTTCGCTTACTTGACTGATGTCATGTGATGTCATACTTCTCTTGGCTGTCTGATTGGCTTCTGTGGTTTCAATTGCAATGCCTCGCTAAATATGCTGACTTTCCATTATGTATCTTCCGGTTGTTTCACTACTGTTTTTTATAAATATACTAGAATGTGAAAAATGTTCCACTTGTACACGAGTGATTGGAAGCATTTAACTGTACTTTGCTTAGAGCTTCTCCTTGCTTCATTAATTGTTTTGTTTTGTCCCCCCCCCATGCTGAAGTACACTACTGGTCAAAAGTTTAGGAACACTCATTCATTATTTTTATTTTTTCCACATTTTATAATAATAAAGTCATCAAAATTGTGGAATAACACAAAGGGAACTATGTGTATTATGTTGTGATTTTAAAAAAAATCCAAAAGAAATAAAAAATAATTTAGTATTTTAGCATTTTCAAAGTAGACCATTTTTGCCTAGAATTTCCAGGAATGTATTGGGATTTTCTCAACCAGTTTCTTGAGGAATCTCCCTGAGATGCTTTTTAAACAGTACTAAAGTTCCCACCTACGCTGGACATTTATTGGCTGCTTTTTGGAATATTTCGCTCCAAGTCATCCATTTAAAAAATGTGTTTTTGTAAATAAAATGTTAGCTTTCTAATGAGAGAAATCAATATGTTGGCACAATTATATTTTTGTCTTACAACATTGATTTCAAACATTTAAGGTTTTTATGCTCATGAGAAACATTTTAATCGAATGTCTCCAAACTTTTGACCAGTAGTGTATGTGTTACTCATATATGATGCATTCTAAACAAAACAGTACCTGGGCTGTCTTCCTGTTGTATAAAGTAGTCCGTTTAACAAAGATGTTCGTAAGAACATGAGAAACATTGCAGTCAAGTGTCTCCAAACCTTTGACCTGTAGTGTACATATTTCAGTGTTCCCTTTGTTCAGTTTTCTCATCTGCTGATTGGCTAAGAAGTCCTGTCTGTGCCTTTTTTTTCAGAGATGAGAGGGAGCATGAAGATGGCGATGAAGAGTCTGAGCACTCTGTTACTGGGACAAAAGTCAAGGTCAAATATGGCAAGGGAAAGACACAGAAAATTTATGAAGCTAATATCAAGAACACGGAGACTGATGATGGAGAAGTCCTCTATCTGGTCCATTACTATGGGTGGAATGTGAGGTAAGTCATTTATGCAGGCAGAACTGGCTTTTAATGGATCAATACACTGCAAACAGGATATGGGGACAAACATGATGATACAGGAGAAAGGTTTCGCTTACTTGACTGATTTCATATGAAGCAGCACTTCTCTTGGCTGTCTGACTGTCCTCTGGTCCATATCCTGAATATTTTTGGTCAGAAACACCATAACAAAGTTTTATTTATTTCTTTTTCACCCCCCTTGTCTTTTTGGTTTTGAATTTTTGACTGATTCTGTGATGTGATTTTTTAAAAATTTTTAAATTATTTTTGTTCCCCGCAATGTGCAAATTTTTTATTTGAATTTCTTTATTTATGTGACAGATATGATGAGTGGGTTAAAGCCGATAGGATAATTTGGCCTGTTGATAAAGGAGGAACAAAGAGAAGACAGAAGAAGAAAGTGAAGGTAGGAGACCAAAATGAAGGTGTTGGAGTTCTTCAGAATACCATGCTCTGGAATACAATTGAACAGCTCTGCCATTTCCAACAGAATAAAGATGATGGTGAGAAGGAGGAGGACAAACAGCCCAAACCGGTGGCAAAACGTGGCCGTCCTCCACTGAAGTCCACCCCTCCCAGCACCTCCCGCAGTGTATCTAAAACTCCTAACAGTGAGGGCAGATCTGCCACCAAAACCTCTCGTCTCTCAGATCTTTCCACTCTACCCAATGGAGAGGGTAATGATTGTGTACTGTTGTAGTCGGATAGGTTGTACAAGCATTCAGTGTCTTTGCTGTGTCTGTGCTCAATGATATAAATATTTTCTGACAGGAACTCCTCGTCGGCACACTAGGAAAACCTCTGGGATGTATGATTCTGACAGGGCATCTAATGGTATGTCTGAAGAGCATTTGAGCTTAGTGAAGATCTCAAGCTATTGGAATGAACAGCAATTATGTCATTTTCTCGCTCTCTCTGCAGATTCAGGAAACTCGTCGGAAGAGAGTGAGGGTGAGGACACTCCTGAGAAGAAGCCTGAATGGGCAGAAACAACTGATCCTGCTACAGCACGAAAGCAGGAGGAAGAGGAGGCGAAGGAAGAGGAAAGGCAGGAGCAGGCAGGAAGGGTGGCGGCTGCTGAGGTTGAGCCAGTGTGTCCCACCATCCCTCAGGAGAAACCACAGCTGCTGGAGGGAAATGAGGTGGAGAAACGTGAGGAAGAAGTGGCAATGTCCCCAGAATCTGGTGACAAATCTCCTAAATCGAGAGCAAAAAAGGCTCGCCAGAGAGAACCTGGGTCTGAGACTCTGATACAGCTGCCTGCTACGACAAACCATGCTGAGCCTGAGGGTTCTGGCACTCTTCCTCGCCAGCCTAAGAAGTCTCAGGATAGTGAGCACGTCAGCCCTACAGAGCAAGTGCCTCAAACAGCTGGCTCCGACACAGATTCAGCCACTGAAGACATTGGTCCTCCAGAGAGGAGCTGCATAACCAAGCGCAAGGCCACAGAGCATTGGACTCCAGACAAGAAGATTCGCCTCGAGCACAAGGAGGAACCCAAAACTCTGTCACCAGAGAAAAAATCAGACACTGAAAGACCAACGGAAGCTGTTCAGAAAACGGAAGAACCCCTTGCACCACCAGTTCCAGCTATAGTAGCTCCTCCTGAAGAACCTGAGGGCAGAACAGAAATGCCTGCTCTTACCAAAGAAGTCCAGATAAGAGTAGAACCTCTTTCAAGCTTGTGCACAATGAAGGAGGACCCTATAACAATCACTGACGAAGAGATGATGCCTCAGATAGGCCCAGAGGCACTGGTGTGTCACGAGGTAGATCTGGATGACCCTGAAGAGAAGGAGAAGCCATCAGGAGAGGAGCTTCTGGTGCTGAGGGAGGAAAAGACTCATACTCCCAGCTCAGCCTTAGCTCAGGTGCCGCCCCAGCAGCCTTCCTTTCATCTCACTCCCAGCCTGACGGCAGCAGCGCCTCCTCAGCTGTGTTCTACATCCTCTGCCCCCAGCCCAGATGAGTCTCACAGCACCAAAAGTGAGAGCGATGCCACCTTTGAGGCAGATAGCATGGCTGAGTCACATGAGGGGCTCGGTGAGAACTTTGATGCCAGTGCGAGTTCCAGCAACTCCAGCATTTCCTTGCAGGAGAGGGATGCCAAGGACAAAGGTTGGTGTGAGCTGCCCATACATTTTCCCTATGCCTATGAGATGTAAATCCACCACATGACCAGGTCTTTTGTCCTGTTAATCTTTTAAATATTATGGTATGTGCTCCTTTAGGTCAGAAAAGATTGCACGACTGTAACAGTGGCTCATCTGCTAAGAAGCAGAAGCGTAACCAGAAACGGCTAGGAACTGTTTCTGCTGCAGAGAAGAATGGAGCAGGTAAGCACTCTGTTCAAATGGAATGTGTATATGTGGATCCAAAGGAAGAATCCTCTTGATAGCAGACATCAGTGCAAGCGTAGAAATGCAGTTTGGCTCACCAGTGAATGGTGAGATAAATAAGAATTTTAGCATGTTGCAAAGTAAATGGTGGACACTATGTGAAAACTGATTTTACAACACTTGAAGAAATTTCTCTGACAAAACAGTGGTGATGCATCGTAAAAAAAAAAAATTGATTTGGATGAAGCTTCTTTAAGGTCTTCAGAAATAAATTTAATTTACAATTTTGAAGATTCAACACAATGTTACCATAATTATTAAATAAACGTTTAAAAAGTTGTTATAACAAGATATCACAGTATTTGCAATGTCTCATTGATCACAATATCAGTATTAGATCCTCATATTGCCTAGTCTTTTTGAAAGTGTTGGAAGATCTCCTGAAATAGTTTAGTGTGAGAATCTGGTTCTGGAAATTACTGAGCAAAAATCAAAGTAATCATATTCCAGTATGTTTAAGTTTGTGAAATCTTCGTTAGTCAGTATTTTGTTGCCTAATATGTTTCCTATAGATGTATAAAAGTCTCAATTGTTGTTGGAAATCAACACTTTCTGTCTAATCGCTCTGTCTTGGCAAATAGCTGATTTACGTCTGTTTTTAGGTTTTGGTCAGTACTTATGATGATGGTTTTTCTCTTCAGGTCACAGCAGTGACAGTGAAGACCTGTCTGCCATGGACACCTCTAATAAACTGACTCCAGTAAAACACTCCAGCCTGGCCAAGGCCCATAAGCTTTCTCGCTCTCCTGGCCACGCGTCTCCCAGCAGCAAAGACATGGAGAAAGACAAGCACAAAGACAAGCAGTCCTTCCCCTCTCCGCGCACCTACAAATGGACTTTCCAGCTGAGTAAGTCCCGTTAATCCACGCAGGTTCCTCCTGTGTAAATTGTTGTATTTTAGGTTTCCATGCAGTTGCGTGTTGTCTCAAACCGGTTGCAAGTAAAGAAAATGTACTCACTCCTCACTGGTCACTTTACTGATTTTGCAGATGAGTTAGACAACATGTCGAGCACTGAGAGAATTTCTTTCCTACAAGAGAAACTTCAGGAAATCCGAAAATACTACATGTCCCTGAAATCTGAGGTGGCCTCCATCGACAGGAGGCGGAAGAGATTAAAAAAGAAGGAGAGAGAAGGTATGGTTTTGTCGTCTTCTAAATGAAAGAAAAGTGAAAGTTGGCCGAGCAGATTCACTGTTCACTGGTGTAGGGATGTGTACTGAAACCCGGTGTTAAACTGGCTAAATTCTGAAATCGATAAACCCTGACACGATCAGTTCTGCTTTCGGTACTGGAGAAATTTAAGAAAATATATTTCCTTTTTATTATTGCTAAATAAATGTTCTTACACATTTTATCTCACCAACCATTTGTAATTTGCGATAGGATTAAGACATTCGTCTGCATTTTCGTTATTCGCAATCCAGAAGTGCGATATCTCGTGCGCAAAGGCCGTCTGTCACACGCGACAGCGAGCACGCACATACAACACGAAAGCTCCCGCTTAATACACAGAGTGAAGATGGCAGAGAGAACCAAACATTCAAAAATATGGATACGCTTCACTAGAGTTGAGGCAGACAACACACATTGCCACAAGTGCAACAAGATTTTTGCTTGTAAGGGCGGAAACACAAGCAGTCAGTCAAAGCATCTTTCAGTAGTGCATTATGTGCAGACAGAGAAATGCAGTTTCCCACTGCCTAGCTAACGCGTCTCTGGTTGCCCATTTACGTCGGGTATGTGTGCTAGCAGCCTTCCCAAATAACACAACATTGACTCTCGCGGCATCGACACAACTTCCATCTCCGACATTGAACCAACAGCTTTTTGCTCATTAAAGTCATGTTGAATCAACAATGTTCATGCCGTTTAAAATAAATATAAAATCGCCCTAATTGGTTTGCTTACCTCAATGTTTTTTTCATTCGGGTGAAAGGAAATTATGCATTCAACATATTTCCTACTTGTTTTTAAAATCCCAAATAAAGAAATAAATCAGTATGTAAACATTTAGGCTATTAAATGCACATCACTTTCAGTTACTTTACAAATAGCCGACATATTAATCTTTAGAGTATTTTTTTTTCTGCAGTATATAAATCTTAAACACTAAAAAATGCCTTCACACTGGTGCATTTACAAATAGATGTATAATAATAAACTTATTTTATTTAAAAAAAAAGAAAGAAATGTTAATTCTGTTCTCAATTTATTTATTTATTTTTTCATTAAAAAAACAAAACACAAAGTACCGATAAGAATACTGTTAAAGTACTGGATTGATAAGCAGTATCAGTAAGAGTAGTAATACCGTTAACACCTTAAAGATACCCAACCCTGTGTGTGTGTGTGTGTGTGTGTGTGTGTGTGTGTGTGTGTGTGTGTGTGTGTGTAAGTAATTAACTGAAGTTTCCTGTGTGCTTGGCAGTGTCCCACACCACAGCATCTACATCCTCTGGCTCATCAGACACGGGCATGAGTCCTTCCTCAGCTTCGCCCACTCAGAACACTGTAGCTGTGGAGTGCAGGTGATAGGATACCATGCCTGTTTATCCCTCCACCCTGCTGACCTCTGCCTTCTCAGCATCTCTGCTGCCTCAATGGGGACGTGCATACTGATGAGCCAGAGCAAGCAGCCATAGCACTCGACTGCCCTGCCTCCTCTACCCTCTCCTGTCCCCCGATCCCTTTGGCCACTCCCACCTCCTGCACTTTGTAAACTGATCTTGCCTCTCGCTCAGTCTCGCTGCCACTTTCCACATCAGGAAATGGATTCAGTGTGAGGGTTGAATGTGTGTTAAAAAGAAAAGAAAAAAAAAGATCTTACAAATCCATCCACAGACAGTACAACGGCACTTTTCTCTCTCTTCCTTCAACCTGGCCCAAAACAGAAGCCTCCTCTTGCTGTGTCAGTTGCACAGGCTGGTTTGGATGCAGTAATTGTTCAGAAAGCTTTCATCACAACATTGTAAAATCCCAGATTATGTTCCCTGTATAGGTATGGTCACTTAACCAGCTGGATATGGTTAGGAAAAAGAAAAGGTCAATTTTGTGCGCTTGCTCCATCAGAACTGCCAAAGTACATACGTTACAGCAGAGTGCCCTATTTTGGAAAAGTGGGACAAAGTCAATTGCAAAAGGGAATGTAGTTTACTGAAAACTGCAGCTGGTGTCTTCCACTCTTTGTAGTGTGAGTGCGAGCACAGATGAATATGCAAAACTCTATTTTTGTCTTTTAAAAAAAAAACATGAAAGAAAATGTTTACAGTGGAACACAGGACAAAAAAATGTTTTCAGTGGACTAATTTCCTTTGCGAGTGTATTTTGTCTTTTTATATGTAATTGCAGAGTTTTATTTTAGTATGAAATTTCAAAAGGTATATATTACAGCCATGAAATTATTTAATTAAATATTTCTAGGTCTGAATTTTTGTGTAAAATAAAGGTATTATCTTGCAACTTGTTAAGTATATTTATTCAGACAATGAACAGCGTTTTTGTATTCTTTCCAAAATGAGAACTTTCCCACGTTCATTTGGTTAATGGTGAAAAAATAGATTAATGAAAGTGTGATGGACGAGTTAGACTGTGAAGTCACAATTGGGTAACTACTGTGCAGTAAATTGTTCCCACTGCTGTTCTCCCCTTTTCCCATTTGGGCCTGATAATCACGAGATTTTTGTGAAAACTTTATGGACCACCATTACTTGGTGACCATCCCTGCTCAAGTTCAGATTTGCTGGTACTTGTGTTTAAAGCAATTTGTTCGTAACGTTCCAACACTGAGTTCTCAACCAATTGAATAAAAGTTGCATAATGGATGTGTATGTTTAGCCCAGGGGTTTCTTACTATGATGATTTCTTTTGTATATAGATCTTCCAGAACCATGTATTTGAGAAATACATTTTACACAAACTGTAAATGATTTATATTATTTTTTAAACAATACATCTTTGTATATTAAACTTTTTTTTCTATGTCAAGTTGGTAGAGGAATTAGCACACTTTACTGTATATAATCAATCACTGGTCAACAACAGGAGCCTAATCTCAGCCCTATAGAGAAATGAACCCACTAGGATGTTGAATACGCTGAAGGCAATGATATGCGGAAAATAACCTGCTTCCCTGTAAGCAAAATTAATTTACAGATTCCTGGATGAAGGAATGAAGGCATTAGGTTCCTGAGCAAAGCCAATGTATCTTTATGTAAAATAAGCAGAGCTCTTCTCATTTCTAATAAAATTTTGAAATATTATTGTGCCTTTTTGTTTTATTTGGCCCAAACTGGATTTAGGATTTAATAATATGGTTTACTAATATAATCTAGTGAGCATTATACTTTTCAGAATACTTTTGTTTAAAAGTACATCTTCCCCGGGGCTGTGTCTAGTGTATTTGGAAGTGCGTTTGTGAGTCTGATGATTTCCATTGTCTAAATTTAGGGGTAGAGTAATTTATCTAAACACTTTGTATACTTTTCAAAGAATGGCTTTAAATTCATAGCTATGGTGTGTGTATGTAAATGTACGCATGGACCATTGATATAAACACAGACCATGTGGTCATGCATAGTAAAGTGAAGGAAGCTGTAATCACTACACCTTTTGATTACTTGAATACACCCAAAAGTTTTCACTTTTTTTTTCTTTCTAGGAAATTGAATTTTCACTGCACAAATATCCATTTCACAAACATTTTCTGTAAACAATTTTATGGAGGACAATTCTCATATTCCCACACAGGAAAACTGTACAGGGCTATTCCGTTAGTTTTTAATCATCACCTGACCCGGTATTTGAAAAGAAACTAGAAGGTTAGTAGCAAGTAGAACATTAGACCAGGTTGGCCAATTAATGTTTTAATTCTGTCTTACAGCCTGGTTGGGACATCAGTCCATTGCTGGGCACCATGCACATGAACATGAACACACCTATGAACATCTAGGAGCAATTTAAAATAGCCAATTTACCTATACTAGCATTAACTGTGGGAGGAAACCAGAGAACCTAAAGAAAGCTCATGCAGGAAATCATGAAAGTCCATACATACTGTAACCATGCTGAACATGGCACAAATTAACAGCTGGTCCAATTAAATGGATAAGTCAAAGAAACATACCTGACTAAAAAAATCAGTCATAGTACACTTTTTAAAACATTAATTTGAGTGTGAAGATGATGAATGTATCCTATTGTGTTAGTAATCACACTGACAAAGTGAATAAATAGGACATCTCATTTGACAAGCACATTTGTCCTGGATTTCTCCTGTGCTTGTTTTCTTTGTGTATTCTTTCCTCATTTTCTAAGCAGGAGGAGATAAGAAGTGAGGTTAGGGAATGAGAGGTGTATTGTCTTCTCCTGCCTCAGTATACTTTAAACCAGAGTAAAGGAGATTATTTCTAAAACAAACAGTATACTGGCTGTAATTAAATCGTCCTTATTCTTCCAAGATCATTGACACCTACACATCTTAATGAACTTATTTTTCACTTTATGGTGTTCTCTGTTTTTCACAGTTCTTGTGTGTTCCACATCCATTTATCTTTGGGAAATAGGAAAGTATTGTACAGTACTGTATTATATTTGGTCATAATTTCACAAAAGAGGTCTGAGCAGGATATTCTGATTGAAAGGTTGCATTCATGTCTGCCTGTGCAACCATTATGTTTGTCTCAATTGGGGGCTTTAATGGTAGTTAAAAGCAAAAATGATAAAAGGTAGAGCTACTTTCTCTTTATAGCTTCATATCTCAGATAATAAGAGATGTTCACTTCTCTATTGAGCTCAGCACAAAGCTCATGTTTGCTTCTTTCTCAGAAATTGTTCATGGCTATATTCAACTCACTTCATTTATATGACCTATAAGGCTTTATACAGTAACTATAATAACATAATGACTATATTATATCATTATAATAAGCACTTTCTGGCCCAACCACTTAATGGTGAAATAAGACTAGAAGCCGCTGGGACCATTAGTTCCTACTTCCAAAGGGAGATACTAAATTTGAATGCTATATGTCAAGCCATTGTTGAGATATTGCCTGCTGTCCTGTTTTCAGTAACCCTTGCAAATTGCAAATGAACGCAAAGCTTGTTTGTTAACATCAGGTCATATTGCTGAACATATGTCAATAGGTAAAACATGTTACAGTGAAATGGCCTCACATCTTGTTTGGCAACTTCATCAAATTAGTTTGCAGGTTATGGACAACCCATCTCGCATATCACAAATCTGAGAAACATTTTTTTTTTCCAGGTTGGTCTCAATGCTGTGATCCAAATTGTCTAATTGGCCAAAATTTGAATGTGAAGTGAAAAAAACTGTAAAAATGAAAAATGCAGTGGAAATTAACATCATGGTACTTGGCAAGACCCAACAAAAGTGGAATTGCAGTGTGAAGTTTTTATTTCAAACATGTGGCCAATTTTGGCCTTTTGGTGCAGTTTTTACTGCTTGAAAGGCATACACCAAAAATCGCTGGGTAGGTAGCTGAGACTGCCCTCTAGCACTGTGACAAATTTCATCAAATACTTACAGAGTGTTCTATGGGCTGCCATAGACTCCTCTGTCAAAGTACAACTATAACAAAATTAGAAAAGGGTGCCTACACATCTTTGGTGCTTGGCCCCTAACAAGTTTGTAAGTAGTTGATCAATTTATTCACAACCAGAATGCCATGCAAAAGAATATCATCATCATCATCGTTCATGCTTAGCTCTACATATATACTGCAGTTAGAGCAGATAGATGAATAATAACAGTCAGTATAAAACGGACTTATTTACTTGTTTTATTTGTTACGTACATTTGCTGTGATTACATAAAAAGGTCATGACTACCTAAAGAAAAAAAAAAATCCACATTATGCAGAATACCGAACAAGACCTGGTGAGTCTTCACAATCGGAAGAACGGAAAACAATCCTCCCACCATTGCTAAGGATCTGAACCCAACAGGAGCACATCATCTTCTGACACGATGTCCTCTGCCTCATCAGTCCAGTATGAAGCAAGCAGGGTGAGAGTTACAGCCTGAGGATAAGAGTCTGTAAAACACATAGTAGTCGACTATCGTGGCTGGCCTAATAAGCCAGCTTTGGCTGCTAAAGCCTCATTCTGCTGGATATGATATTCCTGGAAGCGCATCGAGATCCGCTGTGTCATTTTCAGATACTTCTGTAGACAGCTCTCAGAGCACGAGGTCTGAAAAAAAGGAGACACAACCTGAACATTATCCCACTGAGAAAACAAAAATAGCTGTTTATGCAATCAGAATGAAGCTAAAGTGTGGGCAGATGGGGAAAATATGTTGATTTTAAATCATTCATTGTCATTAAAGATCTATTAAATCCACCCTGAACAACTTGCAGATCATTCATAATCAATACATTATCTTTAATCTTCTTCACATTCATCAAACATGTTCTGTTTTCACTTTGGTTTAGGGTACAGCTACAGGAAACCCCTACTTCATCCTGACGAGTGATGCAGCAGCACTTTACTCTGTACTTAATGTCTGTACAGCTCTCTCAGCTCCTCATCTGTACACTCTACTCAAACAGATAAGGTCCCAAAGCTTCAAAGCTTTCATGCTAACATAACATCATCACCATCATCCTTGTCCTCTCATAGATAGCTAGCTAGCTAACTAATGGTAATGTGGTAATGTTCCACACTTATATAGGGTTTTTAAAAATTTTTTTTTTTTAATAACCTTAGCGGTTCCAAAGCACTTTACACTGGTTCTCATTCACCCATTCACACACGCACCAATGGTAACAGAGGTGCCATGCAAGGTGCTAGCTTCCCATCGGGAGCAACTTGGGGTTCGGTGTCTTGCCCAAGGACACGTCACATGTGGAGTCATGTGGGCCGGGAATCGAACCGCAACCCTACAATTAGTGGACAACCCGCTCTACCACCTGAGCCACAGCTGCCCACAAACTAGCCAAGCAAAAGCTCATACAACTGCACCACATTCTGGGACATGGAGTCCAACACTTGCCACCTCCTCTACTTCTACGTTCGATTCATTAATATGACGTTGAATGTCTCTGGAAAAGAAGGAAGAAAACAAGCTCTTTCTCTGTTGTTTTTAGGCGGTGTCAGTGAAACATCATCCTTATCCCTTACGTTTGGACCACCCTAGAAAACAACACTGTATCTGCACTAGCAAAGTCCCCCTGTGTCATCAGAGCAGCACACAACCTCTAACAGGACGCATGAAAAACACAGCACCAGCCTACAAATTAACACCAGAAGCACTAAAGGACATCAGGAATATTTCTATGAGTTTTCTCTTCATCTTGGTGGCTCTCACACCTCTTCCGCTTTGACCTCTCTTGTAGTGAAGTCTTTCACACAGTCCATGAAGCAGTTCTCAGTCAGTTTGTTGTAGGTGCCAAGAAATTCCTTGAACTGAAAGATAACACATGGTAAAAACAGTGTAACATTCTACAAGCGTCAGTAAAACCCTGTGAACTGGTCTTTCCTGCATTAACCTACCTGTTTAATTTGATCCGATTCTGTGACCTGAGCAGCCATAGTCCAAACCCTTGTTCTGCACATCAGAGTTAAAACAACAAACACAATCACCGACATATACTCCAGAATTACTCGGATATAAAACTATTACATGTTTCATTTTTATTTCAGCACAAATTTATAGCTCTAGATTAAGCTACAGTATGCTCCAGTGACCTATGCAGATGGAAAGCTAGCTCATATCTGTCACTCAAAAACACTAACGAGACTAATAACATTTGGACAAATCACTATACAATATATACACAGTATACACAATGTATACATACATACAATATGATTTGGATATTACCTTAGATCTGACGGAGACACACTTACACTGTAAGGCCTCTAAAGGACATGTGACGGTAGGAGATTTTTTTTTTTAAAAAAAGAAACACTGCCGCACTTTCGCAACAAAAATAGACTCTTGGTGGTTTTCAAAAACAATACTTTTATATCTTGTAAATAAAAATGCATCATGTAAAGAATGCAACAGTACATAAAGTATTTGCGTATAATTTGTAATATACTACTGATACACAAATATTTGTTATGTCGAAACTAACGTTTGGAAATTATTAATATGTTTCAAACGCAACCCTGTCAGTGACGTAATCCATAGCGCTAAAAGGAGCACGATGTGTGGAAGATTTAGCTTTCACAAAATTTTATAGAATTGTCTGATTATTTGTTAACTAAAACTGGTCCCACATTGATAATAATCTTAGGGCTGTTATAAATTGTTTTTATTGTAATTGAGTTCTTACTTCTTAATTATGAATTAAAATAGTATACTTGATCAGATGACAAGAAGGAAATATTGATAACAAAATACTGATTATATAGTTAATAAGACACGACTTTTTAAACAGATATATTTATTCAAATCATAGACCTTGTGCAACCTCGGGAACTATAGACCTATGGTATCTAAACAAACACACTAAAGGAAAGGGTAAATACTTTTATTTTGAAATTAGACACATGAGACAATCTCTTCCGGTGTCAACTTTGTTGTCAGCAACAGTTTGATCTGTATGTACTGTTGAGTTACAGAGAACTTTCCAGTTTCTAGTGCTGTGTGTGCAGTGAAAGTGTGCTGTATACACTGACACTTACACTTACACACACACACACACACACACACACACACTTCGGCTTCATATTATAACATGAACCGTGTTGAGTCTCCCAAAGGACTTCACTGCTCCAGCGGCGCCAAATTCAAAACTAACGCCAAGAACAGAGCTGTGTACATGTCTACAGACGGGTGAATAACTGCTTTCTCTGAGCGCTTTTTAAAATATTCTCTGTGTACAAATTATATATCCAACCATGAGCAGTTATATTCATTTTAACTTTCTAGTTAGGTATATATAATTTACCTGACAAGTGAGTGACTCACTGTAAGTCTTTTGAATTAGTTGAATATTACACTTAAATATTCAAATATACAATACAGTGTCTAATAATAATAATAATAATAATAATAATGTATAACATATATAATTCTAGTACAATATAAACTAATATCTGTTATATTTGCTATTTCCAGACAATGGACTTATGTGCAGTAAATACCATTAATTTGGATGAATCCACGTCCAGTTCTGATGCTGCTGATGTTTTAATTCGCTCGACTAAAGCAGTTTTTGACCAGAAGAACCTGAAGAACCCGAGTGAAAATATGGAGTCAGATTTATCTTGTCACAGAGATGTTAATATTTATGTGCGGAGACTTTCAGACTCTGTTCATGGTTCCTGTTTGGCTGAAAGCGGGTATCTAGAGGAGATGGGTTCTCCTGTGCTTCCTGTAAACACACATTCAGCTTCACCCACAGGTATGTTTGTTCTCTCTGCTGTATCTCCTGTGCACTGTCTGAAAAAGTATTTGCACCCATCCTGATTTCTTCTGTTTTTGTGTATCTCTCATACTAAATAGTTTTAGATCTTCAAACGAAATACAACATAAAACAAAGACAACCCGAGTAAACACACAATACAGTTTTTATTTATTTATTTGATATTATTAATATCATTTTATATTTTATTGAAGCAAAAAAAGTTATCCAAAACCTATCACCAATGTGAAAAACTAATTGCCCCCTTAAACTTAAAATCTGTTTGTGCTTCCTTAAGCAGCTATCACTACAACCAAACACCTCCGATAACTGGAGATCAGTCTTTCACTTGCTTCTAGATCTAGTATTTACTCCTATTCTTTGGATCATTGTCTTGCTGCATAATCCAGTTACGCTTGAGTTTCAACTCACGGACTGAAGACCGGACATTCTCCTTTAGTATTTTCTGGTAGAGAGCAGAATTCATGTTTCACCCAATCACTGCAAGTTACCCAGATCCTGAAGCAGGAAAGCATCCACACACACTCACACAGCCACCACCAAGCTTGACCATAGGTATGATGTTCTTTTTGTGGAATTCTGTGTTTGGTTTATGCCAGATGTAACAGGACCTCGACAGTTCTACTTTCAACTCATCAATCAACAAAACATTCTCCCAAAAGGTTTGAGGACCATCAAGGTGTGTTTTGGCAAAATTCAGACAAGCCTTAATTATTCTGGGTTAGCAATGGTTTTTCCCTCGCCACTCTTCCATGGATGCCATTTTTGCCCAGTGTCTTTCTGATAGTGGAGTCATGAACAGTGACTTTTATTGATGCAAAAGAGGCCTGTAGGTCCTTTGATGTTGTCTTTGGCTTTTTGTGACTTCCTGGATGAGTAGTGCTTGTGCTCTTGGAGGAATTTTGGAAGGTCGGACACTTCTGGGAAAGTTCACTACTGTGCCGAGTTTTTCCATTGGGATATAATGGCGCTCACTGTGGATCTCTGGAGTCCCAGAACCTTTGAAATAGCTTTGTAACCCTTCCCAGACTGATGTATTTCAACCACCTTCTTCCTCATCATTTCTGGAATTTCTTTCAATTTTGGTATAGTGTGTTACTGTGTAAGATCTTTTAACCAACTTCATGTTGTTGAAAAAGTTCTATTTAAGTGTTGATTTGATTGAACAGGGCTGGGAATAACCAGGCCTGGTTGTTGTGTCTAGTCCAGCTGAACCCCATTATGAATGCTGTTTCATAGATTTGGGGAATTAGTAACTACAGGGGCAAATACACTTTCACAAAGGCCCAGTTTGTATTGGATACATTTTTATCTTCAATAAATAACATTATCATTTAAAAACTGTATTTTGTTTTTACTCAGGTTGCCTTTGTTTTATTTTAGATTTCGTTTTAATTTCTGAAACAATTTAGTATGAGATATACACAAAACAGAAGAAATCAGCATGGGGCAAATACTTTTTCACAGCACTGTGTGAAAATAAATTGTTATTTATTTAAATTGTTGTGTTTTTTTTTTTTTTTTTTTTTTTTGTAGCACCTGAAGACCAACATCATACAGCATCAAATGCAGTTTTTGGAGTTGCCGGTAGAAGTGATGTGAGACACCAGATAAGAGTAACCTTCAAACAATAATTTTTATTTTCTTTCATGCATATTTTCAATCATGATTGTACAAATAGATTTATTTTCTAAATATAATGAAACTATTACAGGCCAATAGACCACTGTGTACATCATGTTTATCTTTGGAGGGCCATCAGAGCTTCTTATTCCTGATCATTTTAACCTACAAGAGCATAAACCACTGAGTTAAAATTCAGATACAAGACTGTTTGTATCAACAGCATCTTTCCTGTGTATATTAATTCAATTCAATTTTATTTGTATAGCTCTTTATAAAATAGACATTGTCTCAAAGCAGCATTATAATTGTAGTTAGAGTCCAACAGACATTATTTGTGTTTATTCTTATGTTTTTGAGCTTAAATGAATTTTCCTCTAAGAAACACATTAGTGTGACTGGTGTAATTTGAACCTTCTCAATTCAGGTGACTAGTCATTTAGTGCTAGAACTGTAACGGTCATTAAACTACTCCCACAGCATGGCAAGATATACACTGCTATAAGTGTTGAATATTATGTGGTTTTGGGTGTAGTCTAGCTTATGCATTGATTATGATCAAAGATTAAATAACAATGCTCTCTCTTTATCTCAGCTTCCTAGAGCAGGTAAAGATTCACAAAAAACATCAGTCAAAACAAGAGACACAGAGCAAGAAGGTAATTTTCTTTCTACCTAATTTATCATGCATGTACATGGTGTTCATTACATTTTTTTTTCATTTCAACAAACATTTGAAAACCTTCCAGGGAAGGATGTGTTAATATCAACATACTCTACTCATGGGAGAGGTGCTGTTGTAGCTGCCCTAAAGCACAGGTAAGCTTGGCCTGACTTTTAAGCACTAACATTATTCATTGCATCCATTTCAGAAGTAAATGGTGTCCACAATATGTTTTTTTCACTGGACCGTGTAGATCCCACAGTGCACCGGTGAGGCGGGAGGTGAAGGTACAGCTGTTGGATGCAGGATGTCCACAAAGCAGTGAACCAGATCTTCCTGAGGTCCATCCTAACGCTGCTTTATCATCAGGGGATGCTGGAGCTGCTTCGACTTCGGCAGCCATTACAGCTGCTGCCATTGCAGCCACAGCTCCTCTCATCAAGGTACTACTCAGCCTTCTGATGTTTAGCTGTATTTAAACCATTTAAAACTCTGTTTTGCATTCACGTCAGAATAAGATTAAATATAGTATGTAGATTATGAGATATATCTAATACACACAGTGCAGAATTTGTATTAAGTTTTGAGAAGAAAATCTTGGTCTGTATTAATTAGGATGATTTTGGATTTCCTAAGTCTAATACATGTGCCCCAGAGGTGGGGAAAAAAAATATTTCGGCACAAAGAGCACTCATGAGAGTGTTGTATCTAATTCATTCCGCCTGATATGATTGGACGTCATTTTGGGGATTTCAGAAAGAATAAAGATATATGTAGTGAGTGGTATATACAGTTACATTGCTGTCGATGTCTACTGTTGTTAATATGTGTATATAACGACTGTTGGAATAATATTTATACAACTACAAAAATAAAGCAGTAATAGGTATTAAGAAAGAATGAACTGGTTAGTTTATTAGCCTAACTTCGCCTTTATTAGGTTAGATATACTTCACTAGCCCAGATATACACTAGGGGTCATCATTTCCACACCTGCTCTAAGACTTATTTTTTTTATTAAAACCGTTTTTTCCTGGTGAGTTGAATCAGGTGTTATTGAGCAAGGAAATCTCCAAACTGGAATTGATTATCCTTGAACCACCAAATATGTGCTTCAAGTTCAAGTTTCATCTCATTTTCAAAGTGATCAGACTAGCATCTCTTTGAATTATAGTAGAGAACAATTGTGAATAAAATCGCACTGGTTTATTTATTTTTTTAACATTTTGAAAGTCTTCAGGCTAATTGTGTGAGCAAATGTGTTAATTTTTATTTTTTATTGTATATACCTTATCAATATCAGGTGGCTGTACCGTTAACTACCACTATGTACTTGATTATAAGGGAAGTTTGTGGGTCCTTGTTTATGAGGATTATAGTGAAAGTTACGTGTTCAGGTGATATTTGCTCACTATTTTTAAGGATTCCACTGTAGTGGAAAGAGTGGCTGAGGCATGAGGGGCTACCCGTGATTATTTATCCCTTCTTCCGTATCCTAGACTGATTACTGCTGCAATTACTGTAGCGATTACCATTGTCCTTTGAACTGTACTGTTCTACTGAATGAAAAAACTGTTCATGAATGAATAACAATGTGCTATGAACGGTGAACTAACAGTGTGCTTAATATATAATTAACAGGCCCAGAGTGATATGGAGGCTCGTGTAGCTCAGGTGGCATCTGAGTTGCGGCGACTTCAGGAAGCTGAGGGCAGAGTGAACAACGCGTTAGAGGGCAGATCAGGCAGTGGTGCAGACAGAATGGTCCAGTTGCAGGATCAGCTGACTGTGCTGACCCAGCAGAGGCTTCAACATCTGGAAACGACTCAGGTCCTACAGCTTGAGATGCAGGTACAGGGTCCTACTCACTTTTCCGCTTATATCTCTCAAGATTTCTGAGCTTGTTATTCATTTCTAATAATGAAATGAAATCATTCTTCTGAGGTGTAGTTTAATTAGTGTTTTGTCTTTATTTTGATATATTTGTTGGCTTTCTATTAGAACCGTCTCTTGGGCTCTGCTCTGGATGCTGTAACAGCACGTACCATCCCACCCTCACAATCCACACTTCATACAGACTCGGGTGTAACCCTGCCAGAGTCTGTACACAGGCCAGGGTTTAGCAGGCTTCATGTTGTGGAAAATGCTTCTACCAGAAATTCAGGCCCTACAGGTAGGATTGTAGGAATTCCTTTAGAAAAGGCCATCTAGAATGTTAGTAATGTCAAGTATTATAACTTTTAGAGTTTATTAATTTTCACAACATGCAAAATTGCTTGCTTTGTCTTGCTTTTTCACTCTTTTTACTGTCTTTCCCCCCCATCTAGTAGCCCATGAGCAAAGCAGGGAGACTCGGAGAGGAGGTGGGAAAAGTCCGCTAGAGATGCCGGCACCACGTAATGTCATCCCCAAACCCACCCACTGGAATCGTGCAGCCTACAGCAAACAGGACAGGACACACAAACCTGCACAGACAAAACACAGTGGGTTTGACTTACTTACACTGCACACTTTAAAGTATGTATGGAGAGGTAGAGAATGGAAGTGAAGACATTACATTTCATATCTGCATGATTAATTGTAGCAGATGTGTGTCTCATGCATAAGTTTATCTTCTTGACAGTTATTTTATGTCACGACTGTAATAACTTCATTTTCTATGAGTAACATAGGTTGTAACATGATGTAGGACAGGGGTTGAGAACCTGTGGCTCACAAGACATATATGGCTCTTTCAGTGATTGCCTATGGCTCAGCGGCAGGGGAAAAATAAATAAAAACAATCACGAATCATGAAAGCTAGTGTGTCAATTCAATTAAAACTCTAGATATTTTTTAAATATTATATAATTTATAATCAGTTCCCATTTGTCATGTATACACCAACCAATCAGGATGTGGCACAACAAGCTCAAATTTCATTAGTACAGATAATAATAATAATAAAACCTAGATAAAACGTGTATATATATATATATAACACGTATATATAATATATATATATATATATATATATATATATATATATATATATATATATATATATATATATAATATATGTATTATATATATATATATATATATATATATATATATATATATATATATATATATATATATATATATATAACAAAAAATATGTTAAATTTTCTCTGTCTCTTTAAAGAAAAAAATCATAACTATTTTTTTTTGTGTGTGGCTTTTATGGTTCTGCCAGCTGAAAAGGTTCCTGACCTCTGATATAGGAACTACCTGTAGTGCCATATTCTGCAGAAAAGCCATTCACTCTGAAACCACTTGATGGCAGTAGCATCATCTCCAAATTCTGCTCCACGAATAAGTGAACGTAAATAATGGAGGACTGAACAATTGAATTTTTAATTTGTTTTACTGTATATTTTTGAGTATGCATAGATAACAATGATTCATAACATATGCATGTATGAATTTCAATATGTTCAGGACTGTCTCTGTTATGTAAGTGAAAAAATACACCATGTGTGTTAAGTTATCTAAGATAAATAATATGTTTATTTCAGGATATTTATGAGATAAACCATAAATAACACACACAATCCAGCGATTCCTTTTATGATTCATTATTGTTGTTTATGCTTCCCTGAGCACATGGTTCTCAAATAAGTGAGAACACATTTGAATCATTTTGTATTTTGGTTAAGATGCAATAATATGATTTAAAACCTATTCTGCATTAGTCCCCAACACTTATGCTTGTGGCCTCCTAAAGCAGTAATGCAGAATTGAAAATCATGTTGTTTAATTCCTTACAAATTGTTCATTAACCCTTTACTGCATGCTGTTAATTTATCAATTATCTCCATTTTTTTCATAGGCAATGATAGAAAACGACTATCTTTCTATGTAATTGGAAAAAGTGGGCTTTTTTGTTGATGTAAATGTAATAATTTATTCAGTAGAGGGTTAACCCAAAACAATTGGCTCATTTATACAGCACGTAGATATGGAACAGATCTTTTTGATTGAAGGTACATGGCTGTGTCTTCTGAAATAAACCTAATTAAGGGTAAAACATTTGTTTTCAACAAGGGCTGCTGAGCAGCTGTGTAAATACGGACAGTTGGTGCAGTTCGTCTCAGTCATGCTGCCTTGTTTTCATGACAAGTTATTTTCAAAAACCTGGAGTGTTTGCTCGAGAAGCTTAGCAAGCTCAACATGTTACTGCAGGCTGACGCTGGATATACACTTTCAGTTGTTGGCTTCAAACAGACGCTAAAATTCAAGCCATATCAAACCTACATTTCTCAAGTACAATGCAGAAAGAGGCTGGTGAAAGATTTGGGGCAGCATCACGGCCAAGCGTCCTTTTTAGCGGGCTGTCTTTCTTTCATCTGTTCATTAAGGCTTTCTTTCCTCTCTTTCTCTGTTTCCAGTATAGAGGTAATGAAGGTGCTAAATGCCCTGGGCACAAGTCATTGGCCGTGACTGAAAGCTTTCCCCCTGAATCTAATATGGCCCTGCTCTCTCTCATTCTGATATAGGATTACTGCTCTCTCTCTCTCTCGCTCTTTCTCTCTCTGTCTCTCTGTCTCTGCTTTCTGGATATGTGTAGAATGTACAGAGAGCTAACTGAACACAATTCAATAGATTATACTGTTATTACATTAAAACCCAGAAAAGGATGTTCACATGCTTGGATGTATTAGTCATATTTACTGTAGGCTGCTGTTGTGTAGCTTGTGAGGACTGTCTAGCCAACACATCTCAATTTGTGTGTTTTTTTTTTGTACCTGTCAAGGTTAGTTGAGAAATCCAGCTTAAGATGTCTGTTGCTAGTGACGCCATTTTGTCGCTGGTGTGCGCTGCCTGGTTGTCGTAGCAACCCTGCTATTTCTGCGGCTGGATTGCTCTCTCACCGTCCCCGGCTGTCAGACTGCTCTCTGTAAGGCAATGGGCTATTTTTAGTTCTGCTGCCTTTTGTTTCTCAAGCATCTCATCAAAACCCACATTAAATCTATGCTGGGTTATGAGAGCTGGGGTAAGCGTACAGCTGTCGGCGTACAGCTCAAAGATATTTAAATATCAAAGCATTTGGGAAAATATTCAGAGCTGTTTTAATTCTCGAAAACCATGAAGTGTGGATTCCAGTTTCTGTTAGCTTCTATGTAGTTTTACAAAAAACAAGCACAAACTCGTACGTACGTTTTCTAAAAACTATGATGCATAAAAATAGGCCAGGCCTGCTAATGAACGTTTTCTAGCTATAACTTAAGCAGACCTTATCATTGCCAGTCATTTGACTTGGATATGTGACACACAACCAGTGTACATGTTATTTATCTTGGCTGAAGCACAGTAGTATATTGGTCATATGATGAACTAAACCAGGATCTTTAAAAAAAAAAAAAAATAGTGACCTTAAATAAATATTAACCTGATCTAACACTGATGCTGGTAGTAGATCTAGATCTCGGTTATTATATGTGGATATTGTAGAAGTTCTGTCTGAGCCGAGTTCATAATCATTAATGTGAGTGATGGATGGATTAGTCATAAAGTCTGGGTTAAAATATATCACCTTTTAACATATCTCTGCTTCACAGGATTTGCCCTTATGAAGGATGTGAGGCCTGGATATAGTGGGAGCTGAAAGAAGAAGGTCCATATTTAGACGAAATAAAGTTACATTATCTAAGAGAGAGACTTTTGTCTTTCCTAATTAGCTACTTTGGCTTATATCTCTGCCTCATTCTGTGAACGCAAACATGTGCTGATATGTGTCTTGTTTCTAAGCCCACAGAATGTTTTAACAATTGCCTCATTATTTTGTGATTTACTTCTGATAGTCAGTGACAACAGTGTACAAATAGCAAAGACTTTAGATATTTTTAAATAGAAGGGTTTATCCTTACCAGTCCCATATGTAGTGGGATGAATAGTAGGGAACATCTTGGTCTTTTTTTCCCAGCTGCCATGTCACCCAGAGGGGCTTGTCTACTTTCCACTGAGATGCCCTTTGTGGAATAAATGGCAGACTTTATTATTAGCCTGTTCTCTTACCTGCCAAGACCTCTAGCAATGCCACTATGCCCTGGGGGAGCAAGTGCCGTGCCGTGCCGTGCATCACACCATAGTGAAGCACAAAACGGCTTTTGAGCTCCTCAGGACGTTCATGCACAGCGTGCTACATGAGCCGTGGTAGAGTCTGTGCCTATTAGATTGCTGTGCCTGTTGTGGGTTTTGTTCTTTTTTTTTCGTAATGTGGTGAAGCTTTACACACCCTGCATCTTTCAGCTTTGTTTCCTCTAGTCCATTTTGCAGGCCGTTGTACTCTTGGTGGACTGCGGTATTCTTTCTAACCCTGTGGTCCTGCTATGAGCTGCCACCCCTTGGGGAGGTGCCAGTTTCGTGCTAATCGCTGGCTATTGTTTGCCTGTCTGTGTTTGGAATAATTGTAAAGGCAGTAGAAAAGACAGCCGTTTACTGTTGCTATGAGTTCACCACATTCCAGCTGATGTTTTGCAGCTGTAAACACAGTTTGAGTTTGTTCTCACCCAGCTGCTGGGAAATGGGGCTGGAATCTGTGCGCTAACAACAGCGACCATCACACGAAGATTACGGAGCCGAGGGACCAGAGGCTTGTCACAGTGTGAGAAGGAAACGACATTTAAGTTGTACGAAAGGATTGCTGCTATTTTTTTTTCTTTTACATTGATTTTACATTCTCATGAGAAAATCGAGATTACAATTACGAAAGTATTTGCTGCCATTACATGTTAGTCCAGGCAATTTCAGCATAAAACATGCAGTGAGAAATGAATCCTATTGTTGCATGTAACATTATCTAATAAGGGGTCATTGTTGTTGTTGTTTTTTTTTTGTTGTTTTTTTTAAACGGTCATGTCCATAAAACATTTGTTTTAAGAATCACTTCGCCTTTGTTAGAAGACCAGTAGCGTGACCTATTCCACATTGTTAAACTATGTTCGTCATGAAGTTTCCAGGCCTCTGGTTTCCTTTCTGTTTTTTTCCTCGTCTGGCCTCACTGATTGTCAAACGCTGATGTGTGGTGGAAGAGCCTGGCGTGATGATGTTGTTCTTGTAGGAGGAGTCCCCCTTTAAGGTGACTTTTTAACCTTGAGGAAATGATCACACTCTAGATCTCCTTGGGAGCCAGGGTAATGTTTTTGGAGGAGCGAGAAATCCTTTTCCCATATATTTATATAGCTTTGTTTTCTTTTGTCTGCATTCAGTGCTGCAGGGGAACATTCCTCTATCAAATCTCTTAGGGCTCTAATGGGCTTTGGACATTGACCAGAGTTATATTTTGCTCTCCCTTGACAAACATCTGAGTGATGAAGTTTTTGTTCACTTCAGAGACTTTTATTTCCCATTTACAGTCACATATTGGCTGGCTGTAAAAATAAAAACTTCACTAGCATTCTCACAAATATCACATTTAGAAGGTTGTTTAAAACGTTATTGACACACATTTTATGAATGCTAGAGCCAGTGATTACTAGAAATTTAGCATTTTTGTTTGGAATACAAATCTGGAATGAATCACTGTGTGTGTGTGTGCTCGGACTGAGTAAAATGCTGAGTGAGGCAGGTGCGTGCTTCTCAGGCTGATTGAGCCACTGTCGTTTTTTTTCCTTCCTCCTCTCTGCAGGAAATGGCAGGCTGCAGGAACAGATCTCTAACAACCAGAAATCTACAAGACACCCAGCACAGTCTGATGGAGTAAGGCGAGTTGCCATAGCAACAATCAATGATAGCCAACCAGAGTATTCAAGGTATTGTCAAACCTTTAAAAAAAATCACACTGCTTGGTCTGTTATGTTGCATTATGTACTGTATGAGAACACATGCACTGACGGTTCTTATATAACACAGAAGATATTTCCATTTCTCAACATATTCCTCTGATTTCAAGACAACATATTGCACTGTTTAATGTTTGTAGTCAGTGTTGTTAAATTTTGTTTCTCTATACTCCTCTAAGAGTGTGCTTATACCAAAACCACATACTACTTCACTCACCTAATTGGCCGGTATTGATCATAAATCCAGCTTTTGACTTTTTTCACCACTTTCACTTTATTTAGACAATTATGAAGTGATTTGTAATTTGTATCTGTGTAATATGTATATGTGTTTAATGTTTGATACTAAATTGATATAGGTAGCATACAAGACTGGGGGGGGGGAAAGGGGATTTAGAGAGACAAGTCATTCTAGACTATAAATAAGTACAATGTGTGTGCTTGTGTCTGAACTACAGCCTTGTCAGGGTGACATGATATCCATTCCTTTTCATACATGATCATTTATGACATGAGCTCAGGAAAACAATATAATAAATGAGCAGGAAATAAACCGTGGCCTACAATACTGTTGCTCCCAAAGAAAGCATGTCTATACACTTGTGTATGTATGTATGTATGTGTGTGTGTGTGTGTATGTATGTGTGTGTGTGTGTGTATGTATATATATATATATATATATATATATATATATATATATATATATATATAATGTATATGTGTGTGTATATATATGTATGCATGCGTGTGTGTGTGTATATATATACTCTGTAGAGGAAATGTGAGTGATGCTGTAGTCATTCTGCGATCAGCAATCCTGGGTAGATTTTGTGTGCTCAGCATGATATTGAGTGTGCTGTTGATGGTAATGTACTGCACAAGCAGGTTGTTGGATATGCCTTTCAAATTGCAGTTATTATTTGAACAGTGATCTCTATTAGAGAGATCTCTGTGCAATTACTGTTTCATTAATAGTCTTAACCACAGTCATTTGTAAAAGTAAGGAAACGTTAGCACCCAACTGCCTCTGCTGAGCCTCAGCGAGACTGTGAAAGGTTAAATTCTTTCCAACACATTGTGGGGAAAAAAAGAAGAGAAAAGAATATAAGGGAAAGTCATACATATGCAGCTTACTGAGTAGTCTGTACTAGATACGCACATATAAGGAGCCCAAGGGAGGCAGTAACTCACAGAGCTGCTCCAGCAGCCTCTAGTCCCCATGGCAACGGCAGGCTGCCTCTATCAGCTCCATCTGAGAATAGGTAAAGTAAATCTGCATGCATTTGGCTGCCTGCCAGCGTCTCAAATGAAAGAGCACTTTGAACCACTGCCAGGCTTGGAGGAGGAGAGGGGCCTGTCAGGCCTGCTTAATGTTGGCAGTTTGTACTTGGCAAGGCTTGCCTTTCCCAGAATCCCTCAGTCTGGCAAGAATCCAGCTGCTTAGCGGAAGCTGAGAGTTAACCCCTACGACAGGCCTGGGGAAGGCAGAACACTGAAAACTTTCCGCTGTGTATGAGAGAGAGAGGCGGTGAGGCACAGTGTGATCTGTATGCATGAGAGCACTGCAGGGATAGCAGAGAATCTCTTGGGGAGAGAGAAGGAAAGCAAAATATCCTGCACTGTATTCACACAGAATCAAACGCTGCAGGTTACTGCAGTGAAAGTTTTGACTGGCTATTACAGGATCTTTTTTTTATCTTCTAAAATATCAATTTCTTTTCACAAATAATTCTTCTTTCATAGTTTTCTTTCTTTCGTTTGGGGAAAACATTGAAATGTTTAGCCTATTCCTTGACCCTAATATAGCAAAATGTGCAACCAGCAATTAATGTTCTGCAAAATTTTATTTTAATGACACATTTTAGTTATGGATTTAGTCCTGCGCAAGATTCCATGAAGTGTAGCTTGTGCAGCTTTACTGCCTAAGCCCTGGCATACCTTTATTTGCATTTATATAGTGACTTATTACAGTCCAGTAGAATTTCTGGTTCCATGTAGGCAGCTGTACATATAAGAAGAAAGTGAATATTTACTAAGCACTATACTATAATAACAGATAGAATGATAGAGATAAATAGATAGATGGATAGACAGATAAATAGATAGATAGATAGAAATGCATACATTTATTGATTGATCCCAAAAATATAAAAGAGTCCATATATTCTGGCTTAAAGGTATTCACAAAACAGTACCTAGCTGTGTTGAAAGATTGTGAGTTGATATTACATCCACTGTACTGGGAAATAGAGCGGTGGTATTTGCTGATGTAAGCACTTTTTTTTATCTCCTTCTTAAATCTTAAACTGAGTATTACTGAATTAAAAGGCAGACAGCTCGTGCTGATGTTTGTGTACTGTGTGTGTTTGGTGGGGGGGGGGGGGGGGGGGGCGGGGGCGGTGAAACCCCACAAACTGGTCTTATTTTCTAAGCGAAAAATTGGTCAATGTGTCGTGTGTTGCTGGGTCCATTCAGAAGATGTGTAGGGAGTGGTTGGAGCATGCGCGCTCGGACAGCAACAAGTGGCATGTGTCGATTCGGAACGGAGAAGGACTGCGGAACGTGGTGCTGACGTCACCGGCCCAGCCAGGTGGCATTCCGAGTGGAGCGCGCGGACGTGGAGGCACAATCAAAATTCCAACTCCGCACGCGAGGCAGAATGTGAAGCGCGCCTGGAGTCTCGGTCCCAAAATCGCGTTCTTCTGCAGAGCAAAGCTCCGACTGAGAGACTGCGTGAGAAAATATTTCCTCATTTCATTATAAAGACCGAAAACGACCGCATCGCGGATCCGAGAGGGAGGCATTCAACATGTCTTCTGCACAGGTCTCCTCGTCGAGGAGGCAATCGTGTTATCTCTGCGATTTGCCCCGCATGCCTTGGGCTATGATTTGGGATTTTACCGAGCCAGTATGCAGAGGCTGCGTGAATTACGAAGGCGCGGATCGGATCGAGTTTGTCATCGAGACCGCGCGGCACCTTAAGCGGGCTCATGGCTTCCAAGAGGGGAGATCCCCGGGACCAGCGCCGCCGCCCACGGTGAAAGCACAGGCAGCCATGGCGGCCAAGGAGACGGTGCAGCTGAACCATGTGGACGCCTCGTCTAAGCAGCAGCAGCAAGGGCTCGAGCGCTACTCTCTGAGCACGGAGAGATCGCGCTTCGATTACTCCGCCATCGGCGCTCATGCTGGACGCCTCCCGAACGGACTCGGAGGACCGAACGGATTTCCGAAATCAGACGACGGGCCTCCAGAGCTTAACCGCCAGAGCCCTAACTCTCGCCGAAGCCACGGCCTGGTCACGGTGCCCGGGCAAATGAACGTGCCGCCCAATCTACTCCCGCAGACCATGCTGAACGGCCCTCCATCAGCAGCGGGCATTGCGCAGCACAGCATGGCCGGCAGAGCTCCTCCAACAGCCAGCATGAGCACAGCTTTGTCCATGGCGTCGCAGGCGATGTCGGAGCAAGGTAAAAGACCCGGTTCCGTGTCCAGTACGGACCAAGACCGCGATCTGAAAGAGAAGCAGCGCAACGCGGAGGCTTTGGCCGAACTTAGCGAGAGTTTGCGGAACAGAGCTGAGGACTGGGCGAGCAAGCCTAAGATTGTAAGGGAGACTTTGATTACACTTTCGAACTGTACGCCCTTTGATGTAAGGTTCAAGAAAGACCATTCACTTTCGGGCAGAGTGTTTGCTTTCGACGCTGTGTCTAAGCCCGGGATGGACTACGAGCTGAAAATATTTGTTGAATACCCAAGCGGATCTGGTAACGTGTTTTCCAGCGCCTCCGGGGTGGCCAAACAAATGTATCAAGACTGCATGAAAGACTATGGCAGGGGGCTCTCTTCTGGGTTTAAGTATCTGGAATATGAGAAGAAGCACGGTTCCGGCGACTGGCGACTCCTGGGCGATTTGCTGCCGGAGACCGTGCGGTTCTTTAAGGAAGGACTTGGCGCCGAGATGCTGCCGCAAGCCTACATCGACGCCAGCTGTCCGCTGTTGCCTTCAGCGCTCGTGAACATGCCGCGCGCCATGCCGTCCGCCAGCGCGCTCAGACCGGGCATGCGCAAGCGCAAAGCGTCGCCTGAACCCGACTCGGCCGAGGGAGCGCTCAAGCTCAGCGATGAGCAGCAAAGGCAGCAATGGATAGCCAGTCAAAGCGAGGCGCTGAAGCTCACCATGGCGTCAGGCTCGTTCGTGGCCTCGCACGGTGGCCCTCCGCCCCTTGGGCCCGTACACTCGAGCCGAGCCACGCCGCCCGAATCGGCTCCGCAGAACGGACAGTCGCCCATGGCCGCGCTCATGTCGGTGGCAGACACGCTGGGCAACGCGCACTCTCCAAAAGACAGCAACTCCGTGCACTCCACCACGTCCACCAGACACAACAGCAGCAGTCCGGTATCACCCGCTTCCGTGTCGGGACAGAGGCGCTTGGCTTCCCGTAACGGAGAGTTAAACATGGCCGGGACACCCTCTCAGTCCGCATCCCATCAAAACATGGAGCAAGCGCACCCACAAAACATTCCTGATTCTCCCATGGCCAACAACGGACCGCTGTGTTGCACCATTTGTCACGAACGCTTAGAAGACACACACTTCGTGCAATGCCCCTCCGTTCCCAACCATAAGTTTTGCTTCCCATGTTCACGCGAGAGCATCAAAGCACAGGGGGCAACCGGCGAGGTGTATTGCCCCAGCGGAGAGAAATGCCCCCTGGTAGGTTCGAACGTGCCTTGGGCTTTCATGCAAGGCGAGATCGCGACCATTTTGGCCGGAGACGTTAAAGTGAAAAAGGAAAGGGACCCCTAAAATGATTATGCTTCCCGAATCAGAAACGTAAATCGAGTCAAGTATATTATATACATGTTGTGAATAACTGACAAAGTAGTCCTATGTACAGAGACCCCCTCTTTCCGTCATATATTTCAGTGTTTTGAAACAAAGGTACAGTGGGCAGTGTGATGTCATGGCTAATTTGAAGGAGGAGGCTGTTTGGACATGTTTGGTCGCGATGTATTTTGGTGGCAGTGTTAACGGTACGGTGGGGAAGCACTTTGCGCTCACGTTTTTATTTGGGCTCATGCACTTCTTTCAAGGTGATATCCCCCTCCCCCCACACCCCCTATATAAATCCGGATTGTTACCGGAGGTGTTTTGTCCTAGTTACCAACGTGAACAGGAAGGCGCGAGGCATGACTCGGTTTATAGACCGTTAGTGGGCATTTTTTTTTTTTTTTTGTCTTTTGGTCTCTTTATATTTTTGACGTACTTTACAAAAAAAACAACAAAAAAAACAACAATGTCTCACTTTCATCTCGTGTTCTGAAAGTACAAATATAGTTTCCTACGTGTTTTTCCATTCTCCTTCCTTTTGCTTTAAAGGTGCACGGATGCTTAAGAGTAGAGCAAAAATACTGTACATGAACTTAAATGCTCTGTTTGTTTATACATTTCTGTAGTAACAGAAGACTTGTAACGTGCCTTGGAGCTGAGTAAATTGTAATAAATTCATTGATATTAATATATTTGTCAAGTGTCCGTTTGTTCGGTTTGACTTTTTGTTTCCACACGCAGGGTTTATTTGCATTTTACACATCTCTTAAAACCGAGAATTGTAGTGGCAAGTGTGGCTCTGCTCTTTGGTAAAGCTACAAGTTATGCAGGAAAAATACCCTTCAATCATTACTGTTTTGTGTGTGTGATGTGGCTAATATTCAGTGCACATGAAAAAGTGCTATTTCATTTTAAATATTTTGTTTTGTTATATGTTGAGCTTTTTATAAACTTGCACGGCACGTGATTGTTCAAGAAGGACAGTTGTTTTATTAACTTTTTGACCTCGGAAGCTTAAAAAAAAAAAAAATCACTTTTTGATATAATGGGCAGTTACTAATTCAACTGTAATGAACAGAATGTAATTTGACACATTTGACATTTTCAGTCACCGTGACCTAAAAATGTACTTTTAATGCAATCAGCAGGACTTTGACAAAACTAGGTCTGTGCTGTTTAATTTTATTTTGAAAAATGTTGGGGTTTTTTTTTGCATCATGTTACAGCAATGCTAACAGTGCGAGTGTTCAAAAGCGACTTGCTTTAAAATCCTGCAATCATGCGTTTAGGAAGACTGGCATTCTCAGTGAGAGCCATCTAGTCTATTTACGTTGCAGTCGTGCTCTTGTGTTAGCGTGTATGTTTTCCCTGTCATGCTTGCAGCAACAAGTTTGAGTATTATAAGATGAATGTCAATCAGATCAATAGTGTTTAATGCATGAATTTCCTCCCTGTAACATTTGTAGGCTAATCTGTAGTACCCGTCAATGATGTTCTAGCCTATGCTGAAAATGACTGTTCGTGTATGTGTGGATGTTTGTGAAAGACAGTGAAGGAAAGTGCTTGCACATGCCTGAGATGCCCCCAGGGAAACATTCCTCATTTAGAATTCAGCTGGTGGTCACGTGAGCCGTCAGTTGTAATCTTGCATTGGCTGCCGATAGGAGGGAAACCAGTTGGTGCGTGGCTGTTGCCATGAGTCAAGCTAATGCTCTTTTTTTTTTTTCTTTTCTCCTTCCAGTGCCTTAGACAAATGGTTGGTAGCACAATTCCTTCATGGCAGTTAGGCATGAGCAGGCCTCCAGACACAATCACAAAGGGCTTTAAGGTCAGATAATAGTGTATATGCCAGGATATCTCGCTTACAGACTTCCCTGTAGAACCCTACTAAAGCTAAACATATCTTTTTATATAAAATTTATAGTCCTTATTTTTTACCAAACCCTAATAAAGCTACTTGTACCTTTTTATATGACCTGTATAGTCATTATTTTTTTGTTTGTTTGTTTGTTTGTTTGTTTGACCAAAGCCTGCTATGCAGTACTGGTTACTTATAAATCTTGAAGCAGCTGAAGCACTTATAAAATTCTAAAATATAAAATGGTATGGTAGTTTAATACACTAGAACAAGAACAAAAAAAAAAAGCCTCAATATTGATTAGTGGTAAATGTTGCACATTGTTCAGGTTGACAGTTTTCCTTTCAGTCGGAGTGCTGAATAAACTGTAATCTATCCATCTGTGACCTAAGCAGAGCTTTGTGTTATGAATTGAGCAAAAATTAATGGTGACTCATAAAGTTAAGTAACTGGATGAAAAAAAAAAAGAAGAAAAGCTGTGAAATGATGAAATGATTCCCCCCAACATCCCCCCTCAGTGGATAGCATGCAAATTAGTATGCACAGTGTACGAGATTGCATATGTCCCGATTACATGCGTTAATCCATACTGTAGTATTTTTCAGGTGACTCATTTGAAAATAGTTGATCATCATAACTTTAAAATATTTACAGCATAACATACAACATAAAAATTTAAGCAGCAAAAACACCCCCCCCCCCCCCCCCATATAATGCTTCAATCTTTATCCCTTTAGCGCTGTGCTTATGGAAAGTACAGTCGGGGATGTCATCTGGAGTGGTGCATTGCAGAGATGGGGCACCACCTGCTCTATTAGTTGGAACTAAGGTGTGGTGACTCGGTCAGATTGACTGCCTTCTATTGTCTGTATGTTGATTAGGATGCCAGTGACTGTAGCAACAGTATCCTGGGTTTCAATATCCTGCGCTTGCAGTATGCATCGTAAAGAGAAACACAAACATCTCCAACATACTCCACTCCTGAAATGGTGTTTGCGTAGTGTTTGCAATCTGCATGACTTTATGGAACTTAGTGTTTGTGCAACATTTGCATTCTAATATAGGTTCATTTGGGATTTCCAGGCATTAGCATGAGCCTTTGTGCATCACTTTTCATCACATTGTGGATTTTTCACCATGTAGCAGGCATCACTTGTAATTTTACACAGAGTGACCTAATGAGCATGCTGTCTGTTCTTGTCAGTACTTGTTGTGTCAGCAACTGTCATTGGGAATGACCATCAAAGGACTTGGAGGAGCTCTTGGAAGTCAGCACAGAGAGACAGTAGGCATCTCTGTCCTCTTCTTTCATTAAGCTGCATGTTATTTGTGTCGGCAGCACACTGATTACATGTGGCTAATCTTTAAATTGTTCCAGAATAGTTTACATAATAGCAAAACCCAGTTGGTTAGAGATTGGAATAAATGACTTTTCTAATCCTGTTCTTTCTCACCCAGCTTGGCTCTAGCCACTCAGTTTTCAGCTTGTTAGGTTTCTGGGTGCGTTGTGAAATCACTGCAGTCTGCTCCCCCTCCGCAGCCCAGGGAAGCCCCCTCCCTTCCCCCAACACACACACACACACACACACACATGCACTCCTCCCCTCTCTTTGTTCTCTCTCTCTCTCTCTCTCTCTCTCTCTCTGTCTCTCTCTCTCTCTCTCTCTCCCTTTCCCTCTCTCCCCCTTTCCTTCTCTCCTTCCTTCTATCCTATGAAGGAGAAGTTTCCAGGGGATAAAAATACAGCCACTCCAAAGGTTACTCTGCAATGCCATCGTGCACGGTTGCCTATGGTTACCAGCCTTGTTCACAACATCATTTATTCAGGAATGTGCAGACACAATGGGGGAGACCACAGTTCATGGTTAACCCTGCATGTGCCAGACCAAAAATTCTTTTCCTCCTAAGACTTGGCTTTTCTCCACCAATTTCTCTCTCTCTCTCATATATACATATATACACATATACTGTGTGTATGTATGTATGTATATATGTGCGTGTGTGTGTGTGTATATATGTGTATATGTGCGTGTGTGTATATATATATATATATATATATATATATATATATATATATATATATATATATATATATATATATAATGTCTTGTATTGTAGTAAAGCAGAATGATACAAAAACACTAAACAGCAAATACACCTTTCACTTTCAGTGCTTAAAATCTAACTCGTGCTAAGACACAATGCGATGTATTTGTATTTCAAAAGAACAAAATTGCCATGTAGTTGATATGAGTTAGTTTTGTTGTGCCAAAGAAATGTTTTCCTATTTCATTTACTTTTCTCTCTATGCACACACACGTTGTTTTTGTATGAGTTTTTCTGGAAAGGGTTATTCCCATTTTGTTTTCATTCAGTGTGCCTCTGAGCACAGCCATTTATAGACGGTGATGTCAGCACTATCTTTCGTAGCCCAGGGCCCCCTTGGCAGATAATGTATGCAATCTCAGATATTCCATTCCATCCCAGCAAATAAGCTGCCAGCTGCTGCAGGCGTGCTCTTCCTGCCTGCTTCTGCAGATATTAAAGCTGCAGAGACGAATTGATTTACTGTCTTACCCCCACCTCCTTCCTTTTTTTCCTTGTTTTTAGCTTCCCTTTGGGTACTGATAAGATGGATGGTATGATCCCTTCAGTTTGCTGCAAATCTAAATTTATAGCATTATGTAGAGAGTGGTTGTATTGTGTTGTTTATTGTAAAGCCACATTTATTTATTTCTACTTGCAGAAAATTGTATACAAATGTATGGTTAGTAATAAACTCTACGCGGCAGTGATTTTAAAGGGCAAAACGTGTGTTATATAACGCAATGTCAGCTCGTGAGACGGCTAATGACATCGGGTTGTTAAAAATAAGGAGGCGGGGTGGGGATTTTGGCTGTGTTCCAGTCCGATGTTTTTCATTACATGTGAAGGACTTCAATTTCTCCTGGAATTCCAATTTGCATTTCAAGGCCACTTCCCCCTTGAGCACCAGCCTGTTAGAGCTTCCTGTAGTTTCCCGCCAGACTTGGTTGGGGGTTGCGTCTTAGGGGGGCTCAGTGAAGGGGGAGTTGTTTTCGTGCACATGGAAACACCATGGTGACTCTATCCGTCCTGAAAAGCATCCTAGCTGGATTGTTCAAGGCTGGTTTCACTTGACTGGTCCGACCTATTGAACCGAGGACCGCCAGAATACCTGTCTGAGCACAGCGAAGCTTTGTATCAAATAATGCTCTCAGTCAGGATCTGAACCACCACTGCTCACAATGTTTCATGAATAATGTCATGCATTAAAACTGCATTGACACTTTTATTTATTTATTTATTTATTTATTTATTTATTTATTTATTTATTTATTACATTGAAAACAGAATTTAGCATCCCATTTATGATTAGTTTAAAATGTGTTTACAAAGCTTCTAACAGGA
This sequence comes from Ictalurus punctatus, assembly GCF_001660625.3. Lineage (NCBI taxonomy): Eukaryota > Metazoa > Chordata > Actinopteri > Siluriformes > Ictaluridae > Ictalurus > Ictalurus punctatus. The sequence continues at coordinate 18,438,345 of NC_030424.2, read as the reverse complement.
AGGTTCCAAAACTGTGAGGAGAGAAAGGGTTAACTGAAAGGCCTAAGGCTATGCAGCTCTTGGCAGGCAGGCTGGAGAAATGTAGCCCCTTTCATTCCTCTGGGTTGTTTACACGACTCTCTGGCAGCCATTTTAGACTGAAGCTCAGCTACCACAGGCGCAGGAGTGGACTCAAATTTCTGAAGCCTTCACAGTGCAGAGAGTTCAGCCGGCAGATTGTCCCCTCATCAATTTTCTCATGGGGGCCATATCCCTTAACCCCCCCCCCCCCCCCCCCAACACTGAACCGCCTTCATTCCACAAGCTGGCCTCCAACCCACTGTTTGTCTCGCTGTATATCTCTCACTGAGCACAGCATTGTTTATCACTCTCTTGTTTCTCAGTGTTTGAATGACTAAGCTGTGATTAATCTTTTGGGTTTTGTTTTAGCTTTGCCTTGCCTTAAAAGGAGTCTTGTTCTCTGCTTTTCTCCCTCCTTAGTTCCCCGCCTCCCTTTTGTCTTTCTGTTATATCGATCAGGTGTGCATTTGAAAGTATGAGCTTGTACTGTACTACAGTGATCCACTGAAAAGCTGTCTGTGTCCGTAGCACTTTGGCCTTAAACTTCTTATGATGAGATTACCAGGTTAAATGCATCAGTGTTAATGTTTTTGAAACTTATTTGAAATTAAAACATTTTCAGTGACCGTGTGTGTGGCGGGGGGGATTGTCTCTCTGACTAAGAGAAAAGTATTGAAAGTAAAGGGCTTAGTTAAAAAGAATGATAGCAGCTGTTCTCATGGTGTTTGAGCCGTATTTGCTTTCCATTGGTTGGGCCTACGTGTCAGGCCTTTGAAATGTAATTTTGGTAACCCATATGAGGAATCAGTTACACCTTTTGAATAGCCCCAAGTGCCACTCTGTGAAAACACACAACCCTCAAACCAGCCCCAGCACATTTTACATTGTCATTCCTTTGCTTCCTTCAGAATGGCTTCCTGGAGGTGTTTACTGCAGTCTAGTCAACGAATACAGATTAATTCTCATCATGTAAGCCGATATGACTGACCTTTCATTGAATCAATGAGCTGTTTATGCCCCTGTAATGCCAACACTCATTTGCTGGAAAAGCTTTTGTGAGCTCAAAGACATTATTGATGTTTCCTCTAGCATGCTGAAAACTGCAGGTGATTTATGCACATCTGTAGCTGTTGCAGCAAATTGTTTTTCCACCTTTGCAGTCTGATTAAATCATCTTCCAGGCCTTTGAAATTCTGCCTTGAAATCAAACCAAAATTTCATAAAGGACTGATATTTGCTAGGCGTAAAAGAAAAGGCACCAAATTTGAAATGCTGTCATCTTAAACCATTAATTGCTCCTTTCCTCATGCCTAGTGAGATTTGTGTTAAAGTCTATAAAAGCTACAGTGTGTGGGATAGTCTTTTTTATTTATTTATTTTTTTTAAACAGACATTGCAAGAATGCAAAACAAACAGCAACATTCAGGAGATAGCATTAATATTTAATCAAACATGGCTCTCGTGCAGAACTGCTGAGAAGCCCTGTAATCTCTGTCACTTCTTCCTCACTATGATATGTGTCTTGTTTCATTTTGTCTTCCTCGTCTTGTTGACTGCATGCACACATTACCGTTGTTGGTGCTGAGCAGTCGAGGTGTTAAGTGGATGATTGCGTGGAAGGAGATGTTGCCACTCCTCGTGGTTCTGTCGGTAGGTTCAGATGGGTGTAGACGTAATCACCTTCCCTCCATCACCTGGGCTGAGTGTAAATGCCCCTCTAACCCCCAGGCCCATCTGTTGTGTGAATGGGTGCTGTGATGGTGGTTCATTAAGAAGTGTTAGATGTGTCTCAGCTGTCAACAGATGTGCCAGACTTCCCCTCTTACATCCAACTTAACTTCAGACATTCAAACTCCGAGAATTGTGGGGTTTGTTTTTTTAAATCTCTGGATACATCATTTGAAAACGATGTGGTTATAGAAATAATAGTCTTTACAAAAATAGATAAATAGTTTAGGTGTATAAATAAACACTATTTATTCCATTACTATTCACTAGTATTTGATTGCTCTCATTTTAAGGGCATGTGAGTGTACTGGACCACGTGCTGTGGTCTCTGATGTAAAAAGCAGGTCAGAGTGTGAGATGGCGGAGCCTGTTTGCTCACTCCTCAAACAGAAGCTCAGAACTGTGTCACACTAATCTGGGACTCTCGCCATTGAAGTGGTGGACAGAATTAACCCAGTTTTATTAAATATTCCTTTTGTGAATTCATATATCTTGGCAAAAATACAATAGCTTTGATATGTTTTATACCAACATATTGCTTCTAAGTATGGAAAAAAAATTGTTTAAATGTTTTATCTACTTTTACCTCATTGAGGTTTGACATTATCATAATATGACATCAGAAATGTCACAGAGAACCTAATTCTAATGTTATATATGAAAATTTCCACTGGTATGAAAGAAATCATATTTACTGAATAAAGAAATAATTAAACACACACATCCTCCACCCACAAACAATATGCCTACTACATAGCCTATCAGTAATAACTCTAATGTAGAAAGATTTGCCTGTTTTTAGAAACAAATTGCAATATTGGATCCTAATATTTGCAAATTGAAACAACTAAATATCACTGACCCCGTTTACACTAGATCATTTCAAGCATCAAGCATTGTGTTGACTGTATCTGGATTTAAAGCTGTAAAAAAAAAAAAAAAAAAAAAAAAAAACGCATTTAAATCTAATCGTTCATTTCAGGAGGTTGTCTGAGAGACATTTTAGCCTGTCAATGCATCTGTCTTTTCAATTCATATTTGGCAAACAAAACCCCTCCCAATAGTTGAGACACATGCAAATGCCATTGTTAGCACTTAAAAAAAACAAACAAAAAAAAGTGTGAGCCATATTAAAAACAGGACAAAACTGGTAGTTTTTGATGTGGCAACGGTCTTATTTATAAAGCACCAAAACCAAAGAACAATGGAACACTATTATAATGCGCTGGTTTGCATATTAACATGAAATACAGTTAGTGGATTTCAGTCTGTCGGACCAAAGATGCATTTGACTAGAAGTGTAAATGCAAATAGTTAAAATCTCATTAGGATACAAGATGCATAAAATGGCCTATTGTAAATAGGATCATTGTAATTTATCAGGAGGTCTCGGTTGATTCCCAATCTTAACATGTCGTACAGCAGTAGGGTTTATCAGAACACAATTTGCACCAGCCTCTCAACTTCAAGTAGATCTTGTCCTGCCATTTTGTATGTAATATTAAAGCGAGCTGTTTAACTGTGTGTGGAGTAATAATAATTAGCTGTGCCTTTTCTGACATTTCCTGTAAATGTCATGGCAATCTGGCACCGAGTGTGGCTTGTAGTTAGATGTCATCATTCACTAGGTCGTGAGAGTGTTCAGGGGACGGGATTGTACTTTAAATAGAATGCCAATGAAGGCGTGCATTGCTTGATTGGCACTAGCAATGTATAATTCAGCTTCAGCTTCCAGGATTCAGGGTGACTCTGTGATCTGATTACTAATCAGCAGACATGGCAATTTCTCCCTCTCCTCCTGCTGCTTGTCCTCTGAAGGAAGGCGAGAGCAGCTCACAGCTGCAGCGCCTGTCATGAACTATTGCACACCAACCTGGACCGTTCAAAGAAAAAAATGGGGGAGAGAGATGAGCCAGTTGCCATGGAGACGGAAGCACGGAGTGATGCTGATTGGATGCAGGGTCTCGCTGAGAGTCTCTCCCACTCTCTCAATACTCAAAAGATTTCTATTCTGTCCTTTGAATCCTCTTGAATGACAGGATAATTTATTCATCCACTGCCCTGTGGTCCAAGGGAACATGGAGACGTGAGCATGTGACATCTGATTATAGCAGCTTAGGATGATGGCAAACAGTTTGTTGGCTTTTTCTTTTTGATGTATGGTGTCAGCAGAAACGTAAACAATAAAGTAGTCCAGAGCAATATACATCAACAGCCAAAAAGGACAATATGCATACTTACAAAATGTGTTTTTGACTTTTTACATTTTTAGCCTTTTAGAATAAAAAGCAGTAAGTCCTCATTACCTCCATACATTTTAAATTCCACTAGAATAATAATTAACATATTTTTAGAAATGTATACTTTTTCCCAGATTCACATGACCGCTACCATCCAGTGAAGGTGAAGGCTATCACATGTTTCCTCCGTGACACGTGAAGCCAGTCAAATGCATCTTTCCGAACTGTTGCTCATGCAACATCAGGGGGTGGTGTAACATACTCTGAGGAAAGCACTGTCCACCTACTTCCATATGCATGAGCTCATAGTTGCCCATGATTGGCTAGTGTAACTGTGGTTGATAGGGGAGAGATAATGACACCACTCCCTCCCTGAGAGCACAACAAGTTTTGCTCTCTTCGACTCTTGGCCACAGATGGCTGTGGCATCATCAGGATCTCCAGATGATGGGGCGAATGTTTTTTTATTGCTCCACTTTGGAGCCCCCGAACAACCAATATAAGCGATGTTCCATTGAGTTTGCTAGCCTTTCTAGAGGTTGCACAATCGTAGCGCAGCCTGCTCACTGCCCAATTTAGATTCCTAGAGTTATTACTCCTAGTAGTCACAAATGGGAACTGCAACAAGTGCTAATAGAGGCCCTTAGGGGCGTGAATGATTGTGCTATGAACATTTTCAGTGTAGGAGGAGCAGCGGATAAATCTGATAAATCACTTAACAGTTCAAATTTTTTTGGGCTAGTTTTGGGCCTTTTGTGTGGTTTTTGAGATGTAGTTCTGTTGGAAATTGTGCTGAAACTAGGTTGAATTATATTAGCTCTTCTGTAAGTGTCTTACACACATCTGCTCTACCGAACAATCATGCATAATGAGCTGCAAGACTGTATGTTGGATGACCATGTTGATTGTAAACTACCTACTAAGGAATTACTCAAAAAAAAAAAAAATCAGTAGATGGTAGCTTATAGCTTACTCTTCACTTTCAAGTCAGTCAAACGATGCTTGTTCAGACTTCACTGAACACTATGCAAAATAACACTGACTTTACATATACATGGATATTTTGTTAGATTATAGTTAAATGTAGTGTACTGTGAAGTTTTTGTAACGTTATCCCTTTCTCATCAGACATTCTGTCATGCTGCTCTGTGCCTCTAGACTGGTTATCATTCAGGTCCCTCTGTCTTTCCCACTCTTTCTGTGCCGCAGCCAAAACCGATGAGTTTTATCAGTCTCACCCTTGCACATTTCTGGTAAATAGAACCAGAGCCATTCCAGGAATCTGAGATGGCCCAGGAGTCCAGGAAGGAGTCTCTAGCCTGGATATTTTTTTTTTTTAAAGATTCTGCTACAGTTTGGATGAAGTGGTACACATCACTCTGCACTTCTTTTCTCCCTGCTGAAATCATGTCCTAGATTTCCTATGTTTACAATGAATGGATTTGAGTCAGTTACTAAATGTTCTTTAGGTTTCCATGTTGTGCGATGTCGAATACAATGTGTGTTGCTCTCACAGAGGGAGCGGAGAACATGCACAAGTTCACAGCAGAGATCTGAGGCCTGATTCATGTCTCTGAGTAGTGCCAGCTTCTTTATGTTTATGATTTGCTCATTCAGACACTTTGTGAGCTACTGCCAGGAGGACTCCTGCTGGTCAGAGTGTGGTAGTGCACCCATCTTCTTAGATTTGGATTTTTGCTGACATAATTATCTCATTGTACCTTTCAGAATAGCTTGTTGCCTTTTATGGAAGATGACTCTGCTTTTTCCATCCATTGTCCTAATTCATTATTAAACTGCAATCTTACATCCATGCTTCATGATGTCCTTACAGCATAGCAGCGCTAATGACAGTTTTGGTTTATTCTGATCTGTATGCTAGTCAGGTTGACACACTTACACTGCCTTGCTTTACTTTTAAAAGCCATCACCCAAAATGACTTGGCCAGATGGCTAGTCTAATGTACGGTGTGCCTGGTAGCAAATGGCTGCCATCAGTCCTGGCACAGATGCCGCACTGTAGAGGGTGTCTATACTGCTCAAACTCCCTCTTCCTTCACCGTGATTAATGGAGCTTCAGCTTACCTAGCTCTTCAGTCAGTCTCTACAGGCTGCCTGCATCTCCCAGGCCTCAGCAGTATTTCCTTCACACAGCCAGATTTATATTAGGGTGCAGCGCATATTTATGAAGAACACTCCCCATTTTCAATTACAGGCCTAGTTTTCCCCTCCATTTAATGTACAGCACCTTTACATGAATCATACACCACTTTTCACTATACACCATGCTGCTGTCAGTCTCGGTGTATGATTAAACGGTAGGGCATTCAAAGGTCTTTCAGGGCATAAAGTGTAGTTGGAGCCTCTACTTGTGGTAAATATGGTCATTCTGGCAGCTACCAGGTAAGAACAGTTTTTCACTAAGCACAGATTTAGCACCAGAAAAAAAAGGAACAGATTTTTCAAATGGTCCGAAATCAAAGGTTCCTATTGTCCATTTTTTGGTAGCTGCTCAACATTGGTAACAACAGGAATGAATGGTAGTTGGAGGTAGGGCTCGCACCACTGCTTATTGCTGATTGATGTACCACATCACACAACATTGAAAATCATAAACACATACTCTTAAAGAAATTCTAAATATTGAACCCTAAGGTTTGTCCTTCTGGTGAAACCCGTAAGAGTGCTATGTAGAAACGTATAACAGTGTTTCCCTATGAGACAAGGTTCCACATAGAACCCCTTAGCTAAGAACCTGAAAATATCAAAATGAACTTTGAGCTTTTTTAAATTTTAGAACCCATAACGGTTCTTTGGATGTCCCTTTGGGGGATCCCTACATAGTGTTTCCGTATCTAAAACCTTTTTAGGTAGCTATGAAACATTACTAAACAAAGAAGGGCAAGGTGTCCAGACAAACTGAGAGTAAATAATAAAAAAAAACCCACTTGGTTTTATTGGTGCTGTATGCAGTGAAAAATGATGTAGCATAAACAAACAAATGTAATTTTCTGATCATATATGATAAGACTTTACCCTGTTTTTTTGTGTGTTGATGCTGTGAGTCTTTTGTCATATTTAATCAACAATTGGTTGTTATATAAAAATGTTTTTTTTAAAATAGTTAATCAAACTATTGTTCAATCAAAATAACTGTCATTTTAAGTGTTTTCTTTTATTGGACTTTATAATGGCTACTTCTTTTTGATTGCCTGTTGGAAAAACAGACTAAGACTCTATTACGTCCACTGTGGACTCACACTGTTCTCTGTTACACAATAGCTGTATGTAGAGACCCAGTCTGATGGATGTTGTGGCTACCAAAATGACCCTAATGCAACAGGAAGAGGACATCGAGATATAAATACATTTTGCTTTGCTCTGTACTACACCACTAAGCCCAGAAAAATGCAAAACACTGCCTGTAGGTAACAATATTTAGAATTGCTGGAGGTTGCCATGGGGATATTACTTCTACTGTCAAACATCTGACCTGCTGTTTTAATGCCATTTTACTTGTCCTTACATAGCCTGGCACTGACAGAGCTCTACATCTGATGCAGAAACACTACAAGAAGACATTTTGTTTTTAGTTAGTTTTTTCCTAAATATTCTCTGCTGTGAAGTAACCTCATCTCTTTATGCCGGCTGCGTTCTGTTGTGTCGGGCCGCTGCAGGTGCCGCCGCCGCAGCGGATTGTTCCGGTCTGCTGCCCTTTCAGTCGATGGCTAGGCCATAGGGGAGGAATACTGCAGTACGTCGTTCCGATGTGACGAGCCGAGATGACACGGGCAGAAAATAGCCCCTCGTCTCCCTCGCTCTCTAAACCCCAGACCGAACCTATTTTTCTGTCTTAGGAAGTCAGCCAATCGCAGGCCACTCTGTTGCTAGGTAATGGCTCACCGCCCCCGTGCCTAAGCATGCTAATACAGTGTGGTTACATCTCCTTGGTGAGATGGGTACTCTCGTAGTGGGTTTGTGTGAGAGGAGAGAGCGAAAGAGAGAGAGAAGGGCAGGGTGGGAGAGAGACTCTGAGGTGAAGAAGAGATGGAGAAGAGCAATAAGGAGCGACAGGCAGATGGGGAGAGCAAATCAGAACGGATGGCAGACTGACTGCTTCCCCAAGGCAAACATTTAGCACCACAGAATGAATCATCTTGGCCAAATTAGTTGGCAGCGGATGGGCTTTTCCTTGCATGAGCTGACATATAAGATACGACCTGTCTGTCATTTGGAGGGCAGGCTCTTTCACATAAAGATATTGTTTTTTTGATCATCTCTCATTTTCTTATCCTACTTTTACCTCTCTACCTCTGCATTGGCCTTCATTTACAAGCAGTCTGTTAAACAAATGCTCTTTTTTAGACAGACTGCATACTAGACTCTGTCCTCTCTACTGAAACAGCCTTCTGCAGCAATTAATTCACTCTGTGCTGCACTCAGTCAAGCCATTTGGCTCCCCCATGCTTAAATCTGGATGCTGTTAGAGAACAGAGGCGAGTACAAGTGCAGCTAAGTGAACTGTACTGCCACTGGATGGATTCCCACATAATGTTTTAAGCACTCGCAGTTTGCTTTTCATCTTCTTTTAGGTGCACTCGAACCAGGCATAAAAAAAAAAGTTGCTGTCTCAGAAAAGATGCCATCTTAGACCTTTTTGACCAGCAAGCAGTGTGTATTTATCTGCATTGTATATTAACATGCTATATGTGAATATCCCAGACTTTTATACCTCTCTCAGGATAATGCACATGTCGTTTCAGTGCAGAAGTGAATAAGTGTGGCTTTAGGGCAAGTGACAACGTTGGGTAGCATGTTTAAATAACAGCCTACACAGAACACACAACACACACATCAGCATGCACAACGTATCTGCATGCCCTGAGTCGTTCTAGGAGAAGAACCTTTAGATTAATCAAAAAATGCATGAGCTTTGTAATAAGATAAATATTAATGAGAGAGCATAGTCCAGGACAGGCGGATGTGTTTTAATAAGAAGCGTATGTGGCGGTGTTGGATAGGGAGGCTTTAGCTTGGCCGCTGGGGCACAGGCCAGTGAGGAGAATACTAATGCTGCCTCATAGCTTGGTTCCTCTCCAGCCTATTTCACTTCACTTATCCTTGTGTAGCCACACTATCTGGATAAACAGGGCAACAGGCTAGCAGAATGTTTTCTTTTTGTTGATGATGTGGGAACATTTTTGTCTGCAATTATTTTGTAATTCTATATTATATGATATTGTGCGTCATATTTGTGTGTCTGTCTGCGTCTGATGGTATTGCATTGTATGTTCGTGTGGAGATTTTGTGTGTGCAGAAATACCATATTCTGTTACTTCCATGCAAATTTGTTTGCACACGTGGAGTACGAATGCAAATCGACCTATTTGTCTGGATTTTTGTTGGATATTTGCAAGTCCTCTCTTAGCTCTGGCTGTGTGACTGTAGGCTCTACGCTTCGGCTCAATTGAGACTCTGCGCTCACATTAGGGTTCCAGACTAAATGTCACCACTGCCCACAGACTTCCCTACTCAGCGACCTTGACTCTGCTCAAATGTCAGTCTCCACCTTACTTTGACACAAGAGTGGGGGGCAAGGAACAATATTTACACATCAAGCAACCCGCAAAACTTTGCTTCAGTATAAAATGTTTGTGCGAGCAAATGTGTATACTTTTTCATGGACATTATTTAAACTGAGTACACATAAACAGAGCTACATAAAATGGTCCCTGACATCCCTGATTGTTTAATCCTATGTAGGTTACTCATTTTGGTATTATATCAGTGACAATGAGTACAAAACATACCCGTACTCGGTCTCAAAAAACAAAACAGAAGGATATTGATGCATCCCTAGTACTTAACAAGGCACAGCAGTTTCATTACATTTCCTTGTCCTAAGAAAAGAATGGAAAGTTGTTGCTGCTGTTAATCATTTTATCATTCCATTATAAATGAGTTTTTCCCCCTTTTTTTCCCTCGCTTTTTCTGTTCATTTCTTAGTACAGAGAAATGTGTTGAAATTGTTTTTGTTAATCACACACTTGCACATTCGGTTTGTATAATTTTTTATTTGTCTAGCACTTCTAACAACACACAAAGCAGCTCTACAGAAATCCAATAACCAGACTCAACAGGGGATCCATCCTCTTTCTGGACGACACCAGATAGAGGAATTTTGATAATTGCTATGAGTCATATGGAGAAAACACAACCAGTGCTAAATATGCTGAGAATACAAAGAATTTTGGCTTAAGACAGGTTTAGGTGCACCAAAATAGTTTATAATCATGGCAGAAGTGCATGTCTTTGGGGTGTCCCAGTAAGATTATCCACAGCAGAATGGAAAGTGAATCAGAACTGCAAATAGCCAAGATGAAGAAGCAGGACTAGAGCATCCAGATCATGCTCCAGTGTTGTCTCTGGCAGGTTTGGTGGATGAGAAGTGTATCTGGATCTTGCATCAAAATCACATTGGCAGCAGAAGTACCTGTACAGTTTGACAGATTGTTAGCTATGACAGGTGAGAATATACACCTTAAAAAAAGCATGCCTATGGTGATCACAGTACAAGCAGGTGTATCTTTGACAGCAACACTAAAAGGAAGATATAGTAGACAGCACAAGCATGACGACACACCAGGACATCACTGTCCTGCCACTCCACAATCAACAAACCTGACTGAATATATGAGAGGGGGATGACTGCACCAATGTCACCAATGTCCTAGTTTACCAAACTCTCTCTGTCTACAAACCATGAGATGTACACCGTTACCTGGAGGAGGTGGCTTTATATGAAAAAGCTCTATCATCTGCTGTAGTACTCATTATTCTAGGTGTTAAAGACCTAGACCTATAATGATCAGCCACACATTTTTCAATAATGGGGAGAGGTTAATATGTTATTGAAAAATGTATGGCCGATCATTATAGACTAAACATTCGCTCAGGTACTGTGAGGCACAAGTATTCAGCCCAATAAAAGTATTTTATACATTTACATTACATTTATTCATTTAGCAGACGCTTTTATCCAAAGCGAATTACAGATGACTTACAAATACAATGTGCATCCCCTCTTGGTAGAATAAACACAGTAAAAATGAACATTCTTCCAAAGTTCCTCTACTTTTTCCAGTCCATCCCTTTGTTTTTACCAAAAACTTTCTTCAAGAATATAGACCAATTAATCTCCTCTTTTATATGGGAAGAAAAAAATCCCAGGGTTTCCAGTTTTTCACTTCAAAAGAGTTGACTAAGTGGTGGCCTCTCCTTGCCCAATTTCATGTATTATTATTGGGTGGCTAATATTCAGAAACCGGTGCTCTGGGTGCAGGTCTCCTCTCTTCCATGGTGCCGCTTAGAAGCGAAGTCTTGTATTTCAACCTCCCTCCCTGCTATGGTGTTCTCCTCCCTTCCTATACCCCTTTCACACTACACGGATAATCCAATAGTATGTACCTCTCTAAAAATTTTCTATCAGTTTTGCTGTCATTTTAAATCTATCTCGGCCTCAACCATGGCACCTATATGTAATAACCACCTCTTTCCCCCCTCCTTTACAGATTCCACATTCTCTTTTAGGGAAAAGAAAAAAAGTGTCTGAAATGCTTTGAGGATCTTTTCATTAATAATGTGTTTGCAAACTTTTCTGAATTATCCTCCATTCAGCCTGCCTCCGTCTTACCTATTCCGTTTCTTTCAAATTAGGCATTGTGTTCCTCCCTATTTGCTGGGTTTCCCTCCTTACCTACAAAGTCTGCATGGGAAGAGGTGTTCACGCTGAATCCTCATAAGGGTGACATTATTTCACGGATATATGCAACGATCTGGCCACAGAACGAATCTTACAATATCAAAACCATTAGTGCTTGGGAAGAGGAATTGGACCTGGAGCTTGAGTGGGTGCACTGGGGCAGAGCGTTAGATAATATACGTACCACCACCACGTCTTGTGCTAGACTTAGTTTCATACAGTTTAAAGTGGTCCATAGAGCTCATCTCTCTAGGAGTAAACTGTCTAAAATATATCCCAATGTTCCTGACGTGTGAAAAATGCAAACTAACCTCTAGGGATGCACCGAACGTTCGGCAACCGAAATTATTCGGCCGAAAATAGCAAAAAAAAAAAAGCACTTTCGTGTTCGAAAGGCCGAATAAATTTGACCGAACAATGACTTGTTTGATGACGCGACCAATTAGACTAGCAACCAGAGTGAGATGCGCGAATTTCACGACCTCCACTTCCGGCAGCGATGAGGGGGCGCGCGCGTGCACGCGCATGCTCTTTGGATGTTGACAGCCGTGACATTGTTTACTGTGGACACGTGCACGTTTGTTTTGTTTCTGTTCCGGAGTATTCTGTCACGTCGCGAGACGTAAGGGAGTAGAGTACGAAAGCAGGTAAAGACGTATTTATTTAAGGGAGCATAACATTAACAACGTACCTGACTATACTATATCTACTATAATACTCCGCGAGGTGTACAGGGACGCGAGCGGTATATATCCCCAATATAATCAGCCGTATAGAACCATTTTTTACACTCTTGTCAGTGCACTTTTCAATGCACATTTTAGTTGTAGGCTACAGAGTGTTCCATTCTTTCAGCAGTCAGTTATAGGCCTAACATCGGCTATTCAAAGGGGGCTCAAAGATGACCACATAAAAATATTTTTATTTTACTCATTTATTTATTTAAAGTTATATTGTGCCTTGTTGGTAGCCTATACCTGCTGGAATGGGAAAAAAATGTTCAAGGTTCAATAAATATTTTGAAATTGTAGTCTTTGTAATTGATTTTTTTCTTTGAAAAGCAAGACAAAATAGTAAAAAGCACATTTTGACTATTTAATTTGTACAATGGTGAAAAAATGGTAAAATAATTGGAAAAAAACGTTTTCGGTCTTCGGCCAAGTTTTTCATTATGTTTGGTTTCGGCTTCGGCCAAGAATTTTCATTTCGGTGCATCCCTAGTAACCTCAGTCATATGTTTGCACTCTGTCCCAAACTGCAGAACTTTTGGAACTCTTTCTTCGAAACTATGTCCGACGTTCTTAAAATCAAATTGGATGTCTGTCCTTTAATTGTCATCTTTGGTGTTCCATCTCAGGGTCAGCGTCTGAACCATGAACAGGCTAGTGTTGTGGGTTTTGCATCATTACTTGCTCGGCGCAGAAAATTGCTGTCTTGGACCTCTCCACAACCCCCCTCTTTATCAGTCTGGCTTAAAGATTTAATGTTCTTTTTAAAACTTGAAAAAATCAAGTATAACATCAGAGGCAGAGGTGAGTCATTTTTGGGAAAATGGCAACAATTTATTACCTACTTCAATGATGTACGCACCCTGGAGGTGGACTGAGGAGAGGTAGACGGTAAATACTGATCATCTTACTTTTTTGTTTGTTTGTTTTTGTTTTTTGTTTTTTTTGTTTTTCTGGTTGTTTGTTTGTTATTGTTTTTTGTTTCCCCCTTTCTTTTTCTTTTGGTTTTGGCTGTGATTGTTTTGTTGGGGTTGTTGGGTGGAGTGTTATAATATGTAAAATGGAAATTTCCAATAAAAATTCTATGATCAAAAAAAAAAAATACAATGTGCCCCAACCTTTTACACTCAGGTCCATAAGTATTTGGACGGTGACACTGTGTCACTTTGTGACAGTATAAAAAATGGCTGTAATTCCTAAAAAGTTAAAGCAATATTTTTGTTAAACCCCTTGAATATCTACATATCTTGAATAACCCATTGAACATCTACACTTCATTTCAATTCCATTGTGGTGGTGTACAGAGGCAAAATGATAAAAATTGTGTCACTGTCCAAATACTTATGTACCTGACTGTATATCAGCCATTCAAGAAATGTTAAGTCCTCATTCATAACTCCGTATATTCAAAATTTCATTGAAAAACGAATGACCTCTTTTGATTGACCAACAATTTAAAATAGTATTCCTTTTTGGGCTAATATAAGCGATTGCATTGATTCGCTTGTCTTTCTAGATGTTGCACAATTGTGGGGAAGCCTGCTTACTGCCTGTTTTAATGTCATAGAGATATTATTGCACTTATAGTGGTCAAAAATGGGAACTGCAAAAAGTGCTAATAGAAGCTATTTGGGGGAGGTATCATGCTGCCCCATGTTTGCTCTATGAATATTTTCAGTGGAGGAGGAACCATGGACAGGAGAGTTAATAAAAATGTCAGGGTCACTGTATTTTATGTCAAATTGGGCTAGCTTAAAAATACTCTGTGACTGTCAACAGTCCTGTTTTGTAGCATTTACATTTATGGACTTTTTCAGATGCCCTTATCCAGAGCGACGTACAAATAACTGGAGTTAAATCTATTCCATTTCTGCAAACAATGGCAAAGTGCAGACAGTGTGTCTGTGGTGTACAGAACCATTTCTACTGTAAGATACATCAAAGTGTCATATAAATCCTGGAAAAAGACTAGAGAGTACAATTCCCATCAGCCACTGCACTTCACCTGATCTTGTCACATCACTGTCTGCACCTGATTCCCGGGTGGGATAATGAGCACTTGTATATAAGTCACGCTTTGCACTGGACACATTGTCTTTCGTTTGTCTCATTTTGCCGTTGTTGTCTGTTGCTGCGTTATGTTCACAGTTTTATGTTTGTTTCCTGGTCACGAGTTCCATAGATACTGTTTTGTGTTTTGTTTTGGTTTGCATTAAACCTTATCTGCACTTCGCCTCCTGACGTGACTCAAATTGATCTTGTTTCCCCACACAAAGACTGTGAAAAAGAAGGAAAACATATTTGGATCTGACTGTATATCAGCCGTTGAAAAATTGTTAACTGGATTGAACATTCTGATTACATATTTTTAGAGTCCCAATTTTTTAGTTTGGTTTTTCAGTTGTAGTTGGGCTGGAGATTTTGCTGAACTGTTACTCTAAAGATTCACTATATAGTAGCATGTAGGATAAGTCTAGTGTGATAGTCTCTTTATTTCAACTCTGTGTTGTTATTAACGTTATCCTACCCCACCAAAAGGTCTTGAGCAGTTGCTGATTTCCTAGTCCTTGTGAAATTTTACTGGCAGTCAGTGTAGTGTTGAATGAATAGGAGTAATCTGGTCAATACTCACACCAAGGCTTTTCATTGATACACATGACGTAACTGAAAAGCCATCTAGATTTAATCAGAAAGCTTACTTTCTTTTAGTCTTTGTCACAAGTAAAAGCACTTCCTTCTTTTCAGAATTCAGTTGGAGGAAGTTATTCAGCACCATCTTTTTGATCTCTTTTATGCATGGACCTCATGGACCTCATTAAGATGGTGTTACAGTGTAGGGTGTATGAGGAAAATATACCTATTAGCACTTTATATAAGAGAAAAAGCAGTGGTTCTAACAGAGCCTTTTGTTGCACCAGGCATCTCTTTTGTATACTTGGAGAACTCCAAATGAACATTTACATACTGAGAGCAGTGAGGGAGATGGGATTTTATCTACGAAGGAGATGTCCTCTTGCAGGATCTTTTATCTATATAGAAAAATATTGTCATCTATGATGTTGAAAGCTGCACTGAGAATTAGGAGTACAAGCAACAGTTGGAGTAGACCGAGATTTGATTTGAGAAGCAAGAAATATTCCTTTAAGGGCTTGTGAATTGAGTGATTGGGCTATAAAGTTCATAACTCAGGTATTGGAGTAGTAAGCTGCTCTCCTTCAGGCCCTACACCTGTTCTGTCCTGTAAAATTGCCCCTATATTACATTTGCAGGATTCTTTTTTAGCTTTCCCTCTCTATGAGTGAGAGAAAAAGAATCAACATCCATTTGGGATATCTAATTTCAGCCAAGTCTGAGCTTGAGCGTTTTCAAAGCAATAGCTCTCTTTTTCCTCCTCTTTCCTTGCAGTAGCTTTGTTTAAATCCTTTCCTGAAATCCTGCATTTGTACAGAAATACTTTTAGTATTTACTTTGCTTGTATTTCCTCATTTGTAAGTCTATTTGGATTAGAGCGTCTGCTAAATGAATAAATGTAAATAGATGGAGTAATGACAATGCTGTGTTATTTACCAGTCTCAACTGATATCACCTATCATAATTTTAAGTGTAATTTTGAAGCATGACCAAAGACAACGACTGCAGCCAGACGCACAATGTAATTACCAGTGGTAAAATTGTGCGTACCTGGGAAAAGTGTAACAGGTGCAGTGAGCAGATAAAGATAAATGAACATGAGGGATCTTTATTCATTCATGAAGAGCATGGCTCCATTTTTCTGACTGCAGCTCCAGGCATGAGGTGGTCAGCCTTAACAGTGGATGCCGAGGCCACATGTGTCTCAGCCAGGCTATTTGAGAACTGCTGACACTCGCAAATGTGCGTATCTGTGTGTTAAGAGAGATGGCATTTAGATGACAGAGAGGGTCACCCAGCAGCTGTGCACTTGCCGGCTGGCTTGATGGATGATAGCTCTTCCTACCTAATGTAAACCACAAACAACAGCCACGTGATCTGTACGACAGTTACAGAGGCATTCTTCTATTTCCCTCTGGGCCACTGCTTTTGATCAAGTGTGTTTTTATTAAACAGGCGATTAAATATGCATTACGTGCTTTAAATTAATGACGGGCGCTAATCAAGTGCTGATTATGTTACTGTTGAATTTATTAGCAAAATATTACTCACATATTTATTTTCTTTATTTTTTTTTCCTGCCACCCATCACATGACTTCATGGCATGCGCTGTTGCTCGTCATCATGAGACTTAGTGAGTTTGTTGGCATGCTGTTAATGGTGGCGAACCCAAACTCCAATCAATGTGTGTCAATATTTTAATCTTAGTGACAATAGACTGAATGTAGTGTGCTGGGATGGTCATACAAGGTTAAAAAAAAAAAAAAAGACAAAATTTTGCAGATTATTTATAGGCATTGTTAGCAAGTCAAAATTTATGCATACCTGCCATCTAAATGTCAAGTGACATTGTATTGAGCATACAGTACACTGCGTAGGTCATATTACATCATGTGTACAGAGCCCAAGTGAATAGCAAACCATTGGAGATTTAGCCTTACACTATGCATCGGAGGAGTTTAAATAGAAAAATGATCTCAGGTAGCCTGAAATCCTGAATAAATGCAAAAAGAATCCATTAAAATCAGATGATATTGGGTACCTGTGGTTTTCTCTGCTTAAAAAAGTGACAGTTTTCGCCTCGTGTGGTTTATGCGATACAAATGCACGGTGTAGGACTCCTGCTAATGTAGCAGTGTAGCATTACAGGCTCATTAATATTAATACTGAATTTAATCAATTGGCTGCCTAGTTATTCTTCAGTTATTAAATTGAAGTTAAAACCAAATTCCATGTGTCTGTTTACTTATTGAGTAACTGCTTACTCTTTTGTATAAATTGGTTTAAATAATTGACTACAAAATTGAAATTGAATCGGACATCACTAATTCTAACGTGTATTTATTATGTACTATTCTTAAATTGTACACTGTGTTTGTATTGGCTTTGATAAGGAGACAATATTTGGCGATCTGTCTTCTGTCTCTTTTCTCCTCACTGTTTTGTTTGTTTGGTGTCTAATTAAGCTACACTGGAGGCTGTCTGATTCAGAAGCCTGACACACAAGTTCTCTATACACACTACTACCAACTGCTTTATAAATCATCCCCTAATTGATCCCCTGTTCCGAAATTTACTACAGTTATAGTTTTCTACAACTGTACCTGAACATCTAGCACCAGGCTCAGTGAAATGTCGTGGGTTTTCATTTAATGCACCAGTTTTATGTCTTTCTCTCTCAATAATGGTCCTTTTTTCCGTATGCTATCCTCTTTCCAATTTAAGGCAGTAGACAGGCCCTGCTGTTTTTTTTATCCCTGATGTCTCCCCCACTGTGTGTGTGTGTGTGTGTGTGTGTGTGTGTGTGTGTGTGTGGTACCATGTACATCAATGACTACCTGCACTGACATTTACTCCCTGCCTTATGAATGGAATCTAAACTGGCAGCATCTCAGCACATGCACGCACACACAGCTTTGAACCTCCACCATGTTGGCTGAAGCCTTTTTTGTGTTTCAGTGCAGGGACGCATAGGGGAGAGCGATGGGATGGCCGGCCCTTCCTCCACTTCAAGCATGCTTGTCTATTTCACTAAGAGCAATTCTCTTCTTTCTGCTTCACATACCCGGTGACATACAAGAGGGGCGTTGAGAAATGTTAAATAGGAAAAAGGAATTTTCTTTCTCCCCCCCAAAAGGTTTTCCTGCCTTGTTTTTTTCTTGGGCTCTGGGATTCTAGATTGATGTTTCTCCTGTGGTAGGAGGAGCTCCAAGTCTTTGGGAAGTCAGTTTGCCATGTCCTTGTGTGTCCTCTCAAGGGTGAGTTGAATGTTAGGTGGGATCCTGATCCTTATCTTGAGGGATGACTTAAAAGGTGCACCACGCTGATAAGGTTTAACAGTCTGCTGTGAAGGAACTAAAAATCTATAGTGAAATGTGAGCTGAGGGCATTCTCACTTAGAACTTATTAAGTAAAATCATGCAAGTCATGATCAGGCACATAAGCAACTCCAACTATAATGCCTATAAAAATGTGATGGCTCTTAGTGACACTATAAAAAGGACACCTGTACTGGCATAATTTCCACTGACCCTGAACGTTGTTTTGCCAGAATGAGCACAGAAAGTCGTTAATGACAACCCATCCGTGAGAGACGAGTTCAGAAATGCTTTCTGTCTTTTTCCTGGTGAAGGAGAGATTCGCATAGAGTGACCTCTGCAGGGATATTTTGCTCTCCTGTCTGTCTGCATCCTTACCCTAATCAGTTTTGGGCAAGATCAAAATGCCTGGCTTCTCCTCTATTGCTCACCCTCTTCAAATGGATTAGCTCCTTTTGTGGCATCTTAAAGCTGATTGAAGGCAGCGCGCCGTGTGGAATACATCAGGGCATCCACCGCATCACGGAAACGGCTATCTGGGCTTCATGTTTATTTATCGTGGAGCCCCTGAAAGGCAAAAAAGGTCTGCTTTGTCTCTGTACTTCAAGCCAGGAGAGGAAACCTGAGGACATAATGGGGTTCTGATGAGACTATTTCCTAATGCATAAAGCTTTATTGCTGTCTGTCTGCCTAGACCCAGACCATACACAATGTGGCCTTGGGTTAATTCAGTGTTTTCCACATCAGACACTTCATCTTGAGAGAATGTAAGTGCAGTATGTTTTGTTATAATTCATACAGATCGTAAGGAAGATTGGATCTGATTCAATCAGTGCACAGGAAGAGCAAACTCCTCACCCTCCGCGGACTTTAGAACGGACATACTGTTGTGTTGCAGCATTTGTTTCCCAGCCATTCAACCAGTAAGGATAAACCGAACACTGTAACACTAGCTTGCTCTCTACAGCATGATTTTCCTGTACATGGTTTAGGGCATAAACTAACTTGTGTACTCATGTCTTGTCAGAGGCATGCGGGAAGACAAACCACAGGAATTTAATTCAGTCCTTCAAGGCATTGATAATGTTCTGCTCTTGCTTGTAATATAAGGAACGGGATTATTCATCTTCTGTCCACCTTCAGTTTTTTTTGCTAAATTTCACTGAGATTGTTCTGGCTGCTCTTTGAGCTCAGAATGAATGTGAGGCTCTGTGTGCAGTAGGGTAGAGAGGGATGAATAGACATAGTGTGAGTGCATAAGAGAGTGTGTGTTTGTGTGTCTGTGAGAAAGTAGCCTAGTTGAATGTGTAGTGAAGCATTCAAAGCAGCTGAGAGGGTGAGTGGTGTATCTGTGGTCTCTGCAGTAAGTGTAGGTTAAAGGCTAGGTGCTGTGTTCAACTCGGTTTTGACCTTCAACACTGGATGTACAGCTCTAGAGGACCCTTTTTGCATCACTCCCTATGCCCAGTTTCCTTTTTCCCCAGTTTCACTTACTTTAAACTTGAAATAATCTAAACGTCAGGATAAATCACGCCACCGGCCATTTTCTCTGTCAGCTCCCATAAATGGTTCTCTCTGTCTATATAAGCTACGATGAGCACTTTATTTTTCCTTTATTATTATTCTCACATGATTGACTTCCTTTGTTTATATTGCTGAGTCCAGGACATAATCACACGATGTTTTAGAGGTCTAGCCCAATCCAAATTTGCTAGAGAACAGGCCTGGAAGGATTAACAAAGGTGCATCAAACAATATTACATTTGATGGCTTTGGGCATCATAACCTTCAGCATCATGAAACAGATAGTTGTTTCACACTGCCTGTGCTACGGCAACAGCCACTCTTGCCCCGTGAGTGACAGATTTGGAAATTGTTTCTAAACGGTGGCTTTTTCACCCTTTCCTGTCAGGCCTGTATTAGCCATCTTCCTAGAAAGTGTCTTTGTATCTTTTCAAACAGGTTAACATGATCTCTGCCAACAGAACGTGTCTCTGTGTGGTTAATTGGCCGAGTGGTAGACAAGCACGGCAGTGTTGGAGACACGGAACTCACAGTAATGTTCGATGAATTGGCAACACTACACTATGAAAACAGTCAAAACTGACTCCTGGCTAGAACCTGGTGAGTGAACCCCCTCATTCAGGGCCTCTGAGCTTTCTCATTAGATTGTGCTGCCAAGCCAGAATAAATACATATTTCAGCTTCAGTAGTGGCTGACTTTACGCCTAACACCGCTCAAGCAAAATGTACAGTAAACAATGAACTATTCAGACAGACGTCGGAGAGAGTGCACACAGAGGGCAACTCCAGCTGAAGTCCCTTAGCACTGCTTGAGGGTGTCGACTGGTCATCCTTACTGCTCCAAGGGCCTGTTGTCCTTTATCTGACCTTCATATTCATACCACTTCCCAACATCACTCCCATCATGAGCCAGACCACTGTGGGCTCCTCAATATGTATTTTTGGCTGCCTGAGTGCTTTTGAAAGTGCAGTTGATTAGATATGAATACTTACAAGTCCACATACTCCACTCTCTTATTGTTCCTAGTGTTCTGTGTGGACCTAATAATGTATGTCATAATGTAAATTATGTAAAAAGTCAGAAGAAGACCTTCAGCTTATTGTCTCAAGATATTGCCAGAACCTGTGGTATTGCATAAGCCTGGTCTTACATGTGTTGCAGACAGGTATGACTCAACTTAGCCTTTCTTCTTTTAGAGAGAACCCAGGAGAAACATCCATCTTTCGCACTGGAATGGTTGAACCAGAGAGGCCAGCTGGTGCACTGACCAAGCTTATGAGCACAAACGAGAGGCAAGAAAGCCTGGAGGGAGTGCCTACTTTAATACATGCAGCTCCAAGCAGCTCCAGCTGCGCTGTGCAACAGGCCAATGCAATGCTACAGGATCTGAGCAGACTCAAAGACGAGATGAGAAACATAATCCAGGTAAGTGTGGTTAATGAATAGCATGAGCGAAACCATAGAATGAGAAACTCGAATCTCAAAATATACGTCATTTCTTTTTCCCCCTGCTTGTACTCAATAGTACTTAATGTACTTAGTAGTAATGTGTCTGTAAATTACATTTACTATACATTTATAAAGTTCAGGTGATTGTGTTGTCTGTATTTCCAAGTCCAATTTGTAATTTTAAAGATCAACCATTGTTGATCAGAACTGGTCAGTTACTCTCATCACAATATCTGGTTAGCAGCACACAGTAGGAGCAAAGCAGTCTGTCCTTCCCATTAGCTTTATTATCAGTGCCATGTTGATCAGCAAGTTGCTCGCCTCCTAAAGCAGACCAATGTCATTTCCAGTGCTGTGCTTCAGGAAGTGCTAATCTAATAAAAGCAGGGCGCTGATGAAATCAAGCCAAGACTCCAACTCCACGTCTTGTATCTCTGTGACTCGACAGCAATTTTCCAATTGTTTTTTCCCTCTCCTTCCCTCACTAATAAATTATAGCACTTCTTCGTTCTACCAAATGTGCCGCTGCCTGTTTCCATCTATTACAGTCAACCCCCACTCCCCACCGCCTCCACCCGCCTCCTCGCTGAGGAATTGAGTTTCGAGGCACGCCTTGGCTGCGGCTGAAAAATTCCATCAGCCAAGAATAATGTAACACAAGGCAAATGACACATTAGCATATAATTGAGGATGCGGGATTTGAATGCTCTTTGGCCGTTGACAGAGAGGCCCAGGAGTGTGTGTTTGT
The DNA here is from genome assembly GCF_001660625.3 of Ictalurus punctatus. Classification (NCBI taxonomy): domain Eukaryota; kingdom Metazoa; phylum Chordata; class Actinopteri; order Siluriformes; family Ictaluridae; genus Ictalurus; species Ictalurus punctatus. The sequence goes on along the minus strand of NC_030424.2, from coordinate 18,416,156 downwards.
CTATCTGTCTCTGTCGCTCTCTGAGCCAAGAGAGCCTAGTCACTCTATGCTGTCAGTGCCTGGCTTGTTTTAATGGAATGCCACTCACGCCTACCCACTGCACAGCGAGGATCATGCTTCTGTGTGTCCCTCAATGACATGAAAATTTCATATACCATGTTACTGTGAATAGAAAGAAATGTTGGAATAAGAGAATGAGCGGATTGATTAATGGCACTTAATGTTTTACGCGACACTTCTATAGTCACATGATTTGATTTGTTACAACAATGCTTTTTATACATCCATGCTTTTGTGTGTGTGTGTATATGTGTATATGTGTGGGGGTGTGTTTTTAGCCAAATCCAGTCATTCCATTGTTTAGCAATAACTGCGGCTGGCTTCCTCCTAATCCGACACCTCTGTGCTCTCTTCCAGAATGCTGATGCATTTCCTGTGAAGCTTGCCGAGCCAAGCCACCCTGCACCCCACGCCCTGCCCTCTTCTCCACCCCAGCCCCCACCTCCAGTCTCCATGGTAGGTTCCCATAGCAACTCCAGCCTCTGCAGTGCCTGCATTACGGGCCGTTTCCTCCACACTGGTCACAACAAGCTACAGACACAATGGCACCTTTTGTATGCCGCAGTTTGCGACACGCTGTTATGCAGAGACTGTACAGATAAATCGGTGTCGTTATCTCTCATGTACACCTGGATTGAAAGAATGAATGCACAATGCCTCTAAAAATCCATATTCACGCTGCGTCACAGCTCTGCAAACACAGCAACAGCCATTTGCAGCTTTGCTTTTGTTGAGTGTTTCATGGTCTATAATTGGCACTGTAGCAGGAGAGGCCTTACATTAATTGTAGCAGTGGTAGCTTAAGAAGTGAATTACACTGATTCTGATTTGGTAATATTACACATTAGAAAAGCCATTAACTCATAAACATAACGGAACATTCAGCAAAAGTGCTCGTTGCACTCAGTTCTACTTAATGTGTCTTGGTAAATCAAGAGAATCCTAGAGACTGTAATGGACTTGAATCGAAGTACAGGCGCCGAAATTTGGAGGTGACTATCTGCCTTTTGAATGCTTAATTGGAGAGGGTGAGAGGGAGAGACCTGTGTCAAGGTGAGGAGGGAGTGTTCACCTTAGTAATGGATTTATGGATCAGGAGAGGATAAGAGGAAAAGACAGCCAAGGTCCCACTGCTCCACACCTTAACTGAAAAAGGAATGTGACAGGTTTGCTATTGGGGGAAAATGGGAATTTGACAAGTCTGGCACAAAGCTAACATGGGACTTCAGTTGCTTTTATTCTGGTATTTATGTTATATTACAGTCCTCCTTTGACATCATATTGAGTGGGACTTGATGTTTTTTCCTGAACAAAACAGTAAAAGAATAGCATTTAATACGTATTCCTCACGTTCATTGTTCCTGTTTTTTATTGTTTGTCAGTCCTGCCGGAGTAGCGCCACTCTCCGTTTGATGGATTTATTTGGGGTTTTTATCATAGCTGCATTATAGTTCCTTTGTTTGTCTATCATGTACAGAAAGATTTTCAGTCTGTGACATTCTTTTTCTTCAAGCTACAATTGACTTATGGCTTTAATCACAACTGTGTGAAGCTAAGTTTGTACAATTTTTTCTTTCCTAGCCATCAGAGCAGGATGATGAGGTCACCCCTAAGGCTATTCCTCTGTTTCGACCCAGCCAGCTACAGAATAGCCATCCACCTGCTTCCATGTTTGAGGATGCGGAGTGTGTCCTGAGGCAGGTCAGACAAAGCCGGAAGGTTTTAGAGGAGAATCTGCAAACAATTTTGAGAGCCAAAGATGGAGAGGTGCTTCATACACAACTAGAAGCACTGTCAAACAACAGGTACGGTGTCCGACAACACTATAGAATCCCTGAAGTAACATATTCATTTCTTTCATTAGAAAACAAACATTTTATTTACAAAAAATATTTTTTTAAACGCATGACTTGGAGCGAAATATTCCGGAAAGCAGCTAATAAGTGTCCAGCATAGGTGTGAACTGCTTTAAAAAGCCTCTCTGGGAGATTCCTCAAGAAACTGATTGAGAAAATGCCAAGAATACATTTCTGGAAATTCTAGGCAAAAACGGTGTCTACTTTGAAGATGCTAAAATATTAAATTATTTTGATTTATTTTGGATTTTTTACAACATAATTCCCATAGTTCCATTTGTGTTACTCCAGAGTTTTGATGACTTTATTATAATTCTAAAATGTGCGAAAAATAAAGAATGAGTGTGTGTAAACTTTTGACTGGTAGTGTACATTAGTGTTAGGGACTAGTTTTGTATTTAAAGCAACCGTTTTCTGTACTTCGTCAAAAACGAACATAAAAACTATATCTCAGAGGTACTACATATGAGCTCAGTTACTGATGCCACTAAGTAATTTCAGGTTGTTGATAAGTTACACCAGGTTATATCAAGTATCAGATAACACTGAAACGTTTACCCACAGGATCTGGATGCTAGCTAGCTAACCAATTTATCTGATGTTAGTAATGGAAAAAAAACAACGTTTTAACTACTGTTTATCTGCTGTTAAATAAATAAGAATATGACAGCACAAAACAAGCACCAGATGCTAACGTTGTCCTTTACAAAATGCTTATTCATGCATATTCATTTATTGTAATTTTAATAAGCATAGTTGCCGTTTTGTCATTTCTAAGATATTATAAAACGTCAAACAGTTAATTTTATCACACAGATTATTTTAATTATTTAAAATTATATGTATATTATGTAGTGGCAAAAACTGCAGCTCCATTGAGCTCAAGGAATTTTAAACCAGAACGTTAAAATGAATGTTAACTTGAAAGAATAGTGGCATAACATTTATTCGTAATGTCTTTGTAATGGACTGTCCATCCTCCTGAGTGTGATTGAGTAACTTCTCAGTTCTATGCTTCTAAAACTTTTGCCTTGCAAATGTGCTCAGGCATCAGGCCCTGTATGTGATTGACAGCTAGCCTCAGAGCACACTCCAGGCAGGGAAGGGCTAAGCCAAACGGAACCATCACAGTGATTGGCGGCTGTCAGTGGAGCTCTTATTCCAGCTCTACTTAACCCCGATGTATTCAGCCTAGATACTTCACCCGGCTCGTGTCCGTGCCACCAGAAGTGTGTCCATGTACAATACAAGGAATCTCTTTTTTTTTTTTTTTTTTTTTTTTCCTTCTCTCTATCCAAAAGAAATACAAGTTCTCCTGAAAGGCTAACACCAGACGACAGGTCCTGAACTGTTACTTGTTGTTAGAAAAGAATTATAGCTTTCATGCAATGTGGATTTTCAGATGTTTTCTCTGTGTATATGATTTTTTTTTATTCGGTAATTCTCTTGGACTGACAGACAAAACATACAAATTATACTCTTATAATGCCATAATGCAGACTGAATATAAAATTCATCAAATTTCAGCTCTGCCCAATTCCATTGCATCATCGATTCAGACTAAACCTCATGCAGAGCGTGCTGTCAACTCTCGAGAGGTGCTGTTTGTTTATGGCTTTTAGGAAGCACAGCACTGAGAATGAGTGGCAGAGGCTCAGAGAGGTGTTTTAGTAGTTCTCTTGAAATGGGGCTCAGGCTCTTATAGCAGAAAGTCAGACGCAATCTCAGCACTCTGACTGCTCTCGAAGTGACATTAGCCCAGCTCCCCCGGGCGCGCAGCCACTAATGGTTTGTGATGCAGCGAGAGGTGGATAGAGTGCATGGGCAGAGTGAGCCGCTGGAGGAGAGATGGGGCAAGCGAGGGAGTGCTAAAGGAGCAGTTTAGAAAGTGAAATGGAGAAGGCTGCCCCAGGACTGCTGTGTGCTTTTGCTGATGATACTGAAGATCTAAGAAGAGGGGGACAGGTGCAGTAATGGCACCCACGGGCTCTCCTCTGGTTTACAGCACTGTGTATGTGGGGAAGAACACAGCAGGCACCAGTTTGTCAATGAGCGTTTCTTATGCATCTTAATGGGATTTGTTTCAATACATTATTTAGTCATTTGATCTGCTTGGACCTGAATTGACTTGACTTGACTTGTCTTGACTTGAATTGACTTGGACCTGCGTGCATCACCATGGCACACATCTGTGGGGTCTGGTTTTGGCTCAGTGGCTCCCCTCTGACACTTCTCAAACCCAGCCCTGAATCCAAACTCTCATTTAAAAATGTCAGCCCCACTGGTAATTGTCTCGAAAATGGCAGCTGCAATCAGTTCTGCTCCTATTGTGTGAACATGAAAACACAAACATGCAGGATGATGTGCCTGCCTCTCCCTCGTATAATGGTTTTGATCTTTTCCTCCACCAAAAGGTCGCAAGAATGGAGAAGCCAGCTGCCGCCCATTCGTGCTTGTTCTCCTTCTCTCAGGCTCGACCTGCTGTCATCCATGTTGTAGGGGAAATGCTTTGTATCATGCCTTATATCCATGCTTTGATGGATTCATTCGTTTTGGGCATCTGACAATGCAAAAGGGGGCTGAAGTAGGATTTTATCCCTGCCATTCATCCCTTGAATTATTAATGAAGCCATTTGTGAACGGGAAAATTCTCAGCCTTCATTAAGCGCTGTTCCTAAAAAGTTATAGCCTACCTTCCTCTGAGGTAAAAATGAACCCTGTCCAAATTTGAATTACTTTGTAATTATCACCATCACCTCCATTGAAAATCACACAAAGCATGTTGCATAATTCAACAGATGGTTTAGACCTCCTTTCCCTCATTTGGCTGTAGTTTAGAGACTTGTTTTAAACTGAATTGTTCCTCACTGGCTTGTCTTTTTTTGCTTTGTGCTGGTCTCTTTCTGTTCTGTGTTATTTAGTTTTCACAGTAGATGACATCTAATGACATGTAATTCTCTGAAGTTGCACATAGAAAGGAAGAGGACACCTGGTTCTACCCTATGATTAAAGAACTCACAGGTTATTCTCTTGTGCCTTTGTCATTTGAGTCAACTTTCCTCCTTGTTCCTCCTTACAAAGAGCATTTGGCCTTTATTTTTCCGGTAATAACAGTTGTTGACCTGAGCTGCAGATCTGCCGTTGACCCCACTGTGCTGATGTCAGTGCGACTTAAAGTAGAGCAAATATTTCTTGCTTTACAGTTGCATATCTTTATTCAAATGATCAGGTCTTGTTTCATTTAATGTAAATTTGGCATCAGCAAGTGCAGTTGCATCAATCACGTATCATTCATTGCAATTTATGCTATTGAAGCAGGTGTCTTCCATCGAGTAGAGTACTGTTACAGTCTTTTTTACTCCTTTAAGAGTGCAGTAGCTGCTGGCATAGTCAGTGAAAACATCTATCTTTTCTTGTCATTTAAGAAAGCTGTTACATTGGATCGTGTCCTCCCTTTTGCACAGTCATTATATTGTTCTTCAGAAGCGAATGTGAATACGGCATTGGCGCTGAATCCTCTTTATAGTTCATTTTCCACTTCTTAATTCTCCCACCCCAATCTGACGAGCTTAAATATTCGGCTTAATAAAAACTTCAAATTGCCTCAGCTGGAACATGGTGGTGTAAATGTCGAGCAGCCTGTGGGAGGTTAATTGAAGGTCATTTCAAGCACTCGGATCAATCGTGCTCCATTTGGAATCGCGAGTGTCTTCAAGCATCATCTGATTAGGTGAATCCATCACGCTGCAGACACTTGACAAGAGCACATAGACAGGCTTTTTGAAAGGAAGCCAGAATCTTTTTAGGCGCGCGTATATTGGGAGTGTGTGTGTGTGTGGAAGGTGGGGGTGTATGTGACAAGTAGGCGTAGGGAGCTGAGAGTGCATGGAGGGCTATTCTGGGGAAAAGGAAATGGTAGCTCTTTGGACCTGTGTGTGTCCATGCATGCATGTGTGCAGATTCGCACATGCGCGCGCGCACACACACACACATTCAAGCATCATGACCAGATGTTTGTTTTCCCACTGAGCGGAACATGCTCTGCCCAGAAACAGTTCTCCAGGTACTTAAATGAGGAACTCTTCTCCAATAGTGGACTTTCCTGTGTGTGTGTGTGTGTGTGAGTGTGTGAGAGAGAGAGAGAGAGAGAGTTTACTCAGTCAATGCACAGTCCCAATTCTCCATATGAACCTGTAAAAATACTCCTAATACCTGTCACTGTATTCCCTTCCACGTTAAGTACTCTATCCCTCACGGGCATGCCGGACTATGAAGGATGGAAAAGAAGAAAGATGTAATAAAATTATATGAAAGTACATGCACAGAATGCTGCTTGGTTTGGTGCAGTCTTCACATGCAGAGTGAGTGGGAGTGCAGCATTCTCTCTCCATGTCTGATTTATTCACTGCAATAAGTGATGCAGAGACAGGCCAACAGGCCAGCAGACAGCAGGGCATTAGCATAATTTGTGTTGTAAAGAAGTGCTAGAGCATCCTGGGCCTCTCTAACAGATATATAGCACATTTAGTTTGCCTCTGCCCCAAGATATCACTCGTCATTGTGATTGATACAGTAGTATCATTGCACACACTCATGAACTGATTTGATGAAAACTAGAAAGCTAACTGGCTGTAAGTATGCACTGTGAATATACCTATTGGGTTTGTGATTTTTCTGAAGTTGTTTCTGCCAAGAAAGGGCGTGAAAAGACAAAATTGGGCCTGGGGCTGCACAACACGGGCCTGATAAATGTTCAGCTAACCAAGACTGTGGATTGCCGGAATGCTTGCTGTGGTGAAAAGCCATGTGAATGAGGATGTGTAACAGTTGCGACTGAATTCAAAATTCCTGCCTGTGTCCAACCCTGTAGGGATGCCAGCGAGGAGCTGAGAATAAAAAAGACCGTTGATGCCTGGATCAATACACTGGGCAAGGAGATTAAGGTGAAACTCAGCTCCCACATAATATCTTCAATACAGCCACATTTAACACCAAACACACAATACAGAGGGTTTTGAAATAATATCCAGTATTATCCAGTATTTCTTCCCCCAAAATATTCACTTTGTAACAGCAGTGCTTGGAGCAGAATGCCCTCACCACACCTGGTGTTTGAAATTGCAGTTTTGCTCTCTGTGGCAGGATGAGCTAGCACAACATGGATCTGTTGTTCAGATGAAGGCTGTAGAGAGAGATAGTGTGGCAGCAGGCGGATCAGCGCAGCAGGATCAGAGCAGCAGGAGCAGGAGCACAGCTGGGAAAGAGCCTGGAAGACTGGGGAGAGAGCGGAAAGGAGCCACTGCAGCGGCGAGGAGAGAAACCTCTCACAGAGACTCCAATAGACCACAGGCAGCAAGCACACAGGCTTCCAGCCAAGAGTTTGCCTCATCTTTCAGAAACAACACCGAGCAGCACCCACACGCGGTGAGTGCCATGGCACTATTGCTACCATCTTGTCACAAAATTCTGTTAAAATGATAACACGCTCTTGTTGCTTGCCATCCTCATCAAGGTGGGTATGAGCATAACTATATAGCAACTACAGTGGGGGAAATAAGTATTGGACACGTCAAGATTTTTTTCAGTAAATATTAGAGATGCTATGATACTAAATGATTCCTCGGCCAATACCGATAACCCGATTATTCACAGTGATATCGGCCGATAACGATAGTTCTGCCTTTTATGCCTTCTTTTAAATTAATAATAATTAATTCCACAAGTCTGAAGGAAATGCAAATAAAAACTTTATTCTCTCCATTTCAACAAGTTGTTTCACAGTAACTGGTCTCATAAACAGAAACCACATTACTCTAATTAACATTAACACATTAATTAAATTCTGAAGATTAAAGTAAGATTTCTTAACTTATTGAATGTTATTAATCCATATTAACAGAATTAAGTGACTGAATTCTAAAAAAACCCCTCCTGTTAGTCTCACATTCACTCACCACAAACAAAAGCATTTCTACTTCATCATTGAACATCAAACTGGTAATATATAATATCAACTTTTTTTTAATGATATTAACTCATATTGACATTAACTGGGTATGAAACATACTACTCTACAAATACATTTTTCTGTGCAATATATACTACTTTTTTGTCACTCATCTTCGTTTCAACAATCTTTCAACAGTGTACTGGCGTTTTAATTCAGTGCGAGCAGCGTGGGAGCAGCGCGCAAGTAGCGTGGGGGTAAAAAATTCGACTCGACGCGGAAACTCCCGCTTCACTGCTGCTCACTTCTGGTGTAAAATGTTAGAAGTGCAGAGCTTACAAACTGCAGTTTTGTCGTCATTCAACACAAGCATGAAATCGATGTGTTTTCCCGTCCTCTTTTGATTGACAGGATATAATCGGCCCTGATCATCGGATGTTTTTAAACTATCAGTCAATAGCCGATAGCAGGAAAAATAGCCTTTATCGGCCGATACTGATTATCGGCAGATATATATCAGTGCATCTCTAGTAAATATATTTCCAATGAGGCTATTCACATGAAAATTTCACCAGACATCAGTATTAACTCCAGAAGTCTGGAAATATAAAGAATTCACAATATTAAAGTCCATAAATAAAGTTATGTGTAATAAAGTGGAATTTATTACTGTAAGTGCCGTGCACAAGTTTCACTGGTCAGTTGCACATAAATTTCACACACAAATGTGGCATGAATCTGGAAAGGGTTGGATTTCATGTGCATGTGCAGAAAATCTTGCCTGTTCTAAAAATGGATTTGAGCTATCTGAGCGTCGTCAGTGTAGCTCTTGATGGAACATACTGACCAAGCTAATGTGTCACTGTATTCATTAAAGTACTGCTCCCCTTGTTCCTTTTGCAAAATTCTAGGTTAATAGTGCATGGAAAGAGTTTTGTTTTGGGGTTTTTTTTTGGTCCCTCACTGCATATATTCATGGACATGGCTTTATTTATCTATACATCCAGGCAGTAAGCTCACAACACTTAGTAATCTCATCCGTCTTGATGCAAACACAACACCATTGGACCCTGCTCTATTTCTGCTACTGAGGTGTTGTAAGAATCCGTATGTTGCCGTACATTTATTCGCTATAAATAAGAGTGTGCAGACCAGAGCAATGCTGATTATCAGTGATTGGCTTCTGCTTGCTCTGCAGTAATAGCTGGACGTGTTTCCTGGTTTCAGTTATAACACACCAAGCCTAGAAACTGCACCAATTGCTAATCGAGCCATTATTGTATATGCTTAAAGATTGTTTTGCCTGAAATACTAACAACCTGTCAAAACTACCGACTACATAGTAACAAGTGGAGAGCAGTTTGAATGTTGTCGCTACAGACCTGACAGGAAATCTTTCTTTACAAGGTTTTGTCTAAATATATGATCTGGGAAGGTCAGTAATAACTATCTAGCCAACATTCTCCTGAAAAACAAAGTGCACACAAGCACCTTTAATATGGTTACCTTTATAAGTAAATGTTAATGTACTTTTTTCTGGTCCGGTCGATGGTGCCGAAGTCTGCAGGTGATGAAGCTTACCTAACGAAGGTGTACGGGAAAGCCTTGTATGAGGGACATCGGCGCACAATAAAGAAAGGCCCCTACCTGCGTTTCAGCTCTCCCACACCAAAATCCAAGGTGCAGCGTCCTAAAATGGTAGAGAGTGTTAAAGGTAATTCACGTCCACTGAAATGAGTCTACAAAACCCTAATACAGTCCCCTCCAAAAATATTGGAACGGCAAGATCAATTCATTTGTTTTTGCATACAATAAAGACAGAAACATCACAAAAAGGAGGGATGAATGTAACTGGTTTTTGCATTTTATTATAATTGCAGGCAATCGATATGCAATGAAATGTTATTTACTTTAATTTACTTTAAGATGATCTGTTCCTATACTTTTGTTTGCCTAAAAATTGGATGGTCTACCACCAAAGGTGAAATGTTCCAAGTTCTTTAACACAGCTAGATGTAAATATCAGGGAATGAAAGTTGTAATTCTGACCTATTGTCTCATATTCATCTTTTGATCTCAAACCCAAATGTCTTCAGCGTATAGAAGGAAAAAAGAAAAGAATTGGCCAATTCATTCCAATACTTTTGGATGGGACTGTACATCACTCTGCCACTATGTAGCATTATGCTACAAAAGTGCATAATGCCAGCAAATTTGTTCCATGAATCTTAGACACAAGAAAGTTATAGTACTTACTGAATAATTCACAATAATTATGGGATAATATGCTTTAAGGTTAATAACTAAATTATAAGTGGGGCTATTTTTTGGCTACCTCATAAATTCATTATATATAAATACCCTCTTTATATTTTATTGCACACCCCTATGTGCAGTATTAACTGATCAAGTACTAGCATTCCCATGCCTGCATTACAGGTGTGAAGATGAAGTCCTGCAAGACCCAGACCAGCATTTCTGGAGCTTGTGATGCATCTCCCCTGCAGCCTGTGACCTCTGAGCCCCAGTACCTGTTCCGTCCTTGCAGCCCCATCCAGGAGCAGCAGCCTGGCTCCCTGTTAAAAGGCTACCTCATGCCCATGGCCGTCCCTCTGGGTAAACTGGGTATACCTTCCTCACGTTTGATCAAAGGCATTCAGCACATGTAAAGTTTTGTGAAGAATGCCATTGATTGCAATCCATAACTTAAGCCTGTTTACTGAAGTTATAGCTGATTTGGCTAATTAAAGACTTATTAGCTACTCATCAAGGTCCGTTAATTTAGACCTGTATTATTATTTTTCAGGTAACCGAAAGGATCTTAAACATTTTAGTATTGTTTGCAGTATTTTTTAATAGCAGTCATGGGCTGTAATGGTACTACCTTAACTAGCTCTGTGCCACAGCAGGAACCTCTGTCTTAATGACACTACATTTCTAACTACAGTTCTGACACTGAGCACATAGCAGCATAAAAAATGGACATAATTAGACAGACATTTAGCTGCGTGAGTTCTTCATTATGTCCGAGTCTTTGCTCATGTAAAGCCTCCATTCCTCCTCCTACCTTTTTTAATCACTTTACTGTCAAGGCCCTCTAATGCATTCTCATTTCCCGGTTCAAATCACTGCAAGCTACGCCTTATGACCGACCTTGTAGCAAAGGAGGAAGTTAGTTGCCAGACTAACTACATAAAGAAAAGTATGCCTGTTTTACAAACAGAGTTGGGGGAACATCTACAAACATGTAGTTCAACGCATTTGTCCATATTGCTCATGCTCACACATTAAGGCAGTGCACTGATTTAGCTCCAACTGAATTCAATCCATTAATCATTTCTCTAATGGTCTGAAAAAGTGATTAGAAGCACCTTTTTTAAGCAGGCCACCATGCTTTCTTTCTGTTAAACTTTTGATATTCAGCAGCTTTTGTAACAAGGTGTTGATGCGGTGCTCCTAATGAAGTAGAGTATCAGAAATGGAATCAGACAGCAGGGAGTGGAGTAATGACGTTTGAACAGTGGGAGGCCATTTTGTGCACTGTCGCCCAGCGGCTGAGCTGACCTCTGCTCTGAGCTGCGGCAGGGCGAACAAAGCCTCATCTAATCACATCTGCAATGCAGTGGCCATCACCAGCGTGAGATAGACACAACTTTTTAATCTCTTAAATAAGACAGAGCTTGTCTTTCAGATTTAAAACAGCTATGCATCCTCTTCGAGATGTGCTGTTGGGATTGAAAGAGCAAGAGAGAGAAATAGCTGCATCTCTCAGAGCTACCAAACTCTAAGGGAGAAGAAAGGTAGTGTACATATATGTGTAAAGACACTGGATGTATCGGTATCCTGTCCCATGTATGTATATAATATAAATAGTATTTTAAATCTATTTCATGTCCTTACACAAACTCTGAGAATAAAGCATGAATGGAAACGATAGCAGTAAAATGTAGACATTTCATTGAGTTCATTTTTCTTCATTTTTGTTAGTTGTCTATGTAATAAGAGTAGCTAAGGAGCTATGAGACTGCTACGTTACCTTCTGCACCACCCTGTCACTCCTTGTGGGATTTTTTATTTTATTTTTAATGTTTTATTTTCTGCTTTACTGAATGAATTGTGCTTCTATCATTTGCTTAAGCTGATGCCATCTATAAACACTGCCTACCCACTCCTTTATCATTTAGGTTATCTGTGTACATGTTCTATCTCAATACACCCTGCTTTGCAGAGAGCACACTATAGAATGGCAGTGGCTGCTGCTCCCTGGGGTGGTTTAATCACATCAGACACTTCAGAGCAGTCTACCTGCTTCAGTCCTGGTGGCTATCTTATTTCACATCACAGTTTGTGTGAGCATGGGTGTGTAAATGTGTGCCTCTGACTGAAGCCCTTGTGGAAAGTTCCAGACTCGTTAATAACTTCCCAGACTGTGCTACGGTGCTGTGTAGTGTGGATGTGAGGGGGCAGACCTGGTCAGATCTCCCCCCTCCATTGACACTCTGCAGGGCTAGAGCTTTGAGCTGCCCTATTTTCCTGGCTCCGCGGTTCCCCGGAGAGGACAGTGGGATTGGCAGAAGCCCCCAGGGAAGCACAGAGAGTCTTTCATCTGCAGCAGCTGTTCAGGCAGGCACATCCGCGGACTGCCTCAGTATTTCAGACACCGGCTAAGTATGGCAGACGGCTTCCCACAAATCTGCTTATGAAGTTCTGCATGGCAGATTGTGGAAGGTGCATATCAAGCCAGCTCTCTCTGATAGGAGCTGAATTAATTTTGTACTTAGAGATTTTTGATTGTCAGTTAAGTTTCCACTATATGTAATGTTTTGGATACTGGGTGAATTTGGTTGTTGCAAAAGCATTGCTGAATATAAAATTGACTCTTTGGGCCAGATTTGGTACATTGTCTCCTTGTTTTTTAGTCCAATTTCACAATGACAAATTCCCAGTGCACAATAGCAGGTTTGTTACATATTAATACTACCAAATTGAAATGCACAAAGCTGCACACTCCTCCCACGGCAGTGTTGCCAAGCACCTCTGCATAAGAGCACTAACCACTCAACATATGACCCATGATTGGCTGGCACATCAGTAACAGGGGAGTCAAAGAATGACACTATGATCTCTCTCCAAATTTAATGCGGCGACATTCTCCTGCTCCTGACAGCATCGCTTGGGTTCTGACAGGCACTGTTACACTGTGTGGTTGTTTCTCCTGTATGATTTTAAAATCATTTCCCTTGTTTCTTAACATGCATGCCTTGTGGTTTATCTTGTTTGGATTACTTTTACTTTTCACTTTCCCCTATCCTGAATACAGGAATGCAAATGATTCTCTTCCCTGATAACATTTATTTTTACCAGCATTAATACAACTGAGCCCACATGTTTCCTATCAGATTTTAGTTTTTTTTATTCCAGATGAGTCAGAGCCTCTTGCCTCAGAGCCACTGTTTGGATCCCCTTCAGGCAAATTATGGAAATCATAAAGCTACTTCGTATTTGCTTAGCTCCATGCAAAAACTGGAAAAACAGATTCCTGTGCCCGCGGCAGATTTACGCAAATGCGACCCTCTCTCTTGGGTGTTAATGTGCCATGGCCAAACTCATGAACCTCTGCGATTGAGCAAACGCATGACCATTTATGTGCCCCATGCTGAGATGAGAGCCAGCGACCTGACTCTGTTTGCGTACTCTGGCTGAACTTCTTTGTCTCCTGGTCCACTTCCACAATGGACGCCGGTCATGAAGCTGGGCCGGCGTCCCAGCCTGGCAGATGTGTGTGTTTGTGTGTGTGCTCAGGTTTAAACAGGGTCTGAGTGTTGTGGATGTCCTTTATGACCTCTATTGAGTAAAGGAATAGATAGGTGTAGTTCAGCTCCAGCTGCTGCAGGGGAAGGCTGTTTTTAATATCCCATTCACGTGAGAGCATAGCTTTCTGCGTGTCCTGGCGTGTAAATAGCACTGAGATGCTATCTCCTTTGTCGGAGCAGTGAGGCACGAGCAGAGCTTCAGGGCTTTGCTACAGGAACACATTCATATTGCCAGAGTGCATCAGGAGTCCACTCATATATTAGTGCTCTGAGTGCAGAACAATGCGTCAGGCTGCTGTGGTGCAGGAAGAAAAGGGGGAGAGATTGATTGTTTTTTATTTGCAAGGCACTGCCTCCTCTTTGTGGCATTGTTAGCACTGATGATGCCAAATTCAGACTAGCTGTCAATTATCTCCATTTTTCCCTTTCCCTCTGTTCGCATGCATGTCAGTATGTAAGCTAGGGCTGTCAAACACTTTTAAAGGTGCATTTGAATTCTAATTACTTTAAAAGGTTACATTATGTAATGCATTCAAATATTAATTATTGCCACATTATGCATAATGAATTTGAATAAACCATGGAAGGTGAAAATTGTTGCTTTCTTCAGCACAAGAAGAGTTATAATTTTGTTATCAGATTTAATGTTTTAGGTTGGTTTGCTTTATTTATCCACAGGTGTTTTGTTTTGTTTTGTTTTTTTGCTGTTTACTTATTAGATTTCTTACTCCAGCTCAGATATCCATCAACTTCAATCCATATTCATGTTTTCTAAAGCACACCATTTAAACTTGTAGGTTGGATTCCTAATGCCTAATATTCACTTTATATGCTTACTACATCGAGTATAACATAATGGAGTTGTGGAACACAAGTGATGTATTATGCGCTTGATAAAATGCCATCTGAATTTCAGCCAAAGAAAATGAATGACTCTAGTAAGTCCTTTAACGGCTTACATGTAACTTCACCCTTAGTATTTTTTTTAAAGAAAGTTATTTAATTAAAATATTGAAACTTTAATTGTGAAAAAAAAGTATGACATCATTGACCTGCTTTTATTCTAAATGGTAAATGGCACACTTACATAGTGCTTTTATCCAAAGCGCTTTACACTGTCTCTCATTCACCCATTCACACACACACCAATGGTAGCAGAGCTGCCATGCAAGGCGCTAACTTGCCATAGGGAACAACTTGGGGTTCAGTGTCTTGCCCAAGGACACTTCGGTATGTAGTCACGTGGGCCGGGAATCGAACCGCCAACCCTACGATTAGTGGACAACCCGCTCTACCAACTGAGCCACAGCTGCCCCATTCTTTTAGAGTCTTTATCGAGAAGGTTTATTTGGCCTAAAATCTATGGAAATGGACATTGGATTTTTGAAGACATGCATATTCTAAAAACTATTTTATTTAAACAGTACATTTTGCTAAGCTAAGACTTTAAAATTCTGTACCCTTTCCTAGGCAAGCCTAGACTTGATGGCCAGGCTGCTTTGCCTTCACGGGTCATCATTTGTGACAAGCCTGCAACTGTGATAACCTCCATTCCTCCTGCCCCCAAAGTGGCTCCTCTTATCCGTAAGCCCAACACACTCCTGCTGGAAGTTCAGTCTGAACACAAGAAATCTGCTCCACACCTCCAAATACAGGTAAATGAGAGGTGGAGCTCTCTCCTACCTGAAGCTTGTCTCAGTTACTTTTGGACCTTCAAATGGAATAACCTGAATAAATCTCAGACAGTCATACTAAGCACATGGATTTATTTGACATTTCATAGCACATTGTCTCTTCTGCTTTTAATCCATCTAATGGCTTTATGTTTGCTGCTGGGAGCACATGACTTAGTTGCTTTCTCTGCAGTATAATTGAAGGACTCTCTCTGTATCCAGGTTCAGCCTAGTGTAAACATTGAGAGTGTATCTGCCGTGAGCTGCACACCCTCTCCTTCACCTCCTCCTCTTCTCCATCCTCCATCCTTTCAGGTAATCAGCCTACACAAGACATAAAAACGCTTCTCATGTGCTTTGCATATGCACCAGACTTACACAAGACACGGGTGTCATCAGGCTCAGCTATGCGATAATGTAGTCTGCTCCACATTCAGGTTTATGCACCCACAATCATTAGGCTGCGTAGGTGTGTGGTCGCATTTCAATAGACAAGTAACTCTCTTCCATTACTCTACTACAGAGAGTGAACTATAGATTAGAAGGGTGTCTCTGTTCAAGAGTTTGTGTGCCCCTGTGTTCTGTGTATGTATGTTTCTGCAACAGTGGCACAGTGAGAAGGAGCGTAAAGGAGACCTGCTTTTAGACTCCCGGTCTGGCTCCTACAAAGAAGGATTGTGCTGCTAGCAACACGGGCACTAATGTTTCTGCAGCCTCTCAGGTCAAACTCACAGAACCTTCACTGTAGTGTGTGTCTGTACTGTGGGTGCACATTGCAGCCAGAAAGCCCATTATGTTTCTCATATAGTAGGTAGTCTTGGCTCTGATGCTCTAAATGGATGGACATTAGATTTTGGCGTAGCTCCAGACAGCTAGTTGGTATTTCCAAGTTGGCATTTATCATTGACCTGCCATTTATACCAAGCCTGCCATATAAGTCTGCGTGTGAGCTGATGATGAAGTGTTTCAGGGCAGCGTGGCTGCATTGCTCTGCCACATCTTGGCTGCTCACGCTCCAGCAATCTCAGTCCTTGCTACTTCACATCCGGTTGCTAGGCAACGCATGCGGCTCAGCAGGGTTGTTGGTTAGCCGATTTGGAGCAGGAGTGCTGAGGGAAAGCAGCATCAGTGTAGCTCACTGGCGAATGAGGTCTGCTTTGGAAACACTAATATTCCCGAAGCTCTTTATACCACTGCTCAGGCACTGCATGAGCTTTGGAAATGAGTCATTGGTGGTAAACATTCTGCACCCTGTGCTCATGTTCATGCACTGTTGATGGCTCAGGCTGATATTTTAAAGGTCATCATATCCCTCTTATGAACGGTGTATCAACAGTTGAATCAGTCAGTACTGTGGAGGCTGATTTTTGCTCATCTCATTTGCTCAGTTCATTGTCAGTTGTATAATGCTTTTAACAATAGACATGGTTACAAAACAGCTTTACAGAAATATGCACACAGAATCATAATGAGGAAGCCAGAGGCAGTGACACGAAAAAGCTCCCAAAGGCACCATGAGAAACCTGCAGTGGAACCAGACTCAAAAGCGACCGCAGCTTCTTCTAGGTAACACTGGATAGTGGGATTTCACCAAAGTTGCTCACAGTCAAATTTGATCATAAAACGAACACATACCATTTCCACCATCAGTTTTTCATTTTCCAGTATAACCTTTGGTTACACATACCTGTAAGATCAAACTCACATCTGGTCAGAGTATGCGTTAGTGGTGGTGGTGTTTTTTTGTTTTTTCACAACCTTGTTTTGCCATTAAATAATTAAAAACATTATCGGTGTCATCAGTGGTTATAGCAAGTAGAGTAAGTACACTAGTAATAAATAAAATAAAAATATCTCAAATATAATACAAATATCAACATGAGCATCAATTACCATAATTGTGTATTAGGGAACTATTTTAAAATGCATGTAATGTAGTTTATGGTCGAAGGGCTGTATTCAGAGTTAAGTTCCATGCCTTTAATAGCAAAATTATGCACACAGGTATTCAACCCCTCAGACATAACTATGAACATAGCACTATTCAGACGAGTTACACACACAGGGTGGTGTTAACCTATATAAAGCGTATAAAAATAGCTAAATAAAATCAATATGAAATAGCCTAAATCACGCACACAAATTAAGATTTTCAATGTGGCTCCATTAAATTGTCTGCAAACATAACATATAAACAAATTAAGTGCAATGTAACAGGATGTGCTGGATCAGCTGCTATTTTATACGCTTTGAATAATGAGAGCGGAAGTCATATTGTTAAATCAAATGAGCAGTGATTCCTGTGATAATTACTTCTACGACTGTTCATGCAGGAATATATTGGTAATATACTAGACTTCATTTAGATTTTTATTTCAGTGCTTGCCATCTTCTCATACATACAGTGGGGTCCAGAAGTCTGAAACCATTAGTGAAAATGCTTCTATTTTCTATTCTTTTCTAATTTAATAGAACAAATTTAATTACAAATTATGTTATTGACAACAACTTTGAGTGAAGATTTGGAACTTTTTACAAGAATTTCAGTAGTTTCTTGGTATTTGGTACGTACCCTCTTTAATGACAGTGTGCGCTCAAGTTGGCATGGACACCATAAGTCTGTGCAAAACCATTTTAGATCAAATCCATTGGAGTGCCATCTGAACACGTGCTTCAGTAGAAGTGATCAAGCAGGATAAAAATTTGACCTTTTATACAAAGCAGTTAAGATGGTCAATATCACCAATGTGCTTATATTTACATAGGGATCTATAAATCTTGAATCATCAAATCATCAGAAAACATCTGAACCTTGAATATTAAATGATCAAGATATTGAACATTTTTCTTTCTTTGTTTTAAGTATTGTAAAATAATTGTAAAATCGTCTGTTTATTTATCATTTTAAATAAATGCATTTTAAAAATCCATGATTTTCAGTGTGGTCCCAGACTTTTGGACCCCCATTTTATAAGATTTAAGTACATCAGAGATAAGTTAAATCTGACCGATCAAGTTCTAATATGGATAAAATCTAAACTCGGTTCACCAGATTACTTTCACGTTAAGCCAGCTTAATTTTTGATTCTGATTTCAGCCTTAAATGGCTTTATAACGAAACTGAACACACTTCTACACTAGTCAATATACACCTAAATGACACTAATAATTTCAGTAAAAAATAAATAAATAAATAAATTTTTATTTATTCAAAATTGAACACTTTTCAAATGCCCTTTCTTCCGTTGAATCTGTGTTAATAGTTTTGTTTTATTCTGTTTCAAGTTTTCATTTGGTGCACACCTTTTGTGCCATTTTTGCGGATTCCTAAAAAGAACTATATCATTTTTTATCTTTATTTTCAGTAAGATTTGGATGGATTTATTATTTCCCCTTTCCATTGACTTCTTTCACTGAATCTGAGTGTAACTTGCTGAATGTTAAATGCAGGGGTCACTATGTCTTTCTTCCAGATGTGCTGTTTGCAGGCTTGGCTAGTGGAGCTAGACTGTAACAGTATTATCCTCACCCCTGAGGAGGCGTGTCAGTCTGCTGAGAGCACAGTTACAGCTCGGCTGTCCTCGTTTCTCCCAACTTTCTCCATTACTGTCTGTCTTTCTTTGCATCAAGCTGCCAATGACTCATCGGCCTGGCACTCCTCAGCCTCACAAGCACTCATGAGCGCACACACACACACATTTACACAGTCTCCTAGTTACACACACACAAACAGGCTTTGATTCTCACACATGGTTTCAAACCAAAAGCTCTCTTGCTCTTGCTTTTCTCTGGCCTGTGTTCTGTCTGACAGAGGGAATTGAATATGACCACACCTCACTAAACATGCCAAGATGACACACACTGTGTGTGCTGAAAAATAGATGAGTGTGTCCTCGAAGGCTTGTCTGCGAGCACAGTGCTTGGTTTTGCAGCACCCAGTATAACTGGGTTGGAATTTATTTCAGGCGCAGCTTTCACAATCCTCATGCGGCAGGATTTGCCTTGGATATAGGTCGGATTTTGAAGCAGTGTTTTGGAAAAAGAATTCTCTGTATGTTTTTTTTTGTATGTTTCTGTGGGCGTGAGACACTGCAAAAGAAGAGCGATTTATATGTTAGCTTTTCTGCAATAGCTGTGAACTAACTGGTTATTGACCTGCTTTTGTCTTGCAGCCCGTGTGTGCCTGTGTGTGTGCCTGTGCGTGTGTGTGCCTGTGTGTGTGCGTGTGCCTGTGTGTATGCGTGCGTGTGTGTGTGTGGAATAGTAATGAATGATATAACTGGGGTTCACTGCAGGAGGTTGCTGTTCTGCAGTGCTGTCTGTTTCTGCAGCAGGCTCTCCGTGTTGCTTCACACACATGTGCAGCGCTCTTTTCCCCGACTTCTTGTTTGCATATGTGGATCATGATTACTTATTACATCCATGGTCCTCAGAGCGTGGTCCATGTTTTTCTAATTACACCGCAGTGATGGTGATCACAATCAACCACTATCGAAATTAACTTTGTATAGATATAAGCCTAATTAACTGGTCAGTTAAATTGCATGGATTTAAACCAAAGCTCCATAGCATGAAAACAATTATAAATTAGGCCAACTTGAAATACTAAATTTGAACAAAACTAAGAAACTTAATATTATCAGTGCTAAAGTGTTATAAGTCTACATTTAACTCGCACAAAAAGCTTTAAGGGCTTCAGTAATTACATGCAATCATACACATTTGCCTTATGCACCTAATATTTGAATATGTTAGTTTTGTTCATAACATCTGTGGTGCGATATTAGGGGCGCTATGTGTTTTATTTCAACTGGAACAGGCCCATGGTTGCAAAAAGAGCTCACTATCTCCACAACATGCTTTGCCATAAAACTGCATATTCTAATCCAAAGAAGATGATTAGACGCTTAAGAGCTTGTAATATGGTGCACCTGTGATGTGTTTTCCTCTGCAGAGCGCACTGCACAGTGTCTTGTCTGTGTCTGCTTAGTTTCGGCTCCATCTCACGCTGAGTGAACATGAATCAAGGAGCTCTCTCGGTTACCATAGCGACGAAGGCGAGCAGGCAGAGCCAGTGTTTGTGACCCCTGGGGGAAGGACTTGTGATTCTTTCACATATGAGGCTCATGAGCAGGACAGTTCATGACCTCTGTAATCAGTGTGTGTGTGTGTGTGTGTGTGTGTGTGTGTGTGTGTGTGTGTGTGTGAGAGAGAGTGGATTCCTAGGGAGCATGATTTTTTTTCGCCCCCTCATGTAATGTAATGTGCTTGAAAGGAATGAGTGAGGCTGGGGGAAGAGTAATTGTGCTGTACGTTACTCAGCGCCATGGCCCTGATGAGAGGCAGCAGGGATTGGTGGAAAGAGCATCAGGAGATGCTGAAAGGCCTCTGTGTGTGTGTGTGTGTGTGTGTGTGTGTGTGTGTGTGTGTGTGTGTGTGCGCGTGCGTGTGCGTGCACGCCTGTGCAAATGGAAGGTGCTGTGTGATAATTGCATTTCACATAGCATTGTGTTATGACTCATGGTCAGCTGTAATCACCTGCTTCACACAGTCATCGTGATCTTTAATAATTCATACACTTATATGCTCGTAAACCCTCAGGCTATTAATGGCATGGGGCTTTTTCTGACATTGTGCGCCTCATTGACCTTCTTTTCTTTATTCTTGCCTCTCAGACTGGAGCAGACGCCCAATCTGAGGAGAACGATGGTTTTCCCCGAACCAACTTCTTGGAGGAGGCAGACAACAGCCAGGTAAATCGAATTAAAGCACAGCACGATTTCGAGTTGGCCTGATTGCACATGCTCAAGCACACACAGCAAAGGTTATCTTCTCACTAGCCTAGGGGCTTCTAGCACCCAGCCTGCCATAAGAAAAGGGATTCATACGCAAACCGAGGTTGACAAATCCACGAATATACATTTGGTTTGACACCACCTTCTTGGAAACATCAAACATTTAGCGCTCAGTACTTGGTTAATAGGATTTGCAGAGGGAAAGTGTGAAAGAGAACATCGCTTTCTTTAATTACCCGTACCGACAGAATGGATTAGAAAATCTACTCTGGAGAACGTTGATTTAGGCTATTGGTATTGGAAGGGCGTGGTACGTGTGCACAGCCCGTAACCCTCTTTGTTCAGTGCCATGCAGACACTAGCTGTTCAAGAATTCGTCTCACATCACAGTTCAGTCAAGCATACACCCAAAGCCATAAGCCTCTCGTATTTATGGCTAACAAGCAGAGAAAGCTGCTCGGGATATCACATTGTAGGCCCATTCCAGGTCGGTCAAGGGCAAGCATCAGTTAGCACAGAAATAGCACCGCGGTCGTTAGACTGAGAGAAGAGCAGATCCATGTTGTTCTCACATGCTTTTGTATCTAGTGAAGAGGAAGAGTGTAGATAATGATGAAATAACATGAGCTAATCCACATTGCCCCCTTTTGGTTTTAGAAGCAAACTGCAGGCAGAGACAAATCGTATCTTTTTTCAGACACAACAGAATAGTTATGTTATTTGTCTATTCTGATTGTTCTCAGACATTTGATCAGCAGAAGCTGAATAGCACTACATATATAAATTGTATCTTCTAAAAGGCTGATCATGATTAACTGAAATTGTGACCGATTTCCTAAGGATCATTGCATACAGTATTGTGAATAATTTGCGACTATTTGGTCTCCGAATGCTCTGTGAACAATGCTGGAAAGCTATTTAGTGACCGAGTGTTTAATGTGTTTTGCTGGTTTTTTGGTAGCAATGGTATTGCTATTGAAATTTTCTTGTTGAGTCATGTCAGAATTATACTGCCGCTCAAATTGTTTTCATGGCAATTAAGGTCAGAGTTATTGCTCCAGCACTGTAAACAAACCAAACAGAGAAGACTATAAAAGAATTTAAGTGCTGTGCATGAGATTTGCCTTTAATTAGGCTAAAAATCCAATTATGCCCAGCACTCTTTCTCCCACTTCTTCTTCTAGCTCTCCCAGCTGTCAATTAAAGGCTGCAGCCACTCCAGCCCAGACCTCATCAAACAAGCCCTGTCTCCAAGAGCAACCAGGGCCAGATGCCCACTCCTAAAATGTCATTGCTCTAAGCCTCCAATGTCTCCTCTCTGGCAGACTGGGACTGTGATGGAGCCATAAACTTCAGACAAACTCCGTGACTGGCAAACACAGCCAAGTTTTTTTTTTTCTTTTTCTCTCTCCTTCTTACTAAATCTCTCACTCTCTTTCTCTCTATTATTTCCACCCTCTTTCTGTCTCTCTTTCTGGAGCCTGGCCACTGGGAATGAGCCATTTGGTCCAGGCTTACCCAAGGCTCTCTGACTCTGTGCCAGAGGAATTTGTGCATAATGCAAACCAGTGACCAAAGAGTTCAGTACTAACACACATAACTGAAAGGAGAATAACAGCAGGCAAATGTCCCACTTTTCCCAATTCTGCTAAGACAATAATGGTGGGTGTGATTGTGTATGCTCTCTAACATGTGCTTGCAGTTCTCAGCTATAGTGTACACGTTTTTACTGATGATTGCTGTGAGGTGGATATAATTTTTGTAAAGATGAGTCAGAATGTAGACACTGTATTGTATTGTTAAACTATATAATTAAAAAAACTGTATCGTTTTCTTTGTTTCCTGTAAAATTAGGAGACTGAGATGGAGGAAGAATTTCCTGATTCTCCTATAGAGTTGCATGGACTGCCCTCTCCTCCAGTTGCTCTGTACCATGGTCCGACTTTTCCAACACAGCCGAGCCAGCCTAGTTCCCTCACCCAGCCCGTACTCGTGTCCATCCAGCACAGAGAGACCCTGGAGAACAGACTTGTGGATTGGTGAGGGTCTGCTGTTCTCACCATGCACTGCACTATATCAACCTTTGTCATGTTTAGCTTGATTAAATGCCCTTATTGCCTCGACACAGTTGTTCTCAAGCATTTTTACTATCCAAAAGGCCCCCTTTGTGGATAGTAAGTGTCACTGCAGGAGATTTTTTGAGTGACAGTTTTCTGCTTATGTAGGGTGGAGCAGCAGCTGATGGCAAGGATGATCAGTGGAATGTTCCCTCAGCCAGTCCATACAGACCCAGCCACCCAATCAGAGACAGAGGCCAGTGTCACCTCAGACATCACAGGTAAATCATGTCACCCAGATATCAACACTTGGTATTTTATAATGAACATAATAGTGCTGCAATACTCTGGTTACCCATCATTGTTCCTACATTGCCACCTGCCTTTAGGTTCAGTGTTGCATCAACCAATATATCACTTGTATTCAAGATGCCAAAAAACTATTAAGGACATCTGGTGGAAACCAGCAGTGGGGATACTATGCATAACATGGCTTTTCCCTCTTTAGTCTCATAATTCAGATTCATAGTTTGCACAGAAGAGAGCGGTGCATTTGTCAAAGCTGTCAGAGCACTGGGACATGGTGTTTCCTCATTAAAGTAAGATTGCTCTTCCTCATTCCCTGCACTTCTCCTCTCCTCCATTTCACTCGGCTCACTTTAACTCAGCCCGTGCTCTCACGGCCCGCCTCATTAATCCCCACTCTCGTTTAATAGAAAGATCAATGATGTATCAAATTTGCAGAGGAGGCTACAAGTCTGCAAGCAGCAAGACCTAGTCAGCACATTCATAGACTGACTGGAGTCTTCTGCTGAACCGGGCATCCTAGTGCTCCAACGTCTCGGAGTAAAGTTCTCATGCCAAGAGTGCTACGTTACAATATGTGCTTTTTGTGTTTAATAGTAATGCTGACGGGTCATGAATACAAACTAAAAATACAGTAAAGGTAAAATAGCACTTGATTGGCTGTTTTAGAATTATGACATTGTTAAGGCTTAACAAATGTTTAAAATATTGGATTATAATGGATAAGCAGTCATTTTTATTTAGCAAGAAATAAAAACTGCCTTCACAGGGGAGAGAAATTCTTCCAGGTCTTTGCTGGGTGAGGGCCCAGGAGCTCCAGTGGCCCACTAACATGTGAAATAGGCCTATTTGATCAAAAAACATTGGTCAGAAATGGGGAATGGTTTTATTCCAGGCCTGTGCATAATTCACAGTGGGCCTGTTAGCAGCCAAACATGTCAGCCTGTCAGCAGAATGCTAATAGACAAAGAGATATGGAGATTTATGTGGCAGCATTTGTCTCACACAATCGTATATTACCATATTCCCTACATGCTCCAAACCATCTCTGCAGAATTCAGAATATATTGAACTGAAACGAGACACATTTCTAATAAAATCACAGCCATTTAAGTGTGTGATTAGCAGGCCTCTTCTGTGTTTTACTACGGGTTAGTGGAGACAGTGGGAGGAGTGCAACTGGTTGTGGACGCTGGCATGCCAGTGGACTCAGAGCTCATCCGGCAGTATGTGAATGAGGTGCTGGCTGACATAATCGCCCTAACATTGGGCCAGAGAGAGGGCCAGAGAGAGCATCCTGCTCCAGCTTCAACACCGGATACACACATTCAGCAGGTAAATGGTTTCACACAAAACAGTGGGCACAAACACACGCGGTTTTTATTCCTTAAACAGTTGATTTTTTTTCATCAGTTCTGATTAATCCAGTGTTGATGAGAAGATGCGATGTTAATGATGATTAGTTTTCCAGAGGCACCTGTGTTCTCATGGTTTGTTAACACTGTGGCAGGAGAGAGCAGTACTGACACCAGTTCCCACTCCTGAGCCCAGTGTGAAAGAGAATCCTCCAGCACTGAGGGAGGTGCCGTCTCCAATCAGCACTCCAGATCTCTCAGAGCATCCTTCCCCTTCTCAATCACCCAGAGATTCCCAGCATGCACAGCCTCAGCAGCCAGTTTTATCAGGTCTCATAATATTTACTCAAAGCACATTTTGAGGCTTTTATTTTATCCTTCTCTATGTTTGTTTTATATGGTTATTGCCTACTTTCATAAGAACATTCCCAGTAAAACAGTGTCCTTCTCTCAAAACCAGAAAAGGATCCAGTGGAAACACCTATATGCACGCCAGTTTCATCCCCCAGAAGGATAACGACGCCAGAACCAGCAAACCTGCACAACCATCCATGGGGATATGCAGAACTTCCTCTTACAGAGGAGAAACCACACAGTGAGGGAGAGGAGCAGCAACCACTACCAGTGTAAATCTTTCTCACCTTGTTCCTCTACACCTATCTGGCTATCAATATGGTAAATTTGCCTTGATGCATTAATATAATCAAGGAGACTGCATGAATGCATGTAAGCCAACAAGCAACACTAGGGGTGTTACCATCAAGAGTAAGTGTGAATGTCAGTTTATGAATCTCTCATCCCACTTAAAACTGTTGTCAGGTATTGACTGCATGGTGTGTAAAAGTGATCAAGGTACATAACACCTTACTTCCTGTCACATTACTTCCTGTTTCAGGCTTCACCTGACCCATTGCCTAGTGTCAAGCAAAAAGTATAGAAAGTTTAATAAATAATACATTCATTTAAAAAATGTGTATAAGAAGATCTATACACGGATGCAGATATTTCCTCCCATATTGCAAAAACTGCACACACTCCTGAAACATGTATACTCACTGAGCACTTACGAACACTATACTAATACTGGATAGAACCTCCCTTTGCTCTCAAAACAGCCTCAGTTCATCATGGCATGGATTCCACAAGATGTTAGAAACATTCCTTTGAGACTCTGATCCATGTTGAAATGATTGCATTACGTAATTCCTGCAGATTTTTCAGGTGCACTTTCATACTGTGAATCTCCAATTCTACCACATCCCAAATGTGTCCTGTTGGATTCAGATCCGGTGACCTAGAAGACCACTGAAGAACACTGAGCTCATTGTCATGTTCAGTGTGGCCATGAAGGGATGCACAATACTCAAATTGGCTGTGGCATTCAAGCAATGACTGAAATTAATTGGCCCAAAGTGTGGCAAGAAAACATTCCCCACAACATTACACCACCTCCACCAGCCTGGACTGTTGACACAAGGCAGGTTGGGTCCATGGATTCATGTTGTTGGTGCCAAATTCTGACCCTACCATCTGTGTACCTCAGCAGAAATCAAAATTAATCAGACCAGGCTACGTTTTTCCAGTCTTCAGCTGTCCAGTTTTGGTGAGCCTGTACCCACTGCAGCCTCAGCTTTCTGTTCTTGGCTGACAGAAGTGTAACCCAACATGATCATCTGCTGTTGTAGCCCATGTTGTGCATTCTGCTCACCACAATTGTACAGAGTGCAATTTCTGTCAGCTCGAACCAGTCTGGCCATTCTCCGTTGAGCTCTCTCATCAATAAGGCATTTCCATCCACAGAACTGACGCTCCCTGGATGTTTTTTTTTTTTTTTTTTTAAATTGCATCATCCTGAATAAACTCTAGAGACTGTTGTGCATGAAAGTCCCAGGAGATCAGCAGTTATAGAAATACTCAAACCAGCCCTTCTGGCAACAACAATCATGCCACGGTTGATGTGAACATTACCTGAAGCTGCTGGCATAATTCCATGAATGAGTAGGTGTACAGGTGTTCCTAATAAAGTGCTCCATGAGTGTATAAAATTGTATAGTCAAGCCACGGTTCAGAAAAGACTGTGTGACAGAAAACCTGTCATGATGCACCTTCCCTCAGAGGACCCCAGAGTTGTTCCTGCACACAGACTTAAGTATTCAGGCCAAATATGAGAACAGTTTTACGAATCTTGTTTTATGATCAGTTTAGCCTTAAATAGGATTAGCATATGCATGGAATTTGATTATATAATAATGCATCACTGTTCTAGGAAGCCCAGTTGATGCAGATCTTGAAATAGTAGACATCTAAGCAACTAAGAATGGAAGCTAAAAGGCTCTCAAACTCGAACTGCTATAGTAACAGTATCTTTTCCTATATATTCACTAAACATGTAAGTAAGGTATTTAGTGTATAGAGACTGGCTCTGTAATATCATCTGCTAACGGTGTTTATAGAAAAAAAAATGGTAGTGATCAATGAACTGCCAAGCGAACAACTCTAGATCCTTCTGTGTAAGAAAGAGTGGTATTCGCGTTTACCCCAGTTAGATTTGGCTACTCGGTGTTGTTTTTTTTAGTATGCTTAATACACTGACATGTTTTTGCTATTACATTTGCCTATTTTTAAGTCTTTATTTGCTTTAAATTGCTATTTGAGGTGAACATATCTGCATACTGTGTAAACCTCCACATATCTCTCTTGTTTGCTCTGCCTTTCCTCAGCAGTGTACTGTCAGTAGCCCATGAGGAGGAGGAAGAGGCAATCATGCATCCATTCTCTCCAGTTCCTCCCAAACCACAGAATCCTCCAACTGCTGTAGTAGAGCATACTGAACCTGCTCCTCCTGAGTCTCCGTCTGTGAAGGAGAACAGCTCACACTCCAGCACCTCCATCACAGAGACTGAGACAGAGACTGCAGCTAGACACATCTCTGAGGGAGAGCTGCTCCGCAGCTGCGGCCAGATGGCTGCAGTCAGAGGTACTCGGAAGCCTGTCAGAGATTTATATTCCACACACACACACACACACACACACACACACACACACACACACACACACACACACCACAAGGGTCCATCTAGGTGCATGATTCAGTTTCAGTTCACATCAATACACACTGTTTAGTGAACTACTGACATTGTGAGTCATTGCTGGAAACAGTATACCCCTTTACACACTAGCTCTGCCTATTCCTATCTTTGAGTCCTGAAGAACACATTTCATGTATTTTCTCTGCAGCTTTAGCAGAGGAGGGCTTCACTTTGCAGAACCTAATGACAAGCTTCAACAGCTCACTGCATGGAGTCCAAGATATGGTGAATATCTAACTACCAGAGCCATGAGACTCTCTTTGTGATAGTGTATGTTCATGCAGTATATCCTGATTCTTACACAAAAATCCTGCCATGCTTGTTCAGGTATATTCTTATTTTTTAATATGATTACTTTGTTTAGAATATTCACATATAGGTAAGAGGGTTGCAAGAGACATGGTTTTGTCTTAAAATAATCTTTTATTCTTAAGGAGTTAGCCAACATACTAGCATTGTAAGTACTAATAAACATAACTTTTACAAAACTTAAAAGTAATACTGACAATTATCATTATTAGTAACAGTGATTTGTTTAATTCGGTTAAACAGCAGGCAGCACCAACATTTCTGTGAAAATGGGGTGGGTCACTTATTTTTCTCCTTGGAATGATCCTCGGAAAGTCTTTATAGCATGATACTTTATATATACCATATACTTTATACCATGGATTTAATTTTTAATGCAGGAAGTCTACAGTATATCAATAACTAGTTTAATTGCTAATGGATTGTGTATAAGAAATTAATAGTATAAAATTGTATTTTCATAATTTTCATCAATATTGCATATAAATTCACCTAATAGTATTAGAAGTATAAGGAGGATTGCATTGCATATTATCATAGTTTTTGTGTTGGTTTTTTTTTTCAGTTAAAAACTATTTTTTGAAAATATATTTTAGCTTACATTATATGTTCTATACATTTTTACATATGTACTTTTTGTGAATTAACTTATTTTAATATGGTTGTGAGTCGATCCTTGTCTGCAATTACAATGCACATAGTAATAATGGTGTGTGGTTGTCAGGATTATGATCCTCCAAGCGAGGGTGAGGTGATGAGAAGGCCACTTGTTTCTGCTCACCGTGACCCAATCTTGTCACTGCTGGCCCGGATGGAGCAGGGTCCAGTCATCCAACCACAGCAGCAACCGGAGGTATGTCTATCGCATCTTTCTCTTCTGTCAGGGGGAAAAAAGCTTGATGATTTATTAACAGATTTATTTGCTTATGTGACCTGAACTATACATAGTGTGAATGTATTTCATTTTGGACCTGAGAATTTGATTAACTTCTTTTCCTTACAGATCACACAGATATTGCTTGTTTTTTGTTGTTTTAAAAAAAAAAAAAACTTGTAGCAGTACTCTCTTTTGCCAGTAGGGGTCACTAGCGTAACAGAGTTAAATTCAAGCTCCCTTGGAAAATGTGGATGTAAAATGAAGTGGAAGGTGTGCTGTGCAGTAACAGTAGGGTGATTATGTTTGGGCAGAGCTGGTGGGATGAGGAGAGCAGTGGGGAGGTGAGCGAAGGGCAACGGCTAGTTCTGACTGAAGCACAGGAGAGAGTGGTGATTGGACACTCTCTTATCCCGCAGCATCAATCTATCCAGCCCTCTGCAGAGCAGTCACCCCACGCTACCCTGAGTTCACCTGGGCAAGCACAAACTCAGCACATAGGTACACACAGATACACACGTTAAACTTATCAGAACACAGCACTCTCTGACATATTCTAATGTTAAGTATAAGAGCGGTTATGAAAGCAGCCTATGTGTGGCTGACCACACACAGACCTGTAAATGTTTCTCTCATTTTTAATGCTGTTATTTCTGCCACCAAGATACACTTTGCATAGTTTGTGGCCTCTGGGTGGCCTTTTCCCACTGCCATGTGTTTGTGGCCCTCACCAGGCCGGGATCTAATGGGGCATGGCTCACACTAAACCTGCTATATGCAGAGAGGGAATGGTGATGTTTGTGCAGTGTGTGTGTGTGTGTGTGTGTGTGTGCGTGTGTGTTTGTACGGAGAGCTCTTGGGGGAGCCAGCATTTCTGGATAGTTCATCAGGATGCAGGCTGGGGGAGCGCAGAGGAAAAGAGCTCTGCATTTGCTCCCAGAATCCTCCCAAAGCCTGTGTAAATGTTGGCTAACTTTCATCTATGCATACTTTCTGCTAATGTTACTTTCATATCATCCAACTAGACCTTTTTCATTAACTACGAATAAAGAGATGAAGTTTTAATCTTCTATCTAAAATCCCAATTTGAGATTTGCCTTCTTGGTCCACGTACTGTGTAGTACAGAGAGCACTGTGTCTGTGTGTTTATATATGTTTTGCTTTGATGCTAAGAGTATTTCTGAGCTCTGTTCATAAGTGTGAGCACTGTGAGCTATGAGCGCAGTGCAACAGAACCCGCATGGTGGATTTCTATGTTCTTCCTGTGTTGGCCTAAACCAATATTTACCTTGCACTGAGGCTGCTCTAGTCTGCTCATGGTAAAAAAGAGCCTCAATGTTGCGTAGAGACCACTGGTGCCAAAGCAGAAAAAAAAAAAAACATACTCGTACTCGAGGAGCACAGACAAGCAGGCGTTATTGACTGCAAGAGAATTTCAAGCTATTTTGATTTTTTTTTTTTCTGGACTCAGGCAGCTGAGGCTTTAGATCCAATCTAAGCTTGTGCTACATGCCAAAAAAATTACTACCAGACTCGCATTTAAGACACTATAAACCTATGCTCTATCTAGCAACACCTCTGGTGTATGAGTAGAAGACTGGCTTTGGGCTATGTGGAGTCGTATGTGTAGCATTTATTAGAATTATTGATATGCCTTCAACACCATTTCAGTCTGCTATGGTTGGTAGCCATGTGTCATGTCTCATGAAATTCCTTCTTTTTTCATTAGGAATGTATGCTGTTGGGGTGTTTTATTAATTTCTCCCTTTGTGTTTCTATGTTGGTGTTTCTATGGAAACTAGGTGAAAAAGGTGCAGTAGCTAAGAATGGCGGAGTGTCAGTTAACATCTCCCTATCAGCAGAGCACACAGAGTCTCCACATGTTCTTCACTCGTTTACTGCATCTTCCCTTCAGCCAGGAGACTACACACCTCAACAGGCGTGTACCTCTTTTTCTGTTCATGGCCCTGGGCCAGATTTCCATTAAAGGTTTTTATCTGTAGCTAGTTTGAATTGTCCTAGACTGAGGAGTGCCATCAGTGTTTATTGTAAAAATTATTCTTCATTTTTAAAGATGACTTTTTGAAACACTTTCATGTGTTTATTAGTTATATGAACTCTACCCATGTATGCGGCACTCTTTAAGCTATGCTTCCTGGTTAACTGCATATATGGAATACCCATGAGGGCATAACTAAAACAGCACTATCTTACCCCGTTTTTTTGTTCTTATCTAAATTCTTTTGAACATATTTTATGTTTCTATCCCCTCTGCTCACATCATCTTTTATTGTAACCTGTCTTTTATAGGCTGTTGAGACTCGACCGTTAGTACACAGACCGACTCCAATACTGGTGAAGCAATATAAAAGCACAGAGGAGCCAGGTATACACGCATCTCTCACTCACTCTATATGCATGTCATGGACGTCATGTTCAACTAATCCACATTATTCTAGAAAAGCTGGAAACTTTGCCTGCATGTGTTTTACCTCAAGCTATTGTTCCAGATAAATGTCATGCGGTTTTACGGTGCACCACAATTATGTCCATTCTGGCAAGTTATTAGGCCTAAAAGTCCTAAATGGATTCATGTTTGATGGCCAATTGTGAAGCGGTGAATACTTTAGAATGTGTATAATTTACACAGATGGTTCAGTGCAACATGTTCCATGACATTTACGTGGATTCCTCATAGAAACCCAATTCATACATGTTCACACACACACAAACACACATTTTTGTCTTACTATCCTCATGAGAGCTTTCTATTGATGTAATTATTAACACAGCTAATTAATACAATGTCTAATGCATAAATCTAACCTTAACCTTAGTAACCAAAAGAAGACCTTTTAGACAACATGACTCCAATGTGCCATTATGAAGCCAAAATATAGGCAAATTAATAAGCAGCATTTTGTGCACCTTTGAGCAATAGATAAAAATTTGAGCCAAAGTCTGAGCAGTAGTCTTGGGAAGTACTGAGTGGGTGCCTGAAGCAGGCCCATGTTCATTACAGGCACGCCTTTTCATGCCAGGAATGTGCATTCTCACTCAATTTACTATATGCAATCTCAATCATAAAAAAACTATGTAAAGCCAAATTGGTAAGTACATGCATAGCATGTGAGCGCAGTGATATTATGTCAGATACAGAATGACAGAAACTTTTTGTACATCTGCGATGCAAGACTGCCTGTTCTTTTCAAACTATTTAGCCAGTTAAGTCACATACCTGTCATCCCTTAATAAAATAAAATACTGGGATATTAACATGAACAGAACACTTAGTACTGAACACAACTGCCAAAAAATTGACTGGACCTATAACCTGTTAAACATTAGCTTGGCTCGTGATCTGTTCAGTTATTAATTCCTGGGTGGGGTTAAAAACTGTACTGCAGCCAGCCATCATCAGAGACATTTTGGCTTCACTTTACAACTCTCTCATGTTATGAAGCATCTGTAGAGTTTATGCTCCCTGGCAAACTGAGGAGGACAAACGTGCAGTTGTTAATGCACAGTATGTCTGTGTGCCTGTATTTTTCATACTTTTCTTTTGTCTTCTTTCTAAGGTCAGTCGAGTCACTGTGGGGCAGATTGCCCACTCATAGATCATATTCCACTTTGTGAGACCAGTCTGGTTCATAACTACTTGAGTCAGCTTTTAGGAATCATTTGTTGAGACAGCAGTGTTGGAGGCAGTCAGCATGAAGCAATAGAGAGACCAAGGAAACAGATGTGAATAAATACTCGTCTTATATTCCCATTGGGTGTGTGGGTGGGTGGGTGTGTGTGAGAGAGAGAGAGAGAGAGAGAGAGAGATGATGGTAAAGTTCTAAATAGAGCTTCTTGTACTTAGGCAGGGCCTCTATGCAGGTAGTGAGTTACGAGGCTTGTGCTTTACTAAAATACATCTCAGGTATAGGCTCAAATCCAAGATGTCCCATTTCATTCTTTTATACTTTCCTACTACTTCTTTTTTGAAACTTACTTCACTGTCTCTTTTATATATTCTGAATTCCCCTCTCCCCATCCTCTCCTGCTCCTGTCCTTCACCAACATGACCTCCTCTATTTCCTTAGTGCTGAACCATCCAACAAGCCCTCTGACATTCAGTGCTCCAAATGTGCTTTCATTTTTCTGCATATTTATTTTGCTGGAGTTACTGATGAAGTTCATTGTATACTGGTGGCACAGTGGTCGTGACCAAATCATAAAGTAACTATACAGAAGGCTGTCTGAATGTCAAAGCGTTCTGTGTGTTGCACTGGCACTGAGGATTTTTTCCTCCCCTTTTTTTTTTCTGTCAGTGTAATTTGACGCACCAGTGAAAAGAGCAGGAAGACCAGGCTTCCACCTGCATTTCAATGCCTCCATTTATTTTTAAATTAACCCGGACGCTGTGCTGTTCTCCCTCTCCTCCAGTGTCGTGTGAGAGTGAGGGGGCTACTAAAGCAAGTGTGAACGGGACACACGGTGCTATTGTTAGGCTTTTTATTAGGTTTCTACTTAATTATCCTAATGCTCTGGACAGGCAGTGAAGACAACCATGACCGGTGCTATATATAGCATCCCAAGGAGCTTCACTATTACGTCGGATCATTTACATTATGTTTTCCGTAACAAACATTGCGTTTGTTCGGACATATGTTTTTTATTTACTGTACGGTAAATAGCCTGATTCCTTTGCTGAATTACACAGTCCTGTTGGGTACTGTAAATACATGGGTTTGAACCTGTTTAGTCACGCACCCAGTCCACATAAAATCTTGCCTGACAATCAAGCCCTCTGTGCCAGCAATCAGCTCCTCTGCTTTTTCTCCAGATGGGTCGATTGTGTTCTGTAAGAAAGACTACAGTGTGCTACCATGCGCTCGAATCAATGCAGACATGATTCGGCCAGTGTGTGCCCGTCACCCAGCTGCGCTCTCAGATAGCTATCGCTCTGTTTACCAGTCAGAGAGCGGGAACGCATAGAATGGCCTCTCTGTTCAGCCGGCCTAGTTCAGTCGAAACCATGACATCGGCGAGAAAAAGTAAATTAAAGGTGCTTGTATAATGGGTCTGGAGCTGGTAGTCTGCGTGTGCTTATAGGCTTGGGAAATCAGCTTTGTGTGGACAGGGTTAACAATTTAATATTAGCTTAAGGCGATGTCAGACAGCAGATTTCAGAAATATTATTGTTCTGTACCAATTCACATTTATTCCATAGGTAGTTGCTTAATTTAGGAAATTCCACTGGCATTTTACTGCTTCTCTCAGATGATTTGTATACACTCACATGTATTGAAATGTAAAAATAAAATGTTATGGTCTATAAATGGGAAATTGGGGCCCAAATAGGCATCAGTGGAACACAAGGCTGCTCTGTGTGAATGAGTGAAATATGGACTAGTGTGAGGAACACGAAGTCGGGTGTATCGGTACAAACACACATGGATGTGCAGATTTATATACAGATCCACGGTTACTTCTACAGGGCCACATTGTTAAAAAGTTTTCACAGTCACTTGAGGTTTGCGTGTGCCCCATTCATGCGAGCATTGCTTCGGGGTTTGATGTACTGTGTCATGGCAGTGCTTCTTCTTCTGAGCTCAGGCCCATTGTCATTTCTTCAGGCTCTGCAGTCTTATAATAGCGTGACCAGAGATACTTTTACTTAAGCTTGATTTACATAGGGCAATTTCCATTTGCTTTGTGTTCCTAGATAATGTTACAGATTTCATTACGTAGGTAAAATTATGCAGATGTACCTGTCAGTAGCTGTGGCTTCAGAGTAGAGTTTTTGCATATGCATGAAATTTTAACTTCCCCCAAACCTGAGGCAAAAGCTGTTGAACATTCTGGCACGTCTAAACCAGACTGTCCTCTAACTTCAAGATGGCTCGATATAAGAGTCCGTTCTGAATGTTTTTACTCGGCACCAGCAGTGAGAAAAGCTCTCATGTTTCTTCGTCAGCAGCAGTCCTGCACAAACAAAGGGGGCCAAAGCCCAAGCTGACACAGTGTCTCCCAGCACTAGGCTCCTCTCATGGAGGTCCTTTTAAACAAAGATGAGAGAGGATTATTTACACAGTCCAAACTGGATGCCTGTTCTCCAGTTTGTGTTGAAAGATGCACAACTTCAGTGCTTTTTTTTTTTTTTTTTTTTTTTTTTTTTAAACAACTCTTATTTGGGCTGTTGGCCAAGATTTAATTACATTTTGGTTTGTATACATGAATCTAGCAATAAAGCACTGTACTTTTGACTCAGTACAGATTTATAGTCGAGTAATGTACTGTTGATCAACATCATAGGCACTTTTTTACAATGATTAAATGTTTAGTGTAATCTCTTAATTGGATCCATGCTTGAAGTACAAACGTGGCATATTCCCTTGTGGCACATTCTGCACAGAGCTGTTGATGGTGTTGGCGCATGTTTGTCAGCGCTGCCTGGGACCTCGGTGTTCTGTAGACAGGATGAGACAAAGCCTAAAGTTAAATCCAGGATTCTACTGTGTTTTCTTATTAAAGCAGGAAATAGAGTAACAATAGTCAACCCCACCAGACAAAGTAAACAAAGCCAAACTAAAGCTGGCCTCCATCTTTTGCCTTTCTGGCAAACATTCACCCATTTCCCAACCAGCATCAGTATTTGGAATTTATGGTTCAAAACCTTTGAAATAACACACAGAATAAACAATCCAGTTTTAGCCAGACAGAGTGAGGCCACTTTGCTTTCAACTCTGAGTATTATGAAAAAAAAAAAGCATCATGGAACTTTTATTACCCATGTGTCATGAAACGTTTTCTTCGTTAGTTGTTATGACTCCAGATTGCTGCTTGCTCTCAAAGCCAGAGGAGCGTGTCCTCTCGAGGCCATTCACTTAAAACAACAGAGAAAATGGCGAGAAAGGTCTTCTCATGCTAAACACAACAGTGGACAAACACAGGCTTATCTGGAATTACTGCTGACTGCTGTGTGTTGAGAAAATATTTTCTTTGGTCCGTATTGGGAAAAAATCCATAGACATTAAAACATGGCGAGAACATCC
The DNA here is from genome assembly GCF_001660625.3 of Ictalurus punctatus. Taxonomy (NCBI): domain Eukaryota; kingdom Metazoa; phylum Chordata; class Actinopteri; order Siluriformes; family Ictaluridae; genus Ictalurus; species Ictalurus punctatus. Next base: position 18,379,979 of record NC_030424.2, on the reverse strand, counting down.
AGCCCTGCATTCTTACTTCTGGCTGCTTGTCATGTTTTCTCCCTAGTGCAATTGTACACAGTATACTTGACCTGCATTTTACCCTGCTTAATGCTCCTAAACCATTTGAATTTTTCCATAAAAAGTTACTCTAGTCCCATTTGTATTGTACTGCTTTTATTTAATAAGCAGCAATAATGATTAGTACAGCAGTACTGAAGGAAATGTACATACTACAGGTTCATCAAGATTATGCTGGTTTTTATGCTGACCTACAAAGCGCATGGCATGAATGGTAAATGGTCTGCACTTATATAGTGCTTTTTTTAGCCTTTATCAGTTCTACAAAGCACTTTACACTGTTTCTCATTCACTCATTCACACGCACACCAATGACTGCAGAGCTGCCATGCAAGGTGCTAGCTTGCCACCGGGAGCAACCTGGGGTTCAGTGCCTTGCCCAAGGACATTTCAGCATGTGGAGACACATGGGCCGGGAATGGAACCGCCAACCTGAGCTCTACCACCTGAGCCACAGCCGCCCCATAAGATATAACAAGATCAAACAACTACGCAACATTGTTCAAAATCACCCAAAGGCATAAAGTACTTAAACGCGACAGTAAACTATACACCACGTATTTAATGGCAGATGGTTAACATCCGTTTTCCCAAGTTTGGTTCTCAGTCTATGCCCACACCTGTTAACTGTAACTTAGTCTCTGAAAAAGAAGAGTGGTCTTTCGAATCTTGTTTGTCATTCCACCTCTGTTGTAGACCAGGAGTGACTTCTCCACAGATTATTATCTTGTTAAATGCTTGTTGTGACAGGATGTTAAGTACCCTTGCACTGAGGTGTGACTATGTGTGTGCGCATGCATTTGTGTGTAATGTGTATAGAATGAAGCTTGGTCAAGTTCATGTTTATTATCACAGATGCTGTCACAGATGGTTACAGAGTGATTACACACTTCACTTTAGTCTTTCAGGTCAGTAGCAGGACACTGGCCAGAGAAGTTTAGCCACTTCAGACTCTTCAGAAGGCTAGCTGTTGGGCTATAAGTCAGTAAACCTCTGGAATGTTACTTCTGATATGTTTAATGAAAATCTTAACATACCTTACAAAATCTGTTTTTATGAGGTTCAAATATACACCAAACCCACCATATTGAGGTTTGGCAACCAAGTTGGCATTTGATACTCGGGGATTGGATTTAAAATGATAAGACACTCATGTTGCTCGCCATCCACATCAAGATGGGTATGAGCATATATATATATATATATATATATATATATATATATATATATATATATATATATATATATATATATATATAGCAAATACTGTGGGGGAAATAAGTATTGAACATGTCAACATTTTTTTTCAGTAAATATATTTCCAATGAGGCTATTCACATGAAATTTTCACCAGACATTAAGACATCAGTATTAACTCAAGAAATCCACAAATATAAAGAATTAACAACATTAAAGTCCATAAATAAAGTTGTGTAATAAAGTGGAATGACGCACGAAAAAACTATTGAACATACTAAGAAAAATCAGTTCTCCAAGGCAAGGTAAGGCAAGGAACCAGCTGAAATCCGTAAGTAGTTAGGAAGTAATTATACCTCCTATGTGTGCAAAATAATATCAGCTGGTTTAGTAAATTGATGGTCTATAAAAAGGCTTTTCCTTACCAAGGAGTCACACAAGAAACATCTCATGATGGGTCAAAGCAAAGAGCTCTCCCAAGACCTTCGGAAACTTATTGTTGTGCAACATATTGATGGAATACAGACGTATTTCAAAACTTCTGAATCTCCAGTAAGCACCATTGGGCTCCTCGCAAGATGACCAGGGAGTAAGAAGAATAGTCAGAAGAGTAGCCCAAGAGCCAAGGACCACTTGGAAAGTACTCCAGAAACACTTGGAGGCAGCAGGTGCCATCGTCACAAAGAAAACAATAGGCAATACACTCCACCGCCGTGGCCTGTATGCACGCTCATGCTGCAAAACTCCATTACTAAAGAAAAGGTATGTTGAAGCTCGTTAAAGTTTGCTACAACTCATTTGGACAAGCCTATGAAATACGGGGAGAGTGTAGTCTGGTCAGACGAGAGCAAAATTGAACTTTTTGGCAGTCATACTACACACCATGTTTGGAGAAGAAATGGCACTGCGCATCACCCTAAAAACACTATACCAACAGTGAAGTTTGGAGGTGGAAGCATCATGATGTGGGGCTGTTTTTCATCACATGGTACTGGCAGACTTCATATAATTGAAGGAACGATGAATGGAGCCCTTTACCGGGAGATTCTTGAGAAGGATCTGCTGCCATCCACCAGGATGATGAAGTTGAGACATGTGTGGACCTTCCAGCAGGACAACGATCCAAAACATACAGCAAAGGAAACTCTCGTTTGTATTCAGTGAAAAAAAATTCAAGATGTTGGAATGGCTCAGTCAATCTCCTGACTTGAATCCAATTGAACAAGATTTAAAGACAATATATTTAGAAGAATGGGTCAAAATCACACCTGAATACTGCGGCCAATTCATTACTTCATACAGGAAGCACCTTAAAGCTGTCATTACAAACAAATGCTTCTCCACTAAATATTAAATAAATTTCAGTTAGTGTGTTCAATACTTTTTTCCTGTGTCATTCCACGTTATTACACATAACTTCATTTATGGACTTTCTTTATATTTGCAGATTTCTCGAGTTAATACCAATGTCTGGTGTAAATTTCATGTGAATAACATCATTGGAATTATATTTACTGAAAAAAATGTTGACTCGTTCATTACTTATTTCCCCCACTGTACATAGTAGAGTTAACATACATTGTAGGGTTTTGTTGGCTATGGGAATATTAGATCATGTTCAGTGAGAAAAGTTTTAGAGCAGTAACACCAGATCCAAATGTATCTAGGTCATGATTTTAACAAGCATCTCATGGAAGGAGGTGCTGTCTCTGTCCTCTGCTAATGTCTGCGTATTATATGTTAATCTTCGTATTTAACAGCTAGTTAACTACAAGTGCTGTTTTCAGTTGTGTTGATTTTAACAAGCCCGGCACGGTCATTTGTTGTAAGATGAAGATCCGTGAGAAGCTGATGTCAGCCTACCCAGCTGTAGTGCCCCGTCTGATTCTGAACAGCTGCAGAGGGCTAAGAGCATGAAGACTCAAGCATCAGGCATTCAACATTACTCTTCCAGACCACATATATTTTGTTGTGTCTGTTAGGAATTCTGCACATTTGATGTTTATAAGCACGGTCCTGAGAGAGTTTAAGGCAAATAGCAGCAACACTTACTTTCTAACCATACATTTTAATGGCTTAAGCAGAACCACAAAAAACGTGAGAATTACATTCCATCAAATGAAAAGCATGTAATATTAATTGCTGAATCATGCCTTTATTTAATAAAAATGTATATTATTTTTTACAATTTCATAACTATCTTCCATTTTATGTCCACATTTATATTTATGAGTTTGTGCAGGATGATGTGTACAGTTTGTCTTCAGTGTAATGCAAAGTAATACTTACTTATGGATACATGTATTTGAAAGGATGGATGTTCAGACCACTGGGATGTATTATATTCGTCATTCCTTAACTTTTTCTGCATCCCGTTTAAAGAGATGTCTCGGTTTCATTAGATGTAGAGATAAGCCCCCCTGCACTGAATTACATATGGAAAGGAGGAAGGAGTGAAGGATATCCTCTGAAACTAATATTGTATTTGGAGTGTGGATGAGAGTTTGGATAGCCTTCACCCCATCACCCTGAGTCCTCTTCACCCAGAGAGAGGCACAGACTTATCCATCGAGCAGGAGGCTTTGATGTGGAGAGCCAGGCTGTCGTACTAAGCCACACGCCAGAAGGTCCTGGCTCTGCTGTCCCAGGTGGAGAAGTGCAGCTTTAATGGAAGATCTCCTGTTACAGTCAGCCCACGGTTGGAGAGGTTGTGCCCTGAGATGTGTTTGAAGTTGAGCTGTGCTGAGACTAGAGACCTTCTGCCTACATATGTTGACAGATGTGCATCATGCTTCCTGGAAGCGCTGTGCGGGCTCTCTTAAGTTTTGGCTTTCGTTTTTTAAAAGGGAAAGTCACTGAATATATGAATTCATTATTTCTAAATACAGCTGCAAAATAATGTAAATGATGATCAAAATTTCTTTGCTCAACATTGAAATATCTATCATTTATTGCAATTATTCAGACAATATAGGAACAGTGTATGAAAACAAGGTTTCTTTCAAGCATTTCTCTTCTTTAGGCACAATAATTCTAAATACAACATCATTAGGATCGAAACATACATTAATAAATATACCACCACAATATGCAACCAGACAGTCAAATAACTGTATGAATAGGAAGCCGGTCATTTAATGCTCCAGGATCAATAAACATCGATATGTCCTGAAAGCCAACTCTAATCAATTATGGAATGAATAGATAATGGTGGAGCATGCTGTCACAGGAAAAGGCATAGAGCTTTTACCACCCTGTGGTTGATGATTTTTCACATAATATCACATTCCTAAGTGTTTTATTCCTTTTATGCCACCTGTTACAAGTTTTAATAATGAATAATACGTCATACTTTGTAACCATTTATAGTTACATTTAATGCTGTGGAATGTCCATGACAAGTTAGATGAGATTATCACTTACATTATAGTGGATATAAACAATTGTTCTCTCACCTGCCTTTCTTTTTTCCCCCCTCTTTCTTAAAATTAATAAGGCCAAAAAAAAAACACAGCTTGACGTTACAGAGAAACTTGAAAGCAAGTCCTCGGTCTTGAGGATTGTCCCGTGGCAGAAAGCTTTCTGAACATTATAAAGCACTGAACCTTGCAACTACTGCCCTAAACCTTACAGAAAGCTTCATCATATCAATGGTTATAAGGTGTCTTTTTTTAGTTAAATAACACATATTTAATCAGTTTATTATAAGTCTTCGATTATGTAGTGTCCAACCTACAAGTTTGTCCGAATGAGCTGTTAAAAAAAAATCATTTGGATTATACCCTCACTACTGTCGGAAAAAAAATTCATCACCTTCGGACCAGTCAGATTCAAGGATTCTGTTGTATAAGTCCAATATCATGATAATGTGATTGTGAAGACCTAATTGTCCCCTTTCTTTCTGATTCTGTTATGCCTCAACCATCTCAAGACTGGCAGAATTCTGTGTACTCTCATGCAGTCTGAAATGCTATACTGTCTGCATACTATTGTATATGTACTATACATGCTATAAACATGACAGAGCATTACTTACTGGGCCAGAAGCCTGTATTTAAAATCATATCAAATACTACGTATATAAAATAAGGCAAGCTGTTCTCTAGTGGTAGCTGGTGGTATTCCAACAGGCTGCCAACTATTCCTCTATACTCAAGATATAATATTTATGAGGTAAATGTGTAAATAGAAACTAAAGCATTATTGGATGAGCCATTGACTAGATTATTGCCCTCGTCCTACACGCCCAAGATTGTGTCTGATAAACCTGTGGGTCTGCCACATGTTAGTCTAATAGGTTTATTCTCCATTCTGCCACAGTGCTGAAATGTGTTAAGCATTCAAGGTTAGTGTATATGAGAGAGGTGTGTTTGTGGATAAAGGGAGTGGGGCCTCCTTACAGTTAAACCAGTGCTGTTTTTCTTTTGTCCCAAACAGCCCTGTTTCTCTCATTTCTCTCCCTCCTCATCTGGTTTCTATCAGTCCTGCTCTCACTGCCAGCCAACCTTCTCCATCACTCTTCTCTTCTCTCTCTCTCTCTCTCTCTCTCTCTATCTCTTTCTCTCTCTAGCATATGCGCACATACATTTTTGTTCTCTTATACACACAAGCACTCACACTCTTCCTCATAGACTAAGAGAGAGAATAATAATAATAATGTCTATCACACACACACTCTATCTCTCTCTTTCTCCCTCTCTCTCTCCCTCAAACACAGGATTTAATATTATCTCTCTTTCTGTCACACACACACATACACACACACAATTATTGTCTTACTCTCTCACCTCTATCGTCTCACCAGCATCTTGAATCCATCAGTGTTGTCACATATGCCCAACTCTTCAGCAAGGTGCAGCCCCCTAATGGGAGCTACTGCTGTAACTGTCCCTTCTCACATCACTCTTTGGACTTGTCTCTATTTTTCTGAATTTGGCATTACCTCTAGTAGGTTTTTCATTAAACATTTTTGAGAACTCAGAAAGCCTGAAAGGTATCTACAGATACTTGAAATCTATCACAGAAATGGTGCTTAGCTGAAGTGAACAAAGGCTTTGGCTGCACCTATGATCACATCAGCTTGTTGCTTGCTCTACAGAAAATATCCCTTATCATTCATTCTTTAGCCAGGAATTTGATTCACACTTTGAAGCCTCCTTTTTTTTCCTGCTCCCTTTATTTGTATAGCTATCACACACCTTTCTATTAGTGTTTCTAATTGTCTGTATTCTTTCCTTTTTACAAATGTTTGTCTTCTTCTCTTGAATATTAACAATGATCAAGTGCTTTTTAATTAATTTCATGCACCCTCCCCCTTTTTTGTTTGTTTTAATACTCACCCTCTGTGACCATCTGAAGATATTAGATCGTTGCAACTGTTTTCATGGACTTCAGTGAGATTTGAACGTAGGTAATTAAATAGCTTTGTGCATTGAGGCTATAATGTGTGTTCTTGCCCTGAGTTCATACAGTGCAGCATCTGGCTCATAATTAAATTTAGTTCCTTACAAGGGATGAAATTAAATCACTATGTTGAATCGGCCATTGGTTGATTGGGTAATTTTAATGCATCTGCTGCAGCACTCAGCCTCAGCATTTCACTTTTAGCATGCTTGTATAATATATTTTAGCACTGTGAATATTGCTTCTTGTGTTAAAAAGTTAACTGTTGATGATGGAGAATGTTTCCCCATACTGTTTTTATATTTAAGGCTACATACTTATTCTCCTGGACTGCATTTAGGGACTACTGACTTTCTGGCTGACCCATGTGTATTTCTGTTCTAAGGATTATGCTTGCACCTGTTAACTCACACCTTCTTTTTTTAACATTATTAAACAACAACCTGATCCTATACTATTTCACACTGAATGCACAGCACTATTTTTACGTGAATAATTGCACGAAAATTGTTAGAAGCAAAAAAAAAGTCAGAAGCAAATACCTGGCATATCGCGCCACGCTAAATATTTCTCTCCCTCCCACTCCTCCCCATTGCTAATAATTAGAGCACCACAGACAGATGCAGCCCTGTTCACAGATGGTTGAGATGCTGGGCAGGTTGCCCATGGGTCCTCTCTTCCCTCTTCTCTCTCTACTGATTATAGCTCATACACATTCCCAGTCATGCCTGAGCTACACTCTTTACAAGGCAAAGCCATTGAATGATACAGATAGAATCAGGAGAAATAGCTTTAAAAAAAAAAAGCTACTTATTGCAGCAGTATGCATATTATTCTATGTATATGATACTGATTTATTATTTTGGCCATTGTGTGTAACTCTTTTTGTTGCATGTATCACTGTTAAGAACTAGTTGATGGCGCAACCCTCAGAAAAGTGCCACGCATTTAATTATTGAAGCTCATTTTTGGCACCATTTAGAATTCCTTAGCATATTAGTGTTTTTCTGCCCAATACTGTCCATTTGAAGAATTTCTCATTATGTATTATAAATAAACAAGTTTTGTCTAATGAAGACTATAAAAGTGAAATGAAATTTATGGTGATTAAATAGAAGTAGGCGAAAGAGATGGTTAAACCACCCCCACCCCCATATCACGCAAAAGCAGAATTACTTTGGGTGGTTTTCTTCTTCCTGTCTCCAAACATGCAGTCCTTCACAGTGCACAATAAACACACAGCTGAATTTTTTCCTGCAGTCGTGGTGTTTTAGAGTGTGATTCATTTGTGAAGCCTATTGGGTTTAGCATTGTTCCTTTAAAGTTTTGGAGGTGTTATTCAAAACAGAGTACGATCTCCCGCTAAGGGGCTTATTAATATGAAAAGTGTTGCCTTAAAGGATATTTCTTTAAAGTTGCTTTGTGCTTCATTTCAGAGTCTTTTCACCTCTGGATTTGACCTTATTGAAACTGGTCCATGTGAAGTCTTTTTTTTTTTTCCCCTCCATCCTTTTCTGAAGCCTGGTCTCTGAAGGTCCCTCAGGTCCTCTTGGGACACATAACCCACTTCTCTAAAAATAACCATTAGTACAAAGCGGTGGGTTACAGCAGTGCACGGTGAGTGGCCCCATTTTGGCATGTTACTCTATAAGCACTGATCGATTTCACTTCTGCTAAATGCATCGGACTGCCTATTAAAAGGAATGCTGAGCATTAAGAGTGGAAGGTTTTATATTTGAATATCCTGTTACGCTGTGTTGCCAAAACTATAGCTCACAAACCTTTAACAGTAGAGTTTGGTTCTCTCTCCATAGACCAGGTAGGTGTATGAGAGTTATAACAGATACATGTTCCCATTATGCAAGCCCGCTGCTCAGACTAGGCTTATTTTTTTCTGGTCCAGCATTATCTTTCCAAATATCAGTCAAGAAACCCATGCATGGGGAATTTCAATGTCTTTTCCAGTCTCTAGCTTGTGAGATGTATTGAGACATAGCTTGTGCGCTCCAGAAATTGCATGACTGACATTACAAGAGACACTGACACTAACTGTCTTATAGAGGGCCCTTTTGAAACACGACCACCTCTCCCGCATGATGAAGATGAATAAGATGTCTCCCTTCACTGTCTCTGACCCTGAGCAATGGCCTGGCTGACCCTCTCCCATCTCCACTCCTTGACCTCGTTTTACGAGGGCATGGCCTCGGCCACCGAGCCCTCCTTCACGCACGGCTTGCACTCTCTCTGAAGCCAACACTACATACATCCTCCTTAACCATCTCCAGATAAAGGGAGCATTGAGGGACACTCTCCCATCCTCTCCACCCCACCCCTCCATGGCCCTCCCTGTATGGATGTGAGGGTAAAGAGAGATGAAGGGGTGGATGAAAGCTCTCTTTGGCTAAATGCAAATCGCCTTTACTCCTGATGCTGGAGTTTTCCACTCACACAGCTGCCTTTCCCACAATCCCTCTATCAGTGGGAGTTCTGCAGGACAGAAGGGACTTTCCACGAGATTCTGGCTCTGAACTGAACCCAAGCCCCTCTCCCGCTAGCCCGGTGCAGCCTCTCTCCTCTCCGGGGAGCTGGGTGGGGTCATGTGGCCCTATATCCAAAGGTCACAACCCCTGACTTTCAATTAGCACTCTTGGTATTGTGTCCCATCTAGTTTCAGAGGTAGGACCTGGTTAAAAAGAAGAGGGGGAGGTTACTTTGCAACACAATGCCTCAATAAGCAGTCCATACAGTTTTGCCCATCAGTGGTGTAAACAAGCAAGGAGAAAAGGATTAGTTAAGAGACCCATTGAGGTCTTTGATTGACTTAATCTGTCTTTAGGGGATAGGAAGTGTGATGGGTTCCCAGTACTCTAGGGATGACCTCTTCCTGCTCTCCCTGCTCCACCACAGAGCTCCCTCCCTCAGAGCTGCTCCTGGTTATAGACTACTAAATGGATGCAGTAAATTTGCTTTTACCTTTTCTTGGCTAGAGGCCTTCAGGGAAAAAAAAAAACTTATTATTTTCCCAATGGTTTCACTCTAAAATTCAATTCCTAATTAGGTGTTCAACATGCGTTTTGACAGTGGATTGTTGCAAGCCATCTCACATGGTCACTTACAGTTTAAACTGTGATACATTCTGCATGTTTTCGCACTGCATTCTTTCCATGTTGTACTCCCTGGGTAAATACACTCATCCAAAGAGCTGTTAAATGCATTTGAACCAGCTCAAATTCATTCAGACAGCTACAGCGGTGGTCACTTCCTGTCGAGTACCCAAATCCATTTGTATTGCTGCCGGTCAGGCCAAGCAGCAGCTCCTCTGTAGGTTTATGCTCAGTCCCTGTGGTCTGCACTACCTCTTTCACTGCCCACAATCTGCTTTCCTTCAATAAACAGCATTTACTCTACGTACTCCGCATCAGAACAGACCTTATTAGAGCTTTTTGTTCATCTGGTTGGTGCTCCAGCAGGGATCTGCTCAGGCGAATGCCTCCAATATAAGTAGGCTCTCTCCTCTCTGGCCACTGTTTTACAGTTAAATAAAACATGGCCTTTGTCCACTGAATTCACTGTGTTCCATGATTGTAGGATGTTAAATTGCCACAAGAACAAGTTGTTGTATACTCTAGTCTCCTGAGTTGAGTTTACATGTATGTTTTGGTATTGGCTTGCAGTAGGAAGAGTGTAAATGTGAGCATGTTTCTTTATTGCATACCTAGTTATGCCTTTAGGGAAGGTGAAAGGTGTGTGTGTGTGTGTGTGTGTGTGTGTGTGTATTTTGTGACTGTTCTATGCCAAGCTGTGGCGTGTATTTTTTGCCTCTGGAACAGGAAATAAAGATTCCTCCTGAGATACCTTTTTTGGACAAACATCAGACCTGACATTTTGTGCAGAGACTTTGTGTCGGGTGCCAATTTTAAGCCACATTGTGCTCTGCTTAATCTTTTAGCTCTGCAGGTTAGCATGTTTATCCCATGCCTGTTTATCTTTTTCTCAGAATTGCTCCACTAAAGAAGGAGCTCGAATGACACAGCTGTCTGCTTTGAGGACATGGATAAAGGTATTCTGTAAATAGTTTGGTATGTCCTGATTGTTTTCACATGTTTTTCCAGCAGAAGTCATTCTGGCAGTGACTTCATTCTCATTTTATTGTTTCAGCGTAGCACAGTGTCTGTCGTCATTTAATTGTTCTCTCAGCTCTGACCTAAATAAATAAATAAATAAATGTTTTCAAAAAAGGTCCATCAAACACTACCTAAAGAGGAACGTTCCAGAGGCTTTAACTCAAAACTAAACAGTCTCATGCCACAATCCCACACACACTCCTGCTCCCACCCTAGAAGCTGTAGAAGAGAGGAGGAGAGAAAGAAGAGCAGGGAGCGAGAGAGCAAATGGGGGGAGAGTGAGAGTGAGAGTGGGGGTAGACTCATCTGTCAGCGCTGAAAGCTTGGAACAGGGTGGAGAACACGCTTAAGTGTTTGCAGGTGTCTTTGGAGAGAAGACTATAGCAAGCTTCAGAGTGTCTTATCAGATATTAAACACAGTTGCAGACTAGAATCAGACCTTTCTCATACTCTACCATATTGGAACATGTCCAGCTGTTGACGTCTTTTATTCTTTGTCTTGCTTTTTTTTTTGTTGTTGTTGCACCTGGCCTCTCTCACCTCAAGGTCATCCAGTAGTTGGATGCTTTGACCTGTGTTATCTTTTCTTTTTATCCAAAGCGTGACATTTAAAAGTTCTGCTGAAAGATGAGAAATGCTCACACCACCTGGCCTTCTGTGTGAAATCCCAGTACCATCTCTTCTGTCCATTTTGGCATATATCATTCTTTTTGGAGTCAAAGGTGTGGAGAAAAGAAGAGGTGTGTAAATTGCTCATGAATAGCTTTGAGACATGAGTAAAAACATGAGTAAAAATAGTGAGCTGCTTTTCATGTCAACAGGCATGTGATCAGGAAAAGGATAGAATGACCTGACCTGAAATAAATCTACCCACACAGACATGCTCTGGGTGATTCTAATTCAAGTTGTACCTTGTCATGCCTTGCAAATACATATAACCTTTTATTGAAAGTTGATCTTTTGAGATCTGATAAAGTCTGCATCACATCTCTTTCTATATTCATTAATGTCCGGCTGTGCTGTTTCATGCAAAGAGGGTGTACCAGAGACCTTTTTTTTTTTTATTTGAAGGTATGGTATGTCATATCTTCGATCTCACTCTTACCAAATTACAAATAGAGTGCTGGCGTACATTAGACTAGATTTGTGCAGCCACTTCAAAGACGTCCTTGAGTTTCCTAATAGCTATAAGGGCATTGGAACCAATTTAACATTGTACTTACAATGTATTTCCTGGGGAGAAGCATTTTCATATCTCTAGACAGAAGCATGTAGACAGGAAACCCATGTCCCAGCTATATCACATCTTACGATGTAAGACATCTAGAAAAGATGCTGCTTTTAGTGTGTATTGCTTCTGGGAAGTAATTTCACAGGACATTTGAAGGATTCATTTGTCTGGTTCATAAAATGGCATTCCTTTGTGTGAACTGAGAAGACAATTGGCGCTCCAGTGTGGATGAAACAAACGCTTTTTAAGAAAGTTGCAAGAAAAAGGGAACAGTTTGGAATTACTCGGATGAATTACTCATGAAATGTAGCCTGATCTTTATTTATATTCATAGTCGTTGGGATGAGACGATGTTGGTAATGGAAGGACACTAAAAAGTAAGTCACTGCTTTAAACAAAACAAAAACAAAACACTCAGGTTTGCAAAAGATCACCTGGATAACCAACACTACTTTTTGTTCTGTGGACAGTTTCTGGCAGAAATCTACTTTTTTTAAGACTCTACATACCAACACAAAAGTCCCATCCAACTGTGAAGCATTCTGCAGGGAGCATCACGGTTTGGGGCTTGTTTGCAGCCTCAGGGCCTGGACAGCTTGCAGTTTTGAGAAAGCATAGAATTGAAAATTTTATCAAGAATTTTTACAGGAGAGACTCAGGGTAGCATCTTGTCGCCTGAAGCTAATAGAAGTTGGAGGAAACAAAAAGACAATGAATAAAAAACTCAAGTATGTTAACAGAGGAAAAAAAGAAAAAAAAAGTTTTGGAATGTCGTGACCTGAAGAGGGCTGTTTACAGAAGAAATCTTAATGATTTGTGTTTGCATACTTTTTTCTAGCCTGGACTGTGATGATTAATTAATGTGTTCAGTAAAAAGACACAGTCCCCTTCGAAAAGTACTGGAACAGCAAAGTCAATTCTATTATTTTTGCTATACATTGAAGACATTTGGGTTTGAGATCAAAAGATGAATGAGACTATAGATTCGAATTCCAGCTTTCATTTCCTCATATTGACATCTAGATGTGTTAAACAATTTCAAACACGACACCTATTGTTTGAACCCACCCATTTCTTCAAGTGATCAAAAAATATTGGAACATGTGACTAATAGGTGTAATTAATATACATATCCAGGTAACTCCTGGTTCCACAAAGGCTTCACAATCCTTTTCTTGCAACTGTACAAGAATCAAACATATGGCCCATTGTTCCAAATGGAAGTTTTCAGAATAGCTACTCCTGTAGTCAACTCAAGGAGAAGTTTAAACTATTTTTTCTCGGTTTCAGCATGACTTCAAAACACACTCATAAGCACATTCCTAATTAGAAAAGCAGCGAGCCCATATTAGAAGTATTAAAGTGTCTGCCCTCCTCTCAGCAGTGTCTGTCTGCTTGCTTTATTCTGGATGTCTTTGCTGTGCTGTTTGGATCCTTCCGCACAGCTGTGAATATTTGCTAAGGCCCACATAGAAAGTGAAATCATTGCCTTTGCACTCAGACTTCAAACACTTGGCAGGCCACTGGGCGTCATGACGGTCTCGAGAGGAGCAGCTAAAAGGCCAGAGCTAGCTGAAGAGGTGAGCAGCTGTCTGGGAAGTGACTCCTCTTTGAAGCAGTGATACTGGGAAATCTTTTCAAACAATCAGCTCCGTCTCCCTCGTTCATTCCCTTATATGATAGTCTCTAATGGAGCCTCTATAAAAGTATCTTTAGAAACATATTTATGGCAGTTTTACTGAATGCTCTTTAGTGTTCCTTGTCACCATTACCAAGCCTATTTGAATAGCTGAAGGCTGTTTACATGTATTTCAAGCTTCAAAGAAGTTCTCCCACTCACTCCATCCTCTGCATTTCTCACTTTCGCCTCCACCCTGAGGTGCTGTAGTCATACTAGATTGTTTGTAGCCCCAAGATTCTCATACGGGAAACAGGACTGAACTTTGCCCATCTGCTCCTCACAAACAAGCCTCACTGTTTGCAGCTAATGGATGTTGTGCAGTGGTTCCCGGAGGCCCTGTTCTCGTCTAAACGCCCTGCCAGTACCACTTCACTTACTCCATCCTTGTTTATCTTCACTGAGTACTATTGAAGACATGGATCTGGAATTACGTTGGTTTCAGCATTTAAACATCGCCATGTTATCTGGATATAGGTATAGTGTTTGCCATTACAATGTTTTTATAATTGTTTGAAATTTATTTTCATATTAATTCCTCTAGAGCTCTTTTATGTATGCAGTGTTTAATATCCATCGGTGGTCTCTGTCCCATTTTAAAACTGACCCTGATTTGACCCAATTTCAGAGCGCAAACCGAATGTTAGTGGAATGCTTATGGTTTGTTGGCAGCATTATTTTTTTACATGCAAGCAAAATAAGTTACAGCAAGCACCTGCTATGCAGATGTATAATGTATTCTGGATATCAGAGCTGAGGAACACAAAAAAGGTCATGCTGAATACAGTTCAGACAAATATTGATGTTTGTTAGCTCTTAGTTCGGTGTCCCCTGTACCCTGTTATCATTATTATGTCTGTGCATGCTTGCAAAAGTTTCTTTACATTTAAATGTTTGCTTATTTCCTTCCTAATCTTCCAATAAATGAAAGATTTCTGCAAGTATTTTTCTGACTCCACTGCTCTATTGCCCCTTTCCACTTGCTTCTCTGCCAGTCTTTTCTGGTTTGCTAAATCTGTGCAGTCTGAAACCGAATCTGATTAAGTTCACTGATATGGACTGTGCAAAAGTACTAATAAATGAACTAAGTTTAAACTTTTAGGGACAAAATACTTTTCAGTAGGTCATCTCAGTGTTGTTGTTTTTTGGGTTTTTTTGCAGCTTTTGTGGATTGCATTGTACCTTCAACACAGTTTTCTTTAAAAGCACATTGATACATTAAAGGGGATGTTTATGGCCTGTGAAACACTCATCAGCTATCACTATGTAAAAGCCTCTACCACAGCCTGGGCTATGAGAGCTGATTGAAGACACTGAATGCTCTCTGCAGTCAGGCAGTCTTCTTACTGGACTCACTCTGTGCCATTCGTGTACGCTTCAATGATCAGGCTAAGTGTCTGCGTGGCCTCCAGGTCCTGCCTTGTCCCCACAAATGTCTGTTTGTTTTGCCTCTTGAAAGAGTTGTTTACAGCTTGTATAGCAGTGGTGGGAAGATGACCAGGGGCCATAAACAGCCATAAATGCTTGATTGTATAGTAAAACAAACATTATGTCAAATATGGGCAAATACAACATTGTGATTATACCCGATGAACTGCACAAACGTAATATGAATAATTCTGATAAACAGTTTTATACTGGTTAGGGTCATGGTTGATCTGGAACGTATCTCAGGAACACTAGATGTGAGGCAGGATTAAACCCTTAATGCAATGACACTCCTTCACTGGTTGACATACACACACATTCATTCACTCCTAAGGCAATTCAGGGAACCAGTCCTCCTACTGGCATGTTTTTGGGAGATGGGAGGAAACACACATGGACATGGGGAGAACATATGAAATTCCATACACAGTAAATTGAGCTCTGGACTGACCCAGCGACCCTGGAGCTGTGAGACTGCAATGTTATCTGCTGTACCACGGTGTCACTGCTTTCACATTATAATGCAGATATTTCAAATAATGCCATCACATCTTTAAACCTGGCAACATATTGCTCTGACATTGTACACACCTTGAGATACATTATGAACGAACTTTTCCATTTTATCTCACAGGAGCTGAAGATGCTCAACGAGCAGGAGGAGGCCTGGAGCCAATGTCAGCTCAGCTGCTGTCTGACGAATGGGACAGTCAGTCTCCCACTATCAGCACTGTAGAAGGAGATTCAGACTCATTCAGCGAAGTGTTCTAGCACCTGTGGAGCTTTCCCTGTGTCTCATCTCCGGTTGGTCTCCGTGTGCAGGAGCTGGGGAAATCTCTATCAGACTGAATGGCGCTGTGTGACCACTGTGAAGTATTTATCACTGTGCCTTGTGAAAGGATAAAATTATATTTCTTGTGTTAGTGTGAGAGTGTTTTGCTTAATGTTTTTGGCACCACATTTTCCATAGCAAGATCTGCCTGGACATGTGATCCTGTGCCATTCAGGTGGTTTTAACTGTGTGAAAAGGAAATGTGTGTATCGGTTAGTCAAACATGATTTTGCATTTTCAAACCAATAAATATTTTATCACTAAACATCACTGGGTTTTTTTTTTTTGTTTTTTTTTTTTTTTAAATATCTGTTTCACTGACATTTTGATTTTTTTTCCCATCCACATTGACCCTTAATTTAATGTCATTGCGATTTCCAGAAATGGTTATATTAGGTCAAGAGTTTGTGTTGGCTCTCAAACACATGGCTACGTGGCATGTACCCTACTGTGGCAATGGCCGTGCAGAACATTAAATTACGTGACTGGGTTTCACCTCATTACTGCCAGGCTATTATTCCTCTAGAGAATGCAGTACAGTTTATCAGATGTTGCTTTGCAGCCTGCTGCAGTGATGATGCCAGTCTAATGAGCATCCTGTTTATTTTCCAGCAGTTCAGCCAAGATAAAGAAGGCCTCAAGTCTTCACCAGCAAATTGAATAACAATGTTGGCAGTTAAGGCAATAATGAGTGGAGTTTCTCACTTAAGGTGTGAACATTTACATGTACAAACATAAGCAGCCAGTATGAGAAAAGCTTTGTATCTGACCATAATGTAAATTTTTATATATAATTTCAAACATTCTACAACCTATAAAGCATATTTCTCATACTGAAGATAGCTTTAAGTACATTATGAATGCGCTTTTTCCTGCTTATTCCAGATTTTATTAAGGAAACTGGTGAGATGGGTCATGGTGATAAACTTCTGTGGTCTATACTACCCTGCAGGAATTAAGTTTTTTGTTTGTTTGTTTGTTTTACAGTTCTCCAGCCTCTTGTCTGATAAAAGGAGAGGATCTAGTGAGAGAGGAAGTGACAGGTTTGGATGTGATACATGTGGTAAAGTGAGACTGTCCAGCACTCCACATACCACAACAAAATTGCTTAGTGTCAGCATGCTTTATTTTAAATAAATCTATTGTATAAAATGTGGTTGTGGTGCTGATGTCTTTCTCATTTTTAACATACATAGACAGATATTCTCTATGACGCTAAGCAGCTGTTGCTCTGATATAACTTCTATGAATAAAATCTATCTAATTGATATTTTCTTTGTTTCTTATTCTGCTCATACACTGTTTAATTTAAAGTATTATTAATAGTTCTTTCAAAGAGCTGGCTATGTGTTGAGCACTGCATTAAAGCCAAAATATTGACGGATCAGCCCGCTATTGAGAACCCAGCCTTGATCTGTTTGATTTGATTATAATGAGCAAGTGGTGATTGAGAGGGCCAGATCAAGTTGGTCTACAGAAGAGAATGTAGCCACTTTTAAAAACCCCAGTGCTGGCCTGATATCACACACACGCTCTTAAATGTTTTCTAAAGACTAGGTTATGAGCCAAGAGTGCAGTCAGTTCATATCCACCCCTCCTCCTATAGCTCTCTTCAAAAAAAAAAAAAAAAAACCCTTTCAGTTCCAGTTAGCCAGCTGTTTATCAAAGCCAGATGTGTCAGGCAGGAAGCTGGCGGAAATCGAGCGTGACATTGACCACTCTTCTCTTGCACGATGGAACACTGGGAAGACACCAAAAAAAAAAGACTTCACCTCTCTGTTGCTCTCCGAAAGCTTGGCCTTCAGGGGAGTTGGCCATAGACATCTAGATCTGTAAAGTCTACAGTCAGTGTAGAAACCTAGGGAGAGCTGCAACAGATACGGGGATGTCCAAGGAAGGATGTCTGTCAACTAAACCTTTTTTTATTCACCTCAGAAAAGAAATGGAGCAATTTATAATTAATCAAAGGGAGGTCAGGTGAATCATGGTTATAGGGAAGCTGTGCAAATCTTTGCATTTTTATATTATTTCATCAACGCTGATGATTGATGAAAATGATTTCCCTACGAGAGTGCAAAATTAATGAGTAGATAGCCATCTACTGAATATATCAAGGTTTCCGATTTGCAGAATGGGGCTACATGGAGCGCCGACTGAAGTGTTTTGGCAGTATGCTAATGGCACAGAATAAATATTGGAAAATAAATGAAGGCTACCCTTCGTTAGAAACTGCCGATGTGTGTGCGTGTGTGTGTGTGTGTGTGTGTTTCCTGTCTGTCTGAGGACTGAATGCTTAATTGATGCTGAAGCACCTGTTAGTCATTTATATGTATGACAACAGCGCCATGGTTTCATGAATAAATTATTCATATCCACAGATGCTTTAAAACTGTGTGGATAAATTTTTTTTTTTTTTTTAATAGTGTTGGACCACACCAACAGGTCTAAAATTGACCAAAAAAATTCCTTATGGAAAATCTTGTTTTCCCCTTAAGACAGTTAACCTTAAACCATATAGCAGGATATGATGAAGCAAGATGCAGTAGAGAAATGTTGCATTTAATGGAGATTTAAAAAAAAATGTCTGTCACATCAGTGGGAGTGGCAAAAGACATGGCTTTTTTTTTTAAAGGATTTTGGGGCAGTTGGGCATGCCTTTGAATCAGTACCAGCTACTGGACACAAAAGCTCTGATAAATGAGTGCCGTTATAAAGTGATAAATAAGAGCAGTTACTCTTTAGCAGGATGCGAGTACTCAGACGCTCAGCCCATGACATAGGAAGCGTCTGGTATCTTTTGTACACTTTAATAGCTGCAAACTTAAGAAAACTGAAGGATTCAGTGTGATGGGAACTTCACACTTTTCATGAAAACTTTTGAACACCCTGACAAAATTAGCATTTCTGGGTAATATTGTCAATAGTTTTCACAAGAAATCACAGTAGAATCCTCTCCTTAAAAGGTATTAAAGAGTTTTGAGTGAAGCATTTGGTTGTACAGGAAACGCTCAATGGTTGGTTATCTGTCATGTCAGTCGAATGGCTTCTTTTTGTGATTTTTTTTGTTGTTGTTGTTGACCGTGTTTATTGATGAAACCTACCAGATTTTTCTGCCTTACAAGTAATTTCCTTTCATTAAGCTTGAAATATTTACCTGCTCGGAGACTCTTTCATTATTATTACACCCCAACATGCTAGGCTTATCTCCAAATCCTTCATTCCCTAAGACCAGGGGGGGCATCAGTAATGAATTCTCAATGCCAATTAGAGATTTATACGAAATGCCATCTTTTAATTAATCATCTAGAAACAGTTGTGTACCACTTTCGAGGAGTCTCAGCACCATAGGGGAATATGAACACATCTTTAATGAGACTATTAAAGTTTCAGAGTCGGATGTGAGAGTTTGTTGGGATGCACACACCAGATTTGATCGCCATGCTTGGATGGTGTGGTTTTGAGCTTGTTAATTGATGCTTGGGAGACATCTGATTATCTGCCCCAGTGTTTTAAGGGAGGCTCGTGGGGGATGTGAGCAGTGGGGGAGGAAATAAACTGGCCAAGAGCCAGTCAATTTTAAGTGCTGCGTTCTGACTCCAGAATGTCGAGAACTTTGATGAGTTCTGTTTTTCTAACAAGATATGCATCATTCTTTGTGTAATGCTGCACTCAAATATTTATCTTTCTGCATTTGTACGTTTTCCCTTGTTTGGTGTGACATTAATTAAGGTTTAGAGGTCAGATTCTGGGTTTCCTCTTGCTTCTCCTCTGATGGACAGATACTGATGGAGAATATCATGGCTCCACAACTGCTTCATGCAACATGTGAGAGCAGAATGGAATTGAGTGAGTTTATACAGTAGACATTCATTTTATTGTCATAACCTTAGATAGAACAGGGTGTAAGATAAGGCCAGGGAGTGAAGTGAAGACAGAACAGGAGAGACTGCAGTAATGTGTGTTCTTTTAATGTAGTTGACCTTGCTATAATAGTATGCATCCAGTCTGTCTTATCTATTATCTAGTCACCAGTGATTTGCAAAGATTAACATCCAAATGTATTCCAACTGGTGTTGCAAACCTTTGGAGAGTTGGAGGTCAGCTGATACGTAAACAATTTTGACTAGAACTGGATGATTGCATTATGAAAAACTGGCTTTTTTTCTGAGTCACCTCACTGGCTTGAAAATACAGACATTTCCAGTAAAATGACCTTGAGATGTTTCTGGAAATGCAATCATTGCTCTTGTAAGACACATTCAGAAATCAACTTTTAATGCATTCCCTCAACTGTAACAACAGCACTTCAGGATTTTCAGTGTCTTACTTTCTTGGCATAGGTCGACAAAAGCAGTCGTCTCAAGAGGTCTATTTTGAGTGGATTCAGCGACCCTCAGCGAGCTCCTCAGTCAAAAGGCTGGCATGCTGAGAGGAGAGGAAGTAAGACCATTTTTATTCTCCACCCCATGCACACACCAACACAGACACACAGCTGTTTCAGCAGCTGGACACAAAGAGAGAGAGAGAGCATGCTGGATGTGGCCTCCACTCACACAATGACCCTTTATATGATCTGAGTTGGACTTTTACTACAACCTCAAGCCTGGTGATGATGGAGGGGCTTAAATAGGAAGGAAAAGGTGTAACACACACCATACACTTCACACTGAAGCAATTTTGGTCTCTATATAATGACCTAAATATTGATGTGCTGCATGAAATATAACCACGAAAATAAGAGATTAAAGACAAATGCATAAGAGATCCATTCAGGCGAATAAAACCGTTATATACAGTATATTTTGTGTACATCACTGACAGTTTGCCTGTAGGGTGATAGTAGTGGAGATGTGTATGGAGGATTTATTACTCATTCAGACGAGTCAATATGTGCAGGTGAGGCAAGTTTATAGGGCAGAACAAAGTCATGAATACTGGGAGTGAATACCCACCCATACAAAGAATGGAGAAATCTGTTAAAGTAATCCTTAAACACAAGGGAACAGAAAAGAGGAGTCAAATGAATGTTTTCCTTCCAGTGACCCGAATCAGACAATGTCGTTAAGCTTTGCTGCAGGCTCTATACCTCGTCTGGATGGATTAACAAAAGCTTTAATCACCACAGAGCTCAGACTGTGAATGCTTGGTGTTAATTATCTTACATTGTTTTCTGTGCTTACAGTTTACTAAAGCAAATTTGGTTACAATTAAGGCAAGGACAAACCATCCGCAAAAAAAATCTCTCTTGTGGTCTGTCGTTGACGCAATAAGAAATGCTGTTTTGAAATGAAAATAGTATTGTTGTCATCAAACAGAACTTGTGTAATCCAAGGGAATTTCTCTGCATCTGACAGCCCTTGGGACTCTGCATGCAAATGTTTGTTCCCAAGTCTTAGTTAATGAAGTATATTGTGAAATGTATGGTGAGATTTTGCACAAAATATTCTGCAGGCAGACATTGATTGCATTGGATACATAAATGAGCAGTAATGTATAGTGCAGAGTGGGTCCTGGACAGAAAGTCTTTTCATGCAGGTTAAGTGCTCTCTAGGGAGTCAATACTCCCCTCTCTCTTCTGCTTAACCTTTGGTGATTGTCCAAAGTAGAATAAAAGTCTACTATTCTGTAATCTCAAGGTAGACTTGAAATGTTTTTTCTCTCTCTCTTCCTTCTTTCCCTGCCTCTTCTTCAGAACAATACTTGTGCTATTTTGGGTTATTTGATTAATGGTTGGAAAACCATTACTGAGAGCAGAGTCTTAAAACTTTCATGGAATATGTAACAGCTGTCATGCTCTCTAAACAATGGCAGTGTAAAACTTACAGATTTGCAGACTAAAGCTTGGACTGCTGTTTCTAAATAGCATGGTTTCAATCCCAATCTCTGTGAAATATCCATAGAGTATTGTGGTAAGCCTACTCTAAATCTCATTCAACTTTAAATGTGTATTGACTGCTTTATGTCCAACAGGGTTATTTGTGGTGATGTTATAAGACCCGGAGTAAGTTTTAACATTGTTCTGCTCATGCTTCTCATGCATGATTGGTGATATAAAAGCCAAGGGAGAAGGAAATGTTGTTTTATGTGTAACATGGACCCCAAAATAATCTTTGAGGAAATAAACAATAAACTGAAAAGTTGATTGTAAAAAAAAATCACCTTCCAAATTCACCTTCTACTGTTGAGTAACGTTTCTGGGGGAGAAATGACTTGGTTTACTCCCAAAAAAATATGCCAGTAGGCTAATCTAAACTGAGTGTGTGTGCTTGGTGCCCTGCTATGGAGAGTTGTCCTGTCCAGGGTGTATTCCCACCTCTCACTTGGAATAAACTCTGAATTTCCTACAATAAAGTTGCTGAAGATGAATAAATGGTCCACATTTAACTTGGAATACTAATGAAAAGAGTAGACTTTTGTAACACAATCATACTATCATCCAACACTGATTACTCCCACATTACCAATTCCATTACCAAGCCCATCTCTGGGTTTATATTATTTAAATAATGTACTCTGGAAGCAACAGTCAAAAGAGGCTCCACAACTTTACCAAAGCCTTGTGGTACTATTAGATTGGGCAAGGAGAGAAAGGCATGAAAACCACACAGTTTTTCTAACTTAAATCAAATCTTTAAACAGTTAAACCCTAATGGAGCCCATCTTTTACTCTTGGTTGCTTTTAGAGCCTGACTTTGAGCTGACGCTGGTGCCCACCCATCATCACACACACTCTCGCTGTGCAGATGTTTGTTTGATCTGGCCCAGAGATTGGTGGAAGGTTGGAATTATCTTTGGAACTGCATTGCCATTTAATTAAAGCGATTAAGGGAAACTGGAAAAGCGAGGGAAAGTGGTCACTGGAATGATTTACGGTTTTGAGAGGGTGAGTGATGAAATGGTGAGAGAGGAACATTACGCAGAATAAACCTAGCTAAGCATTACTGAGAGAGTGCTGAAAGTGCAGAGCAGCCTCGGCTTATAAGGGGGAAAATTGTTTGCCTGTGCAAAGTAACTCAGTCAAGATAAACAGAAAAGGATAGAAATTTACGTGACAGTAACACAGGCTCTCTGACGTTTATATTTCACTGTATGAATATCATTTATTTATGTATTTGATATAGTAAGTGTTACTAAGATCTAATACTTGAGGTTTAATATTTTATACAAACTGTCATGATAATGTAATTGAGTAGGACTGTATGTGTTTTGCTTCTTTCGTACAGTTCTGCTTTGACAGACAACTCACAGGCCTGTAAATCATAAGCAAATGCCTTTCTCTAGTTAGCTGATGCAATGTACTGTATACACTGTTATATAATTGGATTTTAATGTACCATGTCAAATTACTGTTTACAAATGCTGTAGCCTGTGCAAATAAGCGTAAGAATTAAATGACTATAAGTTATTTAATGATAAATGTGTTATACCATAACTTGTTTGGCTTAATATTACTGAACCTTTTCATATTAAGCACAAACCCATTTGTTCCTCTTTAACCGTTCTCTTGTGACCTGAACTATATAGCAAAATCCTCATTCTTCAGTTGGACACAGCTGAGCCACAATACAATCCAACAATTCACACTTCATTATAAAGCCCCAGAGGCCTCATGGAAAGGCTGTATTTTAATTACAAACCAATTACTGTGCTGAATAATTCAGACACTGCGGGCTAAATTTACCGACAATTAAAATGTTGCTGTGGCAACAACAGCCATTGATTAAAAAGTGGCAAAATCCTAAATAGTTGCAAGTGCGCTATATAGACTAGGCTATATAGCTATTATTCCAAAGCCTATGTAATGAGTAGGGATCCATCTGGGATTTGATCAATTGTTCACCACTTTCCAGGGCGGTGTTGCGACCTGTAACAGCCTGCTGTCCAGAGATGCAGACTGGAGCTGGGCTGAAGCTGTGGACAGTAATGTCCTAAAGGGATTAGACTTCTGTCTCTGGGACTTAAGAGGAATTAGCAGGAGATTATGTAACCTTCGTGTGCTATAGTAATTATCGTAAATATGAGTTTTCAACATAAAAGTTGCACATAAACATCAATTCAAGGTTGTAATTAGCCTACAAATGAGCTTTCTTCATATGTTCCCTACTAATGCTGCCTTCACATGTTCTTAGCATCTTATTCGATAGTTATTTCCCATTTGTGAAGTCATAACTGTCAGTGCAGCAATAACATTACAGATTGATTTACTGTCTTTTTAATATTTGAAACATATGTAAGTATAAACCAAATTTAGCCAAGAGAGATATTAGCTAGTATGTATGGCCAAATCCACGACTACTGAAACTTCTGAAGCTGTGCATTCCTAGTTGTAAAGGTCGGCACCAGAATATTTGGGTATCAAAATTATTTGAGAAGACAGTCTGGGTGGGGTTTTATGACTGAACTAGATCATGTAAAGTGCTTGCTCATCAGAATGTGCAAGGTGCCCTGAGAGGTCTCCAGGCTTCCTCAGGTTGTGGAAATGTGTTTATACACAAAGGGACTGTTTTTCATCGAGGAACTATCAGTTGTTGTGTCAAAACAATCTTTTAGTTCACTGTTTTCCAGGTATTTATCCCATGGGAAGAAGGATAAGCAGAGACACCACCCCCGAGGCTGCACAGTTACGCGTTGGTTGCCTGGCAACAGCCTGAGTGAGAGGCATGGGAATGGTCAGTGTATAACGAGATTTGGTCTGCATCTCCTGGGTTTCACACCATTACATGGGTGGTACAGTGAAACTGCTAATGATGTACAAAGTGGGAATGAGAGTGGAGTGTGCTACATGATGAATTATACATGATATACATATGATGGATACTGCCATGCAAAACTGCCATGCCCTTTGAAAAGCTTTAAATAATACATAATGAGTGTGGGGATTAATTTTGTAGGCTTAATAAAGAGTTCAATCTTGGCCTGACATTTGCAATTTTCTATTCTTCCTCTTTCGCGTACAGAAGCTGCGCTGCTAAGCAGCCATTGCTTTTGTCTGTGTGTGTTTTGTTGTCTACACAACCTAATGGCTACAATTTCAACTGTAACTGTCTTAGATATCTTACCCAAATTAGGATACTAACAAATTACAACATTGCCATCAATGAAAAAATGTAATCTTGAATCCTGTCATGTTACAATCTTGATCTGCTAGGCCTGATAGAATGGACTAAATCTGATTTGTTGTGTTGTACTTGAAATGGAAGGCCTGAATCCAGTGTAGTAAAAGCCACCACCATTTGGAAGGTTTTATGTTGCTTGTCTGCTATAGATTTGCATACCTTTTGCATGTTTGCAGAGGTCTGCCTCCGTGCGCATGATTGCATGTGTATCTCCTAGACTCAGGCCATCGGCTGAACGTGTATGAGAAGGCTTTTGAGAGGAAGTTAAGGAGCTAATTGGCACTGTGTGGGCCCACATCACTCAGCCATTAAAACTCTTAATAACCCAAATTCTGACAGCAAGGAGTGACTTATAATAAGTGCCGGCCAAGCTAGAGCAGTGCGCTATCGCTCTCTCTCTCTCTCTCTCTCTCTCTCTCTCTCTCTCTCTCTCTCCCTCTCTCTCTCTCCCTCTCTCTCTCTCTCCCTCCCTGTGTGTGTGTGGTAAAGAAAGAAAGGGCCAAAGCATTACATCATCTTAGGTCTTCTTAAGTGAAGCATTGCTTGTTCATTTTCTGAAATTTCCATTTGGCTAAAGGTTTTGAAGCAGCTTTTTGATCTGATCATGGAAGGTAACGTTCATGGATACACCTCATTGGGTTGCATAAAGTTTGTATTATGGACATAAATGCTTGGATGTAAGAGGCTCATAGAATTCAATAAGCATGGAACCACAAGCAGTTTTCCTCACTGTATATTCCTGCAGGGATATTGTGTACAAAGCTAATTGTGTGCGGTGCTACTGTTTATGAGCGTGTATAAACTTGGGTTATGTGACATCATTGCACTGCCTTGCTTTATTATTACCGCTGCATATGTTTTCTTTTTGACATAGTCTAAATATTATAATGCTGCACACCTGTTCGTATATTATGCTATGTTATGACATTTCTTTTATTTTATTATAGAAACAAAAGGGGGCACATGGTGGCTTAATGGTTAGTACGTTCACCTCAAACTGCCAGGGTTGGGGGTTCGATTCCCGCGGCTCTGTGTGTGCGGATTTTGCATGTTCTCCCCATGCTGTTGGGGTTTTCTCCCTGAGTCCAAAGACATGCATGGTAGGCTGATTGGCATGTCCAAAGTGTCCATAGTGTATGAATGGGTGTGTGAGTGTGTATGTGATTGTGCCCTGCGATGGAATGGCACCCTGTCCAGGGTGTACCCCGCCTTGTGCCCGATGCTCCCTGGGATAGGCTCCAGGTTTCCCCGCGACCCTGAAAAGGAGTAAGCGGTAGAAGATGGATGGATGGATGGAGAAACAAAAGGTGGAGGGTGTGCATTTACTTTTTAGGAAAGCATAATTGGCAAACTCATCAGCCACTGAAAAGTGGAGCAGAGATGCAATCTCAGTGTAATCTTGCACATACTGGATAGAAAACAACATGACCAACCAGGTAAACACCTAGCGAACAAATTGGTCTAATTTTCCATTTGTGCCATGTGAGAGTTGTTAATTAGCAACAGTGTCTGAATGCATGTGCTAGTTATCAGCCACACATTTGCTGTTGTCTGCATGTGAACATGAAGAAAAAGAAAAAAAACTGACAAATGTATTTTAAAGCTTAAGTTGCACTCATTCTGGTCTTGTTTATAATAACTTTCTTTTTATCCTAACTATAACAATTTCAGTGATTCATGTTCATCAGTAGAGTCTTAAATTCAAGAACGTAGGTCTGGCCTTGTCTTCCATTTTGTCCGCTGACTGTTGATGAGAGCACACAGAGTTGCCTTTCTCATAGCGTGGTGAAAAGAATCACCATGCCTTTCACATTACATCACAAAGCTGAGATTGATTCAACCTTCACACCCACTGTGCCGATCTCTGTATTGAACACACAATGTGGGGCTGAGTTCAAGTCTAGACTATTCTCAAAGACATATACTCAAGCTGTAACATAAAACTCCTCCAAGTAATAACAAAGGCTAGTTTTTTAAACATCAAAATATTTCCATGTTACAAAAATAAATCAATAAACCAGCATTATGTACTAGAAAGATTTGGCTCCTCATTGAAGCGTTTCGTCTGTTGCTACAAGTGTATGTTTTATAAATTTAGAAATTGCTTTCTCAGCTGGTGACGACAGGAAGGCATAGAATATATCATAGAATGATTATGAAGAATCCAGAGCTTGCGTACTAGCATACAACTTTAAAGCATTAAGCTTTATTCTTCATGTTTTTGTTTTGTCAGCACCACTTAATAGGGTTCTTTTCTTGTTTAATGGTCCTTGCAAAATTGATCCGATAATTACTGTAAATGATAGGATTGGATTGTGGAAACAAGCCTCCTTCTTCTACAGGATATCAGTCATTATTTTTTTCTTGCACGTCACAGGCATATTGCTTAAACCTAAAAATAATAGAATAATTAAAAGTCTGGGTTTGAAATATGGATTTATGTGCATTTGGCAAATGGATTCATGACTACTTGGTTGTAAAACAGCACATCCTGGGCCATGCCAAGTAAATCAATTTAATCAGTTTTCTATTGCTACACACTTCACAGTGTCTAGTACTGAAACTAGGCAGAAAGAAAAATGTAAATACAAAACTAGAAATGATTTTTAAATGATAGGGAACACAAATAACATTCATCTGAGCCTGGGATTGTGATGTTAAACTTTGTTTCTTCATCGCAATTATTTTAGATTCACTGGCATGAAAACATGCCATATGTTCCTGACGTTAGTTAGAAATTTGACACTTGCCCTCTGAAGTCCATGAGGAAGTTCATAGTCTATAGATTGGGTTTATCCTGTTTGTTTCAGAGATTTGATTAAAATGCCACAAAGCGCTTTTGCTTTGATCCTGATACAGAGAGTGTTTACCTCGGGTCACTTCCTGTTCCGGGTGTCACAGACCCCGCCTGGGGGCACACAGTGAGTGAGTGAGTGAGAGAGAGAGAGAGAGAGAGAGAGAGAGAGAGAGAGAGAGAGAGAGAGAGAGAGAGAGACCGACCGACCGACCGACCAATAGGTCCAGTCTAATGTTTCATTTAAGGATGTTTGTGAAGGGTCAGCAGCTGGTTTGCAAACATCTGTTCCTCATAGAATTGCCCATAGATCCAATTTCCTAAATCCCTGTCATGTTTAGAAAAAGAGATTAGCTTTGTGCTTGCCTCATATTGCTCTCCTACTTGCTCCAACGTCGTTCTGATGCATGTTTAGCTGCAAATCAAACAGAGCTGCCAGTGCCATTAGCTGGAGTTGATGGACAGAGACTTTAGCGGTGCGGTTGGTTTTAATTAGCTGCTGAGCCACCGTGCCCTGCTGCAGAATGAAACCATCCATCAGTGATTAGAAGCAACTAAATTGTTCCAATTCAGGGACACAAAGCCCACAGAATCCAGAGGCTGTTTCTGACAGAATTTGCATTGATCTTTCTGAAAGCCTCCTTTCTCCAAACTGAGAAATTATTCAGTGTGAAATTACAAAATGACTATAGAACCTTTTGAGCAAAATTAGATTATGGGGATTTATCAATTGATTTTTATTTATTACAAGGTTACAGTGGGTGATTTTTATTTTGTAAAACATATCAAATTTTTATTTACATATTTTAATATTTATTCATATTTATTTATAATATTTATCCCTAGATGATAATATGGCATATGGGAATAGTGAGGAAAAAGGTCATATCATGAGCAAGTGAATATATCAAGTGAATATTCCACTGATCCACTTTGCACTTTATTCTTCTACAGAAAATGGAAATAGCCATAATAGATTTAGCAGCATTCAGTACCATAGACCTAGATTGCAATACAAATATGTGAATTATATATATATATATATATATATATATATATATATATATATATATATATATATATATATATATATATATATGAGATTGTGATCATAATACGTGCACACTTCCTTGTCAGATGATACAGAGTCTAAAAAAAACATTACCAACAAATGAATCATATGGAGGTTAGAATCAGATGATTTGTAGATTATATTATTTGACATATTTATTTCCTTTACTACATTCTTTCTAAACTACGTTACTGCATATAGGCCAGGAGAATGTCATGTTCAAATACCAGGAAGTGACAAATGCATTTGATCCAAATGTTACATTAATTTACTTAATTGATTCCACAGATTGGCTTAAGTTGATTTCAGTGGCTCTGCTGTCTGTTTTGAGTTCTGGACTGGTCTAATTATCTGGTTGGTTTGCAGGCTCTTATTGCTCCATGTGGTAGTAGTATTAGTGGCAGCTGTGTGATCAATGTCCCAGTGCAGGCATGCATATGGTTTTCAAATCCAGCTTTCAGAGTGGATGATGAATGTGTTTTTGTGTTCCAGTTTTTTTTTGTTTTTTTTTTGGTTCCTGGATACACAGAATTAATAGAGCTTGTTAGATCTGTAAATAAATTCTATATGCAGTGCGTGTGTTACTTTTTCTTATACTCTTGGTCTGTAAATGTTGCCATAGGCTTTGATAGAGCAGCGTGACCTTTTAAAGAACAGCAGAGGGCAGGCATTCTCCCTCTTAATTTTCACATACCCGTCTCTCTCTCTCTCTCTCTCTCTCTCTCTCTCTCTCTGTGTGTGTGTGTGTGTGTGCGCGCGTGTGTGCGTGTGTAATACCGCGACATGTATGCTTTATTATTCATTTCGAAGTTGACACACACCTTTTGCGTAATGAACTACTGTGTAATAAAGCATTATTGTTCATATATAATGGTCTAAAGGAGAATATATACACTATCTTTAAAGATATGTGTTATCTTTATCAGACAGTAGGCTCATTGTTTTGATCACCATGATATTGGAAATGTGAACAGATTTTTTTGTCATGTTAGTGATTAGTAAAATAGTGACTTGAATCTGAGTTTTGATTTCGGTTGCGTTTTTTATGCGTGAAGTGAGGGGGTAATAAAACGATTAGAAGCTTGGTGGTGTAACCGGGCGGACACTAGGACCTCACTGCGCTTGGGAGTCGACAGGGCGCTGCACACAGAGTGAGTGCGCGCAGCTTCAGAGCGCTATATTGACCCGCACACTCACATCCCGCACAGCGCGCGTGCTTTCTCTCCACAGGTCTGCACACTTTGGATACATTTCTTGCTTTTGCATTGGGAAACTAACGTTGCTTTTTCAAAGCAACTTTAAATGAACTAAAGTGGAGCTTTTTATTCTGTGGATACTTGAAAGTTTTTTGTTTTTGGTGGAAATTGTTCGGCCATGTAAGTACATATAAGAAGAAATACATCAAGGGCGTGTAGTTTGAACATCACCAGACTTTATGTGTCATGAATGTTGTAGCTTAAGTAGCGTGATGAGGCAGACCACGGCTGCGCTTGCTGAGCTGTTTATTTCCCGGGACTGCGCCGGGATGCGGGACAGGAAGGATTATGAGAGCCGCTCCAGAGAGCGAGGAGACGCGGAACTGGAGCGCCTCAGAGCCCGAGACAGGATGGAAGCCACACTGGCTGGTCTGGCAGAACTGGACTATCTGAGACAGAGACAGGAGCTGCTGGTCCATAACGCCCTGAGTAATCAGGATTCTATCAGCACAAGTGGGGAAGAAGATGGTCAGCTGTGCTCCGCGGTAGAGGACAACTACCTAAACAACGAGGAGAAACTGTTGGAAGAGAACATTTTGCTGTTGAGAAAGCAGCTGGTATGTAGTACAAACAAAATGCATGTGCATATATAATGTTCCAGTGTTTTGTGTGTGTGTTCTGCGTGAGTGTGTGCGTGTACGCGCACGCGTCATTGTCCTGGCGTGCGCGTGTGTCGCGCTAGATTGTATCCTCCGTGGGGATTTTTTTTAGAGCGGATATTTCTTTCATCATCATTAGTGTGTGTGTGTGTGTGTGTGTATATATATATATATATATATATATATATATATATATATATATATATATATATATATATCCACTAACTCATGCACCTGAGTAGCGAAACCTTCAGATAACGCGCTTTACTACCAACGCGGCATTCACGTGTTCATTGGTTGTAATAAAGCACCAAATTAGGGCAAATATTTGTTCGCATGCGTTGAAGCTGGAATTAAAACCAAGACTGTGCAGGCTATGCATAACATATTACCATTATTTAGGCCTATAAAGTGTTTGGTTTGCATAAATATGTTAATTTGTTAGGACTAAAGTTACTAAATGTACCGGACACTACTTTGTCTTTATCCAGGCATGAAGGAAACCAAAGTCATTTCCGCAAATGATCATTAAAATGACAGGAAAACGGTGTAAAGCTATGTAATGTTATTTAAATGGAACTTCCTGAATGCAGTGAGAGTACTGCTCCGTGCTTCGAGGGGGTTCTGCCTCTGAGTTACAATAGACCAAGCGGCCCAAATGAAGTTTTGGAGCACAGCAGTCACTGACACCCTGCTGAGTTTAAAACAGGCCGAAGATCTGCTCCGGATTAAAGTGAACTCTCTGTTCACACACACGTCGTTTCCATGCAACAGAGTAACAGTGCTTTTTCAAAGGAAAAAAAAAACTCCCAGTACAAACAATATGCAATGCAAGGCTCAAAAACAGCATTAAAGAATGTTGTAGTTGTTTATAATGTGATATCTAAATAGAAAATAGGAAATGTAAACACTGACATTTTCTCCTAAAACATTTAACATACATTATAAACCTATAGACAGAACAAACCCACTGTTTCTAATCCTTGTCTATAGGCTATCACCACTGCCCAAGGTTAATTTAGTACCATTTCAAAATAACTCTTGTCCTACTCTGCAAATGGTGCTCTGGGTAAAAAAGGTCTCCACAGCCCAGCATTCGGAGAGCTGCAAACCCATAAATCACCACAAGTCTGCCTGTCATTAGCACAGTTTTTACTGCCTCCCAGTCCCTAGCAGAGCCAGTGTCATTCTGTTGCTTCATATAGCACTGGAATCTGTTGCTCCTGTCAGCAAACAGCAGTACAAATGTGCAGTAGATAACACACCACTGATTATGAGCCATTTGAAGTAATGTATGTGTGCTTTAATGGATCTTTCCCTTGGTCGGCTGTTTCACCACACTTTAAATTGGAATGCAGCACATGATCTGGGTGTTGTCAGATGTGGCCAATTCCAAATAAGTGGCGTGTTTAACCCGAATGCTTCTCCCCCACCAGGCCTGACTCTAATTTAGTCCATTACACTTGTCTGATCCATACCTCCAGGCAGCCAGCATTCGGCAACTATGGGAAATAGACTTGAATTCCAAAGGGGACTGATTACCTCAAACAGCTGAGCAACAACTTACTTCATCACTGGTCTGAATACCAGAGCACAAAAAACAATGTCTGACAATGTCTCTCTGCATTGACTGTCTCTACTGGTGATTTTCCCCCCATGTCGCAGATGTGGTTCTGACCTCACTAAATTGTTTTTCTCCTGCAGAACTGCCTGCGGAGGCGAGATGCTGGTTTGATTAGTCAGCTCCAGGAGTTGGACAGACAGATCAGTGACCTACGACTGGACACAGAGACCTTAAATGAGCATCTGGAGACTGATAGCCGGCCCAGTTCAGGTTGGTTCTAGCCTGGGAATCATGGAGGACTTGAGTCTTTCAACAGCTTTAAAGTCTTTGGAAATTATTTGTGTAGATAATAGGATAAAACAATGAAGTACATAATGTTACACCAAACACAGAGGCCTGATCCAATCAGTGCACTGCGATTTCCTTGGTTCTCTGATCCCATTTCTTATTTCCCCAAAAGGCCATAAACAGAGTTCATAATCTCGTTATATAATTTTGTATAAAAGTGCCTTGTGAACACAATAATGCTAGTGGCAGCTTATGTGCCTGCCAGGCCTAATCTCAGTTGGAGACTGCTTAGCCACACTGTTTAGGCACTAATTTGGTAATATGAACAATCTGTACCCTGTGCTTACTGCCTTCCCAGCTGAGTTGGTTTACATTCCAAATACAAGAGGTCATTTTAGTGCTGAAGCAGACTACACTTTTGTTTCGTGAAGTGTATATAAAGCAGAAATTGATTGCACATGTGTAGGCTTCTTGCTGAATGTCACTATTGTTTAAAAGATTTTGCTCCTAATAGCTGGGGAGATTACTTGTGTCCTTAATTCTGTATTAGCTGATTTATATTACAAAGTAATACAACTTTTATGCAAGCTACCCTTGAGTTCAAATTTATATTATAGAACAGAGTCATTACAAAACAGAGTGATGTGTTTGAAAGTAATAAATATTTAATTCTGGTTATTTCTTCTGTCTTTATCTCTCCTTCTCTGCTAGGTTTTTACGAGTTAAGTGATGGTACTTCGGGCTCCCTCTCTAATTCCTCCAACTCTGTCTTCAGTGAGTGTTTGTCCAGCTGTCGTTCCACATCTTGCCTGTGTGCCCCGCTTGACACCTCGCTCTGTGCCTCTGAAGGAAGACCCAAGTCTTCAGGTGAGGGCCCACTTTAGAGAGGCAGTATTTATGCAGCTCCAAAGCCCATGTCATCTGGGTGATGGTGCTTAGCTGAAACAATGTGTTCTCTGACATTTTATACATGCAGCACATGAGTAGTCCTGTTTGTGCCTTAAACTGTTATCATCAAGAGGAAGCCTACATTCTAGTATCAGACACTTATCTCGGTTGCTTGCCTTGTTTGTTATCATTAGCTGAAAGTCCTCTAAAACAATTAAGTCCGGCAAGTAGAAGAGGACAGGGTAAGAAAACACCCGAACGTAAGAGATAGAAACAGTTTCACAGCTCTGCAAATGCCACACCTCTGATAAACCAAAAAGACAAAAGGCTCATTTGCATGTCAAAGCTACCAACCATATCAACCATTGACCTAGCTCAACAATTAACTTGGGGTTGAAACTGCTGTCACAGAAACGCAATTTTAGATTCATTTAGAAGCTAGGAATGGTTTTGGGGTAGAGTATTTGTGATCCTTTATGTTCTTTTAAACTCTTCTTGTTCTCTATTGCTAATTGTCCCTGTTCCCTCTGCAGATGAGCTCAATGTCTGTGCTGAGTGCGAAGAGCAGTGTGAGGACTCGTGTTCTGGTACAGTTCGCAGGTCACTGTCCGTTCCATACTCTCCTTCTCCAGATGGGAACTGTGACGGCATGTCCAAGTTCCACTGTGACCTTATAGCCAAAAATGGAAGTGATGTATATCGCTACCCTAGCCCTCTCCATGCTGTGGCTGTTCAGAGCCCCATCTTTTTCCAATCTATGGTCAGCCACCTGAAGGAAGACACTGGTCTGTCCAAGTCTGGAGAAACCCTTGACAATGGTCAAAAACCAGAGCAAGGCATTTTATCCCAAGTTCAAGCTCCCCTCAGCAAAAGACTGGACAGTTATATCTTTGGACTGCTTCAGAGGAGAGCACAGCCAATAAGGACCAATAAACTTCGAACAAGCATAAACACAGACCCCTCCAAGAGTGTCTTACGGCAGGGCAGCCTTTGTGTTAGGCCTGCAGCTACTGGACAGATCCAGCCAAGGACTCCCGAAGTCTCACCAAACTGGCAGACTTGTTTGCAAGCAGCAACAGCTCCTTGCACTGACCCCAGCACAGTGTCACCTCAAAGACAGTGGCCTGTTGAGTCCAAGGGAGAACATTTAGAGAATAACGGAGCCTCCTGTTCTCAGAATCAACCCCCAAATGAATTCATAATCAAAAATGATGTTAACACTAATAGCCTATTAAAGAACAAAGGCCCTGGGGCTAATAAAGGCCAACCGTTAAGTGTTGTTGCTAAGGAATGCCAGGACTTGGGTAGCCCTAATGCAGTGTCTTCCCCAAAATTCAAGAAGCATTCTTATTACCCTGCTGTGGAGGACAGTAAATCAGCACAAATGGTGAAAGCAGGAACTCCTAAGAGAAGTCCTAATGTACAGGCTTCAGTGGCCTGCAATGCTAAAGTAGAGCAGCCTCTGCCAGAGGTGCTCAGCCTCGGCTCCTCCTCTCAAAGTCAGGATGAGGGGGGTCAGATGGTGAGTGCAGAGTACATCCCTGCCCAAGAGCAAAGTGTAAAACTTCGCAAAGGTGGTAGCAAGAACGTGAAAATTGTCAAGGTGAAGAACGGTAGCAGCGTGAAACATAGGACCCATTCCAACGAGCTTGTATCAGAAGCAGGCCGTGACAGGCATCGCACAGGATCCAGGCGATCCAGACCGACGGAAGACATAGCTGTTTCATATAAAGCCTCCAAGAGGGCATCTTGTAAAGCCAAAAGGATCCCAGCATCAATCCCTGAGGGGCGAATCCTTGAAAAACACACTACCTCCACAGGCAGGTCAACTTCCCAAAGACACCATGGCCACCACAGACATCATGAGGCTGTGCTGGCTAAACCCAAATACAAACGCAGTGACTACCATCGTAGGCTGCGTGGCATCCCAGAGGTGCCTTATGAGGAGGCTTTCAGGAGGGTTCACCGCAGGCAAAAGAGGGAGATGCTAGGCCACATGTCAGGAATGTATCTCCCTTCCAACATGCACATCACCAGCCCTTATGCTTATGTGGGAAGTGACTCGGAGTACTCTGCTGAATGTGCTTCTCTCTTTCATTCCACCATCGTGGACACAAGTGAAGATGAGCGCAGTAACTACACCACCAACTGTTTTGGGGACAGTGAGTCGAGTGCTAGTGAGGCAGACTTTGTTGCAGAAAGCACTACTAGCACTGACTCTGAAGGCAGCAGTGGAGTCAACTGGCCTCAGTATAATCAAGCATCCCATGAAATGACTTCAGCACAGGCCAAAGCCTTCGTCAAAATCAAAGCCTCCCACAATTTAAAGAAGAGAATCCTGCGCTTCCGATCAGGCTCTCTAAAACTTATGACCACAGTGTGAGAGACTTAAGGGATTGGGGAGTTGTGATGCAGCCAATCAAATTAGCTGCTCTCAGTACTCACCCAATGAAGTGCCTAAGAAGAATTCAGTCACACTGCTTACAGTCTGTACGAGTCATGTTGAAGATATCTTTCACTACAAGTGGATTTTTTGAGTGACATCCCCTCATGCACTTTCAGCATCCTTAAATCACACATTAAAATCATTGAGAAGCATCTGACTAACCCCATTATGTCGTTTTCTGTAGACATATTTATTATAAACTCAGAATTGCCTGTGATGCATTTACATGGCAAGTGCATTTGTAAATGTGATCAATAGACATTGTTGATTTTTAAAAATAAAATATTTAAAACTTAATATATTTGGTTAGTCATACATGAAATAAAATAGGAAGTATGATTTTAAAAAAATGCATTGTTTCTAAAAGAGAAGAAGTGAGATGGAGGGATAGACCAAGTCTGTCTGCAACATCGAACAATATTTGGGCAAGTTCACCTGCTGACAACAGGGCTTTTGTTATATGCACAATAAATATGCATGAGCGTTGACATTACTATTTACCTTGTGGTTTTTGCCTATTATCTGTAAATTGCAATTTGTGTACATATTTTTTTCATTTTTGGTGTCCTATCTTTTTATGCTTTATTAAATGTTGCCTTTGATAACAGCTCTAAATCTCTGGAACTATTACTCATATGATCAAATTATTGATATCACTGAATGAGTACTTAGTATTTCAAAATTCAGGAAAAGTACATTAAAAAAATTTATGTTCGTGCGTGATTAATATCTTGCTTAAGCTTAGGTTAATTTCACCCATAAATTAGAAGTAATATATAAATAATGAAGTTATAAAATCTTAGTTTATTTTTTCAGTTGTGCTAAAATTACAGATCACCATTTGATTTTTAATGATTATGAGATTGTTGCCTTTTTTATATCAGCTAAGCCAACCAAGTCAATAGTCAAATACATACCTCTTTATAAGCTTTAGGAATAAAGGAAAAGATCTAATTAATTGTGGCTGCCTATTTAAAAAAATTACACTGGCTATGACTAATAACTTGCATCTTGACTTTTCTAATTCCAGATATTTGTTTTTTGAGACTGAGGTATTTAGTAATATAAGAACAAGGTGTCTTATTGTTTACTCTGGTTGCAACAAGCACTTATCCTTCAGTACGTATGTAGCCTACTGTGCTGTATGTACATATGTACTACAGTATGCTACTGCACTGGTAGAGAAGCACTGCATTGTGCTATATTATTTTACCTGATCTTTTACTATTAATTATTTAACATCATCTGATGTGGTGCAGTAGAAATGATATAATACTGTGCAGTGCAGATATCCTCCAGGAATGAAAACCAAACTCTAAATCACTGTTCGAATGCATTTAACTATGGGCCATGCAGCAGGCACTAGCAAGTAGATGTGTTGTGCATTAGCATTGTCCTTACATGAGTGTCTGACCTTTTTCTCATTGGCCCGGTTCCCCAGCAGACACGCTGCATGAAAAATTTTCCTACTTTATTCTGACTGGAGCAGAGCTGCTCTGGAAAGAATCTGGATTTGTAAAGAGGAGTGGGTCTGTTTGGATTACTGCAGCTGGGTGAACGAGCAGGCAGGACTTGTCTCCTCTCAGACACTTGGCATGTTTATGGCTTATTTTCCTGCTCAGTTACAAGCATTTCATCCAAACAGAGGTCTTGTGCACTGAACATAAAATATCTATTATAGAACCTGTTCAGGTTTATTTAAAACAACCAGTAACAGCCTGCATGTCAAAGGGCATGAGAAGTAGAAAGTGTTTTAGATTCTTTTTTTTTTTCCTTTAATGGAGCACTAATCGGTGAGAAAGACAAAAAAGACATTATTATGTTTGATTTGTTGAATCTGTTGGTGAGATAAATTAGTTAATGTTCAGTGCAAGAAGTTGTTTAAATTAATCTGTGAGCTTTGTTTAATAAGTTCAGGAGAAGCTCAAATGTCAGCAAAATGCTGACCCAAAGTGGTTTTTATTTTGTGGCTTTAACCATAATTGCTCTCTCATTGCATGTTTCTAGTACAGAAAAGCTGACTAGGATAAGTTCATTCTATCATTCTGAGAGGTGATCGCCAATGGGACGTTTACTTAAAACTAGTAACATACTACATTACATCTAAGTGTTCATTTTATAATGTGTGTAACCCCCATAAATGTTTTGTATATCCTGCACTAATCAGACTATACCTCTCTCTCCATCTCTCTTCAGTTCTTCAGAAGTGGCATGATCTTAGGTTATGTGTGTAGGGAATGGGATGGTTATCTAGGGGGCTTTTGACATTCAGTTTTGTCCAGTGCATAAAATATGTTTCAGCCATCTGGTGAAAATGCCACTTCTTTTCCCATCTTTAGCTCCTCCTTAACCAGCTTTGTTTTTTATTGATTGGTGAAAGCAATGTGTCTTTGTGCGTGTTAACTTAAAGACCTGCGACTAGAATGGATAACAAGAGAGAAAGCAGTGGTATTGCATTTAATTCCAGACTCTTCCCAATATAAATTTATATATTTTTAAATAAAATATGAGTCATGTGCCATTTTCAAATTTTAAAAAAGTTCTAGAGGCATTCATATGTCCAGTCTCAGGCATCACCATACAAGAGGATATTTAATCATAACAACTCAATTCTCTTAATTCTATGAACACATAAGGCTTGACCAAGAAAATGTACATTATATACAATAAATAAAGCTTTCAATAAATATCCTCCAACTGGCACCTCATCGGATGTTTGTCATTAACGCTGTCAGGGAATGTTAGTCAGTAGCAAACAAGAGCTACTACAATGAAGTCCTTCTCACACCATTCTACTGAAATACTTTCCTTTGTTGCTACATATTTATTACCACAAATCAATGGTATAGTTTCATTAGTTGTGTCGTGTATTTACAGTTTTATTCAAACATTTGTACGTCTTGGAAAAGTCATTTCTAGTGTATAAAGAAATACTGAGTAATGGACCAGTAGAATGTTAGGTTTCCCAACTCCACCGTCCTTTCTTTACCATATATACGTCAACTGATATTCTGTTTCCTACAGCATATAATGAGCTGAATATGTTTCAAGATATCTTGGCCCAGTGTGCCCCTAATTTGCCTCATCTCTGCTCGCTTCTTGAGGCTGGCCTTAACACACACATGCCCTTCAGAGCTCATCTGCCCTTTCACTATAATTACAGCTCTGTTTGCTCACTATCACTTAAGATCCCTTTTCAGTCCACCACTAGCCCGTCTTAGTGAAATGACTTTTGAAAGTACATGCTGGTGTATGGGTGTGTTTGTGTTCATGTGTCTAGGAGACAGACAGGAAAAGAGAATGAGAGAGACAGACGTATTTGTGGGGTTTTGTCTCCCCTCTCCCTCCAGCAGACTGTGCTCCATCATTGATCTTCAAACAAGACACCAGGAGCCATAAACTTAATGAGAGGAAATGGTGGGAAGATATGGAGAAATGGAGTGTGTAAATCAAAAAGGGCAGGCCCAGACTGCCGTGTGTCTTGTGTCTCCACTTTGCATTTCCAGGAACAGATCTAGATATTGGTTAAAGGGTTTAAGTTGATAGTACAGGTCTCATCTGGGTTGAGGTCCAATCAGTTCATAAAGATGTTAAAAACTTGACTTATATAACACACTTGTATGTTTACATTAACACACAAAACTGGTGCTGGTACTGAGCAGGAGGCAGTACCATCATTATTCTGTGTCCTCGGGCTCACGGCTGCTCTTGTCTCCGAGATCAATAAAATGCTGTAATTTCCACGTATCTTGAATATTGGGAACCAGTAGAAAGCCTTTGCCCAACAGCAGTACCTCAGTCTGACAGGCCATAACTCTAACAAATGGATAAACGCATCTATATTTAAATGAGCTCTCTGGCTGACCTCTGCTAGAAAGCAGCAGGATGGCAGGCCAAGTATGGGGGAAGGGAAGCAGATCAGGTGATTATTGTGAAATGCATTGTCTCGTTAATAGACTTTTTTCCCCCTTAGTCTTTCCCTGGTGTGTCATCATAGCCGTTGTCCTGCTGTGGCCGGCCAGGAAGGGGTCGTCTGCACCCTGGGGGTGGGGGAGAGGGCCTCTGAGAGGTCAGTGGAGCCTGTGGGTAGGGGAGGGCCGAGAGAGGCTGGTGGTCTCAACAGGACCCTTCATTTCATTTACATGTAATCAGAGCTATAGAAAACAAGCTTGAGCGAGTCAATGAATGCTCTTGTGCAGAGCTGTATTTGATGTCTATAAGTGGTGAGTGGGCGTCTGGGCAGCATCTGGGGGTGGTGGAGTGTTGCGCTTAATTAGGCCATCATAATGAAGGTTGCAGAACAAATCTTGTCACTATAATTCAAGCAGAATCAAAAAGGAAATAGGTCATTACTATTACTGTGAAAAGTCCTCTGATAACAAACGCAGAGGAATTAGTTATAACCCAAAAACAGACTGCTAATTATGTTTGCGGCATAAATGTCTCTTGGTGTATGACTTAACTTGCCCAAAGGAAGGCTTTTAAGAGCACCTCAGGACTTAAAAGCACTGATGACTTTTTTGATAACACTAAATAGAGTCCTTAGACTCCCAGTCTGATCTTTAAGCTCATCTCAGTGCAGGAAAAAGGCTTTTTGAGACTAATTGATGTAAAGAAAAGGTATTATTATGACTCATAACCACTTAGAGTATTAGTTCTGGAAATAACTAGTGTAGTGGCAATTAACCTAAAATGCACCAGTTGTTCTTTTAAATGAGAAACCCTCATTTAAACTGTCTTCAGTGTTACATTTTTAAATAGTCCAGTTTTATTCAAAGGCCAGATTTAGTGATGTTGTTTATGAGGCATGAAACAAACCGTGTGTATGAGGAGGCAAACAGAGCCAGAGCAACAGAATGATGCTGCAGGGGAGGAGTGAAGGGCTTTGCTGAGACCTCGCTCCTCTCCTCCTGTGCACACAGAGAGCAGACTGGAGGCATGGCACCTCCACATAAATCTCCTTCTATAACAGGCCATGAGTCTTTGAGTGAGCACAGTTAAATAATACAGTTAAGAAGACAGTTAAATAATAAACTCCACTGTCATGAGCATGTCTGATTTGGATGTCTAACATTCAATTTACCTAGCAGTTAACAGCAACAGCAGTTAACAGTTAACAGTTTGGAGTCTGAAAGTGTATGGGTATGTGAAGTATGTTTGCTTTAGGCGCAACACACACACATGCAAGTTCACTCTCATTCTCTTTGACTCTCTCACGCACACAGGCTGCAGGTAGGTCATTCCTTATCTGTCCCTGTGCAGCTATGCTGCTCATTATGATAATGAGACAGTATGGGATGATGACAAATGATCCCACAGAGCAACTCATAAACAGATCCGTCTTTCTCTCATTGTCCTTCTGTCTTTATTTTGCATGACAAAAAATTGAATTCAAAAGAAGTTGTTTCCAGTGCTGTATTGAGAATTAGTAATGGTTGATTTTCCATATTAGCAATCCATATATATGCTTTAAAGGTGTAAAGACTTTGTTGATTTTTCTTTTATTAAGTTTTATTCTTGTGTCACATAATTATTACAAGAATGTTACAAGTGAAAGTCACAGGAAGGTTACATGCGAATAACTACATCATTCACACTGAAATTTACACGTGGTTTTTAGACACATATTATATTTAACACAGTTTTCACATTGCTTGCTTGTTCTCATACAATTAATTTATTTTTCACATGTACATTAATAAAACAAAAAACATTGCCAAAACCAGTCATAATAGTTCAATTTTTGCATAGAATTAGTAAGGGAATGCATGCTGAAATGCATTTTTAATATTAATTTTAAAAGTACTTTGCAACCTACTAGATATGATGCCAAAATACAATTTGATATCAGACATACATTATTGGTGCATATGTCAAATTGGTGTTGATTAACTACATCCTTGGGGTTTTTCTGGTAACATTCCAAACATTGCAACAAGGATCACTTACACATGTTGAACATGCACATATGCTCACATATGGAATGTGTGAGAGATATTTATTACAGAGAGATATTTAAAGTTCTTTAAGAAGATACTTTTATTCTGAGGATCACTGAGTAGTATTGTTACTCAGCATTTAGTGCCAGCTTCTCAGACCCTCCCAGGAGGTTGTTGGTTTGTTGGCACGGGCAGCACTGCAGTATGTGGCCACGTATGGAAAATTCCATCTGTCTGATTTGTTTGTTGATTCTGCAATAATTTTAGTTTGAGTGTTTCAAAGAAACCTGATAGCCTGCATGCATGTATTCTTCATTAGCACCTGTACAAATTATAACACTGCACTTTACAGGATACTGAAAGGAATAAATCCCTCAAGTGGTTCTGATTTATGAGCCTAATATGAAAGGGTATTTCCTAAATCACTGACTGTTAATTAGTATTATTATAATTCTGAGCATTTCCAGAAGGTGCTCTTCCCATCAGTAGTCCTTTTACCATTTGTGCTCTCTCACATTTGAGAAAAAAAGAGAGTCATATTTGTGGCTAATTCTCTCACACTGCACTAAATTACCTGGAGGGTTGGGGAGTAAAATAGGCCAGTCGGTTTAGTTCAGTGTTCTGGAAGTTCCCTAAAATGTAGTCATGTGGAGGGTTTAGGACGTGGATTCACAGTTCATACTTCCTGCAGTTCCATTTTCCCCAACTCTCAGGCATTCGTGCAACTTAGTGTTCAACCAAGCCAGCAATGTGCATGCTGTGAAAAAGACAAATGGCTGTGACATCTTCAGTGTTCAGGCCTGTCCAGCCCAGTGAAAGTCTGTTTTTGTTCTTGTTCTCTGTTTTGTTTATGAAGTGACTCTCCCAGCAAGATCTTGTGCCTGTGTCTGAATGTGTTTAAACATTACATGAGAGCTAAAATCTGCAAATGTTTTGAATGTTTTCAAATGATTAGCTGCTTATGACTAATGCAGCCTGAAACTGAGGACATGAAAATAAATTCAGTGACAGTGCAAAAATGTTTCCATTAAACAAACATGTGATGATGCATTATAGCTGAGAATTGGACTGAGAATCCCACTGAATGCCCCAGAGGAATTGTTAGCTAGTGTCAACCTGTATATAAGAAAGGTGTTACATAAATTAAACACAGTGGCTATTTGCCACTAGGAAAAAAAATAGAAAGATGGAAGCCACCTAATTGAATTCCCAATTCCCACTCTGTAGCCCAGTCTGCCACTTTCAGACAATAGGTTGGTAGCAAACCTGCTACTTGTTTTAATCATATATATAATGTTAGCCTAAGGTTATTAAAACAGTGAGCCTAATTAGCTTGCTAGCACAATAGCCTAATTTTCAGTTTTATTTTAATTACACAATACTAATTATAGTATATAATGGACTAGATTTATTTGGCTAACTGCTAAAGTTAAATAGCTACCTCTTCACCAAGCACTCACTGCAGAATAGGAGATTTTAACAAGTATATATTGAATAAAGTCAAATTTCTCCAGTATTTGCTATTTTAAGATTACAATATGCCAAATATAAGATTATTATACCTCATCTAAGTCATCTAAAAACAGGCTGAATAATATCATATATTATATTTATAATAATCTCATAATAAGAAATGTTGGCTACATTTGCCCAAATTCAAGATGATCACTCACTAAGATATACTTTTCTAAAAAGACAAAAACATTTGTCCATCTGCCATCTGTGTGCAGTTGCCTTATTCAAATGTTATTATTATTATTATTATTATTATTATTATTATTATTATTATTATAAAAGCTGTTGCAACCAGTTTTTGTGCACACACACACAAACACACACACCCACACACTCCAACTTCACCATACCTCAAAAGAGACTATTCTTATTTCTGAATGTTTTCACTGAAAAGCTGCTGTGATTACATGAACTCCACAGGTCGCTTGGTCTGTTTCCTAACCGCTATGAAAAATCCAATCAAGCATCCGTCTACTATTGTGCCGAGCTGTGAAGGACTTGATTGCTGTCTGCGTACCTGAGCAGGAGCTCAAGGTTTTCCCTGCTCGCTAAAAGATGAAATGAATTACTTTACAAGCCCTTGTCACTGTGCAGAACACAAAGCAGTAGTGTGCAGTTTATTCAAACAATGTGACATTTCAGCAGCTTCAAGGGCAAGACCTCTGAAAGACGGCAAGCACTCAGCTTTCAGTGCTTTCAAAAACAAGTTTTTGCAACATGGTAAAAGGAAAAATATTGTTCATGCAAACACAGAGGAACATTCAGTATTTTGAGGCTTTGATAGAGAGCTTTTTGCACAGAGAGAAGAAATAACCTGTGCTGCTGGTGTCTTCAATGAGTCTGCACTGAATCTCAATCTGCTTGCTTCTATTCACTCGAAATATGTCCCCAATGTTCAATATATTCAAAGAAACTAAATATATGGACACTTGTCTTAAAAGAATGTTGTTTATTCAACATGAAGACCAGACTTGAAAAAGGGAAGGGACACATACAGTACAGAACTTTCAAAGCTGCTGAAGAAACATCGAATTTTGTATATATAAACACACTGTAGTTTGCATATTTTGGATCAGCTTCATTCCAGTGATTCATTCTGTAT
The DNA here is from genome assembly GCF_001660625.3 of Ictalurus punctatus. Taxonomy (NCBI): domain Eukaryota; kingdom Metazoa; phylum Chordata; class Actinopteri; order Siluriformes; family Ictaluridae; genus Ictalurus; species Ictalurus punctatus. The sequence goes on along the minus strand of NC_030424.2, from coordinate 18,335,447 downwards.
GTTTACTTGTTCCAGTAAGTTGGTTAGAGGGGGATTTCACTATAGGAGTCCTCAGTTATTGTGTGTAGAGAGGTGAGGTTTAGAAAGAAATACTGTGGGAAGGGGGATGGCAGGAAGACACTGCTGTGATGGAGAGAGGAAGCGCTCAGTTGGATTCTCTTTTGAATTGGACGCCTGGCTCTGAGTACAGAGACAAATCTAATTCTGTAAAACGCTAACCCTAAGACAACCTAATACCACTCATTAATGTATGCTCTAGTATTCCATTTAGATTAAGCAAATGCATACTCTTGAGCTTTATGTGTTCTGCTGTACAATGTCAGTTTCTTAATCAATATATTGATAGAAAATGGATAAATATTCTGTCCATTGTGCAAAAACATCTTCTGTGAGACCTTTACTGAACTGAACTGGCTTCCATTATAATGAGAATGAGAATGAGAATGTGGGTTGAGGTGAATATAAACAGTCAGAAAGAGATATGACTGATGTGGCCTGTAAAACTTTTGGCCAGTCTTAAAAGAAATGGCTGATGAAATTTTAGGGCACCACACACTTTACAGCTTTACTACAACTGGAAACCTTAAGGAGATCTGAAGAAAAGGGTCTGGAATACTATTCCAAGCCTGGCTCCAACCTCTTTTTTCCTTTTTTGTAGTCTTGGAAACTTCATTTTATTTTGGATGTATCAGTAATAGTTTGCTATTACCATGTTTTTCATAATGAACCATTTATAATTTAGCAATTTCACAGATAAAGTAGTGAAACAGAAAACTAAGGGGAAAATTGTAGTATTTGAACTCCGCAACCTTGACAATGTGTCTATGAAGTCTTTTGAATTTTTGTCCTTCTGGTGAGTGGTTGATTTCCTGACTTGTTGAGTTTGTTGTTGCTGTTTTTGACCAAAAAAAACAAAAAAAAAACAGACAAAAAACATGCGTTCATCACTTCGACTGCATGTACCTATTATTGTCAGTGCATACAATCCTACCCATATAACACATTTTTACAGAAGATCAACCACACCTCAACTCTCATTGTTGTAAGTTTCAGTGAACTTGACATAATTTTTTAAAGAATATTGTAAAAGTTTGTACCCTCTACATGGTGCTGGAGAGTTAACTATGGGATAGTGAGCAATTATGGGATTAAGAGCATAAAGTTGGATGGTATTGCTTTTATTAAAGAATTCATTCCATATGAAAGGCTATCCTCAAATATTAAATGTTGCTGAAATCCTAACTACATATCCATTTTTACCAAGCTCCCCAACCAAGTGGATTTATAGCTTATATCACCCCAGGGCATTGAGCTTAAGTTTGGGATCATGATTGAGGAGAGATTTTTACACTGACAGAATTCCATTTTTCAATGCACCGTGAAACGGTCACAACAAATCCCTTTTTATAACCATGGGTCCTGGCTGGCTCAGTGCCTCTGGGCCTCTCGGGATGAGGAGATAAAGGCTCATTAGTTGGTCAGGAGATCTCACTGGTGAAGAACCTGCAGTTTCTCTATGCTAATCCCTGAGGTTATCAGTTCACCTGGGCCATGATCTGAACCATCTGAGACTGGCTCGCCCTATCTCTCTCATCAGCAGGTGGTGACTCAGCTTTTCCTACTGAGTACCATCTGAGATTAAATAGCATACAGTTTGTTATGTAGCATCTTGACACTAAATAGCTGTTGATAGTGACTATCTGATGAGCTTGGATCAATGTATTCCATATCTAACAACTGTAGGGTTACAGTAGTGGATTTACTGCAGCTTTTTTTGACAGTTGATGCATGATGTTTTCAATCCGGACAGACAAACAGAGGAGCACACACACACACACACACACACACACAGTGATCTCCTAGGGGATGATTCAGGGGTCATTTAGAGGTCAAAAGTAACTGACACATGTGAGTGTTTCATTCCCTTCACATATATGAATAATCACATTGATTAAGCTTTATGGTTTCACTGAAGTAGATTTATGGCATTTTTATGGATTTAGGTCAAATCTACATTTTTAAATATTTTAAATAATCAGGGTACACAGAAAAAAACACACTAATATTTCATCAAATCCGAAATTGTAACTGTCAAATGATTATGTTTATGTTGAAACTGTGCTAATAGACCCAGAGGAGTATTGCTTATCTGGGTTGACTGAACAGGGATTTTAATTTGCATACAAACTAATAACCTATACATTCTTTGAAGCGTGTGATTATTAACATTATAAAATTTTAACAGGCTGTGATTATTATGTATGTACAGGGAGACTGTTGGCAACTCTAGACTTTATCGTGTCATAATACCACACCATACAGGCATTATTAGATATATGTTGTATCTTAAATGTAGTATAGATCTTGTCTTTTCTCTGTATTTAATTTTTTGGGGAAATGTTAATTGCCTCTGTTATTCCCTATGAGGGTGTCAAATTAGAAGGTTGTGGTAGCTGAAAGACATGGTCCCTACAGACCTTTTTTACTGCAGCAGACCAGATGGCAATGCAGACCTACCTGTCGGCACAAGCTCCCTCATAGGAGTAAGTGATAGAGCCAGGCCCAGGCCAATTTACTCCCATCTCATTGGGACACCATGCTCTGACTGCTCTGCCAACCCAAAGCACCCAGAAACTTTCATCTTCCCTTCCCTGTAAGTTAATTAGGGATGTGTGGTTTTCTTTGCTGCCTGGGGCAAGCTGTGGCATGCCCCGATGCACGACAGGGATATCAGATGCATTTGGCACCAAATAAATGGTAAAAAAATAATAATAATAAAATGAATCACTGACATGGTCCTTCCAAGATGTGTATAGTGTGTATAATGTAGCATGATTTGATGAATTGATTCAGTTGCTATAGGGACTAATAATCAATCAATAATGTGATGGTCTGCTGCCTCAGTTGCAGAGAAAAAATAATAAAAGTTTTCAACTGGGACCGTGCATAACACCATGAAACTCAAGGTTATTTCTTATTGAGCAACAGAGATTGAAACACTCCATATTTCATCAGTGTGTCCTCGAATGCCTTGGTGTGTATCAATGTCACTGAGCAATGGCTACTGCCAGCTCTTGTTAAGCATGCACCAGCCATCACCAATCAGAACAACGCCCCATATGTTTTAAAGACAAGGTGACCTAGCATGTTATTGCCTCATCTGATTAAAGAAAAGAGAGACTACTGCAGTCATCCATGCTTTTCCTGATTTCATATAAACAAATGCAGAGCAGAATTATTGTAAATAATTGTGGAGATGTGGTAAGAGTGTAGATAGGTGTAACCTCCTCTGCAGATGTTGAATGTTGAATGAATGTTGAATCTTAAGCCGTTGAATTGGTTTAGTGCTTTTCCTGCCGTGTTCTCTTTAAGTATTCTGTTTTGCTTTTTTGTATTAGAAGAGGGTGGAGGCCGGCTGGCAGATTTGGGGGTTGGAATTGGCAGGTTTTGGCGGGTTGACTGGGTGGAGATCCGGTCTTTAATACTTAATTCCCAGTGCAAAAAGCAAACTACTTCCACTCTGCCACGGCTCGCTGCAAGTCAAGCCTGTCTTCTCCATAGCCTGAACAGACTAAACAGTCTTCAATTAAGGTTATTAGAGTAATTCAAGTGATTTACCATGCTCTCCCACACTTCTGGGATTTGGAAGGGGCTCAGGGAGTGCAAGCATGGTGTGTTATTAGCAGTTAATCCCTCAAACCTTGAACCCTGCTGTTCAACTCTGGTTTGGTGTGCCTCTTTCCCTTGGCCCATGGATTTCTGGTATTAAACAGGATAATGTATATTGAGAGGCCACACTGAAAATTAATCATAGACTCAGTGGCTACAATCAGGCTCAGTCAGCATGTCTGTTCTCTGACTTCATCCTGTTGTCTGTGGTGGAGGGGTTTAAACCAGTGGCTTATGCAAGTTGAAGTTCTAGTGGTAATATCAAATGTACTGAGTATTTTTAAAATACATGCCAAGATATGTGGCCTGTTAAATCATCCTAAAAGTAGCCCTTGTATTACCCTGTCATAGGAGCCCAGACTGTGAGAACACTAGCGTGGTTTCCAGTAATGAAACAGGAAGGAGGCAATAGATGAGGAAGGGCAGCGAGTGTAGATTAAACGATGGTAAATGATAAAGATAGTGATTGCTGTGGGGAAGGTGAGGGAGATGGAGGAAATGCCATGTGTGTATGTTAATAGTCTTTTATGCTGACTTCTCTCTCTCTGCTTGATACAAATCCATTTCCTGTGCCTGAACAGAACTTCATGAGCACAGCCCTGATCCCCCCCCCCACTCAATTAGACTGGCTGGCTGCTAATTAATGTTCTCTGGGTTGAAATGACTGGTCAAATCTTGTAAAGCCTCATGGGAGCCTGTGGGAGGGACATGGAAAGAAAGTAATGCAGACCAGAGTTATTAATATACTGCTGGTCCAATTTTCTGACCAGTTTATTGAGATTAAGATTAAATGCCCTGGATTCCTGATAGAGGATTAAGCTATATGAGGCCATATGTCCAAATTAATTTGGACATAATCTTAATCACATAATAGATGTGTTCATCGTATCTAAGCCTCTGACAGTTAAACAGCATAAGTATATTTGCATAAATTACTGACAGATATACATTTTAGATACAGCAGTCTTAACTATAAAATATCAAAACTAGGGTTTATATTTAGAAAACAAATCATTTTATCTTTAAAAAAAACAACAACAACATGATGATGAAGAATATTATTTCATATATAATGAAACTTTCACTTGTGTGCCCAAAGATTAATTGATGTAACTAGTGGAATTATAACTCTTCATTAAAATCTCATAGACACTTGGGTTAATGAGACACCAAAAGAGGTGCTGTCCACTGGACAGATGGTGTCCTGTATGCTCATCACCTCAGTGCTCACTCTTCAGCTTCAGTTAAACTTTAAAAAAGAAAAAAAAAAGAAAAAGAAAAAAAGAAGTCACCTTGAGCAAATGAAGCTGCACTGCCATAATATTTATCTTGACACCCGTAGCTTCCTGAATTCTTTGTGGAAGAGGACGCTGGAGGTGCTGAAGACAGAGAGGAGAAGGCGCATAAAAGGCCTCTGTGTGTATTTGTTGTCTGATGTCACTGTGGGGTGAGAAAAGCTGTGCCTAGCCTGCTGTTCAGCACCACACAGCCAAAGGGAAGTGAGATTTTATTGGTCATCCAATAGAGGATGAGTACAGAATTTGAGCCAGAAGAGGTGCCAAATAGGGGTTAAAGGGGTGGAGGCATGATCATGTTACAGCTTGATTTGTGTTTTGGATCAAATGATCTTGTGTTTTGCGTAGTGAACTCTATGTCTTTGTTGAGTGGTCATAGTATAGAGCAATAGTCAAAGATTTTCTAATTAATGTCATACAGTAGAATACCTGTGGAGGATTTTACATTATGACATTTTGGCAGATGCCCTTATCCAGAGCAAC